>NC_072480.1:42864000-43505000 GCF_027574615.1 Eptesicus fuscus | reverse complement strand
AAACAATAAGTACAGTATGACTCCTACTTTAATACATGTTTATAAATATCCTATATAATAAAAGGCTGATATGCAAATCAACCGAACGGTGGAATGACTGGTCGCTATGACGCGCACTGACCACCAGGGGGCAGACACTCAACGTAGGAGCTGCCCCCTGGTGGTCAGTGCGCTCCCACAGGGGGAGCGTCACTCAGCCAGAAGCTGGGCTCACGGCTGGTGAGCGCAGCAGTGGTGGCAGAAGCCTCTCCCGCTTCCGCAGCAGCGGTGAGGACCCCTCAGGGGATGTCCACTTGATGGCTTAGGCCCTCTCCCTGTGGAGAGCCCAGACTGGGAGAGGGTGCAGGCTGGGCTGAGAGACCCCCACCCCCAGTGCACAAATGTCGTGCACCGGGCCTCTAGTAGGTATTATAAATATTCATAGCCTCAGATCAAGAAATTGATTCACAAAAATCATCACAGAGATTCTCTCTGTGGTCAGATTAGAGGCCTTTTAAGTTTCATTCTTTATATTTTTCTTTATTCTTTAAACTTTTCTATAATGAGCAAGTGTTGATTATATAATCACGAAAAATATTTTTTTAAAATAGATGTATATTCAACCATAAAATTCTAAGGTTAGAAGGTCTTGTTTTTAAATATTTAAAATGCTAAGTTTAAAACTTACTAGGAAAACAGTATTACTAGTACATCTTCAAAATTTTGAAAATAATTTAAAGACCAGGGAAATGATTAACACCCATTATCCAACTGGAAGTGAATTAGGTCATTAAGGACAAAGGACAGGTAGAATTTTTTTTTAACCTAAAGGGTTAACAGTAATACAGGTGTTCCCCCCCCCAAAAAAAATGTATACATACTCTGAATAATTATAAAGTCAGTGTTTATTAACATACAGTTAATTTTCAAATTTAAAAGAATCTACAGAAATGAGTAATTTTTTTTGTCAAAGCCTCTTTTCAAACCGATAACTGGTCTGGTCCAGACATTGCTGATAAAGCGAAGCAATGGAATGGCAAACATCAAGATCATTTCTTTTGGTATTTGTGTGCCCTCAATTCATTGACTATTGCTGGTTTTATATGTTAAACTTTATCTTTTATGTATCCCCATAAAAAATTCTAGTGGCACTTTAGGATAAATTTTCTTTGTTCAAAGCTTAATCTGGCTTTACCCGTTATTTCAAATTAGTTAAATCTGAAAAGGAGCTAAAATAAAGCGAGTTATCAGCTGTTAAAGTGTGTATACATTTTTGGGGGATACCCTATATTTTCATGATCTCTGACTGCATTACAACTAATTGAAGTTTGTTTGGGCCCTGTTAAGTGGATTCATAATTATGTCATTTAATTTTACTGAAACTAAAGGAAGGTAACCATCACAAAATGGACAGATGCCTTTAAAAGATTTTTACAAAGAAAGCACAAATTGCAGTTAATATGAATCACCCAAGTCCAAGCAAATAATTAAATGATAGAGCTGACATCTCCAACTCCTTATACAAGATCTTCATTAACATTACACCTCAGAAGCGATTACCATCAGAGGATTCAAAATAATCAAAGACTATTTGCATGTACATATTTGATAATAAATTAATCTCAGCCTAAGTACATTCTGTGCCTTAAGATATTAGTGATTGTATAAAGCCATCACATTAGCAACATAAAAAAATGAACATCTAAGACTTAAAAATAAACATCCCTTAAAACTGTCACATCATACACTACGCAATATTTTATCAAATTTCTCTACTAAACCAAATAGTAAGTGTTTAGAAGTTTCTTAAGGTTTTCATTGGGAAATCCAAGTGCCTTGTACAAAAAGAGGAAATTCTCCTTCCTGCAATAGTAAAATGGATTTTGCAATGATGCCCTGAAAACAGCAGAGACACAATCTAAAATCATTGGAAGTGATTTGGGGGAGGCAAATACTGCTGGGAGATAGAAAATATTGCAAACACTGGAGGACACAATTCACAAACACACATTGTGTTTTTGGATTTGTTCTTTGGATAAAACTATGGATTATGATGTCTCAGCTTATGGTACTGCAATGTACTATTTCAGTAATGAAATATCTACTTTCATATGAGCCACTAAAGATAGTTGACTGTGATGGAATAGAGAAGGGAATCAGCAAGAAGAACACAGAGATAGCCCTGATTGTGGAATTCATCCATGGCATCGTTTATAGATAAGCCGAGAATTGAAACCAGAAGCAAATAAAATGAATAAACTGCTATAAGATGTCAATCAGAGTCTCTGTTGCACCTGTAATGCCTAATGAATGCTATACCTTGAAACTGGGCCACAGCAAGCCCACTGCTTTAGGTCATGGCCCCAGCTTTTATGACTAGATGGGAGTTTTTTAAAATATGGAGGAATTCTTACTATATTTAATGGCATGGTGTGTGAATATATATATGTCTTTTGAAGCATCCACTGATTCAATGGCTGTGTCACAGAAGAATCCTGAAAAGGCTTATCAATTTAAAGGGTGAGTTGTGTAGTGTTCTTTTACAAAAGATAAGAGTGTTAACTTTGTTGAGTTTTAATCTGTTAAAAAGTAGTCATAAGCAATGTTACCCTGAAAATATTTATGGAAAAAATATACTTAATTTGTACTTTTAAAATAAAGATGGTATTTTTAACAAGGTCCCAATATATCTTATATTTAAGAGAAAATCATGCTATGAAAAGAAAATTTTGGAAATTGATGTTTAAAAATATTTTAATCTTTATGGGATTTTTGTCATTGAAAATATGATACAAATAAGTTAATAAAAAAAACACCCTTCATATTTGCACAACTGAAAAAATAAAAAATGAGCCTTTCTAATCAGTTTTAAGAGCTTCCAGATAATGTGTTTCAATAAAGTATAAATTTACTAATTAAAACTATTAAAAAGTAGTGCACACTATGTTTGATATTACAAAATATTTACATTTAATCACCCTATTTTCAACAAATGCTTTGGAAATTTAGGGATGAGATTGAAAAATATGTTTTATTATTCAGCAGTCAGACCATTTGTATGTTAGTGAAATAAAATTATCAGCTGTAATAGCCTTCAAACCTAGTATAAAAATAAATATCACCTACAATCAGACATTAACTTGCTGTATCATAAATTGCAAAGCTTTGAAAAATAAAAAAAAGCACATTTCAATTGTATCGCTCTATTTTTAGCTATTTGTGAGCAGTGCAATAGTGTTTATAGTATGAAAGAAAAAAAAGAATTTTAAATTAACGTTTAGTTCAGCTTTTTTTAATTTTTGGAAATTAAGTTTATATTTCATGTATGTTTTATACTATTTAATTATATTAATTTAATAATACAAGGAAAATGTATAAATTTATGTGTACGTATTTATTTATTGAGAGTTTGTTATAAAAATTAACCTGATAGGATTTATCATTTAAAAATGTAGTTCACTGATCTCCTTGGTAGATGTCTGTAAAACAAGCTTTAAGCACTTCAAATACAGTAAGAGAACATTTAAATGAAAGTTTCATTTCATATTATAAGTAAGCACGACCAAATCAATATGTTTGTTATGTGGATTAGATCTAAAGGTAAGGAGCTATTTTCCCAGGCGAACTATTGTTCCTCCTAATTGGGTCATGCCTGTGTGATGCACATTGTTTTTGCTGCTGCAGCTCCCAGGACCTTGCTGGTCTCAGTGCAGCCAGGGCCCCGGGAAAGCAGTGCACATCTCAGAAAGAGATCATTTCCCAACATGAGATGGTGATCTCTGGAGAGAACAAGACCTTTATTTTCTCAGGCCTTGTGATAGTTCATGCCTCTGTTTAAATACCAACACTCTATAAAAATCACAGCCATTTATCTCACAATTCAAGAATTCTCCACAGTAGCCGCATAGCAGTTTTATTACAGAAAAAAAAGAGAAGTAAATGTCTTTACTATTCCCAAATCAGATAATGGAATGCACACCGTTCTCCTTGTCTTATTTATCTGGGACTTTCTGGTAAGTACTCAGTACTTCGTGTGAGCATCATATCAGGCATATAAATTGATCATTTATTTTGGGAATTGGAGGTTATTTGTTTCGAGTTGTTTTGCTAACAGCTGTAAATATATTTTAAAGTTACAGTTAACCATCAATAAGATCAATCACATCCATTGCAAAGGATTAAAAACTCATTATAAATACATATACTTAAGTGATGATATAATAGTGTCTACACATCCTCTGTAAGGATAATTATTTTTTGAAAATGAGATAAAATTATTTTCTGATAGTAAATATAATATATACTCATTGTTAAATTTTAAATCTGAAAGTAAAATCATGAAAAAATGTAAAACAATGTGAATTCTCATACAAAATGGTTGGAAAAGTAAATCAATTTCCACTCAGGCAAACAATTTGGCATTTTCTACTAACACTGAAAACACGTATCCATGTATTCCACTTCTAGGTGTATGACCCAGAGAAATCCTTAGACACTGAGCACCAGGACACACATACAATATATAGTCCTCTTAGCAACATCCTACATAATAACTCTAAACCAGCAACCAATAAGATGTTCACTAAAAAAGTGTTAAAAGCTCACACATGGAATACTCTACAGCAAAGAAAGCAAGTGAGCTACATATACATGCTACATGGAATAGTATATAAAAATGTAAATAAAGTAACCACTGCTACATGCTATGCGTAAGTCCATATAAAAGTATAAGTAAATGAACTGCTGCTACAGGAATCACAGTATAGAAATGGGAAATAAATGAAAGTTACATGTATATGGAATACTATATAGCATTGAAAAGTAAACTCTAGCTGCATGCTATATTTATTTGAAACGCTGTCTATGGTCACATGGATCTCACAAACAACGCTGAGAAAAGATACAAGTCACAGAAAAATAAATATTCTAATTCATGACATTGAAAACAAAAGAAGACCTAAAATATGTACAAGGAGGGGAAAAAGTGGGTTTACTGTTGTTTGTATGGAAAATACAATGATTAACAAATAATACAAGGTTAGACTCAGTGTTTCATGTATTCATAACTATAAGCCTACTTTTGCCACACCCTGTATATTTTAATGATATATACATGGGTTCTATGCTGTAAATCAAGGGGATGGTTATCCTAAATCAGAATAATGCTTAACACTTGTCTTAGTGAGTTTGGGTTGCTATAACAATACTGTGGACTGGTAGCTTAAACAATAAACATTTCTCACAGTTCTGGAAGCTGGGAAATCCAAAGTCAAAGTGCCAACCTTGAGAGTGTTAGGGAGAATATGGAAATAATTATTTCAATTAAAGGAAATTGGGACCAGCAATATTTTTTTCTGCTCTCACTTTAATTTCTAGATTTGTTTTTTCACGTAACTGGTGGACCTATATCCCCTTATAACCATTGAGGGAGCTGTAAGTAGCTGAAAGAATAAGTAAGAATTTCTTTTGGTGTGATATATCTTTCTCACTGCCAACCTCCTTTTATTAAAACATATATTTTTATTGATTTTTAGAGTGAGAGGAAGGGAGAGGGAGAGAGAAACATCATGAAACGTTGATCAGCTGCTTCCTGCATACCCCTACTGGGATAGAAACCACAACCCAGGCATGTGCCCTGACAAATAATTGAACCAGCAACCTTTTGGTGCACAGGATGACACCCAACCAACTGAGTCACATGAGTTAGGGCTCTCCCCTCTTTTCTATAAGCACTCCTATGCACTCTGATTCCACAAACAATTAGATTATAAGGGACCTGGAAAATTCAGCGTGAGTGGAGAATATTGGCAAAGAGAAAACGTGGAAATCCAGAATCCTTGGATGTAACACCATCAGAATTCTATCCTTGTTCCCAACAAACCAGTCATTTAATCTAGTTCCTACAATATCATAAGAAGCCAGGTATTTAATCTACATAATGGTTTCTAGACTTCTCCTGAATCTGACTTTATAAAACAGTGACTTTCAGATGCACCAATTCCTTCTTGAAGGAATATGTGTTTTAATTTCCATACTCACCACCTGTTCTCTTCCAGGATATAAAAATTTACACTGGAAATGTACAGAACCCTTGAAATATCTACAGAGGATACTTTAGAATTATCTGGACTTTTCCTCATTTCTTAAAGATTTAAAGGCATAATGACATAATAAGTCAAACAAAAGCTTAGGAGGCAAACCTGGTTTAAGTTCTAATGCTGTTGTTTTCCACTTATATAAGTTTCTGAATCTTCTGATCTCTCATCTGCCAAATCAGGACAATGAAACCTATTTCATAAGGTGACTATGAGAATTACATGAGGGGAAAAATTCTGTCTCATGCTTCTCAAAATTCCTCAGAGTACTTTGCTCTGAGCCAGGGAAACTATAGTGCAGTCTCCTGGATCATAAATTTTATTATAACACTGAGGAGGGAGGGTAGTTAAAGTAATATGACTCATAAATAATGTAAAACATTGATTAGATATTAAAACAAGCACATATCATTGAGTTCAAAATTCACATGAATATCAAGCTAACAGAGAAAACTTGACGAAGTTTGACTTTCAGTGAGCTGCCACAAATCTTATGCTGCCCTTCCATTAGCTATATTTTGGTGACAATTTTTAGAAACAACATAAGCGTGTTCTGTGCTTGTCCAGCACTTAATAGATGCTCAAAAGCAGTAAAGATAAAATTTCCTGATCTAGGTAAAATTCCCTTCTTAGTGGAAATTCCTCTAATGGAGTTAGCATTGCATATCACACCAACTATAATACAACCACAGGATGAGCAAATAAGTGATAATGAAACAGAGAGCAAAGCACAGCACGTATTTGACAGGATCAATAACCCCTTGAACCTAGCAGACTAGGAAAGGAAGGTGATTTGTGGGGATTAAGAATGTTTGGGAGCCCTGTCTGGTGGCTCAGCTGGTTGGAGCATCATCTCATTTATCAAAAGTTTGCGAGTTCATCAAAAGGTTTCCACTCAAGGCATGTTGTGGGTTCAATCCCTGATTGTGGTGTATAGGGGGACAACCAATACCAGTAGATGCTTCTCTCTCACATATCTCTCTTTCTCTCTCTCTCTCTCTCTCTCTCTCTCTCTCTCTCTCTCTCTCAAAATCAATCCTATCTAATAAAAGAGTAATATGCAAATTGACCATCACTCCAAGACACAAGATGGCCACCCCATATGGTCAAAGATGGTTGCCCCCATGTGGATACAAGATGGCCACCACAAGATGGCAGGCAGGTGAGGGCAGTTGTGGGCAGTTGGGGGTGACCATGCCAGCAGAGGAGGGCAGTTGGGGGGGACCAGGCCTGCAGGGGAAGGTAGTTGGGGGGGACCAGGCCTGCAAGGGAAGGTAGTTGGGGGGGGACCAGGCTTGCAGGGGAGGGCAGTTTGAACCAGGCAGGCAGAGGAGGACAGTTGGGAGAGACCAGGCCAGCAAGGGAGGGCAGTTGGAGGGGGGACCCAGGCCTGCAGGGGAGGGCAGTTGGAGGGGCATGCCTGCAGGGGATGGCAGTTGTGGACAATCAGGCCAGCAGGGAAGGCAGTTAATGGGGGACCAGGTCTGCAGGGGGGGGGGCAGTTGTGGGCGATCAGGCCATCAGGGAAGGGCAGTTAGGGGTGACCAGGCCAGCAGAGGAGGGCAGTTGGGGGGGATCAGGATTACAGGGTAGGGCAGTTGGGGGAGACTAGGCCTGCAGAGGAGGGCAGTTGGGGAGGACCAGGCCTGCAGAGGAGGGCAGTTGGGGGAAACCAGGCATGCAAGGAAGGGCAGTTGTGGGTGATCAGGCCAGCAGGGAGGGCAGTTAGGGGTGACCGGGCTGGCAGAGGAGGGCAGTTGGGGGATACCAGGTCTGCAGAGGAGGGAAGTTGTGGGTGATCAGGCCTGCAGGGGAGGACAGTTGGGGGGGACCCAGGCCTGCAGGGGAGGGCAGTTCGGGGGAACCAGGCCTGCAGGGGAGGGAATTTGAGGGGGACCAGGCCTGCAGGGGAGGGCAGTTGTGGGCGATCAGGCAGCAGAGAGGGCAGTTAGGGGTGACCAGGCCAGCAGGGGAGGGAAGTTGGGGGGATCAGGATTATAGGGTAGGGCAGTTGGGGGAGACTAGGCCTACAGGGGAGGGTAGTTGGGGGGGACCAGGCCTTGCAGGGGAGGGCAGTTGGGATGGGGGAGGACCAGGCATGCAGGGGAGGGAAGTTGTGGGCAATCAGGCCAGCAGGGAGGTCAGTTAGGGGTGACCGGGCTGGCAGAGGAGGGCAGTTGGGGGACACCAGGTCTGCAGAGGAGGGCAATTGTGGGTGATCAGGCCTGCAGGGGAGGGCAGTTGGGGGAAACCAGGCCTGCAGGGGAGCACTGTTGGGAGGGGGACCCAGGCCTACAGGGGAGGGCAGTTAGGGGTGACCAGGCCAGCAGGGGAGGGCAGTGCAGGTGACCAGTCCTTTAGGGGAGGACAGTTAGGGGCAATTGGGCTGGCAGTGGAGTGGTTAGGGGGTGATCAGGCTGGCAGTCAGAAGTGTTTAGGGGCAATCAGGAAGGCAGGCAGGCAAGCAGTTGGGAACCAGCAGTCCTGGATTATGAGAGGGATGTCAGACCACCCATTTAGGCCCGATCCTACGGGTGGTTGGACATCCCTCAAGGGGTCCCAGATTAGAAAAGGTGCAGGCTAGGCTGAGGGACACCCCCCCCCCCACCCCATGCACGAATTTTGTGCACCGGGCCTCTAGTAAAACTATATCCTTGGGTGAGGATTAAAAAGAAAAAAATAATTTTGGGGAGAGTTGATAGCCCAGGTAAAGCCTATTTGTCCCACGTAATCATTAGTTTTTGAAATAGGTACCCATGTCCTCCTTACTAAAATGAGGTAGTTTCCCCTTATCCAGGGGAGAGGGATACTTTCCAAGACTCCAGTGGATACCTGAAACTGTAGATAATACTGATCCCTATATAAACTATGTTTTTTCCTAGACATACATACCTATGATAAAGTTCAATTTACAAACTAGGCACAGTAAGAGATTGGCAACAATAACTAATAATAAAATAGAACAATTATGACAATATACTGTCATACAAGTTATGTGGATGTGGTTTCTCTCTCTAATAACCAATACAGCTACTAAATGACTAACGGGAAGGGAGCATATGTGTGGATACACAGGGCAAAGGGTTGATTCATGTCCTGGATGGGACAGAGTTGGAAAGATTTCATCATGCTACTCAGAATGGCACACAATGTAAAACTAATGAGCTGTTTATTTGTGGAATTTTTCATTTAATATTTTTGGGCTACAGTTGACCATGGGTAATAGAAAATGTGGAAAGCAAAACCTTGGACAAGGGGGAGGGGGATTACCACTGGACACACATGTTGGTGGTAACGGAGAGAAAGATAGCCTTGCTAATAGACTATTAGCTGGGCAACTTGATGTTTAAGGAGTAAGAGAAATGAGCACCTTTGTTTTTTCATCCTTTTCATCATCTTCACAGATAAAACAAATAACCCTAGATTAGTCTTGCAGTTTTAGGAGTAGCTGTAGATATCACCATGCATTCAAACTGAGGACTGGTATTCATTATAAGGTAATAAAAAAGTTAGCTAGATCATCTCATAATTTGTTATTAAGTAGAAGAAAGTTTTTTTAACAGAATGAAATATAAAGGAAAATACCAGAGTGAGTGTTGTATTATTAAGAGTAATTATTGTTTCTAGAAACTTTCGTTTCAGTTATCTGTGAACTGGTTTCATATGTGTATACCAGGCAGGTCCCTATGTAAAATAAATTTTGTACTGTGCATTGCAGTCAAAAAAAGCTTGAAAGCCCTTGATGGAAAGTACCATTTGATTTTATAGATCATAAAACTGAAGCACAAAGAGTTTATAGCTTTGCAGAAGCAGATCATGAATTTTTGTTAATGTTAGGCCTCAAGGTAGCACTCAAGTCTCCTGATCCATTCCAAATTTATTTTCCTGTTTTTGCCAAATTTTTCTGCATTCCAACTGATTAAAAGCCCTGGAAATCTATTTCTTATTTTCTTTAAGAAATATCCTAGTGACATTTAAACAAATATCAATTTTTTCATGTAAAAGTACCTATATTTGTAAAAATATAAAATGAGATCTCTATCCCCAGTCTTTATCCTTTCCCTAAAAAATAAAATAAAAAATAAAATAAAATAAATAAAATAAAATAAAATTGTGGTAAGCAGCCTCTGCCATGGCCCCACCTCCTGGTATCCATGTTCTTGTGTAATGCCCTTCCATGAAGGTGAGCTGGACCAAGTGACTCCCTTTTAATTCAAGAACCGGACCAAAGAGAGGAGATGATGTTACTCCCAATATCAGATTCAAAGAGATTGTATTTCCATCTTGCTCACTCAGATGAAGCGAGCTGACATCTTGTAAACTGCCCTATGGAGAGGCCCAAGTGGGAGGGAAGGAATGGAGGGAACCTCTAGAAACCACCTTTCCAACAACTGGTGAGACCCTCAGTTCAATGATTGGTGAGAACCTGAATCCTGCTAACCACAAGAGTGAGCTTGGGTGCATCCTGTCCCCGGAAGCCTAAATAGAGACCACAGCTCCGGCCACACCTTGACTATACCCTTGTGAGAGACCTTGAGCCAGCTGCCTATGCACTTACGACCCACAGAAAGCATAGAAAACAAATATTTTCACTGTTAAGCCATCTGATTTTCACACTACCACAACAGTAACTTTTCCAAACAGCAATATATCCTTTAATATATTCTCATTAAAGAGCTAACCCACTTCTTCCTTAAATCATCAGAACCTTTTTACAACTTTAGAGTACATTAAGGCCAGACACTTATTTTCTTATATTTCTTTTCATGTTGAATTTTATAAGGGTCAAGCATTTTATTCTTTTTCAAATTATTCTCTAATGGGATTCTGTGCATAATCTACTAGATAGGAAATTCTTTGAAGTGCTGGAGGAAAAATTAAAAGCCTGTCATGAGGTCATAAATGGAGAAAAGAACATTTGAGCAGGATCATTTAATTGGGATACTAGATAGAAGAAAATTTGATGGGTAAAGGTTGGGTCATTTTGACAGTTGTCAGGAAGGAGTACTCTGAAGCTAAAAAGGAATTTATTTATTATGTTTTCATAAACTTTAATATTCAAGTGTATGAACTCTCACATGTCTAGGTCTGGATTCCTTTTTCTCTCTCAATCCCGTATCTAAACTATTTTTGAGTCTCAGACTGTTTCTTTTGTTATAATTATAATGGCAGTCCTTCTCTGCAGTCTAATTTCTCAATCACAGGGCTCATTTCCTTCCTCAATTTTTAAAATAATTCTTCACTGGCTCTGGACCTCACATCTGGCCACCAGGATTATCTTGCTCTATTCCTTACCCTAAAGTCAAAAGTGGTTTTTCTAAATCTTAAGTATGGTAAGTCCTTTCAAAAATTCTTTCTCACTACACGCAGGGATCTCCTGCTGGGTCAATTAAACAATTTTGTGGATCTCAAACTTTTCTAGAAGATTTTTGAAAAAATGGAAAGGAAGGAAAAAAAGGAAGAGGAAAAATAAAAGACAATGTTTTCCTAATGGGGAAGTCAGTTCAGGAAATGTTTGCTTTGAATGCAATTAAACATTTGTTTACAATTTGTCAGGGTCAAAGAAGTTTGAAATCTATGAGCAAGGTGAATTAAAGGTTTAGCCTGATTTTTCCTGAGCTTCCAGCCTTTTCTTTTGTCCCTCTAGCCAGGTTTTTCACCCAAGTCTTCCCCTTCCTCATCTGACAAATTTCTGCTCATCCTTTGAGCGGCAATTCAAAGGTTTTCTCCATACTCAACCTCCAGGCAGGAAGCCTCGCTCCCTGTCCCAAGCTGCCATTATAAGATTCTTCACCACACTGAAGTCATTTGCTGATATGTTTACTTTTCTAAGATGTCTGAAAGCAGAATTCTAAACAGGTACGTTATCTGACTTGTACCAACTCTTCAAGAAATGAAAATTAAGTGTATGAATAAACAGAGGTTAAACACTCTTCCTATGTTACACACCATTATACTGCCTCTTGATTAAATTATTCCTCCAGAATCTTTGGTGCTATGTCATTGAATGAGCAATGGCTTGGGACCATTATTATCCACCACTAATTAGACAAGTTACTCTGCTGCTTTTCAGGGTATTGCTTCCCTTAGCATCAGTGTAGGAAATATTCAGCACTGGTTCTCTATCCAAGTGCACATGTTCAAAGCCCCGTTCCATCTCTTCCCAGCTGTGACTTCAGGAAAATTACACAGCAGCTCTCTGCAGCCGGCACCTCATCTGATGATACTAATAGCAAGGTTTAAATTATTTAATACCTATAAAGACCATAGAACTGTCCCCAGCACATAGTAAGAAGTCAATAAATATTAGCTATAGTTACTGCCCAAGTAAGAAGCATAAAATCAATGCCTATAATTCACAGCTTCTGCACTAGTGACCTTCAATTTGAAAAGGACTATTTAATTTATCTGGAAACCCCATTTGTTCTGTCCTCAACTCCTTGGTATTTTTGGCATACTTTCCTACTGTAGGCACATGGGCCTCTTGCTGTATCTCAGATTCGACTACTCTGAATGCTAACTACTTACCTCTTCAAGTTGCCTCCCTGGGTGTTTTTCAGAGTCTACATTTTAAGTCAAATCAGGTCAAACTTAGTTCTTAAATAATGAAAAGAAAATCTAGCCATTTCATTGAATAAGGTAAGAAACAGACTCAAGTTTCATTTTTATTTTCTTGTAAACATTTTACCTTTTTGTTTTAGAACTGATAGGTATGTTGATTGACAGACTAGCATTATTTATATATGCATTTAAATATTATGTATATATATGTATATAGTATATCTATATGTGTGTGTATATATATCTGTATATATACACATACATACATTTAAATATGTTTTTATTGATTTTAGAGAGGAGGGAGAGGGAGAGAGATATAAAACATCAATGATGAGAGAGAATCATTGATTGCCGCCTCCTTCATGCCTCCTACAAGCCTGCAACCTGGGCATGTGCCCTGACTGGGAATCAAACCACAACCTCCTGGTTCACAGGCCGATGCTCAACCACTGAGCCAAGCCAGCCGGGCTAGCATAACATATTTATTAATTATTTATTAATTTGCAGGTGCTAATCATGTTCTATTTCTTAACCTGTGTGATGGTTTATGTAAGTGTGTCACTTTGTGCCAAATTCATTGTTTTGATCATTATGTCTTGTGAATGTTATACTGCAATAAAACTTTAAAAACACCAACATTACATATTTTAAGTAACTAACACCTTATTAATATTTGTCTGATGTCAGTTGTTCTGCCTGGGCCATAATATTTTCAGTGAGAGGGCTTAT
Organism: Eptesicus fuscus; assembly: GCF_027574615.1. NCBI lineage: Eukaryota > Metazoa > Chordata > Mammalia > Chiroptera > Vespertilionidae > Eptesicus > Eptesicus fuscus. The sequence goes on along the minus strand of NC_072480.1, from coordinate 43,491,636 downwards.
CTCAATTCTCTCTCCAAGAATACTATTCCTTGATTAGTCAACCACAATACTTGATTCCCCAAACCAAAAACCACAGAGTAAAAATTGATTCCCCATCTCCTTGATCACCATAAATACCCAAGCAATTATCAAGTCTCATTAATTCTACTTCTAAAACCTCTCTCAACGCCCACAAAACACTTTGTCATTCCCAAGGCCAGTACCCTAACTCTGGCTCTCAGCATTTTTACTTGGATTACTGCAAATGCCTACATTGATTTAATCCCTAGTTCATGGTTGTGTCCTACCCATCCTCCACAATGCTGCCCAAGTATCCTTTATATAAATTATATCTTATCATGCAGTTTATACACTTACATGCGATTGATGATTTTCCATTCCCTACAAAATAAAGTATAAGCCACTTAAAGAGTATATTCAAGTCTTCCTTAAATCACTCCATCCTACCTTTCCAAAGTCATCTCCAGCCATCATCCACTCATTATTCACTAGAGGTTCCTTCATATGCGCATTTCTCAAGATTTCAAAGTTTACAAATTTGTGCATTCTGCTTCTTCACTTCTCACTTACCCAAATCCTGCTCATCCTTCAAGTTAGTTCAAATGTTATTCCTTCTGGGGCTCTCCCTTTCCTGCCTTGCATTTCCACAGAGAGCATAATTAACCGTTCAAGTATCCTCCCTACTCTAACACCCCCTTTGCACTTTCAGTATAGCAGTACCATGCAATATTGTAGTTGGTCATTTACATATTCATTTATGCAAAAGGAGTTCTGAGCATCAGTTCTGTGCCAGTGTCTCTGCTGGTTCACTGGATTTCAATGACAAGCAGGTTAGGTAAGAAGTCTGTCCTATTTTGCTTTCCAGACTAAACTGCTTAAAGTTAGAGAACATATTCATCTTTGCATCCTCACATTCGTTTAGAGTCTAGCATCTAATTAGTAAATTTTCAGTTGAATGTCTGCTCTCCAAGGAATTGAGACTTAAACCATCAGTACCTGGAATAGAACCTGGCACATAAATTTTCAACTAATGCTAGCATTTATAAATATTTAATAACTCAACCAATTAATTTTATTTTCTATCCTAGTGTCAGTGCCCTAATCCAGATCGTGGATTATTTTCTAAATAATATCAAACAGTGCTTTGCTAAATGAACCTTAGTTTTCAATAATTCTCAGCTGTTGAACTGAATCAGTGTTCTGAAAAATTAAAGACTTCAAATATTTCTGAATGACATAAGTCTTCTAGAATTGAAAAGTGCGTTGCTGAGTTACTTAATTTAGGGTGGCAAATAATCATTGATAACCAGGATTTTTGATGGGAGCCACTGCCTTTTCGTTTCAACAAGCATCACTGATGCCCTGTGTTTGTAGAGTAAGACCTGTCGAGTTTTGAACCAATCCATCAGCAGCCTCTGAGGCCTAACATGACTTGGATGACATCTGGGTTCCTGTTTGACCCCTGGGCCATTGTTTCCACTTTCCTAGGCTATCCTACTAACCTGGTAGCCCTGTTATCAGTGTGACTGAAAGCTTGACTTGAAACTGTGACCATCAGACCTAAAATCCAATTCCTTTCTTACGAACAGAATTTTACAGGTTAATGACTAACTCTGTAGTTGAATCAGTTTATCTCAGCATCCCATCCTCCTTAGTCTTATTTCCATCTAATCTCTACCAGTTTATATTTCAAAGATCAAATCAGGCTTCATGATTAAAATAAGACAACTAACACACTAAAGTAGTCTAGTATGGCCTAACCACAACCACTATCACCCACTTCCTTCCAAATGAAGCTTCGATATTATTTTGAAATTCGATACCAGTGTGCTTTAATTATGAAATCCTTCTAAAACTACAGATAAAGTAAATGTTAATTACTCCAAGACAATTACAGGCAGTTCTCGGGTTACGTCAGACTTGAAGTACGTCGTCATCTTCCATTTATTTATATTTAAAAAAAAGTTCTGTCATTTTGACGTATGTACATATGCGCTTTATGTTTTTTATTATTTATTTCCCACAAGTAAAGGTCAGGAATTGTTATCTTTCTTTTACATTTTTTTTTACTGTTTCACTTCATTACTGCTGTGTATGTGTTCCATGTGAGTGACGTAGGTGCTTATGTAGGTGGATTCCGACTTACGGCGAAAATCGTGTTACGTCACGCCGTAGAAACGGATCTCTGACGTAACCCGAGGACCTACTGTATAGTAATTATATTCCCACTGGAAGCAGGCTTGCATGTGACACATCCCTAGTCAATGAGATTTAAGAGACCATCTATTGGAGGGCTTCAAGGAAAGTATCCCTTTAAAGACATAAAATGGAACCTGTGCCTCCCTAAGACTGGAAATTGCCATATAGGTGATATAATGCTGGAGGCTGCAACAGACATTTTGCCATCATGAACAAAACACCAAAACAATATCCAAGATTCTCACTGAATTAGCCAAATCTGTAACCCCCTACTTCCAAGCCTTCTTATTGTTACTTCATTATTTAAGTCAATTTTAGTAACATATGCTGAATTACAGGTTAAAGGCATCCTAACTCTTGTATTTAAGTTCCAATAGAGGCCTGAGAGTGAAGCAAGATGGATCCAAAATTTCCTTCAAAAGTTACAAACACATATGAGGTAAATATGTGAACTTATAAAATGAGTGGATATTTGGGGGAAAGGGAGAGAATGGGGCGAGAAGATAAATAGAAAAATGTGAACCACCAGGAGGGCTTCTGCTCTAGTTCCAATCAGTGCGACTAGAAAGCCTAGAAATAATGTGAAAGGCAACCATAAGAGTCTGAAATCTGGTAAGGAGAACTGGAATGGGTTTAGCACTCCAAGAATGGAAGAATAAAAGAGCGGTCTGGTGTGTAATTTCCTTCTACCAACAGATGACTATTTAGACTGGGAGTGTCTGACCCCTGTCCTAGCATAGGAAGGCAGAGCAGGAAGGCCCATTTCTCTCTTGAACCTATCAGAAGAGCAGCGGAAAATACCAGGTGAGCCTGTAACAAGGACCCATCAGGAGCCCTCTAACTATTAGTGGCCTAGACAACAAATCGAATGAATCCCCAGGGAAATATAATCAGTGGGGGGAGAAAGGCAATCCAAAATGGAACATGCCATATAGTTCTATTTATATGATGTTTTGAAACAACACAATTTCAGAAATGATTGAACAGCTAGCTTAGTGGTTGCAAAGAATTTTGAGCGAGGAAATACTGAGGGAAATATGTGCAGGAATACTTGTAGTGATGGAATTATTTAATATCTTGATGAGGGTGGTGGCTACCTGAACTTATACATGTGATAAAATTGATAGAACTACATACACACACAAGTACAAGCTGAACTACAGAAATATGGATAAGACCAGTGGATTGTATCAACTCCAGTATCCGGAATGTCTTAGTGTTCTATAGTTTTGTAAAAATGTCACCATGGGGTGAACCTGGTAAAGTATACAGGTGACTTCTCTGTATTATTCTTTACAACATTTTGTACAATAAGTTCAATAAAGGTTTTACTGCCGAAACCGGTTTGGCTCAGTGGATAGAGCGTCGGCCTGCGGACTCAAAGGTCCCGGGTTCGATTCCGGTCAAGGGCATGTACCTTGGTTGCAGGCACATCCCCAGTAGGGGGTGTGCAAGAGGCAGCTGATCGATGTTTCTCTCTCATCGATGTTTCTAACTCTCTATCCCTCTCTCTTCCTCTCTGTAAAAAATCAATAAAATATACTGAAAAAAAAAAAATAAAGGTTTTACTTTGAAAAGCACACACGAGGATAAAATAAAACTCTGCTTCGATTTGTGACTCCTACTTAAAGAACCTCTGCCTGTGGACCTTGAGCCAGCCATCTGCAGCTTGTTCATTGTCTACTAATGCTGTAAAACATTCAGCATTTTTCATTTGCAGGTACATAAGTCATACCTCATGTAAATCAAAATGAATACTAAAAATCAGCCATGCGTGGAGATGCAGAGTGAAGCACAGTACCTTACTTTTCTAAGTATTTTCCATTTGGGGACTATTCCCTTTCCTTGGATGTGCTTTCCTCACACGTCATCAATGGGAAGAGAATAGAGTAGAACATAGACCAAGAGCTCAGTGCCAGCTACCTGTGTCTTGTAAAAATTAATTTTCCCTCATTTCTGGGAGGTTTCAGGGAGAGACAGCTATCCCCACACTTCAGAAGATAAATTAAACTGACTGTGTTTTGGTCCTTTTTGACGTTCATATACTGAATTTCAGTTTGAAAAAAAGCTATTCTAGGCCCTGATAGTCTAGGTCAGTGGTTGGCAAACTCATTAGTCAACAGAGACAAATATCAACAGTACAATGATTGAAATTTCTTTTGAGAGCCAAATTTTTTAAACTTAAACTTCTTCTAACGCCACTTCTTCAAAATAGACTCGCCCAGGCCGTGGTATATTGTGGAAGAGCCACACTCAAGGGGCTAAAGAGCCGCATGTGTCTCGTGAGCCGCAGTTTGCCGACCATGGGTCTAGATCGTTGACAATTACTTTAAAAATAATAGTTTACTTTATGAAAAATTATATACTAAGGCCTAATTCATAATCAGTTAAAATATTCAATTTTCTTTTTGTTCATTATTTGATCCATTTGTTTTCCTAAAGGATCTATTTACTTATGCAAGTTATAATCTATACTAATAATAGCCTAGGTGGTCGTCACGCCCTCACACATCACACCCTAACGTCTTCACAGGATGGCCATCCCAAGATGGCCGCATGAACAGCGGAAGCGGGGCCTGGCAGAGGAGGCAGGTCGCAGCAGGGGAGGGCAGTTGTGGGCAATCTGGCCAGCAGGGGAGGGCAGTTGGGGGTGATCAGCTGGCAGGGGAGCCATTAGGCATCAATCAGGCCAGCAGGGGAGTGGTTAGAGGGCAATCAGGCAGGCAGGCAGGCAGGCGAGCGGTTAGGAGCCAGCGTTCCTGGATTGTGAGAGGGATGTCCAACTGCTGGTTCGGTCCACCCGCCCTCAGCCCATGCACTGGGGCTCTAGTAAAAATATATAAGCCACTGTCCTAGAGAAACCCTAGAACAACAAACTTTTGTCACCATTGTCTACATAGTCAGGTTAATATTCTACCTGTTACCACACAGTGTATGGGCCCAATGGTGATTTAAAAGATCAGGGAAGAACAGCATTGGAAGCCAATGACAACCGTTTCACTCTGGACTGCAGTGTGGACTACAGAGCCAGCCTTTGACTGGCAGGAGAGTACTAAAGAAGGAACTGTTTAATTTGGCTTAAGGTTATAATTCAATAAGTCACAGTGCCCCCTGAGGCCCCTAAACCTAAGTCCCTGTGGTTATTCAATCTATGACTTTTTGTCAATCTTTCTCTCAGTTTACTTCTAAACCACTATTGACATTAGATCTAAAAACTAGATTTATGAAAATACCCAAAGGGCATGTTAATATCTGCTTTAGCTTGTCAATGAAAGCCACCTTTATGAATATACTATAACCACGGCAGAAATTTATTTAGAAAGGTTAATATGAATCCCCAAAACATCTGAAAATGATGTAATCTATTTATGAATTTGACTAAAAGATCCATAAAATTAAATGCCTCTACCTAGTAATTTTCTGTCATTGTGTTGTTTATTTTACCTTTCTGGTTCACTAGTACTGTAATATGCCACAATTACTTAACCTATATCTTAACTAAGCATTAATAAAATATGAGTTATATACTTTTCCCAGCAATTTATTTTATGATTAGTGAATAAGTTAACATGAGATTGCATTATGAAATTTCATATAAAATTTAGTATGTGTATATGAGCTTAATTTAATGACTGAAACAATCCTGAAAACAAAAATAAGAAGGATTTTTCTAAAGTATTCTCTCATTTCTAGAAATAAGTCCTAAGGAAAAGGAAACTTTTCGAACAGCTTAGAAAATTTAGAAGTGAAAGTAAGTAAGAACATCTGTGGTTTTCATTTTCCACAACTGTTTCAGGGTCTCCTGACCAAGCCCATCCCCACCCCCCTCTATAATAGCTGTAATACATAGCACAATGATGGGCAACCTTTTGAGCTTGGTGTGTCAAACTTTGCCAAAAAACTGAGCATAACTCGGCTAGTGTGTCACTTTGAGGAAAAAACATTATTTCGCAAATGTTTCATCCTCAGGAGCAGCAAATGTTTCATCCTTGGCATGCGGCCGCCTCAGCGTGTCATAGGTTCGCCATCACTGACATAGCAGAATAGGTCATAGTACACCTTTTACAGAGCAGGAACCAAATTCAAAGTCACAGACCATTTAAAGGTCCTTGCCCAGTCGCCCCACCTTTCCCGAGTTGAGGCTGGCTCCCTAGCTACCAGTTGGTCCAGTTCTCCCTTTCCTGCTTACCAAGGCCTCTGTGCAGTAGAAAACGTTAATGCTTTAATGATGTGATAAAACAAGAAAAAATACATTAAGTTTATTGCTGAGGGAATTTAAATCAGTGTTAGAGTGAGCATTACTTTTAAAAGCAATCACCATGACATATGATAAAGTGGTCAAGAGGGGGAAAAAAGTCAAACATAATGTGGACAGGCACAGAGTAAACTGGGTGGGGGTGAGTGGGTAATTCTTCTCCCACTGATTCCTTTACCATAAATTAAATTATGTTTCATCCTATTTCTGGAAAACCAAGTTCTGATTTCTATATATTCTCTAGTATGAAAACAAAGTTTTAATTCATTAATTTAGAATTATCATTATTTCTGTTGGTCCCTCCTTTAGGGAACTATCCTCACAAGTGGGTCCTAAATCACACTGACCCTGAAACATTGCTGGAGGCAACTAAGACAAAACTGAAGCTGTCCTACTCTGAGCACATTAGGAGAAGGCAGGGCTCTTTGGAAAAGACAATAATGCTAGAACACAGCAGAAAAAGAGGAAATTAAATATGAGATGGATTGACAGCATAAAACAAGTCATAAGTGTGCGTCCCCAAAGCTGAGCAGAGCTGTTGAGTGCAGGACATTGTGCACATCACTCATTCATAGAGTGGCCAGGAGTCAGAGCTGACTCAACAACACGTAACACATAACATAGCCAGTCTTATATTTCATTTTTGCAAATACAATTTGTATCATTTTCTCATGTGTTTTAATTTTGAAGACTATTTTAGTTGAGGCCTCATTTTATTTATAAATGAAATTAAGAATTGCCTGTTCACAGTTTTCATAGTATTCGGTCTTATAAGAACAAGGTGTATTTTTCCAATTTTTTAATAAGTGGATGAACCCTGGCTGGTGTGGCTCAGTTGGTTGAGCATTATCCTGTGCACTGAAAGGTCACTGGTTCGATTCCTGGTCAGGTTAAGGCACATGCCTGGGTTGTGGGTTCCATCCCCCTGGTCAGGGGGCATGGAGTAGGCAACCAATCAATGTTTCTTTTTCACATCAATGTTTCTCTCTCTCTCTCTCTCTCTCTCTCTCTGTCTCTCTCTCTCTCTCTCTCTCTCCCTTCTTCTCTCTCTAAAGTCAAAACAAACATAATAAAAAAAAAAATGGATGAAAGTTTAAGGTTTTCTTTATTTGGAATTTAAACTTTTCTTGCTTAGGTTTTCATTAGGTGTTTTTGTTGCAATTTTATTCATATACTAGAGGCCTGATGCACGAAATTCGTGCACGGAGGGGGTTGTCCCTCAGCCCAGCCTGTACCCTTGCCAATATGGGACCCTTAAAGGGCAGTCAGACATCCCTCTCACAATCCAGGACTGCTGGCTCCCAACTGCTTGCCTGCCTGTCTTCCTGATTGCCCTAACCGCTTCTGCCTGCCAGCCTGATCACCCCTAACCACTCTGCTGCCAGCCTGTTTGCCCCCAACTTCCCTCCTCTGCCAGCCTGGTCACCCCTAACTGCCCTCTCCTGCAGGGTTGATCACCTCCAACTTCCCTCCCTTGCAGGCCTGGTCCTTCTCAACTGCCTCCCTTGCAGGCCGGGTGCCTCCCAACTTGTGGTGGCCATCTTGTGGTGGCCATCTTGTGTCCACATGGGGGCAGGATCTTTGACCACATGGGGGCAGCTATATTGTGTGTTGCAGTGATGATAAATCTGCACATTACTCTTTTATTAGATAGGATTATATAATTTGTATGGGTGTGTGTGTGTATTTGTGACTAGCACTATTATTATCATTGCATTCTCATTTCTAATACATTTTCAGTTGATGCTCTTTTATTATTCAAACACATTACTTGCATATAATGATGTTTTTCACTTAACTTTTTGACACTATTACTTATTTCACTCTTGTCGAGTTACATCAGCTCATAATTCCAGAGAAATATAAAAGTATGGAAGTAATGAGAGCATATTTTGTCATAATTTCACAGGACTGTCATCTAACTATTCATCATTATGCATAAAAGCTTTTATTTATTTAATGTATACCTACCTAGAAATATAGAGAAGGTATACACACATACACATATGTGTGGACATATATATATATATTTGTGATATGTATATGTGTATTTAATATGTATGTAATACACACACATCAGGGAGGAATATGTAACCATTCCTACAGGTTTTAGGCAGAATAGAAATTGTTCTATCAAATACTTTTGGGAGAATCTGTTGAGGTGATTATATAATTTTATCTGATTGATATGCTAATTTATATTATAATTGTGTCCCAGTGCATGGATTCATGCACATTGAAAGGAAATTAATTAGAAGAAATATTTTAACATCGCTATTTGTGTCTTGCTAATGAAAAGAAAATAGGGCCCTGTCTGGTTTGGCTCAGCAGATAGAGCATTGACCTGCGGACTGCAGGGTCCCAGGTTCAATTCCGGTCAAGGGCACATGCCTGAGTTGCAGGCTCAATCTCCAATAGAGGGTGTGCAGAAGGCAGCTGATCAATGATTTCTCTCATCGTTGATGTTTCTATCTCTCTCTCTCTCTCCCTCTCCCTTCCTCTCTGAAACCAATAAAAATATATAAAAAAGAAAAAAGAAAAGGAAATAGGATTCTACCGAGTCTCCTATCTACCTACTCCAGGACTTCTGTGAGGATCAAATAAGATGAGGCACGGGAAAATGCAACACAAACATTTGGTTAAACTGTAAGATGTTTGCACCTGGCTATAAAGCAAATTGGCTTCCTGGACTGAAGAAACTCCAAGGATGGTAGTCGCTAGGGAGAGGAAGCTGGACGTTGCCACGTGACATCATTACCCAGTGCCCATAGCCACCGTTTCTGGGCTGGGCTGGGCTGGGCTGAGCTGTGGGCCGCATTTTGCGCCTTGGGGTCTTGGCTGCGTTGGCTGCAATTTGGTACAGTGTCGCTCTGGGGTGGTGGCAAGGCCTGTTTCCCACTTGGAGGAAGCTGAGTGTTGCTTTGTTGGCACCAGATCCGTGGTGCCATTTATCTTTAAATAGCCAGTGCCAGTGCGCAGCATAGCTACCAGTCAGACAGACGGAGGGACACTTAGCCTTTTATATATATAGATGAGTATAACTTCTAATATTAAAACATTGTTGTACTCCTTGTCTAAACCCCATTTTGGGGGGCTGCATTGTTCTTTTAAAGTATGATGAATTCTATACAGGTTATTCTGTAGTGTGAGCACTATAAAAAATAGTATGAAGGTTCCTCAAAAAATTAAAGATAGAACTAGAGCATAATCCAGCAATTTCACTTCTGGATATCTATTCGAAGGAAACAAAATCACTATCTCAAAAAGATACCTGCACCCCCATGTTCATTGAAGCGTTATTTACAATAGTCAAAATATGGAAACAACCTACGTGTCCACCGATGAATGAATGGATAAAGTAAATGTGGTATATATACAACGGAATATTGTTCAGCCATAAGAAGGATACTCTGCCATTTGCTACAACATGGATGAACCTTGAGGGCATTATGCTAAGTGAAATAAGAGAGTATAATGAGACAGAGTAAAGCAAATACCAGATGATCTCAATTATATGTGGAATCTAATACAAACACACAAAACCCACTGAACTCATAGATATAGAGAACATAGTGGTGGTTGCCAGAGGCAAGGATCAGGGGAGATGGGTGAAGGTGGTCCAAAGGCACAAACTCACATTATAAGCCAAGTTCTGGGGATATAATATACAGCATAGGGACTCTAGTTAGCAATGCAGTTTGTATTTTTGACAGTTACCAAGAAAGTATATTTTTATAGAAATTACTTTTTATTTTTATATTTTTATTTATTAATTTTAGAGAAAGAGAAGAAGGAAGAACGAGGGAGAGGGAGAGAGAGAGAGAAACATAGATTTCTTGTTCCACTAATTTATTGCATTTATTGGTTGATTCTGATTCTTGTATGTGCCCTGACTGGGGATTTAACCCACAACCTTGATATATCAGTACAATGCCCTCACCAACTGAGCTACCTGGCCAGGGCCAAGAAAGCAAATTTTAAAAGTTCTTATCACAAGAAAAAATATTGTAACTAAGTGTGGTGAGGGATGCTAACTAAAATTATTGTGGTAATCATTTCCCAATATATACATATGTCAATCATTATGTTGCACACCTTAAAGTAATACAATGTTATATAATAATTATATCTTAATTAAAAAATAGCTTATTCTGTAATATTTGTGGTGGTGGTAGGTGCAGTTGCTAGTGTGTGTATGTTTTTGTGAGTAAAAGTGTGTTATTTTCAGGTTTAGATATGTTTCTGGTCCTATAAAGCCTTTCCTTCACTGTGCTTTTCAAAATGTAGAAGAGCAATGGCATAACTTGGTCCCTGAGGGTTACAAATATCTACTATGACACCATTTGGGGCCTGATTTTATCAACTCCTTCCATTATTATCAGTCTCTTTAGGCTTTTCCTCCCTTCCTGCCCTCATTTAGATAAGATATCTTTTTATAGATATTTCTACATTCCATGAATTCTTTCAAATGTGTCTGCATAGAATTGTGAGAAGTATACTTTTATGAGTCTTCAGCTTATTTTATAATCCTATTTCCTAGTATTTCATTTTAACTTTTGCTCACATTTTCCTTGACTAGGTCACTTAATTATTTATCTGCTTTATTGCATGTGAGTATGTATGTTTCCAAAGAGCCAGATGTCAGATTGGAAAACAAAACAAAACAAAAAAACAATCATCAGAATAATGTTGCCACAAAGCAGATAAAAATTGGGATCAAATATCTGTATGAATTATAAAAATAAAAAAAGAAGTTGCCTTTATAAAATAAAACCACAAATATAATGACAAGCACTTATAAGGTGCTTACCATGGGTAAGACACTATTCTAAGTGCTCTAAATAAATTAACTCATTTAATTTCAACCACATCCTTATCAAGTAGAACAGTTATTACCCTATTTCTAATTTAGAGAATTGGAAGCACTAAAAAATTACAAGTTAACATAGATGCTAAGAGGCAATAGTTCAAAGCAGGAATATTAAAAGCTCAGGAAAGCTGTAACAGAAGGAGATACAACATTAGCTTTTAGAGAAAAATGAAACTTTATCAGTTCTGGTAACAGAAAATTGGTACATAAAAAGAGAGCAAAAGGGCACTACACCCTATGAAAACACAGTATAAATCATAAAATACAGGACAGAAAAAGGCAAGTAAAATGTTAAAGAAAGTTAAAATTATATAGAAAATGTAACAGACAAAAAAGACATATAAGAATATCCAATATATGCATTCAGGAGTCCAAAGAAAAGAATTAAAATGCAGTCAGCTTTCCATCTTGATGGGTTTCACATTTATGGATTGAAAAGATATTTTAGAATCCAATAAAGTTCCAAAAAGCAAAACTTGAATTTGCTACATGTCAAGCACTATGAAGAAGTCTGTAGGCAAACCCAGCTGTAGTCTATGTACTAGTATAACAGGTTATATGCAAATACTATGCCCTTTATTTTAGGGACTTGAGCATCTACATATTTTGGTATTCACAGGAGATTTTGGGAAGCAAATCCTTACAGTTACTAAGTAACAACTATAGATATAAAAATAAATACATATATAATTCAAAAAACCTTGCCAGAAAACACACACACACACACACACACACACACACACACACACACACACAAACAGGTGTAAATGAAAAGACATTTGCTTTAGACATGAAAAGACATTTTCTCAGAGAGATTGACACTGAAGGTTCAATACCACAACATACTCTAGTAAAGTTATTGAAATATGATAAGAAAAGTAGGCACTTAGATAAGATCAAGCTACCTTTAAGGTAAAGGTAAAGAAATCACGCTAACCTCAGACTTCATAGTAATATTCAGTGCCAGAAAACAAAGGGCAAAATGCTCAAAGGTACTCGGGGAGAAAAATTGATCCAATAAATAATTAAAATTCTCTCATTTGAAAATCAATGCAATTGAAATTTAGTTCTCAGGAACTCTTCTTGAAAAAAAATAAAAGAAAATTTTCATTTAACTTGAGGATAGAAAACCTGTTACAAATGAACTAGCCATGGGAGTTGACTCCTTTCAAGTGTCAGGCTAAAATTAAAGTAAAAGTCAGGATTATGGTAATAGATTGTAAATATGATAAATTCAACGAAAGTTGGAAAAAGAAAAGTGAGAGAAGAATTAATATAAGTATGCAGACATCATTGATCTTATACCCAGGTTCAGTAGGAGTTTAAAACAAATAAAGATACAACATATGTATATTTAAAGGAATAAAAATAATATCAAATAAATACATCAACTAAAAATCAAGTGATGGGAATATGGAGAGAGGAAGTGGCAATATAATAATTTTGTCATTTCTCAAACAGGAAGCCCATAGGTAACTTATATAGAAACTAGAGGCCCGGTGCATGAAATTCATGCATGGGTGGGGTTCCTAGAACTGGCCAGCAATCAGGGCCTATCAGAGCCATCTCGCCCAGTTCTGATTGGGGCCAGGCTAGTTGGGGCCTGCCAGCTGCCAATGGGGGCCTGCCAGACAGGGCAGGAAGGACAGGGAGAGGGACCGCAGGAGGTTTGCCAGTGTTGGGGAGGAACTGGGGAAAGTTGGCTGGCTATGGGAGGTTGGCTGTGGGAGCGCACTGAGCATCTGCGCCCTGGTGGTCAGTTCGCATCATAACAACTGGTCAACCAGTCATTTGTTGTAAGGGTCGCTTAAGCTTTTATATATATAGATGGGGAATTAAGTATCTTTTATGTTACGTACTAAATGTTAGTGTTCTCCCAAAATCCCTATTTGAAGTCCTAGTCTCCAATATGCTAGTATTAGGAGGTGCAGGTCTTCAGAAGGTGATTAGGTCATGAGGGCAGAGCAGCCCTCATGACTGGCATTAGTGCCCTTATAAAGAGACAGGAGCTCTCCCTCCAGCTTTCTGCTCTCCACCCGATGAGGACACACCAGAAGTGAGCTGTCTGCAACCAAGAAGAGGCCCTCACTAAAACCCAACCATGTTGGCACCCTGATCGCCAGAACTGTGAGATATACATTTCTGTTGATAAGCCACCCAGTTTACAGTATTGCTATTGCAGCCTGAGTTAAGATATTTGCTGGGCAAAAGTAGGTTTACTGTGCCATTGTGACATTCTTTTGAGTTAATAAAGCTGTTATAATAATCAAAACCTGCACATCTTTTTCCATATGAGCAACTTAAACCTACACCCCTTTGAACCTAAGCTTTTACTTTTATAAATTTATCACACAATTATACCCCCACATGCTATAGAAAATATTTATGCGGGTGTTTATTGTTAGTAATAAAAATATTTGAAACAATCTGAATATTCATTTTATAAGATGCATTAAATTCTAGTAACTTCAGATAATGAAATGTTCTATAGGTGTTTAAGAAAATTTAATCAGTTGTGAAACAATGTCCAAGATGAATAACTGGAAAATGTAAGCTTAGAACAATATATACAGCATACATCACCTGTGTAAAAATACTTAAAAAGAAAAAATATATATGTGTATGCTTCCATTTGTACATAATAACAAATAGTAATGGAATTGGAATGACATGTGCTTGTCAAGCAGCCACCAAGTGTTTGCTTAAAAATAAAAACACTGTTAAGTTCTACCTAGCTCCATAAGAACACCATCATGATGTCTGAAGTTTTGCTTTGGTTTGAGCAAAACTGAATTTATGTGGTATCCAGGTATTTAAATGAAATCATGGCTCTAATTGATTAAATGCATAAAAGCAAAACGATGCTATGTAAACACACTTAAAGTATAATGACATGAGAATTAACATAAAATAGGGAAGACTGCACCTCATACAGTCCCAAACTTTAAAACATGCTCAGAGGAAAGTGAGAATCTCCAGAACCCCAGAAGGGGCACAACCTGGCTTGATGTTTCTGTTGTGACTGAAAACTGCTTATCGGGAACAGTTGAACCTCCAAATGAAGCCCACAGCAAGTACAAGCTATAAAAAGCATTCGCTTGTCACTAAGAGAATATGAACAGGTTTAGAACATCTACTGTTCCGCATCTCAAGTATTCAAATGACACTGTAAGCGACTATCAAGGGATTTTGCAGGATGATAACTTTCCCTCTAAATCTTTTTACCCAGGCGTGATATACAAACGTGCAATATATCTTTTCTGTAATTAAGTAAACTGTTCCCTTGCTTCATAGTTACTCGGCAACAAATGACACCTACATGATCTTTCTGAAGGGAAAAAAAAAATCAGGACTTATTTATTGCCAAGTAAACTCATAGAAAATGGACATTTTAATTGATTATTCTTGTAATAAAATAATTGAGAAAACACTTTTTCACCATATTTCTCCTTGACAAACCCCCTTTATCATTGTTTTGAATTCTAGCTATACTGCCAAAAAGCTGCCTTACATTTTGTTACTTTGTCATCTTGCCTAAAGAAAAAAAAATGTCTGCCTGGGAAAACTGTGTATTTGAAGTGTCTAAAGGAAAAAAAAAGAAATATATATGTATATTTAGTAATGCTACCACTAGAAAACACTAGTTCTGATAATGTTTTCACATTCAATATAAAATATCTAAAATAAGACCTAAGACTGCCAAATTGTACACACACACGCACACACACACACACACACACACACACATATACATATATACATGTATATCATATATAAAACAATCTTTCAGTTCTGTTTGCAATCAGTTTCTGAGAATTTACCATCTTATAGGGGCTGAGTTTGAAACTGGGACACAAATATTATCTCTTCTTTCAATGGAATCCCAATCTAATAGTGATGACAGGTGTGTAAATTTAAAAAGGTTTCTAAATTAAAAAAAACACAAAACTGTCAGAATTGAAAAAAAACATATAGTCTATATATAGGTGCAAAAGAATAAGTGATTCATTCCAGTGATGAATGATGGGAAATGAAATCAGAATACTATTTTGAGAGGCTCAAATGAAGTTCACCAGGAGATTCTGGGGGAGAGAAGGGGAAGAGAGAAAAATAATTGCAAGTAGTGGAAATAGCATGCACAAAACCATGAAGTGTGACACATTATCATGTTTTCAAGGAACTATAAATTATTGGTTATTGCCAGAAGATAAAATGCTGGGAGTGAGGAGTGATAGGAGATCAGGGCTAGAGAATTAGACTTAGGCCGAACTAAGACAAACCTTAAATATCATAGACTAGTGGCCTGGTGCACAAATCTGTGCACATTGAAAGGAAATTAATTAGAAGAAATATTTTAATATCGCTATTTGCCCTTTCTCTATAATAGAAGTGTTAACCAAAGTCACGATCAAAAATGACAGATCGAAACACATGCATGCGATTAGCGCCAGTGAGAACTTTATATGTATCTCGCATGCGCAAGTCAACTTAGCCTTTTATATATGTAGAATAAACTTGCTTAATTAGACCTGCTTTCTGATGTAGCTAAACTTTTTCCAGCCCAGTGAAGCACCCCAACTTCTCTTTTAGGTAACTGTCAGCAACACAGCAGTAAATATCAACATGAAGCAGATTATTATTGTAGATCACACAGGAAGAAAAAGGGTAAAATATTTAACTGTAGCAGTGTTTAACTATATTCTGTGCAGTGAGAAAACCTGAAGTCATTTTCAAGGTCCACCATTTCTTCTTTATAGTCGGGTCAAGTTTCTAAGCTTTCTAAATTTCAATTTTCCAGCTAATGAAAAGAAAATAGATTCTACTGAGTCTCCTATCTACCTACTCCAGGACTTCTGTGAGGATCAAATGAGATGAGGCATGGGAAAATGCTTCACAGACATTTGGTTAAATTGTAAATGTTTGTACTTGGCTGTAAAGCAAGTCGTGTTCCTGGGCTGAAGAAACTCCAAGGATGCTAGTTGCTAGGGAGAGGAAGCAGGGTGTTGCTATGTGATGTCATTACCCAGCACCCACAGTGACCGATTCCGGGTTGACCATGGAGTCTTGGCAGTGTTGGCTGTGATTTGGTGGGCTGTTGCTCTGGGGTGGTGGAGGGCCTGTGCTCCACTTGGGGGAAGCCAAGTGTTGCCTTGTTGGTGCCAGGTTTGTGGTGCCATTTCTTTGTAAATGGCCAGTGTGTGTCACGGCAGCTCCTGCGTTGAGCGTCTGCCCCCTGGTGGTCAATGCGCATTATAGCGACCAGTCAGATGGTTGGACACTTAGCATATTAGCCTTTTACATATATAGATAGGAACTTAAAGTTTATCTTGAGATATATGCAGAGATCTAAAGTTTTCTATCAAGGAGTCAGATCAATGTTGCTACTGAGAAGCAAAGCAGTTGCCACTAAGGGCCTGATCTGAGGCAAGAAGACTAATGAACAAGTCACTTTACAGGTTTTGGACTAGGGCAGTGATGGGCAACCTTTTGAGCTTGTTGTGTCAAACTTCGCCAAAAAACTGCGCATAACTCGGGTAGTGTGTCACTTTGAGGAAAAAACATTATTTCGCAAATGTTTCATCCTCAGGAGCAGCAAATGTTTCATCCTCGGCATGCGGCCGCCTCAGAAATGGCTACGCGTGTCAGTGCTGACACGCGTATCATAGGTTCACCATCACTGGACTAGGGTATCAAAAATGTCTCTAATCCTATTAATTTCATTTTAAAAATACGTTTTCTTAAAATGTAAAAATGATAAAGGATAAAAGGTATAAGGCAAAATTTCCTAGTCACTCATCTATAAGCCACTCAGGCTCACTTCCTGCAGATAACTAATATGAATGAATATATTTTACCTGCATTTTTAGACATTTATATACTCCTTGCCCCATTTTTCACAAAACAGTTGCATATTCAACATACTGTTCTACATTTTTCTTTCTTCACTAAACAAATCTCAGAGATATTTCTATTTAAGTGCATAAAAACATCCTTAATCTTTTTTTTACTACTGCATATATTTTCTTTCTTTTAAAAATATATATTTTATTGATTTTTTACAGAGAGGAAGGGAGAGGGAGAGAGGGTTAGAAACATTGATGAGAGAGAAACATCAATCAGCTGCCTCCTGCACACCCCTACTGGGATGTGCCTGCAACCAAGGTACATGCCCTTGACTGGAATCAAACCCGGGACCCTTGAGTCAACAGGCCGACACTCTACCCACTGAGCCAATCCAGTTAGGGCCTGCATATATTTTCCAATGAATATCTGCCCCATAATTTATTTAACCAGTCACCTATTGAAGGCTATGTAGATTATTTCAGTGCCACAGTCCATACACATGCATGTGTTTTATTTTGTGCATGAACACTGATGAGATTCTGTTGCCATCATCTATTGCTGCATAACTAACTACCTCAAAGCTTGGTAGCCTAAACCAATAATTATTGTTATATCTCACAATTTTGTTGGTCAAGAATTGGAAAACACTTCGCTGAGATATTCTCCTGCTCTATGACACATCCAAAGGGGTCATTTTTTAATTTATTTATTCTGCTGGTGGGTGGTTTGGTTGGATGGTCCAAACATGACTCAATCAGATATTTAGGAGAAAAGGTATACACTTCTAGTTTTAAGATAAGCAAATTGTAGGATCCTAATGTACAGCATGGTAACTGTAGTTAACAATACTGCATTGTATACTTGAAAGTTGCTAAGGAAATGGAATTTAATTGTTCTCACTCCAAAATAAAAAAAGGTAACTATGTGAGGGAATGGATGTGTTAATTAACCTTACTACGTGTCAGAGACAGCAAGAGCACTGCTCAGTACTGCTGCTCTGAGTTCCTTTGAGTCCATATATTCTTCTCAATTTTTTTCAAAAAAGTTCAAGCCCAGATGGCTTCACTCATAAATTGTACCAAATGTATGTCAGGGCTGGTTCCTTCTCGAACCCTGCCCACTGAACTAACTGTTGGGAACTTAGTCCAAGTTCCTACTTTATCCTCTGCTCACAGGTGTTGGGTCCGAGCCCCTCTGCCTAGGGCTGGACCTCCTAGGACACCGGGTCTTAGACAGAGAAGTCATGAGAAGTTGTGGGTATATAAGCATGAGTCTTTATTGCGGAAGCCAGTGGTCATATAGCTGTCAGACAGAACAGTCCTTCACAGCAAAGTCCCATGTACAGACAGGCAGCCGTACACCAGCCGGTTAACATATACATCTTTCCCACAAAGCAGCATTGATCTCTGTACCCACAGTTATTATCTGAGCAGCCGCATGCTGCCCCCTAGACTCTCCACCTCACATCATAGTGGTACCTAAACTCTCTGCCTCAGCAGCTTCTCCTGTCTCGCCTGCCCAGCACACTGACTGTTCTCTGTAGCCTCACATAGTAACTACCTCCGAGCTTCTCTCCCACTTCATTTCTCCAGCTTCATCCTCACACTCTAGCTGGTTAACGTGGTAGCTATATTTGAGCTCTCTATGAGCTCTTAGCCTTACAGTGTGGTAATACCAGCTCTCAGCTCTGTCTGAGCTCTCTAGCCTCTCCTGCACACATAGGAGCTGCATTCTCTGTGCCTACTCTCTGCTTCTCACACTAGCTGGTCAGTAACCTGTGAATTACTCCAGAGAAAAAGAAGGCTAGTTGCCAACTGTGACATCAATCAGAAGGGCACAGTGTACTGTGAGACTGCTGTGGCCTTGCAGTTGCTTTTGGTATCTGAGCCCAGGTGCAGAGTGGTCTGGACAGTCTGGTGTATTGACAACAAGGCCACTGTGCTTTAATTAGCCTTAACTCTCAGGGGCTTCTGGCGTAGTTCTTACACTATGGTAAACATGTCACAATCCTCCTATATAATAAAAGCCTAATATGTAAATTGTCCAACCAGGAGTTCGACCACTCACTATGATGTGTGCTGACCACCAGAAAGTGGCACGGAACATGGTGGGCGTCGGCAATGCAGTGCTGGCAGTGGGCGGCAGTGGAGGCACTGCTGGCCCCGGTAGGCCCTGACGAGAGCGGGACCACGGTGGGATAGTGGAGCAGGTGGAGCAGGTGGAGCAGGTGGGGCTATTGGACTGTGAGGCTGGGGGCACAAGCTGGGGCCTGATTCCTGCAGGTCACCCTGAGAGACCCCACCCATGCATGAATTCGTGCACCGGGCACCTAGTATATACATATGTAAATCATCATGTTAAACTTACACAATGTTATGTGTCAAATATATTTTAATAAAGCTAGGGGAAAATAGGGAACAAGGAAGCATATGCTACCAGTATCCTGATTAACCTACACTTGCCTTCTCTCAAAAATAAAATTGAAACATATTTACTTACACTGACAAAGCAAAACAGCAAGAAGTCTCAAATTACTAAAAACAGAAAAGAAATGGGTGGCATCCTATATAATAAAAGCCCAGGAACCATAACGGTGTAATGACTGGAATGACCAATCGACCAGTCACTATGAGGTGCATTGACTACTTCTTGGTCTCCCCCAGCCCTGCCCGCAGGCTTCCCTGGCAGTGATGGGGCAGGACTGGGGACCAGTGAGGGGAACTGGGTGGCTGGCAGTGGTGGGGTGGGACCGGGGACCGGTCAGGGGAACCGGGACCCTACTTGTGCACGGCCTCTAGTTACAGAAATAAAAAAGATTATAGGGTAATAGGAAAAACAATTGAATGTGTCAACAAAATATATACTCTATATGTAACAGATACATTTCAAGAAAGATACAAATTACTGAAATTGACTCAAGAATAAACAGAAAATCTCCAAGGAAAGAGATTGAATTAGCAATAAGAAAAACTTCCAACAAAAAAGTTCAAGCCCACAGGTGGCTTCCCTAATAAATTGTACCAAATGTGTAAAGAGGGATTGCCACTAATACTTCAAAAACACTTTCAAACTATGAAAGAGAAGGGAATACTGCCTAACTCTTTCTATAAGGCCAGCATTACCCAGATACCAAACCAAAACAAGACATCACAACAAAACTGCATACCAATACATCTAATGAGTATAGGCAAAATCCTCAACGAAGTGCTAGAAACCAAATCCAGCAGCATATAAAAATATTCACCATTACCAAGTGGGATTTAACCTAGGAATGCTGGTTGGGGTCAGTAAACAAGCAATCAGAATAATACAACATAATAATAGAATAAAGGGGAGTACATGTCATCTCAATAGCTATAGAAAATGCATTTGACAAAATCCAATATTTTAAAAAATATTTTTTATTAATTTTGAGAGAGAGAGGAAGGTAGAGGAAGAGAGAGAAATATCCATTGGCTGCGTCATACAGGCCCCCTACCAGGGATACAGCTAGCAACCCAGGAATGAGCCCTGATCTGGAATTGAATGACATTTTGGTGCATGGGACAATGCCCAGCCAAGTGAGCCACACTGGCCAGGGCAAAATCCAACAAATTTTTACGACAAAGACTCACACTAGTAATAATATTACTATCAGTAATAATAATTATTAGTACCATAATAAAGGGTATTGACAAAAAAACAAAAACACAATGTACAAACACAATGTAAAATCACACTTAACAGTAAAAGACTGAAAGCTTTCTTCCTAATATTAATAAGACAAGGATGCCCACTCCAGTCACTTCTATTCAACATTGTACTGCAGGTTTTCATGAGGGAGTTGGGGTGGGGGGTGGTGGAAGACATCCAGAGTGAAAAAGAAGAAGCAAAGCAGAGTTTATTTGCAGTTGACATGATCTTATAAATAGATAAGCCCGAATATTCCACAAAGACACTAATAATACTCTAGAGCTAATACATAAGTACACCAATGTTATAGTAAACAAGATTAATGTACAAAAATCAGTAATCAGTATATTTCTATGACAATGAATGATTAAAGATGAATAAATAATCCAAAATTAAAGAAAGCAAATTCATTTATAACAGCATCAAAAAGAATAAAGTACTTAGAGATAGATTTAACAAAAGAATACAAGTATATGTAGATTGAAAATAAAAACGTTGTTGAAAAAAATTAAGACCAAACTAAACAGAAAGACATCCTATGTCCATGGTTTGGAAGATTAATATTGTAAAGATGGCAGCATTGCACAAATTGATCTACAGCAAGATGCATGCAACCCACAAGGAATATTTTTTGTGGCCCAGCTAATATAACGGCATATAAGAAACGTTTTAATAAAAATTTTGTAACTTAATTTTTACAATATCCTGTTATATGTAATTATTAATAACGAACTACATTTGTAAATGACTGATTACTATAATCGTGTTGCATTCATTTCCATTATGTGCCTTACACTCAAGTGCACCATTTCTCTCCACTAATACTAGCAGCGAATATTTTAGCAGCTGATTGCCACGTCATTAGTCTTGGACTGACTTGTTTGGTGTGCGCAACAGGAAATATTTTGCTTTCGGAGAACAAGAAAAATAGGTTTATTTGCATTCAGTTTATTAATTTGTGCAGTTATTCAGTGTCTGGTAAGTTAATGTTCAAGAAAAGTATTAATTTTTATTAAAATGTTCTATTATTTTATGTTAATGATTACCCATTTATTTCAGCCCTTTGTATTCAGCATGTCTCTATCGAAATAAACCTACGTTTCTATGAAAATTGAAGCTTTTGGTTTTTTGCAGCCCACATAAACTTAAACCTTGTTTATTTGGTCTGTATTAGCCTTTGAGTTTGACATGCTTGATCTACAGGTTTGAGGTAATCTCCATCAAAAGTCCAACCACCTCTTTGCAGAAATGGACAAACTGATTCTAAAATTCATATGAAATTGCAAGGTAATGAGAATAGACTTGCATAAGGATAGATTCATAGATCAAAAGATTAAAATTGAAGATCCAGAAATAAATCCATCTATCTATGGTCAATTGATTTTTGACAAGGATGTTAGACCAGTTGTATTACTTCCCTGTTGCTGTTGCGTCAAATTACCACAAACTGAGTGGCTTAAACAACATAAGTTTATTTTCTCACAGTTCTTGGGGCCAGAAGTCTGAAGTCAAGATGTTAACAGGGCCTCATTCCCTTAGGAAATTCTAAGGAAGAATCTGCTGTTTGACTCTTCCTGCTTCTGATGGTTGCTGGCCTCCTTGGCTTGTGGCCATATCACTCCAATCTCTGCCATCACTTTCACGTGGCCTTTTCTTCAGTGTGCCTATATTTTTTTCTTCTGGTTTCTTCAACAGTGTGGGACAAAAGTAGATTTATAGTTGTTTGGATGGAAATAATGCATTAATTAATAATAATACATGAATAAACTGTGTTTCACCCAGTTTTTCTCAAGAATAAGCCCAATTTTGCCCTACCTTGTATAGAACCCACCTGGATAATCCAGGAATATTTCATTTTGAGATCCTTAATTACATATGCAAAGATTCTTTTTTTTTTAAAGGTAATATTCACAAGTTTTGGAGATTAAAATATGGACATATCTTTTTGGGGGTTACCATATAACTTCCTATACTATTCAATAGGGAAAGAGTAATCTTTTCAACAGATAGTACTGAGACAACTTTATATTAATGTATAAAGGAATTAATTTGGCCCCTTCCTCATATCATATAAGACAATAAGTCAAAATGGATATAAGCCATGTATTTAAGAGCAAAAAGTATAAAACAATAAAATACAGGCATAAATCATTGTGACAGTAAATCAGTCAACAATTTCTTAGATATGACATCAAAAGCAGAATGAATCAAAGACAAAAATCTAGAATTTGGACTTATTCAAAGCTACTAATTGTGTACTGAATAGAACTAGCACTAAGAAAATGAATAGATAAAATCCACAAAGGGTTTTGTGGGAATTCAAATCAGAATACGCTGGATGTTCAAGGCCAATTTGCCATACACAGGTGCAAAAGCAAGGACACAGCAATCTTACTGTACACAATATGCAGGCATACCTTTCTATAACCCAAATATTGATGTCACTATTTGGCAAGAAGCCTCTTTTGTCTAAGCTAGTATAAGAGTGTGTTACTAACCAACAGGTGGCTGGCTCCTGTGTTTGCTGCAGCTGTTTTGTGAGGCTACTTTGAAAAATTGTGTTATCTTATGGCTTCATGATAGCAATGGCTACTTTGTCTGTAATAAAGACTGTCTTATATGCCTGCTAGAGGCCCAGTGCACGAAATTTGTGTACTGGGGGGAAGGGGGTCCCTCAGCTTGGCCTGTGCCCTCTCACAGTCCGGAAGCCCTCGGGGGATGTCCGACTGATGTGGGGAGCAGGCCTAAGCAGTCAGTCAGACATCCCTAGCACTGCCACGGAGGCAGGAGAGACTCCTGCCACCGCCGCTGCACTTGCCAGCTATGAGCTGGCTCAGGGCTTCTGGCTAAGCAGCACTCCCCCTGTGGAAGTGCACTGACCACCAGGGGGCAGCTCCTGCATTGAACATCTGCCCCCTGGTGGTCAGTGCATGTCATAGTAACTGGTTGTTCTGCCATTCCGTCAATTTGCATATTAGCCTTTTATTGTATAGGATGACTGCTCATATCTTCATCTAATACCTGGTATCTGAGGACCTGTACTCCCACAGGTTTTATTTGAAAATTTGTATTTGATAAGAGATTTGTATCCACTATTTATGAGCACTTGAAATCCACCATTAAAAAAACAGGGTACCCAATTTTTAAATGGGCAAAGCATATAAAAAGATATTTCTGGGGGGGAAAAAAGCACAAATAACAAGCACATGGACAAATGACCACCATTATTAGGGAAATGAAAATTAAAATCACAATGAGACACTATTTTACATGTTCTAAGATATCTATAATATTTTTTTCAATGGGACACTAACATTGGTGAGGATGTCAAGAAATTAGAATCTTCATGAGTTGCTTGTGAGAGCGAAAGTCAGAGTCACCTTATAAAAATGGTTTGCCAGGTCATCCAAAAGTTAAACAGAGTTGCCAAATAACCTAGCAATTCCACTCCTGGACATATAAGAAGATAATTAAAAACATATGTCCAGCCTGGCCAGCGTGGCTCAGTGATTGAGCATTGACCTATGAACAAGGAGGTCATGGTTTGATTCCTGGTCAGGGCACATGCCCAGGTTGTGGGCTAGAAAATCCATAGATACTGAAAGTGGTTGCAAGGGCCTGGGGGACGAAGGAAATTAGGAATGATTGTTAAAGACCATGATTTTCTTTTATTGGTGATGAAAATGTTCTAGACTTAGGTAGTGGTGAAATTCACAAGGTTATGAAATCAACAAGGGAACTGTATACTTTCAACAGGTGAATTTTATGGTATGTGAATTATATTTCAAACAAAAAAAATGTTGAAAAAATAAGTGAGCTATACTGACCCACAATATGGGTGAATGTTATAAAAAATAATGTTGAGTTAAATTAAGTCACAGAAAACTACATATAGTAATTTTCCTTTTTTGTAAAAAAAAAGTATAAGAATATCTAAAAAGCAAATAAATAATAAAAATAAAATTTAGGGATCTCTTTAGTTGTGGAGATAGCCCAAATGTATATGCAAATGGATAGTAATATTTTTGTTAGTAAATACATTGATTGTATGAATGTTTATAAGTATGACTCTTACTGAACATATATGCTCTGGTATGCTTTTAATAGTATATAATAAAAATATTTAACTCATTTTCTTTTCAATGTTAAGTGGCTGGGGAAATGCCAGTATCACTAACAAAAAACAGTGGCATTCAAAGCAGCTGGTGTGGCTCAGTTGGTCGAAGCACGGTCCCAGGCACCAGAAGGTCATGGATTCGATACCTGGTCAGGGAACATGCCTAGGTTGCAGGTTCAATCCCTATTCAGGGTATGTGTGAGAGGCAACCAGCAACCGATGGATATATCTCTCTCACATCAATATTCCTCCCTCTCTTCCCTTTTCTCCCTCTCTAAAAATTAACTTAAAAAAAAGCATATGATCCATCATTTCATGACATGGGTCACTCAGTCTTACTTTTTATAGTCAATCTGCCCACCATACTTTTTATAATGATTACTTCTGAGTCACCAATCTGTTGATGCCCAGCCAGCTGAGTCAGGAGTAGGGTTTTTTATAGTTATAGAACATCTAAAGTGAGTCATCTACTCACTCTGCACAGTTTATTTCAAAATTCTCTTCTACCTCCTCTAGCTAATATTAGTTGGCCTATTATTTTACCTAAGCTGATATCATAGTTATGCCAGTTTAATATTTAAATTTAAATTCTCCTTAAATCATGATGCCCTGTGATTCCCTATTTGTTGAGTAAAAGCATTTCAGTGCTTTATGAGAAATGTATGTACAGGACTAGATCAACAGCATCACTACTTAGATTTTGAGTCAAGTTGGACTTTCATAGCTCATGGTATAACAGCCATCTTGAAAAAAATTTGTTGAAAAGATAAAGGTAGGTTTTATTTTTAATTCTAAAAGCTTCTCTTCATATGACTTTATCATAAGGGAGATTTCACAGGGAAAGAAGAAGCTGCAGTAAGCCTTCTAGGTTTAGGGAGGAGCTAAGGAGGAGACAAGTAGGTTAAAAAGGAGGTCAGAAAGAAATGTGCCAGCTCCCAGCCTTGGGAACAGACATCAACTGTAGAATCTACACACAGACTTCGGCCGTGTGTGTGTATAGACGCTCTAGCAAAAGAATCAGAAAACTGGTGAAAATTACCAAACAACTATTTAAAGTCTTTGGAAATTGACCTG
Organism: Eptesicus fuscus; assembly: GCF_027574615.1. Lineage (NCBI taxonomy): Eukaryota > Metazoa > Chordata > Mammalia > Chiroptera > Vespertilionidae > Eptesicus > Eptesicus fuscus. Next base: position 43,465,605 of record NC_072480.1, on the reverse strand, counting down.
AGAACATGCAAGAAATTGAGAAGAATTTATTTTTAAAACACAGTTTCAGTAAGATCATTAGTAATCTCTGGCATTTGATCCAGAAACTGCACTTCCTCCCCCTCATGCATCCTTCTCCTCAGTGTCGCAGGTTCACTCTGACTGGGCAAAGCCAAGAACAGGTTGCCTCCCTTCTACTCACTTTCTACCTCCTCTCTTGACCTCTCAGTTGTAAGGCTTTGGTGTCACTGCAGGAGGACTCCTTCATCACCTGTCCAAGATCTATGTTCAGAACATCTATTCCAGGAGGGGATAGCCAAGAAAATAGAGTCTTCCAGCTTTACCCAACTCCAACTCTATTCTTGTTAAACATGGCAAGTCATGAGCTGCAGGTCAAAGAAATTTAGGGCTTCTGTTGTCCCCCAACAGCTCCCCTTACTCTTCAGCATCTGCTCATAGGGCAGAAGTTCCATGCCAGTCAGGTTAACTCAAGAAGAATGGGAACTACCATTTCCCTACACTCCCTCTTAGGGCAAAGATATCCCCCTGGAAGAAACAAACTATCCCACACAGTTCAGCTCTAATCAGCTAACAGAGTTTCTCCTGAGGGGGAGGCAAGACTTGAGGACTGGCAGTACTATAGCACTGCCTGAGGAGGCTGACTTAATTTGGAACGGAGTGTAGGAACTCCTGCCTAAAGGCATTGTACCTCTAATAGAGATCATACTGGTAAACAATTAGAGAATCATTTGAATACTAGTAGCAAACAAACAGACCCACCAGAAATTTAACAAGAAAGAATATGTGGGGGGAAAAATAAGCCAGAAAGGCCTAATGAGATTATGTTCATCCCTAGCAGTCTGTAAGGTTATGAACATACACTAGGGTGCCTCTTCTCTGAAGCAATTGGAGAGCTGTTAATACCTGGCTGAAAGCAGTGCAGGTCCAAAATCTTCCTGAAACAGATAAAAGTCTTATTGGCTTGGGTTAGGGTTATATTTAAGCAAAATCCCCAATCAATCAGTCAATGGCTGAAGATTACCCTATGCTGACCCAGGAGCAATTCTAGGGTTCCAATCTTAACAATTTTTTAAGGAAAGAAAAAAATTCTAAGCACTGACAACAGAGATTTCACGCTTCATAAAAAATAGACTTTGTAGAATTAATCTAAGAAATACACTAAACAAAGAGAATCAAACAATAACAAGTCCCAGGCTGAGAATCAGACACTATAGGCAATATATTATATAAAATACTTATTTTTTTCTGAAAAATGAGACATGCAAAGAAACAGGAAAGTGTTACCATACATAAAAAAGACAATCAGGCAATAGATAATATTTTTGAAGGGCCCCATATGTTGGATTTAGCAAACAAGCATTTCAAATAAGCTTTGTAAATATGTGCAAAGAACTAAAGAAAAGCATGCCTTAAGTAAAAGGAAAGATAAAATTCTCTCCAAATATGATAGTAAACATTAACCTGTGTATATGTAAAAGGAATGTTAAAAACTCTCCAAATATGATAGTAAACATTAACCTGTGCATCTAAGATCAACTAGATCCAAGTAGGAAATACACAAAGAGAAACACTTACTAAATAATAATCAAAATGTTAAAGACAAAGACAAAGAACTCTTGAAAGCAGGAGGAAATTGACTACATTAAGTGGAACTAAGTTTAATTCTCACTAATAGAAGTTCAAACAGCAAAGTTGTTACAATTTTAGAAAATAGTGTTTCTCAGAGAGTGATAAAAGTAAGGAATTGTTAAGACACTTCACAGCTCTAGTGTGTTCTGGGAAGACATTGAATCAGTAACTGAAATTTTTTTTCTCAAAGTAAGCACCACAGCTTCAAGATTTTATAGAAAAATTTTAACCGAACTCAAGAAATATGTGGAGTCAACCCCATACACAACTCTTTCAGAAAGATGAAAAAGAGACAGCTTTCCTCTATTTGTTCTATGAAACTGGTATAACCACAATGTCTTTTCTAGTTGGAAAGGTCCCTTATTTGTTGTGAGTCTGAGAAGGTGTTAGAGAGCATATAGTTTAAAGTTATCCAGGGTGGGGAGGCCCTCAGTCTTGGTCATCACTATTTTACCAGTAGAAACTGGGGCATAGAGACCAGGTCACACAGCTAATACCTAGTGGCAAAGTTAGAATGTGAGGTTTAGTGGTCTAGTTCCAGAACTCATGCTCACATTCTTTGCTGAATATCTAGCATCCAGTGTGGCATAAAGCTGATTCTCAGTAAGTAATGAGTTAAACTGCTGATGTGGCATTTATATTTGGGGAAGCTATCTATCCTAATTAATAGTGATTTTATTATTTTATTTGTTTAAATTTATATTACACATAAATATATATTACATATAAAATTACAGATCACACATTTACATATTAAAATACTGTATATTTTGTTAATAAAATAAGAATTTCTATTTTAAAAATGCTTTAAAAATTAATATAACAAGGTAAAAGCATTTACAACATTTGCTTTGCCTGTATCATTTGCATTAAGAAACGATTCTGGAAGAAATTTGAAGCATTTTAATGTTGTCTTCAAGACTATCTTTAAGCTAAAACTAATTGCTTATAATTATAAATGCCCAGATTCACTATAAGTGTAGCCTTGAAAATAATTTTAGAATGTTGTTGGTTACCAACTGACCAAATAATACTCAAGTTAAATGTTCTCCTCTGCTAAGAAGAATGATTTTGGCTACCCTTGATACTATTTCAAGTTCTCTTGGAAGCCACTAATTCTTAGGGCATTTGAAAACCCTTCAATTTCTTCTTCTTTGCTGTCCCTTCACAAACTTGTGACCACCCAGTGTAGAAACTCTTAGGTTTTCTTCGCTGTAGAAATGACCCTAATGATCAAAGCTGGCATTTCACCTGCTACTTGCAAAGTAATCCTAGAGTCTGGGATCTTCAGTCATTTTTACTGGGTTGTCACAATGAATTTCTACAAATTCATGGCCTCATAATGTCTTCCTCAGGACCTGGTTTAAGACAGCTAGCCTAAAGAGATGTCAGGCAAAATACTACAAACTTTAAAAAATTCAGTTCTACCAGTAATACAATTGAAAGAATGAGACACCATTTTGTGAGTATTAAATTTGCAAAGATTTTGTTTTATTTTTAAATTTTTTTATTGATTAAGGTATTACATGTGTCCATATTCCCCCATTGTTCCCCTCCACCCCACTCCTATACATGCCCTCACCCCCCAGTGTCTTGCGTCCATTGGTTATGCTTATATACATGCATACAAGTCCTTCGGTTAATCTCTTACCTTCCTCCACCCTTCCCAACCTTCCCGCTGTAATTTGACAGTCTGGATGGAACTGGAGAGCATTATGCTAAGTGAAATAAGCTAGTCAGTGGAAGAGAAATACCACATGATCTCACTCATTTATGGATAATAAAGAACATTATAACCTGATGAACAAAAAGATAGATACAGAGGCAGAGAAGCATCGAACAGACTGTCAGATAATTTGCAAAGATTTTAAATGATAACCATACTTGCAAAGACGTAGAATAATGTAGAATAGAATGAAAATTGTGTAGCTTCATTACCCTGTGTTTGAATTCTATGCCCTTTATTTACCAGCTGCAACTTAAAATCTTGGTTTTAAGTCTTTAAATATTTTGCCTTGGTTTCCTCATCTTTAAAATGGGCCTAATTGTGTCTACTATTGTGAGGATGGAACAAATTAGTATTTTTGAATATGCATATAACAGTGCCTGGAATATATTCATATCACCGTAAGTGTTAGTTATTGGTATAAGAATTCCTATAAATTGGCACATGCTTTCTAGGAAGCAATTTGCTTCATAGGACATAAAAAGTACTAACATTTTTTCATCTGGTAATTCTTCTAGGGGAACTATCCCAACAAAATAGTCACTAATTCAAACATTTATGTATGATAATTTTTTTCGTTAACCCTTACCTGAGGATATTTTTTCTATTGATGTGTTTTTTTAGGGGGTGGGGGGAAGAAAGAGCAAGAGCGAGGCTGAAAGAGGGAGAGAGAAACATAGATGCGAGAGATGTCCCTACTAGGGCCAGGGATCAAACCTGCAACCCAGGTATGTGCCCTTGACCTTGACGTGGTATAGAACCTGTGACCCTTCTCTGTGTGGCCAACACTCTAAACACTGAACAACAACAGCCAGGGCAATGTATGATAATTTTTTTTATTAAAGCAAGAGTTTTGATAAATTGAAACAACTTAAATCTCCAACATTTGGAACAAAAATCAATAAAATGATGACATTTATAATGGACTTTTCTAACACAATTAAAACAGAATGGAGCATCTACTACAAAAATAAGGACCTAATTAACCCTCCTGTCTTAAATAACTAAAAAACTGGAGAAAATACTTTTCAGATATTGTACATTAGGCAAATCAGAATTGAAAATCCTGAAAACAAATGAAATTAAATCATACAGTTATCCCAGTATACCCAGAAGCAATTCTAGGCCATCGTGCAGTGAGGTGGAAACAAAAGAAACTCACTGTTTTGCTGAGTGAAGTCAAGTATCAGAAAAGAAGAAAGTGCACATAGGGAGAGCTCTGGAGATTTTCAGAGAAGCCTGGTTCAATCTTTGGCTTAGTACCTGATCTGCATATGTGAGAGAAGAAACCTCTTAAGGCTAGGGAAAGTACCACTGGAAAGAAATTGACAGAATATTTTCTGAGGCTAACATGGAACTGAGAATTATAGGGGGAGTCCACAAACCAGAATGGAAAGATCAAAATGAATGGGGCATTAGGTAAAGTAGAAGTAAATTACCACTAGATTGAAGACATCTTAGTATATTTCTAACAAACTTATAGGCTTCAAAATGAGTTGTAACTCACAAAAGCTCTTTGGAATCTTCAAAAATTTTTAAGAATGAATAAGGCTTCTGAGACCAAAAAGTTTGAGAACTATTGCCCTGGGATCACTGAAAATAAATAGATGAATAAGGCAAAGATGTAGAGTTAATACATCAATTACAGAGGTAAATTAGAATTGTAAAGTACTCAATTTGTTCAAAATAAGCAGAAAAAGGAAAAAAAGAATAAGAAATAAATGGGATGAACACAGAAAACAAGTAGTAAGATGATAGGATTCAACCCAACCATATTGAGAGTTGTATTAAATGTAAATGGTCTAAACATTCCACTGGATTACCAGACTGGAGAAAAAGCAAGACACAACTAAATGCAGTCTTTGAGAAATCATTTTAAAGGTAAAGATACATATTGAAACAAAAAGAATGAAAAAAAAAAAAGATCATTCAAATAGTATTTAAAAAAAAAAAAAGGCCAAAGCAGCTATATTAATAGAAAATACAGACTGCAGAATTATTGCAAGTGACAAAAAGGGATAAAAGGGCTAAAATATCTATCTATCTATCTATCTATCTATCCTATCTAATAAAAGAGTAATATGCAAATTACCATCGCTCCGCTACACTCACAAGCCACGCCCACAAGCCAATCAGGAGCAAGTATACAAATTAACCCAACCAAGATGGCTGCGGCCAAAGAGAGAGCAGGAGGGAGGCTTGGGTTTCCCTGGAGATGGAGGAAGCCAAGCTGTCTGCACACCCTGGCTGGCCCAGGCCTCCATGTAAGGCTACAAAGTTTCAATTATAGAAAATAAATAAATCCCAACAAAAATGGCAGCAGCCACAGAGCTGGAGAGAGCAGGAGGCTAGGGTTGCCCCTGGCAATGGAGGAAGCCAAGCTTCTACAGCCCTGGCCTGCTTTGGCCTCCGCTTAAGGCTACAAAGTTTCAATTATAGAAGATAAATAAATCCCAACAGAAATGGCAGCAGCCACAGAGCTGGAGTGGGCAGGAGGCTAGGGTTGCCCCTGGCAATGGAGGAAGCCAAACTTCTGCAGCCCTGGCCTGCTTTGGCCTCCACTTAAGGCTACAAAGTTTTAATTATAGAAGATAAATAAATCCCAACAGAAATGGCTGCCGCCACAGAGCGATCAGAAGGCTTGGCTCCACTCCAGGCTTCAAAGTTTCAATTGTAGAGGATAAATAAATCCCAGATACCAGGGCCTCCGCTTGGGTCACCTGGGGTGATGGCCGGCCTGCAAGCCACCACAGGCTCCTCTCCCAGGCCGCCCCATGCCCCAAGGGAACCTCCACCCTGATTCGGGACACCCTTCAGGGAAAACCAGCTGGCCTCCACCCATGCACCAAGCCTCTATCCTATCTAATAAAAGAGTAATATGCAGATTGACTGTCACTCCAACTCACAAGATGGCTGCCCCCATGTGGTCAAAGATCCTGCCCCCATGTGGACACAAGATGGCCACCAGAAGATGTCAGCAGGGGAGAGCAGTTGGGAGGGACCAGGCCTACAAGGGAGGGCAGTTGGGGGTGATCAAGCCTGCAGGAGAGGGCAGTTAGAGGTGACCAGGCTAGCAGAGGAGGGAAGTTGGGGGCAAACAGACTGGCAGGGGAGCAGTTAGACATAAATCAGGCTGGCAGGGGAGTGGTTAGGGGGTGATCAGGCTGGCAGGCAGAAGCAGTTAGGGGCAATCAGAAAGGCAGGCAGGTGAGCAGTTGGGAGCCAACAGTCCTGGATTGTGAGAGGGATGTCCGACTGCCCGTTTAGGGCCGATCCCACCGGGATTGAGTCTAAACGGGTAGCCGAACATCTCTCGAGGGGTCCCAGATTGGAAAGGGTACAGGCTGGGCTGAGGGACCCCCCCATGCACAAATTTCGTGCACCGGGCCTCTAGTTCTATATAATAAAAGCCTAATATGCTAAGTGTCCGGCCATCCATTCAACCAATCAAAGTGTAATATGCTAATGATATGCTAAGGCCATGCAACCTCTTGCTATGATGTGCACTTACCACCAGGGGGCAGATGTTCTGACCAGTAGGTTAGCTTGCTGCTGGGGTTCGGCCAATAGGGACTGAGTGAGATGGGCCAGACACTCCCTGGAGCACTCCCGCAGTTCCTTCTCGACTGGCTAACCTCTCGCATCCCTCCCTAGCCCTAATGTGCACCGCTGGGTCTCTCAGCCTGGCCTGTTCCCTCTTGCAATCCAGGACCCCTTGGGGGATGTCAGAGAGCCAGTTTTGGCCTGATCCCACAGGCCAGGCCGAGGGACCCCACTGGTGCACGAATTCATGCACTGGGCCTCTAGTATATATATAAAAACCTAAGTGACCAGTCAACCAGTTGCTATGACGTGCACTGACTACCAGGGGGCAATGCAGAAGCTTCCCCCTGGTGGTCAGTGCACTCCCATAGCCAACCACCCATGGCCAGCAAACCTCATGTGGTCCCTCCCCCGAGCCCGGACTGGGCAAGACAGCCCCAATTAGTCCCAATTGCTGTCCAGGCCAAGGGACCCCAACCATGCACAAATTCTTGCACCGGGCCTCTAGTCTTAAATATGTATGCACCTAATAAGAGAGTTCAGAATATATAACACCAGGATTAATTAAAAGGGAAAAGAGACAAACCCATAAATTATAGGCTGATATTTAACATCTGACTCTCAATAATTGATAGAAATATGTAAACAGAAAAATCAGTAAGGATGTAGACAACTTAAAGAGCACAGTCAGCCATTAGTGTAATAGATATTTAAACAACACTCAACCCAAACATAGCAATACACACATTTTGTTCAAGTATATGTAAAACATTCATTTAGGCAGACAATATTATGGGACATGATACATTACTCAATAAATTTGAGGGAATGAATTAATTTCAAAAATAGTTATTTCCTTTTATGAGAATATTAAACTAGAAAGCAATTAAGTTGACAGAAAATCCCCAGAGATCCATAAATTAAATGATATACTTCAAAATATGTGAGATAAAAAACAAAATTTTAGAAAATATTTTGAACTAAAAAGATAATGAAAGCACAACATATTAAATTTGTGGAATGCAGCTAAGGTAGTAATAGGAGGGAAATTCATAGCATTAAATGTTTATAATATAAATGAAAATTATTTCAAAACAATGATCTAAAATTCAACTAAAAGAAACCTTAGGGAGAAACCAAGATGGCGGCATAAGGTAAACACCTAAATGTTGCCTGCCACAACAATTTTGAAACTACAACTGGAAAACAGAGTGCACACCATCCAGAACCACTGGAAAGCTGGCAGAGTGGAAAACCTACAACTAGAGAAAAAAAGAGAGGGGGACGCTGAGCCTCAGGAGCTGTGGAGGTGCGGAGATCCGTGAGCGCGGAAAGGGCGGGCAGCTGAATACGCGGCAGGCTTGCTCGCAGCGGTGCGGAGAGGGAGGGCAGCAGATGCTGCGTGGCTAGCTTTCTCATTTGGGAGAAAAACAAAATCTCCCGACTGCACTGAAATCCAGCTGCGGTCAGGGAGAAACTGGTCTGTTTGGCAGCGAGCTAGGCTCAAAAGCTGCCTTCTCTCAGAGGCGCGCAGCCATTAATTCGGGCACGAAGAAACCTGCTCTCTTAGGGCGGTGCGAACGGAAACCAAGTTTGTCTGCGCCATTCTGAGACTCCGCCCCATCCAAGCTGAGCACAGCCCTCCCAGTGACTGGATTTCTGGTTCGGGAGAAAAACAAAACCTCCGGTCTGCACTGAAATCCAGCCCCAGCTGTGGAGAAACTGGTCTGTTAGGCAGCAGGAGAGGCTCGAAAGCTGCCTTCTCTCAGAGGCGCGCAGCCATTAATTCGGGCATGGAGAAACCGCCCCTCTTAGGGCGGAGCAGACGGGAAACCAAAGCTTGTCTGCGCCACCCTGAGACTCCACCCCATCCAAGCTGAGCACAAAAGCTCTCCCAGCGGAGACACTGCTGATCCTCACAGCCAACTGGCTTGGAGATCAACTCCTGCCAGTGATACCAACAATCCCAACCACTCTGAACTCCAGTTTCTGGGGACATGCGGGGGACCCAGACGCCTATGGGACTCTCGGCCATCGGTGGGAGAGTGAGAGTGACTTTTCTGTTGGTGTGGACGACACCAGATTTCAACCACTCTCATAAGGGACACATTCAAGAGGCAGACTCAGTGAGCACCAAAGCCCTACTGTGTCTCCAGCACAGCAATTCTTCCGTTATAGACACAGCAGGCCCTCACAACCAATTGGACCAGAGGTCAATTCCTCCCAGTGTACCAACAGCAATCAGGGCTTTTAACTACAGCAAGACTTTCCACTCAGCCCAAAAAGGGAGTACCAAGAGCGACCACCTAGGGTGATTGGGGAAGCTGAGCTACCGGCCCCTATAGGTCACCGACCACACAAAGCCACTCCATTAACACAGGGAGGCAGCCAAAATGTGGAGACATCGAAGTATGTCACAAGTAGGAGAGATAGATGAAAGCAAACTAATGGATGACACAGTGTTCAGAACCATATTTATAAGGTTACTCAAGAATCTTCTAAAAACCGCTGAGAAACTTGAAGAGACCTTCAAGGACCTAAATGAGAATACCAAAAAAATGGAAAAGGACCAGTCAGAAATTATGCATACACTGTCTGAAATAAAGAATATACAGAGTAGACCACCGCACCCGAAGAGTCAAACCAAAGATCTGGAATATGAGGAAGAAAAAAACACCCAACCAGAGAGGTGGAAAGAAAAAAGAATCCAAAAGTGTGAGGATAGCATAAGGAGCCTCCGGGATGGCTTTAACCGTACCAATATCCGAATTTTTGGGGTGCCAGAAGAGAGAGAGCAAGATACTGAAAACCTATTTGAAGAAATAATGACAGAAAACTTCCCCCACCTGGTGAAAGAAATAGACTTACAGGTTCAGGAAGCGCACAGAACCCCAAACAAGAGGAATCCAAAGAGGACCACACCAAGACACATCATAATTAAAATGCCAAGGGCAAAAGACAAAGAGAAAATCTTACAAGCAGCAAGAGAAAAACAGTTAGTTACCTACAAGGGAGCACCCATACGACTGTCAGCTGATTTCTCAACAGAAACTATGCAAGCCAGACGGGAATGGCAAGAAATATTCAAAGTGATGAATAGCAAGAACCTACAACCAAGACTACTCTACCCAGCAAAATTATCATTCAGAATTGAAGGGCAGATAAAGAGCTTCACAGATAAGAAGAAGCTAAAGGAGTTCATCACCACCAAACCAGTATTATATGAAATGCTGAAAGGTATTCTTTAAAAGGAGGAAAAAGAAGAAAAAAGTAAAGATAAAAATTATGAACAACAAATACATATCTATCAACAAGTGATTCTAAAAATCAAGTGAATTAAAAATCTGATTAACAGAATAAACTGGTGAACATAATAGAATCAGAGGCATAGAATGGGAGTGGATTAATAATTCTCAGGGGGAAAGGGGTGTCTGTGTGGGGGGTATGGGAAGTGACTGGACAAAAATCATACACCTATGGATAAGGACAACAGGGTGGGGAGGGAACCGGGTGATGGGGAGATATGGGGGGAAAAAAAGGAGAAACAATTGTAATAATCTGAACAATAAAGATTTATTTTTAAAAAAAGAAACCTTAAAAGAGGTTTTAAACTCAAGAAAATTAAGAGAAGAAATACAAATTAAAATGAAAATAAATGAAGAAAAAACAAGAAAACAATTGAGAAAAATCAATATAACCAAAAATTGGTTCCTGGTTAATAGAATTGGGAAACTTCTAATCACAGTGATAAGAAAAAAATATCAGAATGAAAGAGGGGACAAGACTACTGATACCACAGATATCAAGAGGATAAAAGGAAATATTTTGAACAATTTTATGACAGTAAATTTAAGTACATAGATGGAATAAAGAAACTCCTTGAACTATATGACCACAAAAGCTTACTCAAGAAGAAATAGTTAACCTGATTATCCTTATATGTACATTTAAAATTTAAATGATTTAAAACTTGCAACACACACAAATTTATCAGACCCAGATGAAATCACTGTTAAAGTTTTCTAAAGATTTAAGGAAATAAGGGGACCAATTCTACACAGTCTTCCATAAAATAGATGAGGGAGAGCTTTTCACCTCATTTTATGAGGCCAGCATAACCATGCCCAAATCAGTCAAAGACATAATAAAATTAAAGCATGATATCACTGAAAGGATTAAGTGTAAAAGTTTCTTAGAAAATAATAAAATACTTTTTTTGGGGGGGAGGGTGAAGGTAAGGGGGAGAGATATAACTGCCCTCCTTGCTGGCCTGGTCGCTCCCAACTGCCTCTCTGCCAATCTAATTGCCTCCAACTGCCCCCTGCCATCCTGTTCGCCACTAACTGCCCTCCTGCCGGCCTGGTCGCACCCAACTGGCCCCCCCTGCCAGCCTGGTCACCCCACGCAACCTGTTGTTCATTCATTTGGTTGTCCCTCACTAATGCCCCTGCTGGCCTGGTTGCCCCATGCAGCCTGCTGTTTGGTCATTACCGTTACTGTGACGGCATCCTGGACAATTTGCATATTTCTCTATTATTAGTTTAGATTATTAATCATCAATTAAAAAGAAAAACACTCCTGATACATACAGCTTTATGGATGAATCCCCAAACCATTATCCTAAGTCAGTGGTCGCGAGCCACATGCGGCTCTTTGGCCCCTTTAGTGTTCTAACTCCACTTCTTCAAAATAGACTCACCCAGGCCAAAAACTGACTTCTGCGCATGGGCCACGAATTTTCAATCACACTGTACGTGTGCGCCCGCAAGTGGTATTTTGTGGAAGAGCCACACTCAAGGGGCCAAAGAGCCACATGTGTCTTGCGAGCCGTGGTTTGCCGACCACTGTCCTAAGTGGAAGAAGCCAGGCCAAGGCTGGACACTGTATTTTTCCATTTATGTGAAATTATAGAGAATGCAAGACTATTGTGACATAAAGTAGATCAGTGGTTGCTAGAAAGCAGGGGTGGATAAGAGACTGATTATGAAAGGACACAAGAGGACCTTTGGTTTGATGAAAATGATCTACAAAAGGATGTTTGACAGTGGTTACACGAGAGTATACTTTTTGTCAAACCTCAAATCATGCAATTAATTGATGAATTTTTATATGTAAATTATTCTCAGTGAAGATAACCTTAAAAAAGAATTAGGATGTACAAAGTATTTTGATGGTGTGGGAAAACATTTATACAATGCTAAGAAAAGAAAGCAAGATATTAACTATGTAAAAATGCATCAAAAATGATAAATGATAAAACATGAACTATATTTGCCTTTTAGTGTTGGAATTATTGGTGCATTTATTTTGGTATGTTTTCACTAATTCCCAAAATGTCATGGCAGATATGTAGTTCTTTCATTCAAATGATTATATTTGCCCCTTTTTTAACTTTCAAGAGCCACCTAAAGTAACAGAGTGATGCTAGTATGGAAATAAAGACTACAGCTATCACCAGTTCCAGAATAAACATGTAGCTGAATTTCATGTATTGGTGCAGAATCCAAGACCAACAGTAAAAGGCTGTCAGCGTCCTGCCATCATGATGACCTAGGTGCTCTGTTTCATTGCTTCTACAGTATTTACTGCTGCAGCCAGCTCCTCACCTCACCCTCCATGCTATATATTTTTCTCCATCTCAAGGGTTTTGCTAACTCGTGGCTTCTGTGTCTCCTTGATATCTTCATGCTGCCATCTGTGTGCTCCTCATAGCTCAATAATATTTTGAGAACAGGAATCAGACAGTCCCAGCTAATTATCATTTGTGGCGATTCTAAACTGTAATCTAAACTGTATTGCTACTTCCCTCAGAGACTAATTCCTCCCCCTTGAGTGGTGCTGTAACTAGCAACTTGCATCTAACAAATAGTGTGGCAGATGTGGTGATGTCTGCTTCTACAACCAGGTCTTTAAAGGCATTATGGCTTTTTTGTTGTTGTCCTCCTCTTGGATCACTTCCTTTGAGGGAAGGAAGCCAGTCACCATATCATATTACTCCAGTAGCTCTGTGGGGAGGTCAATGTGCAGAGACCTAAAGCTACCTGTTCATAGTCAGTGAGGGGCAGAGGCTTCCTGTCAATGGCCATGTGAGTGAGCCGTTTCTGAAATGGATGTTGCAGGCCCTGTCAAACCTCATATTATGCGGGTCCACTACCATCTTGACCGAAACCTCAGACCAGTTAAGCTACCCCTGAATTCCCAACCTCCAAATAGTATAAGGTAATAAATATGCAATGTTTGCAGGCAGAAAGTTTTGCATAAGTTTGTTATGCAGCAATACTGTTCCTATTTAAGAGGAGTTTTATCCTAAGCTTCCTCACAGATTGTTTAGGGCACCCAGGCATAAAAAAACAACCCAAGAGTGTTCTCTCAGCAAGCGCTCTGTGTTTGGAAATTTACCTCAGAGTGGAGATATAGATGAGAAAGATTGAGAATGATGCCTCAGTGGTGCTATGCAACGAGAGAGAGAGAGAGAGAGAGAGAGAGAGAGAGAGAGAGAGAGAGAGAGAGAGACCGACCTGCCATCCTTAGGATAATACATTTCCTACTGCCTTAAAAATATCAGAAATAAATATCTTCTACACAAACAGGACTCCAAATGAAGAACAATTCATTTAATAAGGAATTTCCAAGAAGCCTAGCACAGGGTTCTCGAGAGTTGGTTTTTAAGACATTTCTTTGGATTTCTACTTTTGCCACTGTTAGCACTGAAAACCGAAGTATTACAAGAATCTCTTTTGCACAGTAATTTTTAATCTAATTTTGGTCAAAGACACCTTTGAGGATTTAGAATCTTTCTCCTGATAAATAGAGACTGCCATAGTGAGTTTACAAATTCCCTGCTTCTTTTGGAAAATATTCCCTACCTGGCAATTGTGTCTAGTTAAACTTGAGTAATTCTAGTAGTTAGAGAGCAAGTAACTCGTGGTTTTCTGATGTTTTAGAAATATGAAGATTCTGACTTACATGGTTTAATACTTACTTACTACCTCACTGCATATATTAACCACTGTTTTAGAAACGAAGTTTTTCTTTTTTCAGTGTTTTCTATTCCCAAGGAAGCTGAGACTCCAAATTCTAAGACATGTGTAGAGAATTCCCATTCCTATTAAAACTTACTTATATCACCTGCCACAATACACCTAGTTGTTTGGTATAATGTATAAATCATTGGTGTTAATAAATATTAACTTATGTTTGCTGGGGTTCTTGTTTCGGCATTAAGAAGGGCTCAGCAATCTGGAGAAAGGCTGTGTGTAACTGAAGTAAGAATCCAGAGGTGAAAGATAATTTTGAAAGGCATTGGGGGTCAGAGGAGCCTAGCTTATAGGAGCTAAGTTCTCCTTGTCTCAGGACCCCTTGCTTTTTATTAACATAATTTGTCCTAAGGCAAGGTGGAGATATACACTTCAAAGGCCAGGGTTAGTCTACAGAGTCCATTGTCAGATTGAGGAATAGCCCACGGCTGTTCAGGTGTTTGGCCAGTAGGAGGCAATAACATGTAGATTAAGATTGACCTGAGCTGTCTGGCAGTAAACATTCATTCTTTTCAGGTTTGGGGAAATGCCTTTAGCCATTCCCAACAGGTGATAACATATGTGACTCAGCTCTTGTTGAGTCCCCAAGTTCCATCAACCTTTTGATAAAACTCTTGCAATTATGACATGCTGGAATTGGCTTCTGGAAATGTTGGTACTCAGCGGGTGAGACATGGACTTAAAGGAAACCCTCATGATCAGCTCACTACCTTGTTTCTGTGCATTCAGCTTCCTGTTTAATTAACCTCTTTTTATTGGAGTATCAGAGAAGTAACTCAAAATGAAAGGATACATTGATCACAAACAGCAGCATCATTTTCTCAAACAGACAACCCCAATTTGTCACTTATAGAGTAACCTATCGAGATCACAGGAGCCCACAGGCAACCTCTGATTTTATTGTATTCAACTGGTGGTATTATCCTTCCCAACACTCGAGCTCAGTAGAACTACAAATAGCCACAGTCATTTTTTCTATAGGTTAACCTCTTTACAGATAAAGAATCCTTGAGAATAAAGGATTCCTGAGAATAGAGTGCATATGAAATAAATGTATTAGAGGCTTAAGCTGGATCAATACCTAAGAATGAAAATTGAGGTACTAAAACACCTCTGTTTGGAACAACTAGGCAGCAGGAATCATCTCAGCAGTCTTGCCCCTCGCTTATGGATCCAGGAAAGTATATTCCTAAGAATCCATAACTTGCTTACAAAAGAAAGCAAAGAAAATGCTTCCCTACTTACTAAATGTTTCTACTAGCTTGGATTCCAATGGAGCTATTCTGGATGGCTCATTGTTTGGTTGCCAATACAGGTTTCATAGTAATTTCACCTTCAAGTACAAACTAAGAAGAATATTGTGATATTAAAGAGCAGCTGACTGCAGCAAGTTGGGCAAAATAAACTTTTTCATACAATATATATTCTTGTGGCTTAAAAAATATATTTTAAAGTTCCTATTCCAATGAAAGTTGCCTTATTTCTTTATATTTAGTACACAAAGCTAAATGAAAGCTCTCACATAGACAGTTGACAGAGGCTACTAAAGTGGGAACATAAAAAAACTGAACAGCACCTCCTACCCTCTGCACCACAATTCCACCCTCTCCTCTTCAGGTGGAAAGGAAAAAAAAAAGGAAATAAATAAAGGATGGATCTAGTTACCACAATTCAAGTTAAGGAATACCACACTTAGCACATACTTAAATAATTAAGATTCTTTAGCTACTTGATAATGTAAAATCATATTCTCTTCTCCTAAAAGACTTTTGCCTACAATTGTATTTATTTCTTGTTAAGGTGAAATATCACTTGTCTTGAAACAGATGTGAAATTATCCTTATTAGGTACTTTTCTTTGACGTTGGTATTTTAACACTGTGATTAAACCAGATGGAAGACAATTCTTTTTTTCTTTCTTAAAAAAATAAAAAACGGAGGGGTTGGGGAGGAAAATATAACACACAGGCCTAACCAGGTACTTTCAGATTCTAGTTGCCATAACAACTTGAGTCAGCTTCCATCATTAAATCATCTTTTGATCACACTTATTTTGTGTGATTTTTTTTTGTGTGAAACAAGTAAAGGATTCATTTATTTCACTTAATTATTTTCTATTGAAGAAATCCTTTTCCTTTTGAAGACAGCTCATTGTCTATTTCACTAAACAAAAGCAGAAGAGGACTATAAACTCCCCCCTCAAAACTGTAAAGCACAAGAGCTCCCCAAAGGAAGCTTGGCAGTATTATATTGTACTTTCACAGACTTTTAATGATATATTTAAAGGGTATTTTGTTTCCATGAAAATTAAATATTTCTGGTGATTTTACAACATGAGAATTATCCAGATATATATATTTTTTTCTGTTTCAATAGGCCCATTCAAAAATTGCTTATGATAACACCACCCAAACATATTGCACTAAAATGCTTTCCTTCTGGCCTCTTTTGTCTATTGTTTAATCTCGAGGTCTGAACACATCTGGAAAACTGAAGTCAGTGGGAAGTGTGAGAAGCTGGTATCTTGCTTCCTAGCAACAGCACTTGGGGGAAAATAGGCTCATTTGTCAAGTGACCCCAAAGCAGGAAATCAGGGGACCCTGGGAATGATAATAGCATATGCAAGGTGCAAAACATAAGTTAAAATTTACCTTTCCAAAATGAAATATTCAATGTTCTCTGTGAACATTGATGCCTGAACTGAAAAGAAGTTATGGAAAGAGCCACAATGGCTCAGTGTAGACAACATCTCATGCTTCTGTGATGAAGGAGGGCCAATTTGTGCATGTGTGTCCAACTCCTTCACAGATTTTTACTTTTGTAAAATATCACAAAAATAAAATATTTAGAAAAGTGAAATAAAACAGCCACTAGAAAATACAAAGCCAACATTTTAAATAATAGTCAACCAACATATCTTTCTGATGAACTGCTTAAATGTTTCTAAACACCCTCAATTTCTGTGCAGACCTCCTCAGGAGCCAGAAACAGTGCACAGGCCAGCACGAGGGAGCAGACCACTGCACTTGAAAACAGCTCTGTTTCAGAGCTGAGTTCCTCCAAATTTTGAGCTTCAGAATCACCTGGGGGTGGGTTAAATCCCAGAGCCTCATGCTCAGAGTAAGGGGGCTAATTAGCATTCCTAAAACACCCACAGGTGCTGCCTATGTAAGAGTAGCAGTACTAGAGAAGACTTGATGTGCTACATGGCATTATTGTTTAATGCTTTCACTGTGGGTATCAGTTCTGCTACAGCATACAAATCCTGAGAGCTGGGTGAGGGTAAGATTACCCAGGAGGAGAGACAGGCAGCTAAGGCTTAAATTCCTCCAGTAGTTCCTCCTCATTTCAACACAAAAAGTAACTATCATAGCTTAGATCACAACATTCTTCAAGATCTACATCATTCCACCAATTTTGCAAGTTTGTCCTTTTTCTACGCTCCTTGTCAATATGGAATGTGGGCTGCAGCTACAAGGAATTATGGGTAGATGGATTCTGACTGTGCCAGAGTCCTCACCTTCTAGTGCCCTCAGGCTCTCGTTTCCTGTGCCTGGAAGGTATCTCTTCCCATCACCTCAATTCTGCTCCCTTCCTTTTATTCATTCTTTCAACAAATGTTCTTAGCTACCTGATAGGATTTTTAGGTAAAGTTTAAATAAAGTCATGCATTTAAAGGGCTGAGTAAGGAAAATAGCACATGAATAACACTTGGTGATGATGGTGATGTTGATAATGATAATGGCAAGGAGAATAAGGTCATATGCAGACTAGAGTTTTAACACTTTGCTTTGTTACTACTGATATTTAGGTCACCACAATTAGACTGTGATGGTTCACTGTAGGAACTGCTGTTCACATCAACATTTCTGTTATAGAGAGTTCTCTAGGATATCGTAACGTCTTCATCAATGTTTGTGGACAGAATGATAAGAACCTGAAGGACTCCTGACACACAGCTATGCTTAACCCCATTTTTCCACTGTGCCATGTTGTATCCTTTATATTTCCTTTTTTTCTAGCCTATTACAGAGGGGGAAAAAAACCACACACACACACACACATACAAAAAAAACAAACAAGAAAAGACTCCCTTTCTATCAATTTAAATAATCCTTAGGAAAAGCAATTTATTTATTAATTTAGATTATTTCAGACTTTTAAAAAAAGACTAAGGATTCATCATTCATGTAAATGGGAAGGGGCCGTGACAGTTGTGCAGGTGGGCCACTCAGATCTCCCCTCAAAAAAGAGCTTGCCCTTCAGCTGCAATGGCACAATTTCACAATCCGTCTCAACTTGCAACTCCAGGCCACACTCTAGAGCAGATCCCATTTGAGGATTGAGACTAGAAGGGGAGTGGGGCTTAGTTGTTTCTGCCTAGTTCAGGATTCCTCTAGTGAGGGTGTTTCCTCTAGAACTTCATCTGAGCTGGCTCGGACTTTCTGATCTGTGTCCTGGTGCGGGGCTCTTCCCAAGCCTGTTTCCTTCCATAGGTGTCTGATCAGCAATGCTGTCTGAAGGCTCTCTCTGCCCAATCCTGCATCGCTCGCCTCTCATCTTTCATAGGTGTTACTTATTCCCTGTGTACAAGCATGCCTTGTTCCATTGCACCTTGTTTTGTTGGGCTTCACAGATGTTGCATTTTTTACAAATTGAAGGCAAGATCCTCCACCAGCAAAAAAAGATTATAACTCGCTTTATTGCCATAGTCAATTAGTTATGGTGGTCTGGAAGCCAACCCTCCATATCTCTGAGATATGCCTAGATTTCCAACGTTATCTCAGTGTTTTCTTCCTAATGGCATGGAAACATAAAAATACAAACATGATGCTTTTGGCTTTCTCAATGGGATATTAAGCATTGAATGAAACGGGGGCCTAACTAAGGGAAAACTGGAACAAGATAGATAGAGACCTGCTGGGCACTTCCCTCATTTATCTGAGACCAGGTACAGAGAGAGGAATTGTGTCTCCCACCTGCTGAAACACACTCCATGCCTTACCCCTCAGGGTGTTTATCACTACTGCCATTTGAACTGCTCTGTTTCCATCTTAAATTTTCTCCATCGAGTATGTTCCTGATGCTTTCAGACTCTAGGACGTATATTCGCAAGCCACTCTTCATCTTGTTTGTATTCAGGGAAGCCGCACAGCCTCTGTTGGTGTGGGAAGGCAATTCCAGGGGCCTTCTTGATTATTTAACAGCTGAGAGCAGGAAGAAACAGCCACATTATTTTTATATACAGACAAAAGTTGTAGCTGTGTCAACATAGGAAAAGATACACTTATTCAAACACCTAATAATAAATCGTGCGGGAAGTTTGTATGAAATCAGTGGTTCTTAGACTCTTTTGGAGCCTTAGATAACTTTGAATATGACACAAAAGCTAATGACGCAATCCCTAAATATAAGAAGCACTACTTCTATTACTAGCATGAAGAGCTTAAGGTATTTTATTCTGCTATCATCCTATCACTTTAACCAGTGTTTTATTATTAATCATGAGTACATACTAGGATGATATTTTGCTATATGAATTAATGTTTTTCACTCATGGTCGTTAGTGTTTAATTCATGTCAACTTGGCAGTTTATGGAATAGACCCTCAAGTGCTAGCTACAATGTGTTCTCCCCGTGATATTGACAAGGCACCTTCTAGATAGAAACCAAAACTCTACCCCTTCTCTAACGTTCGCAGGACCTTGGCTTCATGGTTCTCTGCTTGGGTCAAACCTACATTGAAGGACCCATTCACTGTGATCTACCACGGTCACTGATGTGCCTCTCTGTGCAGAGTCTCAATGATTTGTGTCACAATTTCCTGGAAATTCGCAGGCCCCTTTGAGAAGCTGAGGAAAGCTATCGACCCTTTAAAAATGCATATCACGCAAAATTTTGTATATGATATCAGGGGGTCCATAGACCTTCCAAAGCCCACCCATGGACATTCTAGGAGTCTATGACCATATCTAGAAGATCCTGCTGTAGACTGTGAAAATCATTGCTTTTTTTCTGTGGCATTCGGCTAATAGAAGCAGACTCAGCCAGAGAGCATATGGGAGCAGTCAAACGTGCCCCGAAGGCACAGTCACCAAGTTCTGCCTTCCTGAAAGATGAATGTTTAGACATTATTCATTCTGGGAGAGACAAGTCTCCAGTTTCTCTTCCCAAATGCGAAAGAACAGAAGCAAACTCTCTAAGTGTGGATCTCAAGATCAGTTACAGAATTGCGATTATGGCAGCAGAACAGCCCTCAGGCTATACTCTCTCTCCAGTGAGAAGGCAGAACTTAATGCACTTTGAGAATGACCATTTTAAATATGACACGACTTCTATAAGGGGCTTCAATCCAGACGAGAACACGAACGCAAGCCCTGGCCGGGCAGCTCAGTTGGTTAGAGCATTGTCCTCATACACAAAGGTTGCAGGCTGGTTCCTGGTTAGGGCACAGACAAGAATCAACCAATGAATGCATAAATAAGTGGGACAAGAAATCTCTATCTCCCTCTCTAATTAATAAAAATAAAATATTTTTTTAAAGAGAATACAAATGCCAGTGGATTAACAGTGGTCACACCACATCGTTAACTTGAGCCTCAGTTTCTTCACCTTTAAAATGAAGGATGTTCCAAACCGATTTACGCAACAGAATTTTTTTAAAAGTATAAATTAAACAGTTAAACAAGACAGTGAATATGACAGTTAAATTTGTCAGTGCTAAAGGCATTTGTTTAAAATTGTGTTTGATAGAGTGGTGCCTGCAGGGTCTCTGAGAGCACAGGACTCCCTGTGTCCAATCCAGGCCTCCTTCAGAATAGCTCCCTTTCACTCTTGTCTATGGGGGTCTGTGGAGAATTTCCATGGACCCCCACTGTTTTCAATTTGTATGTAAAAGATGAGGTTAAAAGCTGGGAGCTACTACCAAATGAATACCAGTTATTAGATAAAATATCCCTGGTTCATGAATCTTCCCAATAAAAAAAAAAAAAACAACTATTTGATCTACCATATATATACATATATATGTGAATGTATGTACACATATGTATATGGGTGATAAATATACATATGTTGGAGAGATGTACATATATACACACCTGTATTTACTAGATACATTGAGTATGATAGATATATTGAGTTCACAGAGGATTTTCAGGAATGCATCTATAAAGGAAGCAGGGTAGGCTAGAGTTTCTCAGGAGAGGGCAAGCTATGAAAGCAGCAGTAAAAATAAAAAGCATCAGGTGAGCTGGGTTTGAATCCTGACACTGACCTTTAGCACCAGCATGACTGAACAAACTGTTTTCTGTGTTTGTGTCCAGTTTCCTCAATTGTCAGCTATTAAAACTGATACTTGCCTTGTTGTGAAAATTAAATGAAAAATTTAAATGCCTCATAGTCCCACGAGAGACCTTATAAGATCACTGCTAGGATAACTTTGATTCCCCTGGGATACTACTCTACTTCCTTTCTTTTTTTTTTTTTGTAACAAGAATTATGTGTAGACATTTATATCTCTCATTTTGCTCCACCTTCCAGAAAATTCAGAGCCCACTGTGAAGCCCAACAGCAACAACTCGGTTGACCCGTTTGGTCTGCAAATTTGTATTCTTCCTTTGGCTACTGTTAAATTTCTATTTTAGTTAAATTTTCCTTGATCTCCACTATCAATTTAATTACCTTTTAACATGGACTCTCTTCTCAGCTGTTCCCAACGCTTTGTGGAGCCAAGCAGTGGAAATAGAGAGAAGGAGAAGGGAGGAGGGCAGGGGAGAATGGATCTAACTCCCCCGCCTCCATATGCAGCCCAATAAGCATTTGTTGAAAGAACAGTACAGTGTGATTAATCTGGTTGTCCATAGCTTCTGGGAACTACTGCATTGACATGTCTAATTGATGGCACTTTCTATCAGTCAGCACCTTCACTTTCCCAAGATGCTGTGCCCATGATATAAGTGTATCGCTGGTAACAGAGTCCATTATGGCTAATCTTTTCTGGCACTTTCTGGAAGGTACCAGTGAGGACTGAGAAGAACATAGTCTTTCTCCTTTTTTTCTTTCTCTCTTATCACAGTTTGGGTTATTAATTTAATACGCTGGAATCTTGCTATAACAACCAATCTTTGCAACCAGCCACATAATTTATTTATGTACCTAGAAATATTCCTGTAAAACATCTATATTCTATAGATGGGATAGATAAATGGTAAGTAATGGCAGAAAGAAAAATCCTCTAGGCCTCAGAGGAATCTAATAATTCAAACTTACTACAGACAGCCTGAAGATAGTTAACATATATAGTAGTGATTGTATCAAGATTTAGTACCGTGGGGGAAAAATTGCATAAAAACCAATGTTTTGCTATCATAAGGGTTTGAGAAAGAGACAATTAAAATGCAAGAAACAGCCAAAACCGGTTTGGCTCAGTGGATAGAGCGTCAGCCTGCGGACTCAAAGGTCCCAGGTTCGATTCCGGTCAAGGGCATGTACCTTGGTTGCGGGCACATCCCCAGTAGGGGGGTGTGCAAGAGGCAGCTGATCGATGTTTCTCTCTCATCGATGTTTCTAACTCTCTATCCCTCTCTCTTCCTCTCTGTAAAAAATCAATAAAATATATTAAAAAAAATAATATTAAAAAAAATAAAAATAAAAAATAAAATGCAAGAAACAGCTCTAGCCAGTTTTGCTCAGTGTATAGATAGTTGGCCCAGGGACTGAAGGGTCCCAGGTTTGATTCCAGTCAAAGGCACATATCTAGGTTGCAGGCTCCATCCCCCGCACAGTCCCTGACTCCAGTCCAAGTGTGTCAAGAGGCAGCCAATGGATGTGTCTCTCTCGCATCGATATTTCTCTCTCTGTCTCTCCCCCTTCCTTCTCTCTAAAAATCAATGAAAAAATATCCTCAGTTGGGGATTTAAAAAAATAGAACAAAATGCAAAAAACAGCAGTCTTGTTCATATAACATTTTATATGAATATTTTTACATAAGTTATCTTTTCACCAAAGTTTCAACTATTGCTTTTATGCTATGACTTCCAAATTTACAGCTTTGTCCTTGGTTGTTTTTTATCTTGAACCTCAAACTTAGGATTTTAGGAATACTTCACTTAGGATGTCCTGCAGCATGCCAAATTTAATTTGTCAGAAAATGGACTCCTCCTCCTCCCTGTTCAACTGCTTCATTAGGTAATTCATGTTCACAAATGACTCTTCCATCCCTTGCCTGTTTGCTCTCAGAGCATCCACACGGCTGCCCTGCAGACTTGGATTCAGGGAAGTAGCTGATGGGACGGGTAGAATAGGCTGAAGGTATGGTCCACACCCTCCATCTCCCAGATGGTTGTTCTCGCTCCCTTCTTTGTGCTCTTGAGACTTCTGCCCCTGCCTCTGTTATAGAAAGCAGCTCACTGCTGTGTGGCTATCCGATTCATGTCTTTTTTCTTTGAGGTTTGAGCTCCAAGGATGGAGCTGCTTTAATGTACTCAGTTTCCTAGAGTTTCTGAATGAACTCATAATTCACTTTGAAATATTTATTGAACACCTACTCTGCACTAAGGGCTGGAGATATAATTGTGAAGATGACAGACTTTGTCCCCACCCTCAAGCAGCTAGGAACATAGACCAGAAGGGCAAATGCTGTTATAGTGTAATTTCAGATGCTATAAAAGCACATGGGAGGATACTTAATCTCCAGGAAGAAAAGGTAGAAAACACAGTTTGGCCCAGGATGAGGCAAGCTAGGTGCTCAGACCACAGAATTTAAGGCGGCACTCATTCTTTTGGAGTTGTGCAAGTGTAGGGTCAGGACCTGATAGTAACTGCCTCCTTAAATTTTGCTTCCTTGGAGTTTCACTCTAGTTCTGACACTGATGGAAAACTTATACTGTCTATATATACGAAGTCATTTACAAAAGTATCCCAAGGCAGGTTGGTAGAGCCTTAGAGACCAGGATCCTCTCTAATAAAAAAGTAATTATTTTAGAGGACCTGGTCAGACTGCCTTTTATTAAAGGAGGTACTCAAGAGATTAAGCAAAATCAGGTTAGATAGGTTAATAAGTACAACAAACACAAATATAGGAAAAATAAAAATCTGAGTAAAAAATGTGCTTATGTAGTGCTAGTAATGGTATACGTGTTAAGTAGAGATGTCACAGTGTAATAGTTAGAGCAATAGCCTCCAGTGTTTCACCCTTTACCAGCTATGTGGCCATGGGAAATCATGTGCAGTATTGCCTCTATAACTCAATTTCTTTATCTGGATAATGGAAATAATAATAACACTACTTCCAAGAGTTGCTGTGAACATTAAATGAGCTGATCTATGTAAGGAGCTTAGAACAGTGCCAGGCACTTTGTGAACACTCAGTGAATGCTAACTAATGTATTATTCTTTAATTCCTCCAGCTCTTCGTAGCACAGACACCTGGAATATGTGCTCATAGAGCGAATGATGGGTTGAAGACCAAAAATATTTGATTTGAAATTGGAGAGAATCTTAAGAATTAGCTGAGATAGTTGCACAACTACTTTCAGGACATCCTGCACAGACACTTGAATAGTTTTTATTAGGCATATTGTTAATGAAAGCATCCCCTTTTTCCTTCCATCCTCAACCTATGAAAGTTCCTATCATAATTAATGGCAATAAAATATATTCATTCTTAATCACATCACCCAGTTTATCTCTGCTTTCCAACAGGTATCATTGTGTGTGTGTGTTTAACAATTTGCTCCCTCACCTAAAATGTAAATTCCCATGAGGGCACAGGTTGGTCTCTTGTGTGAATGGCTATATTCCCACTACCTTGTAGAGTGCCTGACACACAGCAGGCACTTAACTATGTTTGAACAAATGAATGAATGAGTGGGTGAATTCTCAACTCTTCTCCATCCTTTCCTCTTACTCTCCAATTGATACAAAGTCTGTCAATTCAGTCTCCTGAATATCTCACATACACAGCATTCTGTCCACACTGCCACTGAACTATCTTGAGCATCACCATCTCCACCTGGAATCTTGACATGGCATCTGACCTGCTCACCTCCTGTCAGTGTCCCATTCCCCCAGAACAGTCTTCTTAGCCCCTCAAGGTGCTCTTACTGAAATGGAAGTGAATTGTATTGCTCTGTTGCTTAATATGCACTTCCTATTATGGCATATAACACTAAGGTTCTGAGTGAGATGGCGGACATATTTATAATCTAAATTCAGTATTTTAAAGACTTCATTATATAGAACAATAAAAAAATAAAATCTTTTAAAGACAAATAAATTGTTCTCTCTAATTCCTCTAAAGTTATGCATTTGGAAAGTCTTTAAAAATCTGCTTCTTGCTTCCTTCAGCCCCTTTTTCTATGCTTGATTTCCTTTTTATTTTTTGTTCAGTTTGTTTTTATTAAATTTAATTATAGTTGGTATACAATATTATATTACTTTCAGTTGTACAATAGAGTGATTCAACATTCATATATCTTACAGTGTCATCACCACACTAATTCTAGTAATCAATTGTCACCATGCAAACTCATCACAATATTATGTACTATATTCTCCTTTACATTTTTCACCTATTTCACTCCCCCCCACCAATTAATTTTTCAAATGTACTTTCTGCCCCATGCTCTCTTCTTCTTAAATCCCTACATGCAAATGTTAGAGCACTTGATGTGGTCCCCTATACCAGTGGTCTGCAAACCGTGGCTCGCGAGCGACATGCGGCTCTTTGGCCCCTTCAGTGTGGCTCTTCCACAAAATACCACGGCCTGGGTGAGTCTATTTTGAAGAAGTGGTGTTAGAAGAAGTTTAAGTTTAAAAAATTTGGCTCTCAAAAGAAATTTCAATCGTTGTACTGTTGATATTTGACTCTGTTGACTAAATGAGTTTGCCGACCACTGCCCTATACTATCTGCATTTTTCAGAATTCTTTTTTTATTTTGCTGTTTTTATTGGCTTGTGTCCACTATTCTGTCTTACAGGTCTCTTATCCATTCTTTTATGTTAACTAACTTGCTGTCTATGCCTTCTAATGCAGTCTTCCTTTCAGCTATTGTATTCTTTATCTCTGATTGGCTCTAACTCTTCGCAATAGTGCTCTCTGAGTTCCTCTATTCTATGAAAGTTTGTTGAGCATTCTAATGACCTTTTCTTTAACTTCTTTATCAGGCAAATTGCTTATCTCTGTTTCAGTTTTTCTTCATGGTTTTCTTCTTGTTCTTTTAATTGGGGCAGATTCTTCTGTCTGCCCATTTTGTTTGACTTTCTGTGTTTCTATGAGTGAGATGAAACAGCAATCTCACAATGTTGAAAATATGGTCTCTGTATAGACTGTGTGGTGGATGGTTTTGGCAGGCTGGTTGTAGTCAGGGGGCACCTGTGGTGCCTGGTATGTTGGTTGGCCAGAGGGAGAAACATACTGGGCAGGACAGCCTGGTATGTACTTCCTTCCTTTCCCTTCTGATTCAGGTGGGGCTGCACCACCTGCATGCGGTCTACCTGTTGCTTTAGTTGTCTATTGCAGGAGCTGGGTCTGAGCAGGGCTGCTCTTAGTGGCTACTTGGCAATGCCCTACTAGCTCTGCACTTTCTCCAGATGGAGCAACTCTGTGTACACACATGGTCTCATTTTGATAGTTCTGAACCCTTTCCAGGCAGGCAGCCCCACATGCCTGCAGCGCCACTCCACTATCTCTGTGCTCACTCTGGACAGGGCACCCCTGCAAGTGGGTACCTCAGTGTTTTGTTGGCTCTGAACTTTGTCCAGGCAGGGGGGCTTTGTGTGTACATGAAGTTCTGTGAATGCATACATCAGCATTCTACTGTACCAGTTGGATCAATTCCCAGGTGAAGGAGTCCCTTGTATGCACACTATTGATCTCTCCTGTCCTTGCTGGATCTAGTTCTTAGAGGGGTGACTGGAGGGGCACTATAGCAGCCTTACACATCAGCCAGAGATCCTGGAAAGAGCTCCTGCCCACTATCCAGGTGCAGGGGAATGTAAACAATTGTACTTACTCAATTCCTCTGGTCTTGGATTTTCCCTCATCTTCCAGAGAACTTTCACATTCCCCCACCTTCCCTCTGTAGTATCTCTCTTGTTTGTTGACAGAAGCTGTTCAGTTGGCTTTCAGCTTGGCTCTCAGGAGGGAATGCTGAAAATATAGGTGTTCTTAGGAGAGGGTGAGTTCAGCATCTTCCTGTCGCCATCTTGGACCTGCTTCCAGATGTTGGTATCTCTTTATTAGATGTGTTCTTTGTTTTTCACAGTTCCTGGTGTTAGAATTGCCCTCATGTTGAACAGTAAATATAGACAAACAAATTACTTGCTTATTATGAACTGTCTTGAGAAATAGAAATTTATTACTTAATTTTTCATTAAAAATGTACTTTTTATCTCACTGCTATGAAAGGGTTTACTGAAAACTAAAAAAATGAGTACCAAACAATAAAATAAATTCACACACACATATATATATTAGAGGCCTGGTTCATGAAATTTGTGCACTGGGGGGGTGGGGGAGGGTGTCCCTCAGACCAGCCTGCACCCTCTCCAATCTGGGATCCCTTGGGGGAAGTCAGATGTCCCTCTCACAACCCAGGACTACTGGCTCCTAACCACTCGCCTGCCTGCCTGCCTGATTGCCCCTTACCACTCTGCCGGCCAGCCTGATAGCCCCCTAACCGCTCCCCTGCCAGCATGATTAATGCCTAACTGCTCCCCTGCTGGCCCAATTGCCCTTAACTGCCATCCCCTGCAGGCCTGGTCCCCCCAACTGCCCTTTCCTACAGGCCTGGTCGCAGCCAACTGCCATCCCCTGATGGCCATATTGTGACAATGTGTGGGTGGCCATCTTGTGGTGATGTGGGGATGGCCATCTTGTGGCAGCCATCTTGTGACAACATGGGGGTGGCCATCTTATGACACGAGGGCGTGAGGGTCAATTTGCATATTACCTCTTTATTATATAGGATATATACATATATCCTCTAAGGCAGGATTGCTCAGCTTTTATTTATTTATTTTTATGCTTTTTATTTAACTTATTAGGGTGACACTGGACAACAAAATTACATTGGTTTCAGGTGTAGAATTCTATACTACATTATCTATACCATGTACTATGTGTTCCCCACCCCAAGTCAAGTCTCCTGCCATCACCATTTATCTCCCCACCCTCTCCCCCGCTGGTAGTCACCATGCTGCTGTTGGAGTCAATGAGGTTTTTTGTTCACCACCTCCACTAATGCCTCTCCCTCCCCCTCCCAGACCCTCAACTCCCCCTCCCCCTGACAGCTGTCAGCCTGCTCTCTATTTATCAGTTTGTCTCTTTTTGCTTGTTAGTTTATTTTGTTCGTTAGATTCCACATATGAGTGAAATTATATGCTACTTGTCTTTCTCTAACTGGTTTATTTCACTTAGCATAATGTTGTCCAGGTGCTCAAATTCTATTTAAACCAATTTGTTTTTTTACCACCTAACCTAAAATATTTCATGTTTCTCAAAGACCCCACCAGTTGGAGGCTTGGTAGTTTGGCACAACTGGCTGGTACAAGATAGTCTGGGAATATACCAGAAGGAATGAGTTAGTTAGGCATTATCACCGAACTCCCTTGACAAGCAGAGTTACTTATGTTTGAAAAGGGTCCTGGCAGTAAAGGAGTAGCTTGGATTGAAGTAACCTCTGCCATGTGAGAACAAAGAAGCTGGCTATGAATGAGCCGGGAAGCAGGCCCTCACCAGATGTTGAATCTGCTGTCACCTTGGTATTGAACTTGCCAGCCTTGAGAACTGTGAGAAGTAGCATTTTTAAGCCACCCAGTTTACAGTATTTTTGTATAGCACCCTGAATGGACTAAAACATCCTAATGGTAATAATTATAGACTCTTGACAAAATTTAAAAACAACAACTACTACTTTAAAGCCACTGGAAAGTAAACAAAAGCAAGCAGCAATTGGAGATGATATAACTTTTTTGCTTAACTTTTTTAAGCAAACGACACTGAGCAAGATCCACTTAATCCCTAACTCATATGATACACACAATTAACTTGAAATAGATTACATCCCTAAATATAAAAGATAAACTATAGTTCTAGGATAAAATATAGGAGATTAAATCCATGACATTGGGCGAGACAAAGATTCTCAGACAGGACTTGTAAAAGGGAAAATCTTGCAAATAATACTTTGTCAAAATTTATAATTTCTGCTCATTAAGACACTATTTGCAACAGCATGGATGGACCTGGAGACTATTACTCTAAGTGAAATAAGCCAGTCAGAGAAAGATAAGTATCACATGATCTCACTCATATGTGGACTCTAATGAATGAAATAAACTGATGAACAAAATAGATCCAGAGACATAGAAGCATGGAACAGACTCATAAATTTCAGAGGGAAGAAGGGAATGGATGGGTGGGGGAAAGATTAACTGGGGAACTTACTAGTAAATGCATACATGCATAGCACTTGGACACAGACAATAGTGTGGTGAAAGGTTGGGAGGGATGGGTGCGGGGTGAAGGGGGTCAATGGGAAAAACAAACAAACAAACAAACTACAAAGGAGACATTGGTAATACTTTCAGCAACAAATGTTTTTAAAATTTTGTAACTCTTTGGTGACCATTGTTGCTGGACTTACTGTGGTGATCATTTCACAATATATATGGGTGTCAATTGAGGAGATAGAAGAAAGCTAGGTGGTTAGGGACTGACCATAGGGGGGAGGAAGTGGAACTGGAGAACCCAGTTAGGTGGAAGTTACTACGACTAGCCAGCTAGGTAGGGAAGGAAGGCCACTTGCAGGAGAGGTGAGCTTTAAAAATGTATGTTTGTTGCTAAGACAGGCTACAGATAACCAATCACAAGGCAGTGAAGGGTATAACCAATCTCAATGATGTTGCTAAGACAGAATTTTTTGAAAGGACCAATCAGGAGCTAGCAAGGCATATATCTACCCCTTGACAAAAAAGCCCACTCTCCTCTCTTCTCTCTCTGGCAAACTGGATTCCTGGTTCTCCTATGGAAGGGAACATGCTCCCCTGTGTAAACATGGCTTCTGGCCATGTGGGAGACCACACACGGACCAATAGGCTTTAAGTTGGTTTGATACTGAACTACACCCGGCTGCATCTAGGCACGGAAACTCTGGACACTGGCCTGCTTTTTATTCTCGTGGAACCCCGGATGCTCCTTTTCCAGGACTGGCTTAAAGGGTGGGGCCTTTAGAACCTGAGACAAAGAACTTCCCAGGTAACTGGTAACCCGCTTTAGGCCCTCTTCCTCCTGCTCCTTGCTACAAGGAGTTGTCTTTCTCTCAATAAACTTTGCTTCTGCTAATTGTTTTTGTCTGTGAATTCATTCATCAATTTTGTGAGACAATGAACTCGGACCCGAACAGAAATTTTGGCATCAAAATCATTGTGTTGGACACCTGAAACTAACTCAATGGTGTATGTCAATTATGCCTCAATAAAATAATAATGTGAAAACAAGAAATTAAAAGACAAGCTATAGTCTGGGAGAAAATATTTGTAATACATATACCTGACAGACACTTTTCTCCAGAATATATAAATAACTCTTACAAATTCAAACACTTTCACACAGCTATACTTGATTTAGGAGCTTTCTATTTAAAGTATTAAATTCACTATTGAGATGACTTAAAATTTACTTTTCCCTTTGTCCTATTCACGGTGGCCTACAAGGTCACTCTGTTGTATACAGATATTTGAAACATTAAACTTCTATCTCACCCAACCAGTGAGTCCCTGACACAGATTTACTTTCAGGAGCCCTCTTAGAGTGACTCTAGGCTGAAGTGAGAATAGTTTTGCTGCTAATGAATTTCCTTTTGAGTTGTGATAGCTCTGACTGTTGATGTCTGGAGTGAAAGTTTCTAAAGTTTATATGTGAGATCTACATTAAGTTAATGTCAAATGGCATTGTGATGGTTTTTATCAGGCAGAAGGGCAGTGGCGTGTTTTTAAGGTCCTTTATGGACGTGGAAACATTTATTAACCATATCATTATATTAAACTAGAGGCCTGATGCATGAAAATTCATGCAAGAGTAGGCCTTCCTTTCCCTGGCTGCCAGCACCAGCTTCCCTCAGGAGCCCAGGACCCAGGCTGCTTTGCTCCAGCCGCCTGCAGGCACCCAGGATCCGGGCTGCTTTGCTCTGGTCCCGGCTTCATCTGGAAGGATTTCTGGAATGATGCCCCAAAGGATGTTTGGCTTAATTAGCATATTACCCTTTTATTATTATAGACTAGAGGCCCAGTGCACAAAAATTTGTGCACTGGAGGGGGGTGTCCCTCAGCCCAGCCTGCTCCCTCTCACAGTCTGGGAGCCCTCAGGGGATGTCCTACTGATGTCTTAGGCCTGCTCCCCAGAGGGAGCGGGCCTAAGCCGCAGTCTGGCCTCCCTTTGCAGGCGGCGAATGGCGACACCCCCATCATGCCACTGCTGCTACTGCCAGCCGCCATGGCTGCCTGAACCTCGGCCCTTGTGGCCACAGCCGCTTGCCTGAGCCTTGGCCCGGTGCTTGCAGCAGTAGCCACTGTGGCTTTGTCCATTAGGACGTCTGGTCTAATTGGCATATTACCCTTTTATTAGTATCTCTAGTATAGCTAATTAGAGATACAAGCAAATCAGTATTTCAGGGAAACCTACCTGACTAAACATTTCTGTCAGCTTTCTGGTCACCACTGATCTGAGGAATTCATGACTTGTGAAAAAAAGAGTTGAGGGTCAGACTGAAGACCGTGGACCCAGCCTGACACAGCCTGGAAAGCCATGTACAATATGGCAAAGAAAAAATGACAGAAGACAGATTAGACTGACTGTTTTAGGCAAGGACATAATGGGGATGGTGTGTAACAATGTGAAGAGGAAAAACACAGATTTTGCAATTATATTAATACATTTTGTCCTCCCTAGATCTCCAAATTTCAAAAAAGCAAAATCAAAACCCAAACTTGAGATTAAGTACTTTGGATTGGAAAAATTGTAACTCAGACACATTGAAAAATGCATCTTATAAGCTTTGATCATAACTACATTTGAAAAATCTCTCCTCTTCTAAAATAACTTCTTTTCAGTATTAAATACTCCAAAGTATATAAAATTTGGATCAACATTTTTTTAATGTTAAATGTCACTGCTATTAAAAGTAATTCTAGCATTTTATAGTGTTGTCAGATAAAATACAGGATGTTCACTTAAATCTGAATTTAAAATAAAAACAAATAATTGTAAAAATATTAGTATGTCCCATGCTGAGAAATATTATTACAAAACAAGGGAATTTTCCTATTAGAGATGAGCAGACAGGAAAATACGTCATTGTGTATCTGCTTGAAAGTACAAATTCCCGCTTCCTAGGGTCAGCCCTAATTCTTGTTTCAACAAACACATCCTTGCCTTGCAGTCTATTCACTATATTTCTTGCAGTACTTGGAATATACTTATCTTGAAAATTATTTACACTGGCTAGGCTATCTGAAATTTGAATTAAATTGGTGTCTTGTACTTGTATTTGCTAATCTTGCAATCCTATCAAATCCGTTGTGTATAATTTCCATAAATTTGATCTCTGGTTTAAAGAAATTACATTTTTAATTTCCAAAGCCATTTACATGTTTTAATTAAATAAAATGTATGATCCAATATGATTGTTCTAATTTCTGAGGACTATTACATCATTAAAGTTTGACTTTTAACTTTGCCTGCAACTCCCTGACTTCCTACTAATAATCCACCTTTCTCTCTCATCTACTACATATATATATATAATCACAGACATAATCATTTTTGGTGACTTTTTCCATTAAACTCTCACAAGAATTTTGTATGTTAACATTTTCCCTCTGTCTGAGCTCTCTAATTGGCACTATTTTTGTGAAAGTGCCTAATAGCTTAAAATATTTTAATTTTTTACATTTTCATTTGACATGTTTTGTTAAACTCTTTGCAATAACATTGCCTCTCTCTTCTTAGTCATAGTCATGGATTTCAAATAACAAGGCCCAAATCATCCCCAGCAGAAATAAGAAGAAATACTATTGTTTGGCTTTTAGAAGAAAATATCTAGCTAAAGACAAAGAGAAACTTTATCCATTAGCAACTGAAGGAGGAGACTTAAAAAATAAAACAAAAAGTTCCAGAGAGATTAAACAAAGAGTCCTCTGAAAAGAAGGCAATAACATATTTGTTTGGAACAAGATTTAAGGGTACCCTCTCGGCAGGTGGAATTTGTGCTTAAATGGCAGACACACAATTACTCACATTCTTGTCTGTTCTGCACATCTCCAAAATGAAAAATCCCTTAATTTTGCGTAATTACTGTATCTGTCAGCATTTCTTATTGGTCCAACGTTGTCTTGATTTTCATTTAATGCCATAGAATTTGGTTGTGCTCCTGAAAGTTTGTTTGGACAAATGAGGTGTTTTAACACTGGCAACATACTTTTAAAGTATGCATATTTTTTTAAATTCTCATTTAGACCCCCAAATGATTATTTTATGGCAACTATTTTTCCTTCACTCAAAATCTCCATCTTTGGAAACAAGCTAAGATACCTTTGAATTTGGAGAAAAGAGTTTCCTCTGTTTTGTAGGAGAAACTTTGTTTGCTGACTTTGAATTTGCAGCCATTGACCCACTGACATTCTTCTACAGGGAGCTGAGAGTAGTAATACTAAAGACCAAAAGACAAACATTGACCCAAATAGGGCTGCTCTGCTTGAACATATAACAGTATAGAATCCCTTAACAACTCTGATCTAACCAGAGATGAGGTATATCTATCTTTCCATTTGTGGGTAAGTTCTTAGGCAGAATTCAACTGCTTATTCCTGTTGAGTCAAGAAGAGAATTGATTTAGATGAGGAATTGCCCCAATCCATATGCAAACTGAGAAGCCTCAATTTTGTTTGGATGTTACATTAGTCATTCTTTATAATTGGTTTTAGTTTTTACTGTTTGTTATGTAAATAGTTAAAAATGTAAGTGAATACTTGACTGTAATTCATATAAGAGAGAGCAGATCATGTAGTAATTACCAATAGGATCTTTCTTTAATATTGTAATATTCAGTGAATGAGTTATTGAAAATAAACTTAGGATTCACTTAGCAGTAAGAAAGTTCAGAAATACATGCTTATGTATTTTTATAATAATACTAGAGGCCGGTTGCATGAAGATTCGTGCAATAGGCTTCCTTCCCCTGGCTGCTGGCACCGGTTTTCCTCCAGCACCTGGGACCCAGGCCGCAGCGGAGCCAAGCCTACAGCCTTCAGTGTAGACAAGCCTGCAGCCTTTAGGTTTGGCTCTGGCTGTGGCCGGAGCCTTCAGCCTTCAGTCTTCATTCTTCAGTCTTCGCTCGTGCGGAGCCTTCAGTCTTTGCTCTGTGCCTGTATATGCAAATTAAACCGCCATCTTTGTTGGGTTAATTTGCATACTCACTCCTGATTGGCTGGTGGGCGTCATGGAGGTATGGTCAATTAGCATCTTTCTCTTTTATTAGTGTAGATTTAATTGTATATTAAAAGTGTAGTGCCTTTAACAGAAACAAAGAAAACTCCAGGGAATAAACACACCAGTCTATTTCAGTTCTCTTAAACCAAATGGCATCTGTGATTTGTAATCTGCTTTGCATCTGAGAGAACCAGAGGTTGGCTTGATTGTTAGATGACTGGCTAGTTTTGGGGACTGAAAGTTAATTTTTCATGCACAAAAGTAATAGCTGGTAAGATGCAGAAGACATTAGATATACTAATTTAAAACAGAAGAAGACCTACTGACTGTGAACTAGTGGGCAAATGAATATATAATATAAAATACCTGAAGCTGTTCACTTAGGTACTCTCCTGGGAGGTCTGAGAGCCCAATAACCTAAGAAACAGGGTGCAGAACAATGTCATTATCCATGAGTTTGTCTTTGGTCTGGGGGACCCTTTGACAGAGGGGAGGTGACTGGTTGGGATGGGAATGTGCACACTCCATTGGTCATACTGATAACTTCACAGATTTGGAAGGAAAACAGGTTTCCACACATAGAGAGTATATTAGTCAGGCTTCTCCAGAGAAACCAAACCAATAAAAATTTATTACAAGATACAGCAGCTTCCCTTATTTGCAGGGATATATGCCAAGACTCCCTGTGAATGCCTAAAACCACAGATAGTACTGAACTCTATATAGACTATCTTTTTTCTATACATACATACCTAGGATAAAGTTTAGTTTGTAAATTAGACACAGTAAAAGATGAATAAAAATAACATAATATAGAACAACCATAAAAATATACTGTAATAAAAGTATTGTGAATGTGAAATTAAGTAAAATAAGGGTGACTTGAACACAAGCACTATGATACCTCAGCAGTTGATCTGATCACCAAGATGGTTACTAAGTGACTAACGGGGAGTGAAGGGAAGGATGGGGTGTGTATGGAAACAGTGTAGAGACACTGGACAAAGGGATGAGTCACAGCCCAGGTCAGAACCCAGTGGGATGGTAGGAGAGTTCGTCACACGGCTCAGAATGGCATGAAATTTAAAACTTATGCATTGCTTATTTCTGGAATTTTCCATTTAATATTTTTGAACCACAGTTGATGGTGGGTAACTGAAACCGTGGAAAGCAAAACTGTGGGTCAGGGAAGACTATTGTATTGGCTCATGCGATGATGGAGGCTGAGACGTTCCATTGTCTATTGTCTGTCAGCAAAAAGGAAACCCAGGACAGCCTGCTGGTGTGTGTTTTGAAACCTGGGAGCCCAGAGCCCATGGTATAGATTCCAGTCTGAGTCTAAAGGCCTGAGCGCCAGGACCATCCTCCTACTCAGCCAGGCAGGGATCCTCAAGTTCACCTTCTTCATTTTGTTCTGTTCAGGCCCTCCATGGATTGGATGCTGCCCACCCACATTGGGGAGTACCAGCTGCTTTACTCAGCCCACTGACTCAAAAGCTAACCTCTTCCAGAGACACCCTCAGAGATACTCCCCAAAATACTGTTTAACCAGCTATTTGCGCATCCTGAGATCCAGTAATGCTAACATAAATGTAATCATCACAGAGGGTAATTTTATTTCTAGTTAGGCAGGATTCTAAATATAGCCGTATAAATTTCCATTACAATTAAACAATTGCTATGCTTGCTCAAAGTGATTAACTTTTAATTCATTCATGACTTAGCAAAGTAATTAGCTAACTTGACTTTGAAGAGGTAACTGTTAAAGAAGTGAGGGGTAAAGGCATGCTTAGAGGATGCTTAAGAACAGAAGAGCTTGCCTATACCCGGGACAAGAACAAGCTCCTGACATACCAGCAACGTGCCTTGAGAAAATCAGTCTACTTTCAAGTGAAGTAAGTTTATACTTTGTTCTATATAGTTATTCTAAACATGTCCTATTATACATTGGCTATCAGACGGTGATTGGGCGTGCCATGGATATCTGAATCGTATGTTAGCTCAAAGCTCAGTAGGGAGTAAACATCAGGGTAATTGGCACACAATTTATTAGCCTCCTTTCTCATGTGAACTGAGTGTCCAGGAAGGACTGTTGTAGCAGTTCCATCCTTTCAGGAATGGGGGCGGGAGGAGTTGTATACAAAAGACACACCCAGGGGATTTCATTTATGAAACTCTGGCCAGAGAATCCCTCATTCATGTAAATCCAAGTTTGTGATTATGGCAATAATGCATTTCTAAAAGTTTACTGGCTTTATGAAGTAAAACAATTTCTATTCTTCACCAGCATCTAAGATAGAATAAAAAAACATACACCCATAAAACAGAAAGTTGAAAATGCTGATGAAGTTAACTTAGAACTCAGTCTCAAGGCAAAAACAACTTAACTTACCAACAATTCAGCTTTGTGCACTTGTCATAATTTCCAATAAGCTTTGATACCCCAGTGATATTTTTTGCTCAGAATAACTGTTTATTACTGTCCAAATGAATGAGTGAATGCTGTTAGAGACTATATTACAAAACGTCTGAGGATTGCCATTTCCCTGCAATAAAAAGCATACAGTGTAGACTGTGAATTATGCTGCTAAAAGAGTTTATGTTTTCTTTTACATTAAATCTAATAGTAAGTAAAGAGAGGACACCTTCAGAGAATCTATAATAATAAAAGCATAATATGCAAATTGACCAAACGACCGAACAACAGAACGTCCATCCAGACGACCTTCCAGATGACCATGCTATGACACGCACTGGCGCCAGGCCAGCCAAGGCTGGTGCAATGCAATTGGTCAGGGGACCCCCGCCATTGCCCCATGATCACCCTGCAGAGGGAGGCCCCCATGATCGATTGCACCCCAGCCTGTCACTTGCAGAGGGAGGTGACCGGTGGTGGTGGTGGGGCAGCACTACACAGATGTCAACCAATGGCAGCAGCGGGGGTGGGGCCAGCTGCCAGCCACTGGATGAAGGAAAGTCCTGATAGGCCCTGGTCGCCGGCCAGGCCTAGGGACCCTACCTTAGAGGTCTGAGACTGTGAGAGGGCACAGGCCCGGCTGAGACACACCCCCAGCCCCCTGTGCACGAATTTCATGCACTGGGCCTCTTGTATAAACAATAATGATGGTTTCTTTATAAGACATCAGAACTTAGGTGAACACTAACTTCTCAGAGAATTTACCTCCTAGGTAATGACATTTCTCCTTTTAGAGATGTATTCAGCATGTTAGCCACATATTTCTCTTATTTGGGCCTCTGGGCCTCCTGCATTTCTCCAGATTAAAAGTGATGAGCTTTAGTTAACCAAAATCCCAATGGTAAAGGGATTTTGTTAAAGACTTTGATCAAAACCTAGCTATCTCCTTCTCCACTTATTCTATATTCAGTGTCATACCCTTACTGCAAATCTTTGTTACTTTTATGATTGGATAATTTTCTCAAGGGAGATGGTCATCCATGGAAAAAATTAAATGTGCATTAGCAAGTCTGACCCTTTAGGGTATGTTTGCACTAACACCATTAGTTATTGGATAAAATCTGTAAGGCTCAGAGCATGAATTAAGATTTCATATATAGATTTCAATCTCTCAGGGCATTATAAATCTTTAAAACAGTCTTGGAGGCATGCTCAGGAGCTATGGGATTCCAACTAACACTTTTTATGGGTGTGGTTTCAATAGAGATTTTTAATAAATGAGCTGTGATTTTGAACCTGGTGAAGTGCTTTTTCACATGTGCTAAAAGTAGCAACATGGGCAGGAAGAAGGCAATGTTTGGGCTCATTTATAAACTAGATATCAATTGTTTTCACTTCAAAGTTGAGAAAGTAGTAATAATTTGCTCTTATTTTAAGTTAAATATTAAGTAGAATTCATTTTTTCAAATTGTTTTCCTTTTAATTACATTTATTGGAGTGATATTGGTTAATAAAATTATATAGTTCTCAAGTCTATAATTCCATGATACATCATCTCTATATTGCCTTGTGTCCTTACCACCCAAAGTCAAACATAAAATACTTTTCAAGCAAGGAATTTTAAAAATATTTTACTCAGGAGAGTAATTTTTTATTTTTATTTTCTGAGGATCTCACCTAAAGATCTATAACAATAATTTAGTAGTGCATTCCTTTGAAAAATATTAAATTATGTTTTATTTTCATTGGGAGATTTGAGAGCCTTTGAAGACCAATTGTATAGTCTTCTAGCTCCCAAATATTTCTGCCAGGCTTACATCAAATTAAAATGTCCTTAAAAGGGAGAAAGCAATGAATGAAATTCAGACTTAGTAAATGGTGTGGCAGGGGTATATCAATCAAATGTATAGATAGATAAATATGAAATTTTATGCCCACTCTCACACGTCTATAGGATTTTTGTAGTATTGTTGGTGGTGTGGTATTCTTCTTCCCTACTTGCTAGTGCCACACCTCCACCTCACCTCCATTTTACAATGTAGATTCAACATCATCTTCAGCCAAACCCTGAGGATAAATCTGTGTTTAGAATGAGTAAACTCAGAAGGCCAATGCATGTTCCTTAGCCAGTGTGCCCTGCTCTCAGATATGTGCATTTGAGAACAGCAGAATAATTTCATCATATAAAGCAATGGGCTACTGCACAGGGAAATTGCATGGGATGGTTCTCCTTGGTGGCATTCCAGTGGACTAGGCTTTTGCGTAGAGTTAAGATTTATTCTTGTTTCCAAACCTGTTTCTTTGTTCCATACCTGTGACAAAATTAAAAGCCAAAGAATGACTCATCATATACTTTGTAAAGCCAGAAGGAGTTTGTTCAATATTTCAATATATAATGTCTTTCTCATACATATGAAGCACTAGCTATGCCTGGTTTTCTAGGGCATTCTTGTTGTGATAACAATGTTAACATTAGCCAGGTTTAGAACATCATTGCAATACACATATGTGATTTATAGAGGGATTATTAACCTAAGACAAGAAACATTTGGCTCCAACCTCTTTGTATCTGTGCAAAACAAAATTTAAAGTTGCAGTTTGGGGCTGGGAGCTGATCTAGTATCAGCTATGGTAATGAATTCTGTAGAGAATAGATAAAAAGGAATCAAGACTATACCCCTCAGCATAAAGCACTCAAGTGATTAACAGTATCCACAATAGATTTATGATACCAAGAATTGCTTTTTGAAGAACAAGCAGATACTGAAAAGGGAGTTTAGTGAGCAAGAGGGAACAAAGGTCAATTATTAAAGTCTATGCAGGGGGTTAGGGGTTGGCAACAGGGAAGAGATGCTTTTGTATCAGAGAGATACAAGTGAGCAAGTAGCTAAAATTCATTTACTCTGGGACCAGGCAGTTTGCTTTAATCTAGAGCATTCCTTCTGGAGTAGCAGCTCTTTTTTTCCTCTCATTTTGCTTTTCTTAAAATGTTTTCATTTCAGCTTTGTTAAAGGGGTTTTGTTGTCTCTATCCAGCAGCTATAGGGATGAACCTGGAGCCAGTATAAGCTAAAGAAAATATAAGTATGTTTAGAATGGTGAGCAGAAAAGAGAGCAGAGGGTAGACACAGGGTATCAGAACTGCATTTATTATTTTCCCTTACAGAGATTGTTCATCCTCTTGTATTCCTATCTTGTTTGATGGCATCATTTTTTAAGTATCTACGTCAGGAATCTAGAAGTCACTCTGAAGCACTCCTCTCTTGTACCTACATTCAGTCAATTGCCCAATTTAGTCAATTTTGTCTGAAATATTTCATATATTTTTTCTTCATCAAGTATATTCTGATTCAATATTCCCTTATCTTGGCATTATTTCAATATCTTCTTAAATAATCTTACTAAGAACCCCAACTCAAACTTTATGTTGCTTCTTGAGTATTTCTTGTTTATAAAATAAAAATATGATCCTACTTCTATTCTGGTTAAAGCTATTCATTGGATCCATATGACTTATAAGATAAGGTCCAGGTGAAGATATTTGGAGAAATCAGATATACGAATCTAGAATTCAGGGGGAAGAGCTCAGCACTGGACCCATAAATGGGAGTTGCCAGCATAGAGATGGAAGTTAGACTCAGAGGTCTGTGTGAGACAATTCCTAAAGAGCTATCACAGAGCAAGAAAACAGAGGAGCAAACTACAAACCCCTGGAAAAGTGTATCATTCAAGGAGTGGCTAAAGAAGGATGTTCAAAAAACAATGAGAAGGAATATTCTTAGGGGTATGAGAAACATTGAGCTTTATAAAGTGAAAAAGTAAGAATGTTTGGTGGTATTGAGGTAAAATCCAGGCTAATTCATTGGATTTACCCTTGAGGAACTCAATGGTAGTGAAATCACTGATGAGACCACTTAACTGGAATAGTGTGTATAGGAGGGAGTGAGGATAGGGCAGATGCCAGATGTGGTGGTTTCTAGGGAATGGGAAGGAGTAATGAAATAGAGGCACTTAGTAAAATACATTGCTTTAAAAAACTTGAATGAACCCGGCCAGAGTGGCTCAGTTGGTTGGTGCACTGTCCCATGTACTGAAGGGTTGCCAGTTCGATTCCTGGTCAAGGCACATACTGAGAGAGGTGAGTATTAAGTTGCATAAAAATCATCATAACTGTGCCACTTGTGTCAAGTCAAACAAAAATGTAAATGCCATTTTATTAAGTGTCAATTTATATG
Source organism: Eptesicus fuscus (assembly GCF_027574615.1). NCBI lineage: Eukaryota > Metazoa > Chordata > Mammalia > Chiroptera > Vespertilionidae > Eptesicus > Eptesicus fuscus. Next base: position 43,424,530 of record NC_072480.1, on the reverse strand, counting down.
CTAGTGGTGCAGTAAGAGATGAGAGGTCATGGAGAAAAATTTATTGTGCTGAGGGTCAGAAAGCCCAAGGGTGAGTCCTCCCATTTATTACTAGTTTGTGCCCTCTGTCAAATGGCTATAACCCTCAAGGTCCCCATAACAGAGAGGGCTGGACTTGAGGGGCTTCATCCCCAATGACTGTACATTGCTAGTGGTGGTATGTGCCATCTAAATGTGCAATTTCTATAAAACAGGGGGAGTTGGGATGACATAAACACACTGCAGAGCAGGAAATCTTACAGCGTAATTTCCAAACAACTTTCTAGTGTTGCTCTACTGGAGTAGAGAAGAGTAAAATTCTCCTTAGAAAACTTCATTTCATGAGGTCTGGGCAAAAGTTGGATTTATTCAAAACTTATTCATCAAACTTTGCCTGGTTCAATGATAAAACTATAAAGACTGAGTTTATTATTACTGCTGATAATAATTACAATTTGTAAAGAAAAAAAAGTGTGTGCCAAACCCGGTTTGGCTCAGTGGATAGAGCGTCGGTCTGCGGACTCAAGGGTCCCAGGTTCGATTCCGGTCAAGGGCATGAACCTTGGTTGCCGGCACATCCCCAGTAGAGGGTGTGCAAGAGGCAGCTGATCAATGTTTCTCTCTCATCGATGTTTCTAACTCTCTATCCCTCTCTCTTCCTCTCTGTAAAAAATCAATATAATGTATTAAAAAAGAAAAATATGTGGCATTATAGAGCTGGATTAAATCCTTTGTCTTACAGATTTAGGAAAGATAAAGGAAGCTGAGGCAAAGGGTACCCATGGTTTAGCATTGTATTCCTGGGACTGCAGTAATGAGAAAGCCAACTGGAAACACTTCTGTGTGTTGATATTCTCTGGCATGAAGTTGTCCTGTGTGAACCTAAAGCTAAATAACAGTCTCAGCATTGGGGACAAAGTTTAAGAGACTGCTTTGCTCTGCCCAGCATCTCCCATTACTTTGCGAGGAACAAATGGAGGACAATATGACCACAGCTCTACCAAGTCAACTGTCTTTGACCCCTGAAGCCAAATGGGTCTTTGTTTGTTCTGATACATAGACATTAATATTCACAACTGGAAAGTCAACCAAACTGTTCTACCCAATCGAAAAAAAACTTGATTTTCTTAGTTTGTTGGAAGACTTCTGTAGTGATCAGAGGAACCAACCTTCTTGGAAATCATAGCTCCCCAAGCTCAAATACATCTTTAGAGCTTTGGCAGACCACACGTTAGCTACAATTCGAGCAGGCTCTCCTAGAGCAGCGAAGCATTTTACAAATATCTGAGGCACATGTCTTTCATTTCAGTTTATCCCACTGTTTCTGGACCCAATAGCAGTTGGAGTAACACCTAGTAAATTTAAATGGCATTCTGGAAAAGATGCTGCTCACTCTTTAGTGCAGATATCTATGTAATATTTAACATTTACCATCTTTTATCTGCAGTTTAAAAATCAGAGCTCAATTTAAGTTATTAAACTTAGTACAATAAGTGGTGATTCCTATTAGGTTATTATCTCTGATGTATTACATACATTCATGCTTAGAAAAATCATTGTTCTGCTGGTTCTTCTAAATATCACATTATACTCAGTTCCTTACACAAAAGCAATAAAATCTGACCTTTGAACAAAAGCAATAAAATCTGACCAGTTAAAACAAATAGGTTAAGTGGACAATGACTCTTCAGAAATTTTTTTTTCTTTCCTTAAGGGCAAACTGGAAATGTGTCTTTTAAACTTTGTTTTACATTCTATAATAAATTGTAATTTTAAAGATTAATATTAATTTATCCTAATATTACAGATTCCTGCATTTTGTTGACATCAATTACACTGAAGAGAAAAAAAAAACACCTGCTAAGATAAATTACACAACCTGTGGATAATCACCATCATCTTGTAGAACAGCTTATTAGCTGTAAAGGATTAAGTGGCAGTTTAAAAAATATTGCTTGGGACCATCTGAACTCATCCCATTAGAAGATAAAAGCAGTGTACTTTTAACACAGAAGCTGAAGGGTTTTTAATCAGGCAATTATATCTATGACTACAAGACCTTTTCAAATAAAAGCAATGTAGGAATTTGACTTTAAATGGTAGAGAATATTAAGCTATCCAAGGAGAATTTGCTATAAGGTCAAAGAGCAATGGGACTGAGAAAACTGTAATGATTATAAAATAATTAAGCTCATTTTTTTTCTACCTGAAGACAGAGAGGCAAAACCACAAAAATATGCATTGGCTATGCCTGTGTAACTTTTCTCTTGTGGTTGTTAGTAAGAATGAAGAGCCACTCAGCTTAAAACTGAAATACGAATTTAAGGAGTGATATCTTAATTTCACTACTATTTTTGCCCTTGTAATACTAATTTAAAATATTTTATTTTACCCAAATTTCAGAGCCTCAACTTTTTCATTAATCCATATATGCTCCTTTATGATATTATCATTTTTAAAAGGGAAAAATAATCATTTTGAATCTCTTACCTATTTAAATTTTTATATGGGAAATGCTTCTTATAACTGGCCAATCTTTAAATTTAGTGAGTTTTAAGTTCCCTAGTCTGAAAGTGCCAGCTTAATCCTACTCCTTGCGCTCTTCCAAGACACTGTAGAGCTTCCTCCGGGGTTATTCTGTGGACTATATTAAAAGTCTATGTCCATGCCATGTGGATTTTTCTCTCTCTTATTTTGTGTGTGGAAGAAAGCACTGCACATAGGCAGAGACCCAGTGGAGGTACTGACTAACCTCCTCTTACACCCAAACTGCACAATGCCATCAGTTTAAAATTTCTTATTGGCACATCTTTGCTCAGTAAACTTTAATAGATTCTCCTTATCCTCACAATAAAGTAAGAAGTACTCTGGCATTCAAATGTTCTCAAAACTGGTCCTGTCACCAATGATGATTTCATCTGTCCCCTTCTTTTATCTCTCATCCAAGGGCACCCAACCACCCCACCACTCCCCTATCCCACCCCAGGTTTGATCTCAGCCTAGAACCTGTCTCCAGGCAAAAAGAAAGAAAGAAAGAAAGAAAGAAAGAAAGAAAGAAAGAAAGAAAGAAAGAAAGAAAGAAAGAAAGAAATAAAGAAAGAAAAAGAGAAAAGATTAAGTGAATAGTTTATGTTAAGTGCTTAGTACAGAGCATGATATTAAGTCTTCAATAAATGCCAGATATCAACCTAATTGTCATTGTCTTTAGCATCATCATCATCCTCATCATCCTCATCCTGAGGTATTATGAAGGTTATAGTAGATAAAAAAATATCCCTGGCCTCTAGTGGTACTTCAAAAATGGTAAAAAAAAATCTATATGCACAATATGTATCTTATTTGTGATCAGTAAGTTCCAATAGATAGATATCCTTATCTCTACTTTGCAAATGGGAAAACTAAGAAAAATAAAATGATTTGCCAAAAGCCACAGAAAATTAATAGTGACACTGTGCAAATTCATTCATGGTTAGGAATTTGGGCTGTAGAGGTAGGTTGCCCAGGCTTAATCTCTGATGATCCACTTTGTGACTTGGGAAAAGTTAACTACCTTTCTGTGTTTCATTTTTTATGATTTCTAAAACAAGATTAATGTAATGCTGACCTCTTATCAATATTACATACTAGTAGCCTATGCTTTAAATCGCTGTGGCAAAGATATTCACTGTACACCAAATATCCACATGCTCTCCTATATTTCACAGACTCTTTGCAGTTAGGGAACATGGCTCTTTCTAACCAATGTGTTGTAAGATCATTGTCACTTCTGGGCCAAGACATATGAGAAATGGTGGGAGACTCTTGATCTCTCTCTTCCCCTACTGAGGTGATCTGGAAATGGCATGTTGACAAGGCAGTTTTGCAGATCAAAGCAGCTGAGTCACTGAATCACTAAGTCACTGCATGGAGGATAGCTTCCTTGGAAAATCACCTGATCTGCATTACAATTCCTCTGCAAGACCAAAACCTTGTTGTGCAAAGTCACTGAAACTTTGGGTTACTTTTTTATGACAGTATAAACTACCCTGTCCTGACTGCAATAATGTTAATGGTTCCAGACCTAAAAACCACCTATGGTATGTGAATTGGGAGCTCAGAGTAGTAAGAAATACCTTTAATGAATTACAGTCGTAAGGCTTATGGAAAAGATCAGGAAAAGTTGCATTTCCTTTCTTTGTTCTTTATATTGGACACTAGCCCTAAATTCTTCCCAGGCATGGCCTACTAAAATTGCTAGCTGTATTGTCAAATGTAGTTGATAATGTGGCATCAATTATTTGTTTTTAATAGTCAATTGTCCCTAATTATCCCAGTACCCAGAAATGAAGGTTTCTCTAAGCAAAGATTCTCTAAGACCCTCTAGCAGCCAAGAGCAGGTGGTTCAGCTGGAGAGAAGGGAAAGGAGGTCTTTGTACAAATTAGGTATGGCTACTCAGTTCCATAAAGTGGTTCTTGATTAGTTCCAGAACTCAAGTAATTATGGTGCTGTACACAACAGTACTCAATAATGTTTGATGATGACAGCTGTGAAGTTGGGGGAGCATGGTCCAAAACCACGTAGGAATCTGGAAATACCAGAGCTTCTTAGAAATTAAGAATAAAAGCAATTAAGTAAAATGTTTATTGGACAGAAGAACATTCATTATGTTATTCATTAAGGTGTAAAACTGTCATTCTTTTATTTTAATGCAGTTTTCCAACCTCACAAGACATTTCCTGTTTATCAAGAGGCTAGGTTAAATAACAACAACAACAACAACAACAACAACAACAAAAACTAAGGATAGGACTCAAGGAGCCCAGAAGACATTACATTATGATTTGCAGAAAACTCATAGTGAACATTTCTGACTGCCTTTCTTCATTGAAACAATTCCCTTTGGTAGTCAGTCTCCAAAAAGAAACAGAGTAATATCTCAATGATTCTAGAGTCTAGCACAGGTGTGAGGAAATGCATAGCAGAATTTATGACTGCAGTGCTGCCTCTTCCTGGAAGGGCACAGTTGAGTGTGTGGCGATGTGAATTGATGCTTAAAGTAAGCATCAACTCAGTGTCAAGGGGAGAAGTTCAGGGTAACTCCTGACACCCCTTTGTATTGTGTTAATGGATATCCCCAAGTTCCAATCATCTACTGACTTATTAGCCAAATATGTAAACTACAAGATTAAAGAATGAAAGAGGCACCAGGAATTTTAAAATCTCCCTCAGGTCAATGGTGAAAATTGGTGTGCACACAAGAGCAAACAGCTGGTGTTTTTCAATGAGAATGGTCCATTCAAAAACTGAGTGAAGAAATCACTCCCAGAAAAAAACAAAACAAAACATAAAACTATGTGGATTGATAAGATTCACTTATCTGCCCCTTACAACATATCCTTAAGCTGTAGTTTAGCTTCGTTTGCTACAATTTCCCAAATCTCTTATGGATGATACCGTTTCATTATGCAAATTGTTTGGTTGAAGTATTTAATTTTATAAAGCAGCCAGAGGCTAAATTTCCCCACTGAATCTTATTCTTTAGATTTGCGAAGAGACTCCCTTTTCATGAAATGCCAGACTATAAAAGACTGTTTTGGCTGTGATTTGTATGAGATGGGGGTTGAATATGGAATAAATATTCAATAGAGGGAATATTCCAGAGGGAACCAAGGTAACTCTAACCATGTATCTATTGGTCCACCGGACTCAGCATTATCTAAGTTATCATTGAACTGTTTTCCAAAATGAAGATGCTGTTATTAGAATGACAAATGGGTGGTTAGGAGAAATAGCCATAGCCAACATTGTTTTGAATACTTCAAGGTTATCTCCACCAGAAACCTGTTAAAAGTTCACTTACACTATACTTTCGGGGGCCTAGATGGTGAGGGACATTACTCAGCTGACAGGTTTGGCCTTCTGGTTTCAGCAATTGTCTCTGCACATACAAGGGCCCAGGAACATAAAGTCAAGTGGGCACAGGCTGATGTTACTATACTGGTTACTTTCTGTTATGTGTATCAGTTTACCAGTGGATTAGGAGAATCTGCAACTCTGCATTTGACACAGACCATATTTTATATGTTAAGTACTGCAATCCAGCTTTTAGCAACCGCTGATTTATGACTCTTCTATGCACCCGTTGCTAAGCTAGGGCAATCGGCACCTTGGCACAGTCCCCTTCATTAGTGTCCCATAATAGAGTATTTATGATGCTACTCTTGACTCACAGAGATATATTTTACATCTCTGCATAGCTAGTTACAATGTAAGGCACAGTGTAGGTTTTGTGATAGAGAATTTTTAAAAAAGAAGAAGGTTGGTTATTATTAGAATAATCACTGCATAGAAGACATTAGTGATACCAAACTAGAAAGTTCTTAAGTCAGTAGAAAAATGTAAGAGTGTGGTGTTAGAATGTTTCCAAAACTGATTTATATAAGACAAAAAGTCTCTGACATGCAAAAACATGGTTAAGGAGGATTTTATAGGGTAGCTATCTTAGAATCCTAAATGAACAGAATTCTTGAAGTTTTTACAGTTATTTTTTTTCCCTTTGGAAAAAATGGTTTCATAAATTTACTAGAGGCCCAGTGCACAAAATTCATGTACTTGGTAGGGTGTCCCTGAGCCCAACCTGCACCCTCTCGCAGTCTGGAAGCCCTTGGGGGATGTCTGACTGACGGCTTATGGTCTCATAAATTTACTAAAATAGCCAACATTGTTTTGAATAGCCAACATTGTTTTGGACAGCATTCCTCCGACTCTTGTTCTTCCCCTTGGGGAGACTGCCCACCCCCTTGCTGTCTCTCCCATAGCTCAGGAGTGCAGAAAGGGGTGTTCCCATGTGAACTGATGAATACCACTCTCAACAACCACATGATTTGCTTGATTTTCCTTCTTTCCTCTTCCAGCACCTATTATTATTGTTGGTGATGAACCTCTGACTCTTCAAAGTCCCTCCACCCTCCCACTCCAATGTTGCCCTCACCGGCTCAAATTGCTGGGTATTGAAGTCATGGGTCCTTCAGTACAACACCCCTCATTGTGTCAAAGTGCACATGAGGTGCAAAAGTGCAAACACTGTTAATGGTGACTGGGACCCTTAACGGATATCTCAGTGAAGGAGCTCCCCTCTCCCTACTACCTTTAAGAGGCACCGTGGTTCACAGCATGGGATTTAGAGGCTGAGTGACTAGGTTCAAATCCCAGTTTTCCTACTTACTTGCCATGTAACCTTGGACAAGTTTCTCAACTTTTCTATGTTGCAATTCCCTTTAAACATTGTCAATAAAAACAATACCTAGCTCACAAGGTTGTGGAGAGGATTCAGTAATTTAAATATACTTGAAACACTCACATGACCCATGGTGAACACTGTAAATATCAGTTTACATGGCTATTAAAGTGCCAAATCAGTGCTGACTTGTGTTCCCAAAGCCTCCAACTGATGGTTTTGCAAATCATTTTTTCAACTTTTTACTTTTAGTGGTCTCATCTTCACCTCAATCCTGTTTTCAGAGGATAAGGGGTTTGGATTGAAAGACCATCTGAGTGAGAAGTATCCTTCTACTTTACCCTAACCCATGCAGACTGTGACTGATAGTCAACAAAACTTACATGCCTCTTTTTGATTCATTCTTCCTCAGAGGCTACCAGTTGCTCCACACAAATAGTCTCCTAGTGGAAAGGAACCCAGCGGATGTGAAGGCACATTGAATTCTGAGTGAGCAAGCTTAGGCTTCATTGGGGAACCTTGCTCCATAGGGTATGTTTCAGAAGAATGATTCTTTTCATTCTAATACATTTTCCAGACAGATTTTTCCCAATGAACATTTCCTCTAGGTAAAGCTAGGTCTCATGTACCTTCAGCTGAAAGTTCTGTGCACCCATGCTTTGAGGAATCATGTGTTTCAACTAGACAGGTACAATAAAATACAAATGTTCTGAGAAAGGCAATTTCTTGTCACTACTCTCCCTTTCCCACCTTCTGTAGTATTTATTTCATAATGGAGGTAAGCCATGGCAACATCATTCAACATAGAAGAGCTTATCTCATAAAAACTGCATGAAGTTTTAGCAAAGCTCCCTCCTGTAAGCTAGCCTAATCTATAATTTTGTACATTCAGGAAGAAAAATTTACTCTCACATTTTAAATCAACAGGTAGGAAACCAACTCTGTCCAATAGTTTTTATTGTTCATTTTCTTTTTACTAAATTCTGCAGGTCTTGTTTGGTAAGGGTGTTGACATTTAACTGCTCTTCAACTGATGACAAGGTCAACGGATGTACTCTAATTCAACTCACCCAATTACGATGGCTCCTTGAATAGAATTCTCAGAAAACCCTAGCCATTTGAGAATTAACCCTTGCTCACCTATCCTCTTCACAGCATATTCTTTTTTAAGTAGCATGGCATTATGTGTGGACTTTTACCAACATCTGTATTCACGGGCCATAATTCGGGTCCTTGGAGCTTACCTCTCCAGACCTCCTTTTACTTGCCTTTGTGTGTGAGCTTGCACCAGCCCAAACTACTTGCAGTTAATGGAGAGTGTCCTGAATTTTAATGGTGCTACACCTTTGCGTACACTGCTCTCTCCCTATGCAATGCCCTCTGCCTCTCCTTCACCTTCTTTGCCTGATGTACTTCCACTCATCCATCAAATCTCATTTTAGGTATCAGCTCTTCAGAGTCAGTGAGTCTGTGTTTAGAGCTGTCACAGTGCACTTTCAGACCCCATCACAGCATATGTGACCTTGTGTGAAGGTACATGAGACCTAGCTTTGCCTTTTTTCTTGTCCCCACCAGAAGGCAAACTTTTGAAGACACAAAACTGGGTCTTATATACCTAAACTAGTGGCCTGGTGCACGAATCCATGCACATTGAAAGAAAATTAATTAGAAGAAATATTTTAATATTGCTATTCGCCCTTGCTCTATAATAGAAGTGTCAATCAAATTCACGATCAACATATCAAAACACATGCGTGCAATTGGTGCCAGTGAGAGCTTTATATGCATCGCACATGTGCGACTCAACTTAGCCTTTAATAGATATAAAATAAACTTGCTTAATTAGACCTGCTTTCTGATTTAGCTAAACTTTTTCTAGCCCAGTGAAGCACCCCAACTTCTCTTTCAGGTAATTGTCAGCAACACAGCAGTAAATATCAACACGAAGCAGATCATTATTGTAGATCACGCAGGAAGAACAAAGGGTAAAATATTTAACTGTATTCTGTGCAGTGAGAAAACCTGAAGTCATTTTCAAGGTCCACCATTTCTTACTTCTTTCAATTCAGGTCAAGTTTATAAACTTTCTAAATCTCTGTTTTCTGGCTAATGAAAAGAAAACAGGATTCCACCGAGTCTCCTATCTACCTACTCCAGGACTTCTGTGAGGATCAAATGAGATGAGGCATGGGAAAATGCTTCACTGACATTTGGTTAAAGTGTAAATGTTTGTACCTGGCTATAAAGCAAATCGTGTTCCTGGACTAAAGATACTCCAAGGAGGCTAGTCACTTGGGAGATGAAGCCGGGTGTTGCTATGTGACATCATTACCTGGACAGACACTTGGCATATATATATCCTATCTAATAAAAGAGTAATATGCAAATTGACTGTCACTCCAACACACAAGATGGCTACCCCCATGTGGTCAAAGATGGCTGCCCCCATGTGGACACAAGATGGCTGCCACAATATGGCCAGCAGAGGAGGGCAGTTGGGAGGGACCAGGTCTACAAGGGAGGGAAGTTGGGGGGGGGGGACCCAGGCCTGCAGGGGAGACCAGTTGGGGGGACCAGGCCTGCAGGGGAGACCAGTTGGGGGGGCCCAGGCCTGCAGGAGAGGAAAGTTAGGGATGACCAGGCCTGCAGGGGAGGGAAATTGGGGGTGACCGGGCCTGCAGGGAAGGGCATTTTGGGGGGGGGGGGGCAGGCCTGAAGGGGAGAGCAGTTGGGGGGGACCAGGCCTGCAGGGGAGGGCAGTTTGGGGGGACCCAGGGCTGCAGGGGAGGGCAGTTGGGGGGGAGGAGACCAGACTAGCAGGGGAGAGCAGTTAGGGGCGATGAGGCTGGCAGGGGAGGGCAGTTAGGGGTGACCAGGTAGGCAGGGGAGGGTAGTTGGGGGGGACCAGGCTGGCAGGGGAAGGCAGTTAAGGGTGACCAGGCTGGCAGGCAGAAGCAGTTAGGGTCAATCAGGAAGGCAGGCAGGCGAGCAGTTGGGAGCCAGCAGTCCTGGATTGTGTGAGGGATGTCCAACTGCTCACCTGCCTGCTTTCCTGATTGCCCCTACTGGGATCGGGCCTAAATGGGCAGTCGGACATCCCTCTAGGGGTCCCAGATTAGAAAGGGTGCAGGCGGGGCTGAGGGACACACACCCCTGTGCACGAATTTTGTGCACTGGGCCTCTAGTATATATGTATGTGTGTGTCTGTGTGTGTGTGTGTGTGTGTGTGTGTGTGTGTGTATATATATATCCTATCTAATAAAAGAGCAATATGCAAATTAACCATCACTCCTCTACACTCACAAGCCACACCCACCAGCCAATCAGGAGTGAGTATGCAAATTAACCCAACCAAGATGGCTGTGGCCACGGAGCAAGCAGGAGGCTTGGGTTTCCCCAGCAATGGAAGAAGCCAAGCTTTCTGCACACCCTGGCTGGCCCAGTCCTCCACTCAAGGCTACAAAGTTTCAATTATAGAAGATAAATAAATCCCAACAAAAATGGCGGCAGCCACAGAGCTGGAGAGAGCAGGAGGCTTGAGTTGCCCCCGGCAATGGAGGAAGCCAAGCTTCCGCAGCCCTGGCCTGCCCTGGCCTCCACTCAAGGAATACAAAGTTTCAATTATAGAAGATAAATAAATCCCAGATACCAGGGCCTCCGCTTGGGTTGCCGTGGGCCGTGGCCAGCCTGCAAACCACCACAGGCCCCTCACCCAGGCTGCCCCATGCCCCAAGGGAACCCCCACCCTGATCTGGGACACCCTTCAGGGCAAACCAGCTGGCTCCCACCTGTGTACCAGGCCTCTATCCTATCTAATAAAAGAGTAATATGCAAATTGACCATCACTCCAACACACAAGATGGCTGCCCCCATGTGGTCAAGGATGGCTGCCCCCATGTGGACACAAGATTGCTGCCACAAGATGGCCAGCAGGGGAGGGCAGTTGGGAGGGACCAGGCTTGCAAGGGAGGGTAGTTGTGGGCGATCAGGCCAGCAGGGGAGGGCAGTTGGGAGGGACCAGGCCTGCAAGGGAGGGCAGTTGGGGGCGATCAAGCCTGCAGGAGAGGGCAGTTAGGGGTGACCAGGTGGGCAGAGGATGGAAGTTGGGGTGACCAGGCCTGCAGGGAAGGGCATTTGCGGGGGACCCAGGCCTGCAGGGGAGAGCAGTTGGGGGGAACCAGGCCTGCATTGGAGGGCAGTTATGGGTGACCAGGCCTGCAGGGGAGGACATTTAGGGGTGACCAGGCCTGCAGGGGAGGGCAGTTAGGGGCAATCAGGCTGGCAGGAAGCAGTTAGGCATCAATCAGGCTGGCAGGGATGTGGTTAGGGGGTGATCAGGCAGTCAGGCAGAAGTGGTTAGGGGCAATCAGTAAGGCAGGCAGGCACACAGTTGGGAGCCAGCAGTCCTGGATTGTGAGAGGGATGTCCGACTACCCATTTAGGCCCGAAGCTAACAGGACCCAGATTGGAGAGAGTGCAGGCTGGGCTGAGGGTCATACCCCCCCTGTGCATGAATTTCGTGCACCGGGCCTCTAGTATATATATAAACTAGAGGCCCAGTGCATGACATTCATGCACTCAGGGGGCGTTCCTCACCCTGGCCTGCACCTTTTCACAGTCTGGGAGCCCTCAGAGGTCCAACTGATGGCTTAGGGGAGCAGGCCTTAGCCATCAGTCGGACATCCTTAACGCTGCCGTGGAGGTGGACCACTGTGCTCGCCAGCCATCAGCCCGGCTTGTGGCTGAATGGCACTCCCCCAATGGAGCACACTGACCACCAGGGGGCAGCTCCTGAATTGAGTGTCTTCCCCCTGGTGGTCAGTGAGCATCATATTGACCAGTCGTTCTACCGTTCATATTACCCTTTTATTGATAGGATTCCCAGTGGTTAGCACAAAGTTTAGCACATAGTGGCTGCTCAATGAATATTACATGGGAGGGAGCAAAAGTAGGTTTCAGATGGAATACAAATAAATAATACAATAATTAGTAAATAATAATACAAGAAAAAATGCTGTTTTCATACTTATAACTGTAAACCTACTTTTGCACACTACTGTAAATAGCAAGAGAAAGAATAAAAGCAAAAAAGAAACAGTAGATCTGCTAGTGGTTATATTGGCAAAAGAATCAATTTGTACTATTGTCAGCAAATATTTATTTATGAAGATATGAAGGAAAAGGAAATAAAAATAGACAAAGTATGTAGAGGCCTGTTCATGATGGAACATAAGGGAAGACATGGTCAAAAAGTGTTGACTTATACTTACTATTTATTATGTTTCTTTGGATATAATTTTCCTCTCTAAGTTTATAGAAGTACTAATTAACATTTATAGAGAAACTGGATTTTTCTTACTGTATTTTAATTCAAGGAATGACCTTATAGCATAGGCAAGCTTATTACAGATGGAGCAATTCAGTGACATGTAAATTAAGGGTCTTGCCCGAGGTGACAAAGTCATAATGGTGGAGATAAAATTCAAACCCAGGTCTTCAGGGCCTAACCATCAGGTCACATGGCCTCTGTAGTATGAGAACAATAAAAAATGATATTTAGTTCCAAACTTGCTCTGTTAAAGAGAAGAAGAGATTTGTGAAACAATGCATAATTAACAGGCTTGCTCTGAAGAGCCTGAGCTCTGATGTGTCCACACCCACAACACAAATCTGGGAGCAAACATTTACTAGCTTCGTAACCTTGAAGAAGTAAGAAGTAAGTTAGCTTCTCTCCTGAGCAGTCTTAATGTGAGGATAAGACATAGTGTGTAAAGTTCCTAGCATATAGTAAGAACTCCCCCAAAAGTTATAATTCTGACAATAGTTAGTACCTTTCAAAAGTTTGCTTACAGCTTTGCACTGTATGAGGACAGGAACATAGAGGTGCAAACTCATTACTGATGAATACTATGTAAAACTGTATGAAAAATGTCCATGTAAATTAAAATATCACTTTCATGCTGTTATATTTTTGTCTTCCTTCTTGTGTAACATGCATTTTACATTTGGGGGTTCACTATTTAGTTTGCACAAATGAAAAAAACAACAACAAATGAAAACTTCCAAGTATGCAAATACTCGACGGCACAACAAAGAAAACGTTACAAGAAAATGTATTACTGTGCATTTCCAGGTAATGTAAGCAAAGAGATGATTATTTGTCATCTTTGGAATGTGCTAACGCAGAAGAAAACACATTGTAATTTGTACAGCTATTGGAAAGACCCCCACATAGAATCACGTGAGCCTTGATGTTGGCAACCCCCTATGGTGAATACCATACCCAGTTACCTTGGAACATTTGGCAAGTTCAGGACAGCAAATTCCTGCATTTTTGAGGCTGCCTCATTGATTTCCTTTAAACTCAAACCCTAGTCAGGCCAAGTTCCTCCATTGCCGAACAACAATGTGGCAACCAGGAATGGATTTTTTCCCACCTTATATCCCCCACTTCAGACAAATCATCCTGCCCAGATTTCAAAGAAATCCCAGAGAGGCATAGTTGCTGTTAAATCTCCAGGACTCCAGCCAGCACAAATCAAGAAAATGGTTTCCAGGTGCAGACTGCCTCCTCCTTCCTCCCCCTCCCTGCTCAGTTTAAAATCTGGTGATTGCCCCAAGCTTTAATCTAGAGATGGACTATAGGGGGAAATAGGAGGGTAACTTTAGGATTCAAAAGCCCACAGAGAATTATTTTGCCTTTTTCATTTTAGTGGAGTCATGTCCGTTCTCCAAAACATACCACACAACCCAGCATGATTAATTTCATCTCTTTTGATAAGCCTCAGAGCCCGAATAATGAGGATACATTATCTGAACCATAGAAGGAGCCCCACAGAGTCAGGCTTTCACAAAGGTAGTTCTAATCCAATGCGATTACTATCTCCCAGTCACCATTTTCACACAAAGCTGTAATTGGTGGGGAAATTGCCTACTTTTCACAATAGTTCGAGGTTTTCTAAATTCAAGTAATAACAGATAATTATTTATAAACAAAACACTGAAGGCAAACATATTTGGGAAACTTTTCTAGACATAATAATATTCAAAATAGTACAACTCTTGTAAGGGACAATGTTTAAAGTGACTACTGTTGGCCTGTTCTTCACTCTTACTTTTTAACTATAATAATTTCCCCCACACCCAATTACCAGAATATTTATTATTCTAAACACATCTGGACCTTTGTTTTTCTGTTCTTATATATAGAATTATCATTTACATTGTCACAATTAAAAAATCTTTAGATTCTAACAAGTAGCTTTTGGCCTCAGTGTGCCCCATTCCTCTTGCTAAGTGGCCCCAGGCCCAGCACTAGCATCAGCTGGCTGTCGTTCATAGCTTGGCCTCTCCTGGGCATCTCCAAATCAAGGCCAAGTAGCAGACAGCTGCAGATTATTTTGTAGCTCAAGATGGACAGAACACATGCAGCAGCTGACCTTGCCCTGCACCTCCCTAGAGGCTCTAGCACCAGCACACCCAGTGGACAACTTCAGACCATGTCAAAACATCACAGAATCACTTCCACAGTGATGCACTCAAGGGGAAGGCTCAGTGGGGTGGATCCCTGCATAGCTATCCTCCACAGTGATCAGTGGTCACAGTCAATCATTGCAGTAGATTGGCCTGGGGGTAAATCTCTCCTATTGACATGCCAAGAGCAATCAAAGCTCAACCACAACAGGAGGGTGCACACAGCCTACAGTGTGAAGATGTGTAACTGGAGTACTTACTCTGCGTGAATTGGGGTGTGGGGGGAGGGGGGAAGCACTGTGCCTCAGGACCCAATAGGACAACTACTACCTTAGTCCACTCTACCAAGCCTGGGAGATATAGCAGCTCTACCTAATATATAGAAATAAACACAGGGATATTGCCAGAATGAGAAGACAAAGAAACATGTCCCAAATGAAAGAACAGAACAAAATTCCAGAAAAGGAACTAAATAAAACAGAGACAAGTGATCTACTAGATGCAGAGTACAAAACACTGGTTATAAGCATACTCAATGAACTTAAAGGAAGAGTAGCTGAAATCAGAACTTCAACAGCATGGAAGAGGACATAGAAACCATAAAAAATAACTAGTCAGAAATGGAGAATACACTAACTGAAATGAATAATTTATAGGAAATCAACTGTAGAACAGGTGAAACTGAGAATAAAATCAGTGATTTGTGATATAAGGAAACAAAAAATACCCAATTAGAACAGTGAAAAGAAAAAAGAATTTTAAAAAATGAAGATAGTCTAAAGTGCCTCTGGGATAACTTCAAAGGTACCAACATTCACTTCATGGGGATATTAGAAGAAGAAGAGAGAGAGCAAGAATCTGAAAACCTATTTGAAAAAAAAATGACTTCCTAACCTAGTGAAGAAAATAGACTTACAAGTCCAGGAAGCATAAAGAGTCCCAAACAAAGTGAACCCAAAGAGGCCCACACTAACACACATCACAATTATATACCAAAGGTTAATGACAAAGAAAGAATCTTAAAAACTGCAATAGAAAAGCAGTTAGTTATCTACAAGGGCACACCCATAAGACCCTCAGCTGGTTTCTCAACAGAAATTTTGGAGGCCAGAAGGGATTGGCAAGAAATATTAAAGTGATGAAAAGCAAATATCTATAATCAAGATTACTCTACCCAGCAAATATAGCATTTAGAATCCACAGACATATAAAGAGCTTCCCAGATAATGAAAAGCTAAAGGAGTTCATCATCACCAAACCAGTATCGCATGAAATGTTAAAAGAGAAAAAAAGATAAAAATTATGAACAATAAAATGGCAACAAATAGATATCTATCAACAATTGAATCTAAAACTCAAAATAAACAAGCAGAACAGAAACAGACTCATAGATACAGAGAACATTTTAATGGCTGTCAGATGGGAAGGGTGTTGGGGATTGGGGGAAAAAGTTGAAGGGATTAAGAAGTGCAAATTTATTGTTACAGAGTAGTTATGCAGATGTAAAGTGCAGCATAGGGAATATAGTCAATAGTATTCAAATAACTATGTATGGTGTCAGATGGGTGCAAGATTTATCGGAATGTTCACTTAGTAGGTTATAAAATGTCTAATGATTGGGGTGTACACTTGAAACTAATATAATATTGTATATCAAGTGTAACTTAAAAATAATTTAAATTAAAAAAATATTTAGATTCTATTTTACAACTATAAGCAAATCTGTATTATTTTTTTCTACAGAGTCTAAACACTTTCAAGCCAGTAATTTTGTTTACTACATAATTATATAACTTTTACCTACTATGAGTGGCTAGGTTTACAATTTTTTGAGAAGGAAAATATATCTCTATATGTCTAAACTTGTGCTACACAAAGGACATATTTCAAATATCAAGGTCCAAGAATTTTTTTCACCTCATCAAATCCTCAGAATCATGCAGATTATAATTTGCTTTATTTTCAGAACATGACCATTTCATACAGTTTTTTTTCCTACTGAAGTTCCTAATTTTATTGCTATGCTATTTGTCTCTATTTTCTTTCTATGTTATTATGTTATGTTTTTTATTACTAAATAAAACATATGCTTCCTAACATATATTAGTAATATTTTCAGCATCTCACTCAAATAATTTGTTGAGTTGACTCCATTAAAATCTGTTAAATGTATATGTCTTAGAGCCCACTGAGTTTCTATTTTATTCTGGACTTTGTGTCAGAAACTGCTAGTGCTTGCCAATAGTATTTTATCCTCTTTTTTGGTACATGGCTATTACATCTCCAAGCTCCTTGCTGTTAGAAGGACATCCTAACAGAGACTTGGCTGATAGAAACAGGGATAGAAATGATGTGCACATGCACAGGATTGGTGCACAAACATCTCCTATGTGTAATCTCTTTATCTACCAACAGAATGGAGAAGACGAGAAGACTTTGGGGAGAACAAAGCCACAGGATGGAAGAATTCTGGGTGCCTGAGTGACAGATTGGAACATGCATTCCACACAGACTGACCCACAATGGAATGTGCTATGGGCAGGAAATAATTATATTGTCCTGAGCTACTGGGATTTAGGGACTGCTTGTTAGAAAACTTAACATACCCTGACTCATATAGAAATTGGTACCTTGAAGTGGTCTGCTGCAAAAATGAAAAACCAAAAATATGTGGCTTAGTGGTTGGGTGGCAAACTGCATAAAATCAAACTGAAGGCTAGAAACTTATGGAGACCTGTTATACAGTGGGAGAACTTATGGTAAAATGTTATTTATGACCACTTTGAAGGAGACCATATGCCATCTGAGCCTGAAACTCTCAGAACATGTTTGGGAAGAGTCAAAGTGAACATGTGTTGGTTGCTGTTAGCTAAGGTAGTACAACAACGAGAGAAGTTTAATTAAGAATTGGCTAGTTTACAAACAGAAATGAAAGGAAATAGAATCCAGAAATGTGACACTATGAAGGAATGGAAAATCCAACTGTTTTCTAGAATACAAACTGCAGAAAATACGGCTTAAAGAGTCAGATCTGTTGTCACTCCTTAGAATTCAGGTGTTGCCTTTCCATTCAACCTAGATGGCCCTACAGTAGCCAAGCTATCAAGCTTAAGAATTATGTCTAGGAAGAAACTTTGGGTTTATTGACAGTTGCTAGTGTCTAAAAATGATGGATAACAAATAGGTCAATAGTTGACATATTTTTGAAATAATTTTATTACCAAAGAAGCTTCAAACCCTAGGACAAGGGCTATTAACCTCTTAAGACAGGAGATTTAAGTAGGGGCAATTTTGCCTCCAGGAGATGTTTGGAAATGTCTAAAGACATTTTAGATTGTCATGAGTGGCAGCTAGTGGGTAGAGGCCAGGAATGCTGCTAAATTTTCCTAGAATGCACAGGATGGTTCCCCACAACATCCCCAAAATGTCAATAACTCCCAGGTTGAGAACAATCTCCAGATCCCCAAATTTGCATGAAGAGAAAGTGAGCTAAAAAAAAGCTGAGGGAAATATGAAGGGCATAAACCCAACACCACTCCAGGGAGTGCCATGGAAGATAATTGACCAAGCAAAATCTCCCAAAAGCAGATGAGTGGCTATGTAAAACTGTGTGATTCTTAATGTTGTCAGCAACCTGCCAGTATATATGATACCCATTTATACTGAAAACATGACAGGCTGTAGGTAGACATCCACCTCATTTGAGATTGTCCTGGTTTCTTCCAACTTGCCTTTGGTTGGTTTGATTAAAATAGAGTTATCAGTTCAATATAATTTTCAACACCCTGAATCTGCTGATAAGTGTATCAGCTTAAAATAACACACATTTGTTATCTTACTGTTTTTGTAAGTCAAAAGCCTGCGCACACTGTAGTTAGATCCTTAGCCACGTGTTGGCCAGCCAGACTGAGTTTTCATTTGAAGCTCAGGGTCCTTTTCTAAGCACATTCAGATTATTGTCAGAAGTCAATTCCTTGAGGTCATAGGACTGAGCTTTTAGTTTTCTGCTGTCTGTCAACAGGAATTCAGTCTCAACTTCCAGGGGCCACACTCAGGTCCTAGCCACATTGTCTACACACAACATGGCCTCCGAGGTCCAAGAATCCATCTGTAGTCTGTTATGATAGAGCCTTCCCCTAATAAAATCACAAGAGTGACTATCCCATCATGTTCACTGGTCCTTACCATACTAAAGGGGAAGAGATTGCATCAGATATGTACAACAGAGGTTGGGAATATTGGGGATCTTCTTAGAATTCTACATACCACAACCCTCAAAGCTAAAGAAGAGAAGAAGAATTCAAAGATGCAGGAGGGTTAGGAAGGGAATTAATTGACTGAGAACCTTACATAGAGAGGTGGCGGTAGACAGGTGAATTAGTCACAGAAAAAGAACCAACAGATTATCTATCTGACTGTCTATTTATCTAATCTATATACCTATATATTGAGAGATTTATATAAACAATTAACTCATATGGTTATGGAGGCTGAGATTTCTTGATACCCTGTCGGCAAGTTGAAGATCCAGGATAGCCAATGGTATAAGTCCCAGTCCAAGAACAGTAAAAGCCTGGTGTCCAGCTCAAGTAGTGAAGCAAAGAAGATTCTCCCTTCTTCCACCTTTTTATTCTTTAAAAGCCTGAAATTGATTGGATGATAACCACCCACACTGGAAAGAAAGATCTACTTTCAAGTGCTAGTTTTCCCAGAAACACCATCTCAGGTACTCCTAGAAAAAATGTTTAGTAAGATACCTGTGCACCTCATGAACTGGTCAGTTTGACACATATAATTAACCACCACAAAGGAGAATGGGTATATATTCTAATAAAACAATTAATAGGAGTTAAGGATGAATGAGAAAATTTTGTAGCTGAGAGAATGCTATAGAGAGAGTAATGCACATTCACAATTAATGGTGCTGCTCTTGGATGAATGAATGGATAGGTAAACGAATAAATGGGCAAGTGAATGAAGGAATGGATTCTGCTCAAAATGCACATGTATATACATCTGTTAAACCACTGTCTTTTTTACTGTAGTGTGTAAAATTAGTTTAGGTGAGTCATTCTCCATAGTGGGCAATGGAATCCTGGGTCCTAATACCTGACCATTAAAAGTGTTAGGATTCATTGTAAATATACAATGCATCTCCAGTTCTATATTAATACTAACCTCAATAAAGTGACCCTGAATCAGTCAAATTTAAATAGGTTCAAAATTTCATAACTTGATTTTTTAAAAGTATTGTTAAACCACTGTAAAATTAAAATTAGCTTTTATTATTATGGTGCTGTATTAATTTCATTCTTTGGGAAAGATCACAGATGCTCAGTCCCTTTGGATCACAGGATCCCTCCACAGAGAATGGACACAATGATTTCTGAGAATATGTTAGTGTCATATTTTATAACTAGCGTTCCCGTTGCAGGAAAAATCCTGCAATAGGGTTCCCTGCTGCACTCTACCCCACCCTGCCTGCTCTCCTCCCTTGTCCCCCGGCCCACCTTCTGCTCCTCCCTTCTCCCCCAGCCCGCCTTCTCTGCCAGCCCGCCTGCTTTTCTCCCTTCTCCCCCGGCCCTGCCTCCACTCCTCCCTTCTCCTCCTCCCAGCTTGCTTGCTTCTCCGCAGCTTTGCTCCCTTCTGCAGCTCTTGGCTTCTTTCTATGCTGTCTTGATATGCAAATTAGCTGCCATCTTTGTTGGGGTAATTTGCATACTCGTCCTGATTGGTTGGTGGGCATGGCTTGGCTGGTGGGTGTGGTTTGGGCATAGCAAAGGTGTGGTCAATTTGCATATTTGTCTATTATTAGGTAGGATATCCCCTAAAATTATTACACTGTTTATGTACACTTATATCCCTACTATTAATATTCAAATGTAAAATAGTGATTTAGCATCATAACAAAGGTATGCTACATAGATCAATGTGGTGTAGCAAAATGGTGAAGTGTCTCAGAATCTCTTGCCTACACCTTGCCTTGAGTGGATCATGGAGATACTGTTTTGGGAAATTTGAAGGAAAACATGGTTTACCAAGAATCTGAATAATAAGGTCTTTGCACAAAAGAGTAATATAATGACACATAGAGTGATATTCGAAATTTGAGTATAGAGATATTAGAATTCTGTTTTCCTCGAAGCTTTCCACAGGTGAGCACCAAGACATTTTCATGATTCTGTTCACAAATTTGAACTTTTTTATAGCCTCAGGCTTTAAATCCCAAAAGAAGAGGAAAAGCCAAAATTTATGCAATTTTATTGTATAAAAATTAGAACCCAACAAAAGGTAGTTTCAGGTACCTCTGCCATTGTTCTTCCAAGCAGTTACTTGCCAGTGTTAGAGACCCCAGGGAATCTAGGTGAATAGATTTCATATAATTTATAATAATTTACCAATGTGACTGTTCTTTTAAGGACAACTACACAGAAAGAAAAGTTTTAGCTATACTGAAAATGAATTCAATAAAAAAAAAAAAGGAGAAAAAGAGGAAATCTCACCAGGTTAGTCAAGAATTGTTCTAGTAGTTAAGGATTTTCGGGGTAATTAAGAAATCTAGAGGCTGATTTAAAAGTGCTCAGATTATGGATGATAGTGGAGAAAGATGATTCCCTATCTTTGCAAATCTCTAGTTAATATTATATAGATAAATCCAAGTTAAATTTGCAAGGTGTCCTACAATTTTGTTTTTATACTTTTTTTGTTTTGAGCGATACAAAGAGTACCTAACCATATGTGGGAATAGAGAAATGGAGCTAGCACTTGTTAAATGGGTTTTATCTCACAATGTTAAACATTGTATGTAGGTAATCTCATGCATTCTTTTCTCTGAGCTTGTGAAGAAAATATTAATTACATTTAGAGTTAGAAAAACAAGGTTTAGAAAGATACATTAAGTAGCAGGGTCAGAATTTTTCTGACATAAAACTTCTGCTTTATTTTTCTGCTATACCTTGCCATTTCCTGAAGCAGTTGGATTAAACTAAGTTTAGGATTTGGCAGGGGCAATGCAATTAATGGGACAAGTGGTCCAAGAAATGTAGCAGATCCAGAAAAGGTGCTTCCAATGGCATTTGGCTGGATAGAATGTTCTTTAGCAGTGCACATCTTACCTAATAATAGAGAAACATGTAAATTGACCGTACCTTTGCTACGCCCATAGCCAATCAGAGTGACTATGCAAATTAACCCAAAAAAGATGGCAGTTAATTTGCATACATAGGCGCCCAGTGCCTGTGTCCCAGGAACATCCTGGCACCCAGGTCACTGTGAGGTAAGGCCTGGGCAGGAGCGGACCCCCTGCGATTGCAGGGAGCTGGGGTTCTGCTCCTGCACAAGGCCAAAAGCGAACCCCTGTGATCGATCGCAGGGAGCAGGAGCGGACCCCCAGCGATCGATCGCAGGGAGCAGGAGCGGACCCCCAGTGATAGATCGCAGGGAGCTGGGGGTCCGCTCCTGCCCTAGAGGCTTTAGGCCTGGGCAGGCCTGGGCAGGGGTGGAGCCGGCGATCAGAGGGAGCTGGAGGGCCCCTGCCCAGGCCTAAAGCTTTGGCCAGAGGCTTGATTGGTGTGAACTATAGAGGAAACACCTTTTCTGACTGCACATTGGCTAAGTTTCCTGTATGCCACTGGTAATATTCTTAGTAACTTGGGTAATAAGAATCCAAAAAGGTGATCTAGGGTTTTTCTACCACAATTCTGGAGAAAAAAATGATGGTCCGCTGCTGGAGGGCTAAGAAATGTCATATCCTGCCCTAGCCGGTTTGATTCAGTGGATAATGCCTTGGCCTGCCGACAGCAGGTTCTGGGTTCAATTCTGATCAAGGACATGTACCTAGGTTGCAGGCTCCTCCCTGGCCGAGGCCCAGATCAGGGCTCATGCAGGAGGCAACCAATCAAAGTATTCCTCTCACTTTGATGTTTCTCTCTGTCTTTCCCTTTCTCTTCCACAATCTCTAAAAGTCAATGGAAACATATTCTCAGGTGAGGATAAAAAAAAAAAAAAAAAAGAAAGAAAGAAATGCATATCCTATGAAAGACACATCTTGAAAATGCCTAAAGAAAGTTGTCATTTTTTCTTGGTGAAGGGACTGGAATCCGTGTTGATGAAAACACCTTGGTGGCTGTGGTGACTGGCAGTGGCTGCAGCAGCAGGGTGATGGGGCTGGTCCCTTCTCCTGATCAGCCTGTTTGCCTCCCACAAAGGGAGGCCAGACTGTGGCTTAGGTAAACTCCCTGTGGGGTGTAGGCCTAAGCCATCAGTAGGACATCCCCTGAGGGTTCCCAGTATGTGAGAGGGGGCAGGTTGGGCTGAGGGACCCCCCCACCCCCAGTGCACGAATTTCATGCACCAGGCCCCTCGTCCTATATAAAAAGAGCCTAATATGCTAAGTGTTTTGTTGTCAGGTCGTCTGTTCAACCATCAAAGTGTAATATGCTAATGATATGCTAAGGCTGCTCAACCGCTCGCTATGATGTGCACTGACCACCAAGGGGCAGATGCTCTGAACGGTAGGTTAGCTTGCTGCTGGATTCAGCTGATCGGGACTGAGAGAGATGGGCTGGACATGCCCTGGAGCCCTCCCACAGTCCCTCTCCTGCTGGCCAACCTCCCGCAATCCCTCCCTGGCCCCAATTGTGCACCAGTGGGGTCCCTCAGCCTGGCCTGTGCCCTCTTGGAATCTGGGCTGAGGGATCCCCACTCCCCCGTGCACGAATTTTGTGCACCGGGCCTCTAGTTTTTTGTATATGGTAAAGTCCTTTTTTTCTTAAAAGAAAAAAAAAAATTAGAGTGTTCTAGGTTATAAAGGGCAAGAACTGAGAGCTACCAGCTCTACACTCTTTCTTTCTTCTTATTTTATTAATCCTCACCTGAGGATATTTTTTTTAATTGATTTTTTAGAGAGACAGAGAGAAACATCAATTGGTTGTCTCCTGTATGTGCCCTGCCCAGGATCAAACCTGCAACCTGGGTAGGAGCCCTGACTGGGAATCAAACTGGAAACCTTTTGGTGTACGGGACAGTGCTCCAACCAACTAAGCAATCCATCCAGGACTTCTGCACTCTTTCTACAACATCATTCTCCACTTTTAGGTCTATAGTATCAAAGTAAAATCAAACTAGAAATAGGGCTTAAAGTTGACAAGAGGATTGTGCAATTTCAAACCTATAATAAATACCAAGATCAATTTCATATGTGAGATTTATTTTCCTCCATCTTGTTATCTTATGTCATTTCATTGGAGTATAATCGTAACTGTGGAAATGTAGCAAGTCTTCAAAAAAAAAGTCATGATCTCATGTTTACAGACAAATCCAAAAATTGGATTTGGCTTAAGCCATCTAAATCAAACTAATTCCCTTTCTCAGATTAAATCCGTGAGGCTAACATAATATATGGAGCTTACAAGATAGCTTTAGTGTTATATTTAAGATGAATGGTTTATTCAAATTCAAGCAGCAACATCCAAAATGTTAACTATTTGAAAGTGAAACTTAATTCAGTATAGCTGAAATACATCATGATCAATCTAATAACTTAGTCACACTTTGAAATATTCCTTTTTTTTTTTTTTTTAATAAAAAAGTTGTTCTTAAGTTAAAAAGTCCAGCATGGCAACTGTTAATGTTTGTTTTGTTCTGTAAATGGTTTCCCTTTCTCTATCATCCAAAGAAAATGAAACAGACTGAAAAATCAACTAAACCAGAAATTTACAATTGTAAAAGTTTAGGCACATAAAACTATACCGATCAATTATGTGAAGTTTTCTAAAAACCTATTCCCAATTCTCTCCTTGAAGCTATCCTATATAATAAAGATGTAATATGTAAATTGACCCTCACACCCTTGCATCAAAAGATGGCTGCTCCCATGTTGTCACAAGATGGCCACCCCCCACATCATCACAAGTTGGCCGCCCCCACAGCATCACAAGATGGCTGCCCCATGTCATCACAAGATGGCCACCCCCACATTGTCACAAGATGGCTGGCAGGGGAGGGCAGTTGGGGGGCAACCAGGCCTGCAGGGGAAGGCAGTTAGGGGCGACCATGCCTGCAGGTGAGGGCAGTTGGGGGGGACTAGGCCTGCAGGGGTGGTCAGTTGGGGGTGATCGGGCCAGCAGAGGAGCAGTTAGGGGCCTATCAGCCTGGCAAGCAGAGTGGTTAGGGACAATCAGGCAGCCAGGCAGGTGAGTTGTTAGGAGCCAGCAGTCCCAGATTGTGAGAGGGATGTCCAACTGCCGGTTTAGGCCCGATCCTGCAGAGGGGTCCCAGATTGGAGAGATTGGAGAGGGTGCAGGCTGGGCTAAGGGACACAAACTCCAGTGCACAAATACTAGAGGCCCAGTATTAGAGGACCCTAATACTGGGCCTCTAGTATTTAATATAGGGCTCTAAAGGAGCTATTTCCACAGATAGGAAAATATGACACTAATCAAAATATTTTTCTGAACATTTTCCTCATTAATGAGTGAAAATTCTCACAACGATCTGATTAAATCACAAGATCAGGCTTTGAAAAATCAGCCTGGGTGTTGCTCTCCCTCAATCCACACGTACTTTACCAGCTGCTCTGTAGAAGCTTGACCCTGCTTGGCATCACAGCAAATCTCCTGCTTTAGGAACAAGAATTGCCGACAACAAGCAACATTGGTAAAGGGGCAATTAGAAGCTCTGCGAATGTGAACCGTGGCTCTATAAAGGAAATGCTGAGCATCAGCTCCCACTTTAGGCCAAGGCGAAGTCATTTAATTTAAGGCACCATTCACTGAAAAGCTAGGGTGCCTGAATCTGATCTGAATCTTTGATTTTGTGTGTCAAAGCTGTTACTGACATAAAGAAATGTTAAAATTTTTAATGTGCAACTAAAGTGGTGTCAGAAACTCTCCTGCAGGACTGTAAACACCTGAGATTATTTAAATGGTACTTTGTGCAAGCCCTAAGGATTCAGATTTAAGGTCAGTGGGATATAAGTTTAGTACTGCACTAAAGTCAGGATCCCCCTCAGCCAGATTAAGGAGAAATGTGGCAAAGCATGTAGTTTTAGCAAAGCTAAAGGAGCAATAGACAGGGGGCTTGGATGGGGCTTCAAACTAGGAAAGAATTCATGGTGTGACTAGGCCCTTACATTTTCAATAGGATGGAGATTGGTATTGGGGTCATGACCTTTATATACAGTATGAGAAAGTCTCATCCATAAGATAAGCATGGCTGAAAAGCATTTCAGGGGCTTTTACTGAAGACTAGGGGAAGAGGACAAAGTGGTCCTCTTTGGCTTGACAGAAATAACCTTTTATTAAGAACTAGAGGCCCAGTGCATGAAATTCATGCACTGGGGGTGGGGGGGGGGGCTGTCCCTCAGCCTAGCCTGCACCCTCTCCAATCTGGGACCCCTCGGGGGATGTCCAACTGCCGGTTTGCTAAACTGGCAGTTGGACATCCCCCTTCCAATCTGGGACTGCTGGCTCTTAACCGCTCACCTGCCTGCCTGCCAGCCTGATTTCCCCTAACCGCTTCTGCCTGCCAGCCTGATCACCCCCTAACCACTCCCCTGCCAGCCTGATTGATGCCTTACTGCTCCCTGCTGGCTGGTCACCCCCATCTGCCCTCCCCTGCTGGCCTAGTTGCCCCTAACTGCCCTTCCTTGCCAGCCCAGTTGCCCCCAACTGCCCTCCTCTTGCCAGCCCAGTCACCCCCAACTGCCCTCCCAACTGCCCTCCCCTGCAGCCTGGTCCCCCCAAACTGCCCTCCCTCCTGTGCAGGCTTGGCTGCCCCCAACTGCCCTGCCCTGCTGGCCTGGTTGCCCCCAACTGCCCTCTCCTGCTGGCCATCTTGTGGCAGCCATCTTGTGATGATATGGGGGTGGCCATCTTGTGATGACATGGGCGTGGCCATCTTGTGACCACATGGGGGTGGCTATCTTGTGACCACATGGGAGCAGCCATCTAGTGTGAGGGTGTCACAGTCAATTTGCATATTACCTCTTTCTTTTATAGGACTAGAGGCCCGGTGCACGAAATTCATGCACAGGGTGTGTGTCCGTCAGCCCAGCCTACACCCTCTCCAGTCTGGGACACCTCGAGGGATGTCCAACTGCCTGTTTAGGCCCGATCCTGGTAGGGGCTGTCCAGTAGGATCGGGCCTAAACGGGCAGTAGGACATCCCTCTCACAATGCAGGACTGCTGGCTCCCAACTGCTCACCTGACTGCTTTCCTGATTGGCCCTAACCACTTCTGCCTGCCAGCCTGATCACCCCCTTATCACTCCCCTGCCAGCCTGATTGATGCCTAACTGTTCCCCTGCAAGCCTGTTTGCCCCTAACTGCCCTCCCCTGCAGGCCTGGTCACCCCTAACTGCCCTCCCCTGCAGGCCTGGTCCCTTCAACTGCCCTCCCCTGCAGGCCTGGTCACCCCTAACTGCCCTCCTCTGCAGGCCTGGGTCCCAACCAACTGCCCTTCTCTGCTGGCCTGGTCACCCCTAGCTGCCCTCCCCTGCAGGCCTGATTGCCCACAACTTGCCTCCCCTGCAGGCCTGATCCTTCCCAACTGCCCCCCCCCCCCCACTGCTGGCCATCTTGTGTCGGCCATCTTGTGTCCACATGGGGGCAGCCATCTTTGTCCACATGGGGGAAGCCATCTTGTGTGTTGGAGTGACGGTCAATTTGCATATTACTCTTTTATTAGATAGGATAGAGGCCTGGTACATGGGTGTGGCCCGGCTACTTTGCCCTGAAGGGTGTCCCGGATCAGGGTGGGGGTTCCCTTGGGGCGTGGGGCGACCTGGGCAAGTGTCCTGTGGTGGTTTGCAGGCCAGCCATGCCCCCAGCGACCCAAGCGGAGGCCCTGGTATCTGGGATTTATTTATCTCCTATAATTGAAACTTTGTAGCCTTGAGCAAAGCCAAGCATCCTGCTTACTCTGAGGCTGCCGCTATTTTTGTTGGGATTTATTTATCTGCTATAATTGAAACTTCGTAGCCTTGAGCGGAGGCCAAGGCAGGCCTGGGCTGCAGAAGCTTGGCTTCCTCCATCGCTAGGAGCAACTCAAGCCTCCTGTTCTCTCCAGCTCAGTGGCTGCCACCATTTTTGTTGGGATTTATTTATCTTCTATAATTGAAACTTTGTAGCCTTGAGTGAAGGCCTGGGGCTGGCCAGCATGTGCAGAAAGCTTGGCTTCCTCCATTGCTGGGGAAACCCAAGCCTCTTCTCACTCTATGGCTGCAGCCATCTTGGTTGGGTTAATTTGCATACTTGCTCCTGATTGGCTGGTGGGCATGGCTTGTGGGTGTAGCGCAGTGATGGTTAATTTTCATATTACTTTTTTATTAGATAGGACTAGAACATTTATGGTGAGAAGAAAAAGCTTTGTAAGTTTCCAGGCACCAGTTTTCAAGGCATTAACCTGATTCTGGGTCATAGAAGACAGTGTCCTATTTCCAGGATCAAGGAATTGGCAAAGGAGAGTTAGGGGTCAAGGTCCGATGAACGAAGTCCTGGATTCAAGATCTGGCTCAAGTTTTCCATAGGGCACTTGAGTTCAGTCAAAATTGGAGGGGTAAATTCAACCATAAGGGCTAACAGTGTTTGAGAGTTATCTGCGATGCTGTGGGAAATCAGAGGTTCAAGAACTACACGAGGCTCATTGAAGACCAACCTAAGAGCAGTAGAATGAACTTAAAACCTTGATAGATCGAAGAGACTTATTTGTGACAATCCCTAAATAGGATTGTGCATAGTGGGCATTCAATAATTATTTCCCTAAACAAAAGTGAACCTGGTGTTTGAAGATGCTACAGTGGAGTCATGTTTATGAAATGAAGATACTGACCAATATATATTGCAATGTTATGTGAACATATCCTTTTCTCAATGTAGGAACAAGGTGTAGGCATCCCTAGGTTTTTATTGTCTACTAATGCCCCGGTGCACACATTCATGCACATTGAAAGGAAATTAATTAGAAGGTGGCCGGTGGGGTGGGACTGAATGAGATGGGCTGGACACACCCTGGAACCAACCTCCTACAATCCTCCCTGGCTGGCCGCACCTGGGGTAGTGCTATGGCTTGAAGGGCATCTTCAGAGTGAGCGGGGTCCCTCCAGCAAGTAGGGTCCCTCAGCCTGGCTTGCGGGGATCAGGCCAAAACCAGCTCTCTGACATCCCCTGAGGGGTCCTGGATTGTAAGAGGTAAGTTCTCGGGTGATGCACCCCAGAATCGGGCTCCCTCCTCTCTGGTTTCGGGGTGCATCACCCAAGAACCACCGCTGCCAAGACACCTCAGCTCGGCAGCTCCTGCATTGAGTGTCTGCCCCCTGGTGGTCAGTGTGCATAATAGCTACTGGTCAGAGAGTCTGTCCCCTGGTGGTCATTGCACATCATAGCTACCAGTCGTATGGTTGGACTGTCACTTAGCCTTTTATATATAGAGACTAGAGGCCCGGTGCACGAAATTCATGCACAGGGGGGGTCCCTCAGCCCAACCTGCACCCTCTACAATCCAGGAGCTCTCAGGGGATGTCCTACTGATGGCTTATGCCCACTCCCCATGGTTCTCTGCTCTCTGCAGGGCCTGGAGGTTTCCCTGCAGCCATGGAGATGAAGCCCCTATGCTGTGCTGTCCGCTCTCTGCCTGCTGCTGCCATGCGCCATGCAAAGGAAGCCCCAATGCCCTGCAGTGTGCTCTGTCTGCCAGGCCTGGGGCTTCACCGATACTGACACACTAAGGAAGCCCCCATGCCCTGTTGTCCTGGTTCTGTCTGTGGGGCCTGGGGATGTTCCTGCCACCACCTTGCTAAGGAAGCCCCCAAGCCCTGCTGTCTTGGCTCTGTCTGCCATGTCTGGGAACTTCGCCACCACTGCAGCACTAAGGAAGCCCCCAAGTCCTGCTGTCTGGGCTCTTTCTGCTGGGCCTAGGGGTGTTCCCGCCGCCTCTGCTCTAAGGAAGCTGCCATGCCCTGCTCTCTGGGCTCTGTTTGCTGGGCCTGGGGCTTCCCTGCTCCCACACTGAGGAAGCCGACATGCCCTGCTCTCTGGGCTCTGTTTGCAGGGCCTGGGGCTTCCCTGCTCCCACACTGAGGAAGCCACCATGCCCTGCTCTCCGGCCTCTGTTTGTTGGTCAGAGAGGGCAGACACTCCAGCAGCGGGGCTGAGGTGACTGGGCGCTGCCATCTTGTGGCTATGGGGGCCGCCATTTTTGTCGTGGAGTGATGGTTAATTTGCATATTACTCTATTATTAGATAGGATTTCAGAACTGAAAACAACAACCAAAAAAGTGAAGTTCATAAGGTTGAACTTCTAGCTCAATGTCACAGTTGAGATGGAGATTAGTCTCATGTGTTCTCATTATGCTTTTGAACCCAGGATTCTTTTTCCTAAATCGCTTTTGGGAGGAGGAACTTCAATACACAGATTCTGACAAGTATCTCTAGCATTTTCTTTTTACCCAGCAGAAAGCCCCACTCTAATCAGCCTGGTCCTCTGCTGGGTTAGTTCCTTCAAAAGGATCCCATTCTCTGAATCTTTGCTCCTGGTTTACTCCTCTCTCTTCTCCTATTCATTTTGAAGGATCCATGTGCATCCTTCAAGATCCAGCTTAAGTCCCAAGTAACTCTCATAGTTCTTATGGTGTGAATCTTAACATTTAGCACATATTGTTCTCTGGTGTTTAACACTTTTTGTTCCCAGCTTGTTTGGGGATTTTGTTTTATGTCCTTTGGATTTCCACAGTCCAGAAGAAACAAATACAGTATTGATTTATTATATTGCTCTGCAGCTCTTAACAATGGATAACATAACCTGTGTATTTTAATCCCAATACTACAGCCTTGACTGGGAGCTGGTCCTGGGAGATGTGAAGGATCAGAAATACCTAGTAACACCTATGTATGCTTGAGTATTTATTTGTGTAAAAAGTATAAATAAGATGTGCCCTGGCTGGGTAGCTTGGTTGGCTGGAATGTGGTCCCTCTTGTACACTGAAAGGTATTGGGTTAAATTCCCAATCAGGGTGCGTATGGGAGGCAACTGATCAATGTCTCTCTCTCTCTCTCTCTCTCTCTCTCTCTTCCTCTTTCTCTCAAATAAATAAAAAACATATCATTGGTAGAGAATTTTTTTTAAAGTATTAACAAGATGTATGATCTTAGCTTGTTTATCTATATTATATGAGAGCTGGAATGCATGATCTCTGAGTCCTCTTATATCTGTGAATGTGTCTAATCATAAGAAAGCCTGTGAAACAATTCTTTGGAGACAATACAAAGCTCAGCCAGGATGATTAGATGATATTTGGAGGAGTGCTTATATTGCTCAATCAGTGGCAGAAAAGGCCTGTGTAGGAAGGTGAAATCTAGAGATCAGGAGGAAATTGGGAGTCAGAACAAGTAATAGAAAGAAACCAGAACTTGGGAGGCAGAATAAGTGATAGGGAGAAACTTGAAGAGCAGGCCTGGGAGAAGTTAGCGCTGGGAAAGGGGCAGGATTCAACAGTAAGCAATGGTTGGGGATCTGGAAGGATCTGCCTCATGCCATTAAGAAGTTCAGACAGCTGGTGGCAGGTACCTACATAGAGACTGGACCTCATGGGCAGAATTCTAATTGTGGAATGATATGGGGAAGGGGGAAAGTTGGGGGTCATTTAGTGAAATGGGAAGGGCAAGGATATACATTGTGATCTCAAATTCTTTATTAGACTCTACAGTCAGAGCCAGACCAGCAGCACTTCTGAAGTGGTTGAGACAGAGTGTTGTTAGTTTTGGGCTCCTTCCAAGTCCCTGGAGACCAGTCTAGACTGAGAAACTGATTAAGGCTGAATCTCTAGTGTTTTAGTGATCTCAGTTCTGAAGGTCACAGGAGGCAGCGACAGGGAACCAAGCAGATAGTGATAATCTATTACCTGTCTAGAAAAGCAAAATAGGTTTGAATTTAGTACTCACATGCTTCTTTGAAGATGAGTTAATATTTATACTCTGCAGACTTTGATGGAGCTACTGCTGATTGCAGTAGAGATGGAATGTGCTCTGAGGGAAGTGGCCAGGTCAGATTATAAAAATAAATTATTATAAGGCTTTTCCTAAATTACAGATTTCTCTTCCCAGGCATATTTTATCAGCTGATTCTGTCATAATCAAAATTTATTTTTATGTTTTATTTTTTTCTTTAACAAAATAAAAAACAACCCCCCCACTATGTTATTCAGTTGATTTCTTTTGCAATATTCTTACCTTTTAAAAATGTTTTCCTTTTGACTTTTTCTATAGTGAAATGTGTCTTTTTTTTTACTCTAAAATAAAGAGATATAATACTATTCATCTCTAAAGTTCATGGAAAATGAAATAACATGTTTTAAATCACTTTCATTTTGTTTCCCATTCTTTTTTTTTTTTAATATATTTTATTGATTTTTTCAGAGAGGAAGAGAGAGGGATAGAGAGGCAGAAACATCAACGAGAGAGAAACATTGATCAGCTGCCTCTTACCCCCTACTGGGGATGTGCCCGCAACCAAGGTGCCCTTGACCGGAATCGAACCTGGGACCCTTGAGTCCGCAGGCCACGCTCTATCCACTGAGCCAAACCGGTTTTTGTTTCCCATTCTTATATTTTGTGCCAGAAACTATTTCACCTTCTAGATTTTACTGAACTCTAAAACCTTTTCTAAAATTTCTTCAAAGGCAAAATGAATGTATACTTCTAGGCATAATACTTATAAGTGAGATGCGTGCATCCATTATTTACCTCTCATATATCATCATACATCATGTATACTAACATATAATATATATGCTAATTTATTGTGGGGCAAAGAAGTTTTATTAGAGCAATAGGGGGTGTGTGTGTGTGTGTGTGTGTGTGTGTGTGTGTGTGTAAAAGAGTGAGGGGGTTTTGCAAGAGCTTAATAAATATACAATAGATTGAGTTAAAAAAGACAGGGTTAGAGGGAATCAGACTGAAAAAAATCAACCAGATGAGCGAAACACTGATTGTTGAGGGTGTTGAACCAAAAAAGGACATATAATTGGCTCAAAGAACTGCCCAGAAGAGCAGCTTGTTCAAGAAGGAGGTGAGCTCTAGAGTTCATCAGACAAGTTCCCATGTCTTTAAAGACCAGGACTCAAAGACTTCTTTTGAAAAAGACCTAGATATAGCTAATAAGCTATAATATGATAAGCTCTGTGTTGTGTTGGTAGCTTTATTGTGCTGCCACATTCCAGAGAAGATCTACTCATGACTATAGCAAACTGGCAGGTGCTCATAGTGATTTTAAATTCCTTGAGGGCAGGATGTGAATTTTCCAACCATTCCAATATCTATCACAATGGAAAAATAGAAAATTTTCTCTGGTAAAGCAACAGTTACGGTAATCAGGTAGAGCCATAAGGCTGCTTACTTTCTGAGAATATTTCTCTGAATCAATTACTACAGAACTATTATTTTATAGGAATTCATATAATTATTAAATCTCATCAGTGTATCTTTTTTTCCCCAGCTCCTTGGGCAGGGAGGGTTTTTGAAATTTATTCATACTGGCACACTCAGAGAAAAGGCAAATCCATCTTCCTATGGAATTAACATTCCACAGGGTCAAACTAAGGATTTTGGTTTTGGATTCTGGCTTTGTATGTATATTTGTTTGTTTTTAATAGCAGAAACAATCAACCATTACCATGAGCCTGGAATATTTTTTCAATTACATTCATAACAGAAGTTTGAAGTTTAAATAACAATTATGCAATTGCCAAGACAAATCTAAAGATTTTTAAGACAAATATGGGTTTATATTATGTTACTCAGTGGGCAAGGCCCATGTTGAACAATAGTAGCCATTCTGAGCAATTAATTCTAGTCTCCAAATTTTCACAGTTAATGACAGCTTTACCTTCCTTATTCTAGGTACATCAGGCTCATAGATGATAGGTAGATGATAGATAGAGAGATAAACAGACAGAATGATAAATGATAGAGAGGATACCCATCAAAGTATATTTAAAATAACTCATATTTGAGAGGGATTATCTAATAGTATATTTAATTACTCTGAGATCATATATGCTCTTAGATACATACTTTGAGATCCCACATCACAGCTCTGTATCCTTTCATGAAGTCATAAGAGAAAAAAGAAGGGCAACATAAAAATTATTTACTTCAATATTTCGTGTTTTACAAAACCGTATTTGAAAATAAAATTTACTTTGATTTTCAGGTTATCTTACACAAAGACCTTATAGGAAAAATTTTAATTTAAGTTTAGCCTTGGTTAAGAAGGAAATATCCACAGAGCATATGTCATTTATTTGCTCTCCCCAAGCTCTTTATGTGCTCAGAACTCTTAGAAAGGAATTCTAAATCCGAGTAGAAAGCAATTTCCCTCAGGAAATCAGTACCATCAATTTTCCTTCAATCTTTGTATGATCTCTATTATATTGTGATCCCAACTTGCCATTTTTATGTTATAGTCACTCATATATGTCTTCTTAAATCCTTTCAGAAAGAGCCCATAAGCAACATGAGAGTGAACACTGTGATCATCTAATCTCCTAATGTAGCACCTAGTACAAAGAAGGGTTCTGAGTAAATTAATAAATGATGTATAACACATGGAATCTGTAGCCAGGTCTCACACCATGATAAAAGTTCCTAATGCTCAAACCTGGTGAGTGTAGTGAATGTTTTACATGAATCTCTGTGGAGGAGGAGTCCCGGAAAAAAGGCATGGAATGAAATAGACAGGTTTGCATGTTGAACTTTGGAAGAGTTCCCCCACTTTTTTTTATCCCATGAAGAGTAGCAGTTGATAGGTTTCTACATGGATGTATATGTTTCTACATGGATGTAGGGGACAGGGTAGGTCTTTATGAGGAAGTGTATTTTATTATCTGTATAACATTGAGCACATGAACCGCTTGGTGGACAGATCAGTTACTGGGCCTGAGAGAAGTCAGAGCAGGCTGCCCTAGACTTGCCACCACATCAGGAGAAATCTGTTAAAGATGAGACTATTTCTAAACCTGTTTTTATTATCTCGTGTAACACATAAACCCTAGGTATCAATAGTCTATGATTACCAAGTAACCTTTTATTTAAAAAATACATAGTCCTTAATGGCATGATTGCTAGAGATTGCCCCCCACCCCAAGTGTCCCTAAGCTGTTTCTAGGAAACATCCCCATGGTGTCCTCTCATGCATGTTTGGGATCAGATCTCTCTGGTTTTTCTTCTTCTACTCCTCTTGCCACCTCAGCCATGGTTGACCTTTGTGACTTTGTTGATTTGCTGAGCCAAGCCTCAACCTCATGCCTTTCACTTTCCCCCAGCCCACCTGTCCATACATGTACACATCAATCTAATGGAGAATACTACAGCACATTTTGGGTAGACTGTTTCTCTGCAAATTCCTCAAAGGGCAACTGGCTTTACTGAACCTTGAAGACAAAGAAAATGTTGTAGAAGGTCACTCTTAGATGCAGCTACTCTTTTAGAGTCTAAGCAAATATTATAGTTCCTTACTAGGCCAGCTCCTTGACCAACTCCTGAAGTTCTGTGTGGCAAAGGGTAGCTCACCCCACTGCCATGAACACTGCCAGCAAGTTGTTGCCTTTGTTTCCAGAACCAGTTAACACTTGGGCCCAGATGGGCAATAAAGAAGTCTTTGCTTCCTAAAGCTAAGCCCACTTCCTTAAGCCTTTCCCAAGAAAGGTTACAATGGGAAAAACCATACAAACGAAATCCCACCTCCCAATTCATGGGCTTGATCTGACCCTATGACTCTGATAAAATAGCTTTGATGGTAGACAAATACATTACCCTCTAATCTGGTATATTCCATATGGAATAGGCACCAACGGTTACACTCAATTTATAAGGCACCAAATTTCATCTAATTCCTGTCACTGTATTTTCTCTGGTGTAACATGAAGAGAAGTTAAAGTGTATTGGGTTACTACTCCTATCATCAAAGGCTTCATTGCACATATATGCAGCAACCAAGACTGAACCATAGCATATAGGCATAGATGGTGTACTTGCAAATTAAGAATGGAAAAACCTTTCCAGCTCTTAGGGGCATATATTCACTTTACTGAGTAGAATACTTACTATGTCAGCCTAAATCATTAGTTTAGGGAAAATTCAAAGAACTCATGGCTTAGTCAGGAACATAGGGAACATGCCCCTAAATATGCTTAACTAAATGTTCATTAAGACATTTTTTCTAAATAAAGATAAACCCTAGTCTCTACCCTAGGAGAAAAAATTGCTTATTACTTACAAAAATGATAGTTTTTAAATTTAAAAAATGTAAGATCAAGTTTATTAAGGCATCACCTCTTGTTATCACCTGACACTCTATTGCAATATCATGAAGATATACAAATTTACCTCAATTTTACTTAGACCTACCCAGATTCTTAGTTTTATTTTAAGATTTAAACAACTGGCATTTCTTGTGTAACAAAAAAAAAGTGGAGTTAACTATATGGGGTACACATAGAAATGCAAGGTACTAAGTTTGGAGATAATAAAACATAAGCATTGCAATCAGATAGACCTGGCTTAAGTCCTTGCTCTACCTTTTACTAACTTAATGATCTTCAGAGAGTTATTTAATCTTCCTGTGTCTTATGTAAAACACAGATAATAATATAAATTACCTCATAAAACTTTTGGGAAAAATACGAGATAATTCATATCAATTGTCTAGCTCCGTGGTCGGCAAACTGCAGCTCACGAGCCACATACGGCTCTTTGGCCCTTTGAGTGTGGCTCTTCCACAAAATACCACGGCCTGAGCGAGTCTATTTTGAAGAAGTGGCGTTAGAAGAAGTTTAAGTTTAAAAAACTTGGCTCTCAAAAGAAATTTCAATCGTTGTACTGTTGATATTTGGCTCTGTTGACTAATGAGTTTCCCGACCACTGATCTAGCTCGATGCAAATCTATTATTATTTTTATTAATGATTTTATATTAAATTTTATCTTTCTAAGCCATAAGAATGTCATTCATAATACTACCTTAATATTTATGGAGGATTTTTGTCACAGCCTTCTTATTTTTGCATTAGATTAATTGGAGGCTAATTTTTTGGGTTATACAATCACCAGCATTTATATAATTCCAGGAGATTGACGACTAAGCACAGATCCTAAGCCTTTCTCTCAGCAGGCTTGGAAAAAAACTCTCTGATTTGATAGGAAAATACTTATAATACAAGAAAAGCCATGAAGAAAAAGAGTAGTGGAAAGCAAGCGGTCCAGATCCTTCAGGGTGGTTTCACACAGTCCATAAGGAATCATGAGCTATAAGACCCCCAAATAAATTATATTGGGAGCTTTTGAGTTAGTCTCTCACCTGAGTATCTACAAGACCCAACACTGGTAGGTGAGCAGTGCATGTTTGGCAAATTTGATTGGGATGTTTGGGTTGGTGATTAGTAAATCTGTATTTGCTTCCCTCTGATTGTCTACACTGAACTTGAAGAATGAATGGTACTTCTTGAAGAGGACAGGTATATTTTAGGCAATTACTCTGACATACAGTATTTTCCTGATATTCATGCCCAAGGTAAATAAAATGTAGGGAAGAAACTTGATTGAGGGACTTATCTTTGTTGAGAATAAACACTTGTGACACTTTAATTTTAAAACAGGATCTTATGCCAACTTTCTCAGGGCCAATTCTTACTCAAATGATCATCTTTAAAAAGAGAGAAAGTGCTCACACATATTTGACCTTGTTAGTCCTGAGTTTAATTAAAACTCATTTTTAGGGTCTGGAGTTATTCACTCCAGCAAGAGCACAATGTCTGGGATCTGGGAAGGATGTGTGTGCTTTTTTGAACACTAAAAATATCTTCCAAAAGCACATTTTGTTGAATTACATTTGATTGAATTAGATGCATGTGAACTGAATTTACTTGAAATAATGGTATTAAAAATCATGAGGCTACAGGTTTGATTCCTGTCAAGGGCACATGCCAGGGTTGTGGGCTCGATCTCCAGTAGGGGGTGTTCAGGAGGCAGCCGATCCATGTTTCTCTTTCATCATTGATGTTTCTATCTCCCTCTCCCTTTCTCTCTGAAATCAATAAAAGTATTTTTTTTAAAATTATGAGGCTAAAAAGTTTAATGATGTTTCAGATTTTGACAATGTCACCAACCATAGCTTTTAAGCATTGGAATAGGTGGGCTCTGTATTAAATACAAGAATATTCTAGAAGTCTCTTGCCCTGAGATATGCTCTAAATTAGGAGTCAGCAAACATTCCATAAAGGGTCAGATAGTAAATATTTTAGATTTTTGTGGGTCACATAGTCTCTGTGGGAACTACTCAACTCGGCTGTTGTGGTCAAAGATAGCCCTAGCAAGTACATAAATCAATGGTTATAACTGTGTTCCAATAAAACTTTATTTAC
Source organism: Eptesicus fuscus (assembly GCF_027574615.1). Taxonomy (NCBI): domain Eukaryota; kingdom Metazoa; phylum Chordata; class Mammalia; order Chiroptera; family Vespertilionidae; genus Eptesicus; species Eptesicus fuscus. The sequence goes on along the minus strand of NC_072480.1, from coordinate 43,386,411 downwards.
AAAACAGGTTATAGGCTAGATTTGGCCCATGGAGAGTAGTTGAAGGACTTCTCTAGATAAAGAGAATCCCTAACAACCAGAAGTGTATCCTCCTGGGGCATATTCTTAACATCAGTGCCTGCTCTTCTTCAGAGCAGAGCTCCAGAACATCTCAGGGTGACCTGAAAGCAGGTTAAATTACCCTGTAAAATGTTTCTCTCCTCTCACTCTTTATTTTTGCTTTATGACATAAGGAGTTGATGCTAAGTCTAAAAAAATCAGAAAGTACAGTTGGACCAAAAGAAAATAGAACACTCTTAATTTCATGCCTCAGAAAAATATTTTGTTTCATATCATGTCACATATTTACTATGTGAAGAAATAATATGCGTTTGTAAATATATGACTTAAATTATAAAAATTAAATTATACTCTGTATATATATTATGTACACATGTATGTCTGTATGTATACACACACAACACACACACATGTGTTTGTGGTAACCCATTTAGTAGACACATAATGATTTCATTAGCATCTAAGGATCCTTACTTAAGCAAACATGTGGCAGTGGATTTTCCTGTATGTTCTATATACACTGAGTGGCCAGATTATTATGATCTATGAATATATATATATATTAGAGGCCCAGTGCATGAATTTGTGCATGGATGGGGTCTGGCCAGCCTGGCCAGGGGGAGGGGACAAGGGTGGTTGGCCGGCCTGCCTACTGGTCGAACTCCTGGTCAAGGGGGCAATTTGCATATTAGCCTTTTATTATATAGGATATACACTGAGTGGCCAGACTATTATGAGTTCAGAGATCATAATAATCTGGCCACTCAGTGTTGTCAAGTATAAGTGAAGGACTGTGATCTCCACTTGTTATACTGGAATAGAGATAAAATTATTTAATATTTATTCTTATGAACATAAGTGCTAATTTTAAAAATTAGTCCTTACCCAAGGACATGCATATTGATTTTAGAGAGAGAAGAAAGGAGAGAGAGGGAGGGGGAGAGAGAAAGAGAAACATCGATGTGTGAGATAAACATCAGTCTGTTGTCTCCTATATGAGCTCTGACAGGGGATCAAATCCACAACCTTTCAGTGTAAGGGACAATGCTCCAACAAACTGAGCCACATTGGGCCAGGGCCATAGGTGCTCATCTTAATTTAAAGAAACTTATAGTCTTCAAGATATGTTATATTTTTAGATCATTTTCAAGTGAGTAAATTTTTAAAAATTGTATTATAGATGTCCTTGTTATCAAATCATTTCTGGGTATTAAAGTTACACTTTTAAAAACCATGACCAGTTGCTTTCAGTTCTTAATTATCTTTTAAAATGTCCCAAATTTTGGGAGTAGATGCAAGAATCCTTTTGGAAATCTTGACCATAATGGCTGTTTGGTGCAAATCTAAATCTCTTCTCTCTCTCTCTCTCTCTCTCTCTCTCTCTCTCTCTCTCTCTCTCTCTCTTTCTCTCTCCCTTAATACTTGTTTGGAGGAAGGGGTGATCCAGTTTTTGAACTTGCCTAGTATGAGGATTTCTTAAATCTTCTCAGATGATAATGATAACACATCCTTAATGATATCTGTTTAAAACTCAAGGGAACGGAGATGCCTCAGCTGGAAGGATATGGGCAGCAAAATCCCTCCAGCAGCCTCCTTCACTTAATCACCGTCAGCTTTCCTTCTAGAGGTTCCAAATTAACAGTGGGGCAACTTTTATTTTTTTATTTTTTACTTTGAACAAGCAGATGTTTCTTCCATGAGGCCCATATGTTTCTTCACAAGCTCTATCCAAAGCACCTACAGTATAGCCGAAGGCAATGTGGCACACATCCAATTCCTTACAAGACGTTCCTTTCCATTCCAAGGAGAGTATGTGGAAAATGAATGTGTGTCTGCGTGTGCACATATTTGTGTGTGTGTGCGTGCGTCTGTATGTGTTGCGGAGACAGAGCAGGAGAACAGCAGCATTCTCTTTGGGTTGGAGGAGCTTTGCTGATGATGCCAGCAAACCAGAGTGAAGATGAGCTGTCAGGGAGGCCTTAGGTCCAAACTGACCCTACGCCAAACTCCTGCTTGTAGCATATTTCCCAGCCGGCTGCGACATGGCTGTGGCAGACACTGAGAACAGCTGTCTCTGCCTGGCACACAGGCAGCAGTCCAACCAGGTGGTTTTCTCAAGTTAAAAATAACAGTAATTACAAAGAAGAGTACCACTCAGAGTTGACTGTTCTTGTTCAATCAGGCTCATTGAGAGGAACCCAAAGGTGAGGGGCAGGGTGAGAGGGAGAAGTCTGTGGAGGTAAGAAAATAAAGAGGCTTCTGCTGTAACTGGGGGGAAATGGGAGCCCAAATAAAACTGGCCAAGACATGAGCTAGAATTAATTTTCTAAGAAAGCATAGCTTTGTGATCATTATTAAAGTGCAGGTTGCTCTGGAGAAGGCACACGATGTTTATGAAAGGAAAAAGCTCGCACTTCAGAACAAGTGACTGCTCTGCTAGTTCTTACAAGGACAGTAAGTAAACTAGAGCAAATTTACATAAATAATTTAGAGCAAATATATATACAGTAAACAATCTAGAACAAATATCTATGTAGTAAATAGCTAGAGCAAATAAATATACAGTAAATAATCTAGAGCAAATATTTATGCTATTATTCTTACAAGCTTGAAAATGAATATGCCATTCTAGGCATTCTATACTCACGTTTGTTTCCACATTAGCATGGAGGTGAAAGCATGAGCTCCTTTATTGTATATTGGCTAGAAATGCAAGACTATTATTACCATCAAATATACTACTCAAAAAATTCATACAAGTTGGATAGTTAATACACAGGAAATGTAGAAATTGCAACAGTTTGTAAGAGTGTCTATTGTATTATTTTTCATTGTTTTTCTATTGGTTCCAATACAATGCCTTCTAGTGACTTTGCATCAAAAAATGTGTGGACTGGCAGCATTAAAATCAGTGTGTTATACATGCAGTCCCACTCCAGACCTACTGAATTAGAGGCCACATTTTTAACAAGAGCTGCAGGTGGTTAGCTCACATTAATATTTGAGAAACTGTCCTGGTACTTTCAGGAAAAGTTAAGTTCTATAGTGAGTTACATCTGTTATTTATTTCAGACAATACTGATTGTAATAGTTATCGAGGGTATGCTGAGTAATCAAACCATCAGTCACTATGTCAACCTATATGGGGATTCTGAAGGAAAAGTTAAAAACCTTCTAGGTGTTTCTGGCAGAAACGGAAAACAAATTATTATTATTTATAAATTTAAAAATGGACAATAATTTCTTATTATTTATAAGAATAATAAAAGCAAAGCAATGTCAATTTACATATTTGGAACCATCTTAGTTTACATGCATTTGCTTTAATGATATTTGGCATAACTCTATTACACTGGGACATTTACTTTAAGGAAATGGTGGCATCATAAAGTGTCCAATTAAAGGCACTGATTAGCTGTCATAAAGTCAGCTCAGAAGGACATTCAGTGCCAATTCAATTGAAGCGATATGTCTCAGATACAATTTTATTAGCTAATCTTAAGTTTAGTCTGTTAGATAAATAGACTATTAGATAGCTTGACTTAGTCCACCAGGAAAAACTGATAAATTAAATATGGTCTAATGATAAAATTGAAAATAAAAGGTATAGTAATCTTCTTAGGTGGCAACAGTCTTTTCAAAGGATGGTGAAAAATGACTAAAAACTTGAGCTTTGTGATACGTGGACAAGATGGGATTACATGCAGCCTCATGGCGCTGGATGAGGAAGTCACCAGAGTAGCAGACAATGAAGCATGCAGCCTGGAAGAACTCAGCCGTGGGAGGGGCGACATATCACTGTTTAGGTAATCTGAGTCCATATCCTGCTATTGACCTATTCTCTTCACTTCACCTAACTCAATGGAAATTCTGTACATAAAACAATGACAGGATGTCTCTGGGAAAGTGACAAAATGTCAGGGTTCAAAACACATTGTTCATAAACTCATGGAATCTTTGCATGTGGCCCACCAAATAAAAAATATTTCAAAAATATCTAAGGAAATTCCTTACTTATCAAATTCAATAGCTTTTACTTTAACAAGAAAAAAAGCAGACTTAGCTCTTTTGTAAATACAAGTTTTTAAACCTGGACATTCTTAGGAAAATAATGTTAATGAACAACCTACCGCAATGGTGCTCAAATTTTATTGTATGTGTCAGAACCACCTGAAAGGAAAACATGAGATTTTTGGGTCGTACCCCAGATTCAGTAAGTCAGAAGTAGGGCCCAGAATTTGTATTTCTAATAAGTTCCCAGATAATAATGATGCTGCTGGTCTGGGAACCATACTTTGAAAGCTACTGAATTAAAGTAAGATATATTACAACTTGCTTTAATAGCTCATTTTATATTGATTTATTCTACAAACATTATTAAACATTTTCTGTGTGCTAGAACACAGCTAGTTGCTGGAGATGAAAAGTTGAATAACTCAGCCTTACTCTCCAAGAGGTCATAGACTGATGTGATCAGCAGTCCCATGGAGAGGTGCCTACTCTCCGGAAGCATTACATTAGAGGCAGCAGCACTACACCTAATATGAAAGGTATGCTTGGATATTTGAAAGTAAAGAAGAAATCATTTATGGCAAAAATATGTGCTACCCTTCCATATTGTAGAAATGTAATTGAGAGATATCTTCCTAGCTCCTCTTATGTCTAGGCAGACCACTTGAATAGTTATCAACAAAATGTAGTAATTGCATTATTACAATCAATGATTGTAAGTAATGTATATTTCTTCATGGCCTAGACAGCTAAGTGTTAAACAACATGCCCCCTTTAGCTCCTTTTCTCCATCTACCAGGTAGATGTTAATGTCTAGGGTGACTATGAGAGTTTGGCAATGATAGAGATAAAAGATGAGGAAGTCTGGATCCCTGAGTTACCACTTGGAAGAGAGTCACTAGACTACATCCACACTGGATTTTTGGGCTACTGAGAATTGATAATTTATCTGTTAGTATTACTTAAAAGTTTAATGTATGTTTTGTTATTTATTTTTTATTTAAGCATGAGTGGAGGCTCAGGAGAAAGAGCAGATTAATATTAAATGAAATAAAAGTACTAAATTTTCTCTACCTATCCAAATTGTAAGATGGATTAGGTTTTGTGACCTTATCACAAAAATTATGCCTCCTATAATAATTCTAAAAGGTAGCAGTTATGAGTTCCATTATATAGAAGAAACAGAGAGTTGGAGAGATTACATAATGTGCTTAGGTGATGGGTGGCAGAATCACTATCCTGGACATGAACTCCAGAACCCATATTCTTTCCCATTCTACCTCTTGTCAGTATTATCAAATGTCCAATTTCTCTGAAGTTGTCTTCCTACTGAGAATAAACTACTTTTCACTTAGCAGATTTTTATATTTTTGTCATCTCTTTTAAGAAAACTTCGACCTAACCGGTTTGGCTCAGTGGATAGAATGTCGGCCTTCGGACTCAACGGTCCCAGGTTTGATTCCAGCCAAGGGCGTGTACCTTGGTTGCGGGCACATCCCCAGTAGGGAGTGTGCAGGAGGCAGCTGATCGATGTTTCTCTCTCATCGATGTTTCTAGCTCTCTATCCCTCTCCCTTCCTCTCTGTAAAAAATCAATAAAATATATTTTAAAATAAAACTAAATAAAACTAGAATTTCCTCATCTATAAAGTGGAAATAAAAAACCTTTTAAAAACAAGAAAAGAAAAGAAAACTTCACCAACATTATACTCAATGGGCAAAAACTAAACCATTCCCCCTAAGAACAGGAACAAGACAGGGATGCCCACTTTCACCACTCCTGTTCGACATAGTACTGGAAGTGCTAGCTATAGCTATCAGACAAGAAGAAGAAATCAAAGGCATCCAAATTGGAAAAGAAGTAAAACTGTCATTATTCACAGATGACATGATGTTGTACATAGAAAACCTTAAAGACTCCATTAAAAAACTACTAGAACTAATGAATGAATTCGGCAACGTAGCAGGATACAAAATTAACACCCAGAAATCTATGGCTTTTTTATACACCAATAATGAACTCACAAAAAGAGAAATTAAAAAACAAAACAAAAACAATCCCATTTACCATTGCAACAAAAAAATTAAGATACCTAGTAATAAATTTAACCAAGGAGGTAAAGGACCTATACTCAGAAAATTATAGAATGCCGAAAAAACAGATAGAGGAAGATAAACAAATGGAAGAATATACCGTGTTCATGGATTGGTAGAATCAACATCATTAAAATGTCCATACTACCCAAAGAAATCTATAGATTCAATGTAATCCCCATTAAAATACCAACAGCATACTTCAAAGACCTAGAACAAACTCTCCAAAAATTCATCTGGAATAAAATAAAGTCCCGAAGAGCTGCAGCAATCTTGAGAAAGAACAAAGTTGGAGGGATCACATTACCAGGTATCAAGCTATACTACAAAGCCACTGTTCTCAAAACTGCCTGATATGGGCACAAGAATAGACATACAGACAAATGGAACAGAACAGAGAACCCAGAAATCGGCCCAAGCCATTATACTCAATTAATATTTGAGCATACAATGGAGTCAAGACAGTTTCTTCAATAATTGGTGTTGGGAAAATTGGACAGATACATACAAAAAAAATGAAACTAGACCACCAACTTACACCATACACAAACATAAACTCAAAATGGATAAAAGACTTAAATGTAAGATGGAAAACCATAAAGATCCTACAAGAAGCCATAGGCAGCAAAATAGCAGACATTTGTCATAGCAATATCTTTACCAATACAGCTCCTAGGGCAACGGAAACTAAATTAAAATTAAGAGAATTTAAATTAAGAAGAAAATAAACAAATGGGAATACATCAAAATAAAAAGCTTCTGCACAACGAAAGAAACCATCAACAAAATAACAAGAAAGCCCACTGCATGGGAGAACATATTTGCCAATGTTACATCAGATAAGGGTCTAATCTCCAAAATTTATAGGGAACTCATACAACTTAACAAAAGATAAACAATGCAATAAAAAAAAAATGGGCAAAGGACATATATAGACACTTTTCAAAAGAGGGCATACAGAAAGCTGAGAGACATATAAAAACATGCTCAAAGTCACTAATCATCTGAGAAATGCAAATCAAAACAACAATAAGGTACCATCTCACACCTGTCATGATGGCTATCATCAACAGATCAACAAAGGACAAGTGCTGGAGAGGATGTGAAGAAAAAGGAACCCTTGTGCACTGCTGGTGGGAATGCAGACTGGTGCAGTCACTGTGGAAAATAGTGGCGTTTCCTCAAAAACTTAAAAATGGAACTTCCATTTGACCCATTAATCCCACTTCCAGGAATATATCTCAAGAAAACAGAATATATCTCACTAATCAGAAAGAAACTATGCACCTCTATGTTCATAACAACACAATTTACAATAGCTAAGATTTGGAAACAGTCTAAGTGCCCATCAGCAGATGAGTAGATTAAAAAATGGTGGTACATCTACACAATGGAATACTATGCTGCTGTAAAATAGAAGGAATTCTTACCATTTGCAACAGCATGGATGGAACTGGAGAGCATTATGCTAAGCGAAATAAGCCAGTCAGAGAAAGATGAATATCACTCCTTTCTGGAGTATAATGAACAAAACTGAGGAACCAAAATAGAACCAGAGTCATAGAAGCATGGAACAGACTGTCCAAACTATGAGGGTCGGTGGGGGGTGAGAGGGTAATAGATGAACCAAAGAACTTATATGTATGCATATAAGCAAAACCAATGGACACAACAGGGGTGGGGGAGGTTGTGAGGGCACATGCTGGGAAGTGGGGGCAGCTGGAGAGAGGTCAATGGGGAAAAAGGAGACTTATGTAATACTTTAAACAATGAAGAATTTAAATTAAAAAACAAAACTTCTAAAAATTTTTGAAATCACTGGAGGATATATGTATAAGCTAAATCTGATAGACGAGAGGGAGAGTTGAGACTGGAGCACAGACAGACTTCAGAGACTCTCACCAAGGCCACACCATTCCTGAAATCAAGAAGGGCATATGTGGCCTCCACCAACCTAACCATACAGCAAGGTATGCTCTGGCCAATGTTCACAGAGCATGTCACTGGACACAGGACTAGGAAGGTAAAATTGCCCTGAAAGATAACTGTAATTGGTTAATCATAACCAACCAACTGAGAATCACAAATATTTCTTCCATAGAAAGATGTTGCTGCCAAGTATAGCTAGTCATTGAGGATTCTCATTTGGAATAATATGCTTAATATTTTGATAGGTTCCATGTGGGCCCAGTTTTGTCTTATTAATGCAGTTGTTCTCAATTCATGCTTAGCATAGCATGGGATTAATTTTTAAGAAAATATGAATCATTCTGAATATGATTCCTATTTTATGTTAACTACTAGAGGCCCAGTGCATGATTAAATTGTGTGCGTGTAGGGTCCCCTAGGCCTAGCCTGCCATCAGGGCCATGTCCGCTGCCCGGAGATGCCTTGCACTCTCCATGGACACTGCTGGCGCCCCACAACGCTCCCAGCTTGCGCCCTTCCCGCATGCGCTCGCTGCCTCCCCCGACTGCTGGCCGCGTGTGCTCCTGCCCCTCACCCTGCAGCGGGAGCACCTCTGCTCACCACCTGGGGACCTGCACCATGCTCCCTGCCCCTGCCCACTTGGCGCCCACCCCCATGCCTTCTTTGCAGCATGGCCTCGCCCACCGCCCACCTTGTTGTGCCCTCTTTGCCACACGTCCCCTCCACCAGCCCCATGCGAGCCCCACCTCACCATGCAAGCCGAGAGTCCTGGCCTGCAAGAGGTGCTCCATGCACCTCCTGGTAACCAGTTGTTTGTTTGTGACACCGTAATGGCATCACGACCACAGGCCTTTTATGATATAGATAGGTTTTAACTGTTTTTATTTAATTAAAATAATTTTATATTTTATACTAGAGGCCCAATGCATGAAATATGTGCAAGAGTAGGCCCTCGCAGCTCCGGTTGCCTCAGCACTCACAGCCCCGGCTGCCTCATGGCCCCATGGCCCCGCCCCCCACCCACTGGTCATTCTGGAAGGTTGTCGGAAGGTTTTTCCAGAAGGTCACTCCGCCATCAGTCTAATTAGCATATTAGCTCTTTATTTTTATAGGATCACTTTATTTATTTAAAATATTTAATAAAAATTTTCTAAAGTTCTCCTAAAAATCCTCCTAAGAATTATATTGCCTATTTTAATAAGGAGTTATCTGGAATATAAATGATTTAATTTTTCATGGAGTTGAGTATGACCTTCAAATTCAAACATTTTAGGGTTTCTCAGAAGCTAACAGTGAGAAGGAGATGTAATTATAATAAACTTGTCTCAAAAACCTCCTACATGTGACCAAGTGGAAAATTATGCCCGTATGATGTGCCCCATGAGAGAATAAAGGGACAAATACAGATATCTCAAACTGAAGTTAGATAACTTAGGAAAGATAGTTTTAGTTCCTCAGTCAGAGATTCAAACTTATTTTAGTTGGCACTTTCTTGACCCCCATTTTCAATTTTAAAATACCTATATTCCAAGGCATGCTAATTGCAATGGACTCAATGTTCTCCAATTCATGAGCTGAAAACCAATTTCCCAATGTGGGAGTATTTTGGAGGTGAGCTTTGGTGAGGCTGTTAGATGATGGGGATAGAGCTTTCATGAATGGGATTCTCTCCCTTATTAGAAAAGATCAGAGAGCTAGCTAGTTAACCAACCCTTTTTTCACTATGTGGGGATACAATGAGAAGTCAGCAGTCTATAAGTCAGGAAGAGAGCTTATACTAGAACCCTAATATCAGACTTCCAGCTTCCAGAACTGTGAGAAATAAATTTCTGCTGTGTATAAGCCCCTAGTCTATGGTAGTTTTTTAAAAAAATTAAATCCTTTATTGTTTAAAGTATTACATAGGTCTCCTTTTTTCCCCCATTGACCAATCCCCAGTGGCCCCCACTCCTCAGCATATGCCCTCACCCTCACTCCCATGTCTGTGTCCATTGTTTATGCTCATATGCATGCATACAATCCTTTGGCTGATCTCTTAACCCCTCACCCACCGCCTTCCCTCATAGATTGGACAGTCTGTTCGATGCTTCTATGACTCTGGTTCTATTTTTATTCATCAGCTTATGTTGTTCATTATATTCCACAAATGAGTGAGATCATGTGATATTTATCTTTCACTGACTGGCTTATTTCGCTTAGCATAATGCTCTCCAGTCCCATCCATGCTGTTGCAAATGGTAATAATTCCTTCTTTTTTACAGCAGCATAGTATTCCATTGTGTATATGTACCACCATTTTTTAATCCACTCATCTACTGATGGCCACTTAGACTGTTTCCAAATCTTAGTTATTGTAAATTGTGCTGCTATGAACATAGGGGTGTGTATATCCTTTCTGATTGGTATTTCTGTTTTCTTGGGATATATTCCTAGAAGTGGGATTACTGGGGTGGATTGTTTGGGGTTCAACTTGTTTGGTACTCTCTGTGCTTGGGTGACTTTTTGCTTCACCATCTCAGGGAAGTATTCTGTCATTATTTCTTCACATAGGTTCTCTAATCCTTGCTGATCTTCTTGTCCTTCTGGCACCCTTATTATACGTATGATACTCCATTTCATGTTATCCCAAAGATTTCATGTTATCCCAAAGCTTGTTTAGGCTCTCCTCCCGCTTTCTAACTTTTTTCTCCAACTGCTGTTCAGATTGGGCTTGTTTCTCTGCCCTATCTTGTAGCTCACTAATTCAGTCTGCTTCTCTTCGTCTGCTGTTGAAGCCTTCCATCATGTTCCTTATTGTAGCTATATCACTTTTGATTTCTTCTTGGTCCTTACATAGGTTGTTTATTTTCTCATTCATCTGATTTATGAACTGTATGACCAATACTCTGAATTCTTTTTCGGACATATTACATGCCTCCATTTCATTTAGTTCCCTTTTTGGTGGGGTGAGTCCTCTTTTTCTTCCCTTTGGGGGTTGTTTTGTCTCCCAATTTCTGCTGTTACTGAAGGGTCCAGGTGCCCAGTTGCATGAGGCCTGAGCTATGGCTGGGGGCTTGGCAGGAGTGTCATACACACCCACTGCTAAGTGGCCAGCTCAGGTGCCTAGGAGATGGTGCTGCCACAATCCCAGCAGGGTCCATGCATGCTGACAGTCAGGGGGGCTGGCTGGGCCCCCCAGAGATGCAGTAGCCATGGTAGGTGGGGTCCCTAGGTGCCGACAGTCAGCGGGGCCGGCTGGGTGTCTGGGAGATGCCACTGCTGTGGTCCAGGTGGGGTCCATGCAAGCCAATAGTCAGGGGGCTGGCTTGAGATGCATGGGACCTGTGCTGCAGGGGTGCGTAGGCAGGAGAGAACACACTCCGGGACTCACAGTAGCCTGAGACTGGTATGGGTGGAGTTGGTGTCTGTGAGTCTGCAGCTATGGTAGCAGGTCTTTGTCCAGATTGGCTGTAGGGTCTTGGTTGTTGTCTGAGGCCAGTCTGGGTGGTGGCAATGCTGGGATCCTAGTCACAGCAGCTCTGCCCTTCAAGGTGGCGTGGTTTCTGTGCCAGCATCAGCCACCTGGGAGTGCCCGCAGTAGTAGCAGGGGCTCCCCATCCAAGAGAGCCCAGTCTGCCAGTCCCTAAGAGTCTTGCAGGATCTAACTGGCCCTCGCTCACACACACACACACACACACACACACACACACACACACACACACACAACACATCCACACACTTCCCTTTCACTCCCTCACTCCTCACTCTCTCACTCTCTCCCTCACTTCTGTCCTGCCGGCCGCCATCTTCCGAGTCTCTGTGGTACTTTTTCATGGCAACCCAAAGGGACTAACACACTGCCCTTACTCTTAATATATGCAACTGTGACCATAATCCCATAACCACAGTTGAGGTATATAAATCTTTGCACAGGCAGAATAAAAAATACATTACCTTTATACTCTCATTTATCAGGGCCCAAGTGAAGATAGATGAAGCAATCTGAAGGAAGAATTGTGAAGACAGTAATATTATTCCATGGTGACTCTGGATGACCTCCTTCATTCTTTCAGTCTTTAGTGATCTCCCATTCCCAACATGCCAATATCTGGGTGTGTTGTCCCTTCCCTGGTGTTGTGCACAGACCTGAATAGATATTTCTAATTCCCACAAGCAGACCAAAAACCTCTAAACCATAGATTTGTCTTACCCCTGGCCTCAGGATCCATAGTCAAGGAAGCCAGTATCCCAACATTTTGGATGTGGTTCTCAACGTATGTCCTAGTTTCTGCTCTATCACTGGGTCTTATTCTTAGTGCACTAGTGCCTGCTTTATATCCTTACTAGTATTACCTTGTCTATGTTAATTATCATTGTAACTGCATATATTGCTCTTCTCTTTTGTCATAATTCATCATTTCAAATGCTTTATAAAAATTTTAACATCTCTCATATTTATCACCTTTCACTTGTGTCTTATAACCACTGGTATCTTTAGGCTAGCTGGCATTTATGACATGCTTATCATTACTCACATTTGGTTGTTATCCCTGGTGTCATAACTAGACCACTGCAATCCCCAGATTTTTTTTTAGCCACTTAACTAGTTAGGGCCATTCAAAAATGAGGCATGAGCCCAGCCATCCTGGCTGAATGGTTGAGTGTTGACCTATGAACCAGGAGGTCATGGTTTGATTTTAGGTAAGGGGACATGGCGGGGTTGTAGGCTCAATCCCTAGTGTGGGTGTGCAAGAGGCAGCCTATCAAAGATTCTCTCTCATCATTGATGTTTCTATCTCTCTATCCTTCTCCAATCCTCTCTAAAATCAATAAAAATATATATTTTAAAAAAATAGTCATTTAGAAAAATGAGGTATGAGTTCTAACCATTGTCCAGTACCTTTAGTTGGCACTTCCTAGTCACCTCATGAAAAAACCAGCATCAACATTTGTAGACAGAATGCAGCAGATCAGAAGAAATGCCAAAGATGAGAGTGAAGTATTTAAGGCATGCTTCATCACCAGTACCCTTCATCTTGGAGCAGTGGTTCTTAAACTTGAGTGTGTATCAGCATCGCCAGCAGATTTTGTTAAACACATATCTCTGGAGTCTAATCCAGAGTTTCTGCTTCAGTAGATCATGTGTTGGGCCCAAGAATGTGCATTTCTAACAAGTTTGCAGATGCTTCTGCTGGTCCAGGGATCACATTTTCAGAACAAGTGTCTTTGAGAATTATTAAAAATAAAAATGCTTCTCCATCTGCTGGCTCTGCATACAGCTTGGCACTGAGTCAGCTCCCAGATTCATTTCTCTGGAACTCTCAACCAAAGTTTTCCATTTCCTGGGCCATAAAGATGTCTCTTCATCCTCCCCTATGGATTTCCTTCTTTTTCTTCCCCAGCTTGTAGCCAATTCCTCATTCTCTCCTCACAGAAACACTGGCTCTGCAGATATCCTTTAAATATTGAATGGTTCTTGCCCGTTTTGTTTCTCTTTCCATAGGGGTTATTCACAATTATTAGTATGAACAAATTGCAAAGAAGAGGGGCATCTGCAGGGGCGGGTGAATAGGCCTTTGGGATTCATTTGAGAGAGTTCAGTGAGCTGGTGAGAGGATTTAGTGGGAAAAACTATAACACAAAATAATATTTCATATTTTTACACAGCTGCATGTCCTTCCCTAGTTAGTCTTAATTTTTATCTTGGGTTTTTCTCCCCCCAGATTTGAGGAACTGGAACTCTGTCCCAAATCTTTTTATTCCAAATGATTAATTCCCACATACTCCAAAAGTAAAACAATAAATAGTCCTCTAGCATGGAAAAAGAATACATTTTACTTTCACAAATCAGATGTTTATAAACAAGGAGTTTGCTTTAGTTTGCACCCGTCATACTTCCTTTGACTCTTGGGCTCCCAGCTGCTACTACAGTAAGCTAGTCAGGCTCTCCAATTTTTGTAAACTCCGTGTAATCCAAAAAATCTAGTTTAAATTAGGCATTATTATTGTGTGTACTGTTAAATGCAAAGCTTCTTCTTCTAGGTTGTATGGTGTTACTGCACAACTGCACACAGCTATAAAAAGGGCAAGGCCAAAACCCAGCAGTGTCCTATGGCTCTGCTGATACCCACATTCTAAGACCCTGATGATTGACCCTCTTAGTGTGGATGGATCCTATTGCTGGCTCTCTCATGAGGCACACTGGATACTCTTAAAACCTCCATCTGGGTATCCTAAGTAACTAAAGTGGAAATAATATTTCTGATAAGGCACGGTTGGGATGTTTTGACCACTCCAATTCTCCCTACCAGCCAATCATGAGTTTTCTACCAATCAGAGCTCTATTCATTAGATCTCCTTGCCTTCCTGGGCAAGTTTTAGGGTGACAACAAATAAATTTACTCTCATAGCTAATACCTGACTTCACTCTATGTCCATAGGAACTTGGAATTCCCACATTGTACACATGGAATATTCTTTGCCTTCTTCCACCTGGCTCTGTCACTCTACCTTCTTTCTGTTGTCCTTCCCTATTGTCCAATAGGTCTAGCTGGATCTGGAGTTGTGCTAAATAGCAGATGCCAGGAAAGAAGAAGCAATATATTTACAAATACCTCCAACCTCCAATCATATCCACTGTCTCCATTACCAGGATTACCCAGAAGGAGGCCATACACATCTTCTGTTCCTAACGTTCATTTCCTCAGACTTTTCAGATATGTGTATATAGGCTAAGGAGTGGGGAGTGGGTCTAGAGGGGGTGGTGGATTCAAAGAACTAACATCATTTACTTTATTTGTTTACTCTGCCTGGGAACCTGCTCATTGAACTTAAAAGTTAAATAATATAAATATATTTGATCTCCTTTGCATTTTCTCTACATATGAGGAGCAGGTAGCCTCATTCATTGGTAGGTCAGGCAATCATTGACAGTTCATATCATTTTGTTACATTATTTTCTGGTGAGCATGAGTCTGCAGGAAACACTCCTCAACTAAAGTTTCTACCAAATTTACATTTTGTAAATAGTTGAGAACCTTCTTTTCAGCCAAAGCAAGTCAATTAAGATAACTCATTAGACCAATGTTTATTGAGTACCACCTTCCAAATGCTAGACATCTGTAAGTCATTGACATTAATACTAGTACATACATGGATGCATGTGGTAGGAGCATTGGGGTGTGGCAGAGAGTTAAGAAACATTTGTTAGAGGAATTTGCATGTCAAAATGTGAAGACCAGCTGGTCAGCATGTCAAGAGGCCACAAAGAGTAATACCTGTATGTCCCAAAATCTCCTACATAATAAGTATTCTACTTCAACCATTGCGAAGGTGAGACCTCGTGGTAATTATCTGTGTCTATGTTTGTCTCTATTTAAACCACAAGCACCTCGAGGGCAAAGTGCGTGCTTTGTCTATTGCAAAAGCCTCAAACCTCACCTGGCAAATATCAGATACATTTTAAGATTCAAAAATTTTTTGGAACACTATTATTATTAATAGAATGCTGAGTAACATTCCAAAGATTATTAAAACTTGAGAATTACTTAACATAAACAAAATGTAATCAGCCTGTAACTACTGGTATAAAAATTGCACTCTTATAATAACCATTCACATTTGAAATTAAAATGGAATCCCTCTCATAATATTAAAAGCAGAAAATTAATGGTTTTGCATTAATGAGCTTCCTGGTTTATTACTTAATAAATTACTGTTGGTTACAAGGAATATTTTAGAAAAGTTTAACTGTTATATACACTGTGTTCTATGCATATTGATGTCATGTGAAATTACTTTGACTTTTTTTAATAAATGACAAATGAAAAATAATTTAAAGAATTACTAAGATGCAAAACATTGGCTCTGGTGCACTGATGTTTTTATGATTATGTCATATATTTATATATATCACAAATAAATCAGGCTGTTATATCGTGTTAAATTGTATGAAGATTTAATTTAAGGCCAATGTTGATAACATTGTTGATAAATGAACCATGTTCTTTGCATGGATGGTTTTATAGCAGAGACTCACAGTGGTAACTTAAACCTCTGTTAGAATTTCCATTATAAAGTTTCAAAGGTGTCTGATTCTGTAGATTAAAATGTAGTAGCAAATCCTAAAGCTAGA
The DNA here is from genome assembly GCF_027574615.1 of Eptesicus fuscus. Taxonomy (NCBI): domain Eukaryota; kingdom Metazoa; phylum Chordata; class Mammalia; order Chiroptera; family Vespertilionidae; genus Eptesicus; species Eptesicus fuscus. The sequence goes on along the minus strand of NC_072480.1, from coordinate 43,370,205 downwards.
ACTGTATTATTAATTTAAAATAATTATTTTACCCTGGTAAAAAGATGAAAGTTACAAAAGAAGTTGGTGCATCTCTGCTTTCTAGCATCATTAAGTGGTAATGTCTTTTACAACACTACCCATTACAAATACAAGGAAAACATTGCAAAGTCTAGCCTGGGCTAAGTGCAAATCTGCAATTTGAACTCTCTGGGCCTCTCTTCCTAACTTGTCAGTGCAACAAAGAGTTCGGAGAGGAAGATTTATAAAACCTCTATCTATCGATCTCATCTATTTATCTATCTATCTACACACCATGATTCCATGATCTATCAGTTATATAGTCTCAGCAGTCATATCCACCTAATATATTTGTACTATTAATAGCAGACTAAACACAGAGCTAAAAAGATATTCCACATTCTATCTCCCTACCAAAGTACTAACTTTAAAAACTTTATTGCAGACCATAAGAACCCATTTCCTTCTTTAAGATCTTCTGGAAGGCCATCCTGGAACAACTCATGCACTGTTTAAGAGTCCTTACACAAACACATCTTTAAAAAGCATTCAAGCCCTGGCCAGGTAGCTCAGTTGGTTGGAGCATTGTCTGGATATGACAAGGTTGAGGATTCAATCCCTGGTCTGGGAACATGCAGGAATCAACCTATTAAAGCATAAATAAGTGGAACAATAAGTCAATGTTTCTCTCTCTCCCTTTCTCTCTCCCTTTTACTCTCTCTCTCTAAAACCAATCCATAAAAAAGCATTTAAATTGGCAAAATATATAACTTTGTAAATTAGTTACATTAGGGTTGTAATTTACACATAACAAAAAATAATGTCTACAGTACACGAGAATGTGATACTGTTATACTTTGGTGTAATTTAGATCTTGAAAAGTTAATTTGAACAATAGACTATGAACACGTTAAAAATGACAATAATGCCTAACCCAGAGTACTTTATCATGAAAGCAAACTCATTCACATGGGAGCTAATTTTCTATTTGCCTTCTTTCTCTAAATCGATATACAAGGAAGCCTAAAGTTTCTTAAGCTAAAAACAGAGTGGATTGCTTTGGGGAATGAGATTCAACACCTGACCAATGGTCACCAGCTACAAGACAGGACAATCTATATTGTTTATTACAACATCCAAAGACCATACTAAGGGTTTAATTGCAAGTAGTGTTGTGTTAAGTATTATATGACAGGCTTTAAAAAAATCACCTTGAATAATATGACCAGGGCAGGCATTTAGCACATATATACACATACACATACATTAATCAAATAGGTAATTGAGCTTCATAAAAAGACAGTGAATTTCTCAAGTTTACCTGACTAAGGAGGTGAAAATAAATCTCTCTCAGGCTATTGTTGTTTAAGCTATTTTTCTTTGATTTTTTATCCACTGTGGGACAAGAGAACTGCTTGCCACCACTGCTTAACAGACCTTTTTCTATTAGATGACTATTAAAATTCTCCTCAGTTTTATTTTTTACCAACAAAATAAACCTTGTTTTTTTTAATGTTTGTTTCAGATGTAACACTGAATTAAAGAATCTTTGTATCTCTTTTCTGTACCCTACTACCCTCATTATTTTGTTAAACATATACCAATCAATAAACTATATGTTCTGGCTATTTTTCTCCCAAGATAATGGCTAGACTAACTGAATTTTTTTTTAGTCTTACAATGTCATGCTTGCTTTTTAAACTATACACAGGGCTTCCCTGCAGATACAAGCAAGCTTGTCACCCACCATGTTCTACTTTCCAGTCTAACTCATAATTTGTCAAACCTTGGCCTATTGAACTTGTGCAAAGACTGTTTTCTCAGGTGTATTATGTGGCAGTTGTCCTCTGTGAACCTGTTCTATTAATGCTTCAGTTTACAAGGTCACTCTAGTTCTACATTCTCTTCTGAAATGCTGGGCATGCTCATTAAGGGCAGCATTCTTTGCAAGGTTGCTCACCTATGAGCATTCACTCTGAAGGCTCCTGGTCAAAACATGGAAGGGGCTGAGCACAGAACTGAGCATGTGTAGTTTCATTTTCTTGATGCCCTCCAACTTGATTTTAATTTACTCATAGACATTTTATAGGGTAGTTATGCATCTAACAAATGATGCTATTGTCTCTATTTTGATATAGATACTCATGCCATGTGAGAATAAATCAAAATCTTTGCAGTTGTGAAGATAGATATGTCACTGATTTTCCATAAATTTCTCCAGCCTATCATGAGAGCACATTTTTTTCCCTGACAAAAAGACTTTTTGATAGAAAAGGCACATAGCTTCCGTAGGCAAAGGGGCTGTTACTGATTCTCACACCATGGCAAGTCAGCTTACCTATGCCCACTTCTGGCTTTCTCCTGAAGGAGGATGGGCTCCTCATCTTACCCTGCCTCTCCCGAGCCCATGATATTACACTGGATTTGACTTTTCTAGGCGGGTAGGTTATTCTATCTGAAAGGCAGAAGCTGAGACCCCCTCTCCTCCCTGGTGGTCCCAGTGTTCATGTGGAAGCAGTCCTGGTCACATCTCTCTGCTCAAGGAAACTCCGGCTGGTCTCTTGTTTCCTCTCTTTTTCTTACCCAACCTTCACCTTCAGTTTTAACCTTTAATTTTTCTACCTTTAGGAGAGAACAGCAGAGCCATCTTTCCCTCTGTGAGCCTCCAGGCATACCTGAGATGGCTGGTGCTATGATTTATATGAAAAGGGGAAATGGGTAGCTAAACTCCCCTTTGAATTCAAGTTAAAATTACACATTTCAGGATACTTTATCAAAGAGGTCCTGTGTTGAGGCATTGGGTGCTGGTTTAGGTAATAATAATTTGGCACTGTGATTCCTATTTTCCTAATATTCCTTGGGTGTATAGTATCTAGGGGCTGTCCATGGGAAAGAAAGTTCAAGGCAGATTACAAACACTTCAGAGTCCTTAATTGTGAAATCATAAAAAAAAATTCACTTTAATGTTTAACATTAACCTCCAGATAGGGGCTGACTAGATATTGTTATTGGGAAATAATGACCAGATAAGAAGATGGACTGAGAAGTTTTTATCTAATATAACCCCTTTGCCTTATTTAGTAACAAAAATATATATTTATTTTGCTGTTAAATAGGCTTTTCCAAGAACTTAAAGTGTCCAGTAGCTAAGTAAACAAGTCTAGTTCTGATTAAGTATGAAAATTTTTTTCCTGGGAAAAAGTTTTTGTGTGTTTTTTTTTTCCCCTGGGAAGAAAAATAGAGTTTTGGGTTTTCTTTTCCTAATGCTCATTTTGTATTCAGGGGTGGGGAAACAGGAAATTTAGTATGCACAGAAGGGCTTCATCAGATCTATGATTGTGGATTGGCCTGGTTATGGAGCCCAGCAGAAAAAGAGGTGACAAAGAATGTGGACATGGGCTAGTAGGAACACTGCCACTCCTTGTAGCATTCCAGGCCTGCCTTTGCCACATTCCCCTTCCTCTATCTCTACTTGATTTCATGATGTGTCACACTTCTGGTTCATCTAGTTGTCCTAAAGAATTCTTCTTTATCTCCTTTTCCTCCACTAATTCTATTGCCAAGAATTGTCCCTACCTGCCTTCTCACTCTACATTCTATTCTCTGAAAATATCATGTACTATCATCCAGGTGAATCCAAGTTTCAGAGATACAGTTCCATTTGTTTGTGTCTTCAACTTTTTTCATCAAAGTCATGTACTTTTTACTGTACAGATCTTTCATCTGCTTGGTAAAATTTATTCTGAAGTATTCTGTTGTTTCTGATGCTATTGCAAATGGGATAGCTTTATTTTCTTTTCAGGTATTGTTAGTGTATAGAAACGCATACTAGTTTCTGTATGTTGATTTTTTATCTTGAAACTTTACTAAATTTGTTGATTAGTCTAATAGTGTTTTAGTGGGGTCTTTAAGATATTCTTTATATAAAACTAGAGGCCCTGGTGCATGAAATTCGTGCACTGGGGAGGGTGTCCCTCAGCCCAGCTTGCACCCTCTCTAATATGGGACCCCTCGGGAGATGTCCAACTGCAGGATTAGGCCCGATTCCTGTGGAATCGGGCCTAATCCTGCAGTTGGACATCCCTCTCACAATCCGGGACCGCTGGCTCCTAACCGCTCACCTACCTGCCTGATTGCCCCCTAACTGCTTCCTTGCTGGCCTGATTGCCACCTAACTGCTCCTCTGTGGGCCTGATTGCCCCCAAAATCCCTCCCCTGCTGGCCTGATCACCCCCAAGGCTTTTATTAGTATAGATTATATCATCTATAAAAAACAATTTTATGTCTTTCTTTCCAATTTGGATGCCTTTTATTTCTTTCTCTTGCCTGATTGCTCTGACTAGAACTTCCACGATTATGTTGAATAAGAGTGGTGAGAGGGGCACCCTTGTCTTATTTCATATCTTAGAGGAAAATGTTTCAGTTTTTCACCTTTCAGTATGATCTTATCTGTGAGTTTGTCATATATGGCCTGTATTGTGATGAGTATTTTTAGCATGAAAGAATGTTATATTTTGTCAAATATGTTTTCTGCATCTATTGAAATGATTACAACATTTAAAAAAATGTTTTCATTGATTTTTTAGAGAGAAAGGGAAAGGAAGAGAGAGAGAGAGAGAGAAACATTGATGAGAGAGAAACATCAATTGGCTACCTCCTGCATGCCCTGACTGGGGATGGAGCCCGCATTGTTGAACCATCCTTGCATCCCAGGGATAAATTACACTGGATCATGGTGTATTATTTTTCACTAGGTCAGTGGAAAAGGCCTAAAGCAAGGGAGCTCCAGTAAAAATGAACATTTTTATAATCTAGACCTTGGCTTCTGAATACCAGTTTTCACTAGCCACACCTTATTTTAAGATTGGATCAGGGAAGGAATAAGAAGAGCCTAGACAATATTGTTGTGCTAGAAAGTAAGAAAGTGCATAAAATGATGCAATTATTTCAGAAGAAATAAAGAGCCAGCTTAATAGGGTCCCCACTGGACAATTAAATAACATTTTAAAAAATAACATTTTAAATTAAGCAAATTTCTTGAGAGATTCATGGATACGAAGACATAAAACAATAAAAAAAACAAAATTTGCATAGAGCAGTTAGAGATTATTTGCATTATACACAGCTGAATTTTTTGGGGGAGGGGAATCAAAAGTTAATTTTAAGTATCATAGGAAAAATTACTCTGTAACCCTCATGACTTATGACTTCAGTTCATCTCTTCAAACATAACAACTAAGGCTAATTTAAGCCTGAGCTTCAACATAAAGATGGCTCATGCCCTTCCTTTCTCCAGCCTATAATACAAAAATATACAATTTATCACCACTCCTTGGTGAGATTTTAAACTCAATCTCTGTTTCTATGCTCCTGCATCCTCCAGTATAGTACCTTCTCCCTGCTTCTTATTCATCCCTCAAGGACCCATTTGAAAACAACCTCCCCACATACCCACTGTATTCAAATTTACTTCCTCCTTCATGTTCCTACATAGCTTTGCACATACATCTGTTCTATTTACACCATGTCTGTTATTTTCATAGAGCTATACTCCATCCTCCAGTAGCTTCTAGATTGTTTGAGGATAGAGACTGTGTTTTATTAATATTTATATCTAAAAACTACCCCTTTCCACCCCTTTCATTACCTTTAGCAGTAATTCGTTGCTTTGCACACAGTGCATTTACAACAAAGAGTGTTGATTTAACCTGAATGACTTGTGAACAAGAGTTAGATGGAGATTCCAAGCTATTCCTGGTATGTACACATGTGAGCCAAGCCCAAGATGAAATTGAGTGATTTTGACAGGGATAAATGTAAAATCTAGGAGAAAAAGGGCGGGGAGAGGAATATTTACTGAATGCACACATTGTACCAAGTATTTTCACTAGAACTGCCTCGATTAATCAGAGATGCTAGGACAGGCCAAATAAGTGATAACTCAATGAACTGCAAGTGACATTGCTGGGATTAGAGCCCAGGCTGGCCGGACCCCAGCACCCACGCTCTTTCACTACCCTATGTGGGTCTGCACTGTAGATGACTTAGGAGTGTAGCGAAGTTTAAGAGTAGGAATTACTGATATAAATAAATTTATGCTAATTAATAGCAATGTAAAGTCCAAATCAAAGGAGGAAAGATTCCCCTTGTACTTTTAGGCTGCTTGGTGCTGGTTGAATCACATTTTGAGCACTACCCATTCTGTCTTCTATGCCAAAGGAAATGTGTCTGAAGAAGGGTTCAGAAAAGGGGCAAATCTCAAAATAATAATATATAATAAACATTATTAATTTTATATAGGGAAATAACTACTTTTCTTAAGTTTTTAATTAGTATTTTCCATGGTGAAAGTAATGTGTTTCCATGGCATTTTCTTCTAAAATGTTTATGAAGGAAAAAGCAAAAGAAAGAAGAAAGCTTCAGAGAATTATACAAAGTAACCAAAGGGACTTAATTATAGGAGAATGTCACTCATTTATGGAAAAACTCTGGTGAGAGGTGATTACTACTAAGAAGGCATTCTGTTAAACACAGAGGGTCAGCTATGCACTGAAGTTCAAACTCAACCTGAAATGTGGGTTAGAGCATTTATCGTTATCTTGCTTCAGGCAACTCAGCTGCATAAAGGGTAAAGCATCATGAATAAGCAATGATAGTTTTTTTAATGGATATAAAATAAAACATTTCAAGAAATACCTGTTTTAGGTCCCTAGATATGAGGTTATAGGTGGGAAAACAATAGGTTGCAGAAAAAATTCTGAGACATTTTTTAAAAAGGAAACCATTATATCATTTACCAACTTACCTGGTAAATATTTTTGTGGCTATAAAAAAAAAGTATGTAATTTTATTTTCTGCCACAGGACCCATAAATAGATTGAATAAGTTATGTCCAATGACTTTTATTCATTGGACTGATGCAAAAAAAAATCAGAAGCATCTCAACCCCTCCCCACTGATCAGTATTACTAGAACATCTGAAATATACAACAGCTGTTTTAACAGAGTTTTCTGAACAGAAATTTAAACTTCAGAAAGAAAACATGGCAAGTATCATGGATAATTTAATGTGGAAGTCAATACCCCCTGTGTTCCTCAAATTTCAGTCTATGCAAATTGTTTACTCTATCCACATGGCTGAGAGGTGGAGAGGTAAGAAGAATTGATTCATCATTCCAAGAGCTCAAGTGTGGGCCTTTCCTCAGACTTTTTCAGAGATGGAGAGCTTTTATATCTGTGACACATTTCTAGTAGCTCCCTGGTTTATTTTTTGTTTTGTTTATTTTTTATTCTCACCCCAGGATATGTTTATTGACTAGAAAGAGAGAAGGAGAGAGAGGGAGGGAGGGAGACATTAGTGTGTGAGAGAGACTTGATCAGTTGCCTCGATTCCTGGGGAATCGAACCTGAAACCTTTTGATGTATGGGACAATGCTTCAAATCAACTGAGCCACCCAGCCAGAGAACTCCCTGGTTTATTTTTAAACCATTTCCTCATATCTCAGATTTCTACTAATGGTGAAAAGAAAAAAATAGTACCGTTTCCTTGCTCATTTGAAATTATTTTCATTATTCTGCCCTAATAGCCACTCTGTTCCTTCTCCTCCTACAGTCTTTTTGGCCAAGTTCTCAATCTTTGCCCTTCCTTCAATGCATGGGGCCTCTGCCAATTGCTTTGAGTCTTCCCCTGGTCAGACCTGGGTCAGGAGTTCTCACTTTTCACTCCCTACTACCTTCCTTGTGTACGCGCAGTCAAGCGTCTCGCTCCTACATCTCTGCCCTTGACTGAATGAAGGCAGAAGCCCAGTGTCAGTGTCAAATGTGCAGAGATCTGCCAGTGGCTGTCTTTTGCTGCTTCCTCTGGACTTGGACAGTTGCCTTCTTCAACCTCTTGTGCAGAATCTCTGAAATCCTTCCACCTCTCTGGGTCTCTTCCCTGGCCTTGCCTGGCCAGCTCCATCTTGGCCATCGGATACAGGCAGTCAAATTCATGATTCTAGTTTTAATCCTGCTAAATAAGCTTTTCAGAGATACTTTTTTTGACAATGTATTCAATAAGCAAGGGCAATGGAAGTCAGACCAGCCTTTTCGGTCAATAGTCCAAATGCTAAAATTACATATTTGCTCAACAGCATGTCTAAATAGCCCGCCCCCCCCCCCCCATTTCTTTCCAAAGCCCACCTTTATTCTTTCCCCTCCATAAATTACCTTGATTCATGAGACGAGGCATGATGATCCTAATGTCAGGTAAGAAAGGCACCATTTGGAAGAAGATGGGGGTTTACCAGTGAATGGAAGGGAAAGTGAATAAGGAAGGAGATGTAGACAATGCAGATGAGGGAGGACCAGCTGGCCTCCAACATTCTGTCTGAAGAGGGTACACTGGCTGCCCTCATTCTAAAAGGACAGGCGGTAATGATTAGGCTCCTTGCCGGCTTCTCCCACATGGACCCATAGGTGTGTTCTGAGAAGAGGAGGAGATGTGACTGACTGTCCTTCAGAAGCTGCCCAGACAACTGTGGTCATAGTCTGGGATCAGCAGCCAGGGACAGGGAGCAGCTGCTCCATTGCTGTCACTGACCATGGGACAGACAACTGCCCACTCCTGGAGGGGTGACAGTGCCCACATAGATGGTGGCTAGTATGGCCCTGAACCCAACCATGGCAGGTCCCAGGCTCCATTTGTGAAAAAACAGCGGAGTTTGGCCACTAAGCCTGTTTCATATTTGCCTCCCCACTTCCCACAAAGGCTCTGTGCACACAGCATGCCAGACCCCAGAGGGGTTTCTCCAAGGGAGAGGAGCTAGGCTGTCTCCCACAGCCTTCATCATTTTTATTTTATTTAAAAAATTTTTTATAGTCTTCATCATTTTTATCATCAGGAGAATAGAAAATCAGCAGAGGAGAAAAAAATGCAAACATATTGGCTGTTTGATTTATTTAACAGTCGAACTATTATTTTTTTTAAAGTTTAAACATTTTTTTGTAATTACAAAAGTAATACCTACCGAAGACAGAAAAAAGTCAGAACACTGAAAAAGGTAGAGGAAAAAATCCCCAAATGTGATTTTGTGCCAGTCTTTATAAAAAATGTAAGATGTATTTAAATAACATATAACAAAAAACATAATATAATTATAGTACATGTTATTTAATATACAACATTCATAAGTTGCCACATCTTATTAATGTATATAAAATACATTACAATGTACTATGTAGCATTCAACATAAAAACATAACATGTACTCTATCAGATAATGTTCTATACCTTGATTCTAAAATGCATAAACTTCTATTTATATTTTCTTAAATTATATTATCTCTTATAATCAATACATAGAATACATTGATGGTGTACTTTAGATAAGAGAAAATATGATCTCATGGGTCTATTACAGTTTTGACCAAAATAGTGCATCTTCGGATCAATAGTTTTTGGAGCCTTACCATTTATTAGTAACTGTTTCCCATGCCAATACATATTCTTCTACTTCATGAGTATTTATAGTTGTGTTGTAATCCATTATATAAAATTTACTATGGTTTACTTAACCTATCTTTGCTTAAGAACTCTCTTTTATCAGACCATATGGCTTTAGGCCTTTAGAGACATGTGAGAGACAGAGGCAATCTGCTTACCTTGGAAGTCCAGGGAATTTCAACTGACCCTCGAAGGAATACACTTGTGCATGCGCAGTTTCCACACTAACAGATACAGGGAGAAGGATGGGCCACCCACCCACTTACACCCAGTTTACTTTTGAGGAAATTTGTGCGATTACATCCGTTTGTCCATGAAATACTCAGCTCTGTTAGCTAACCACCCCTTCCCATCAGTGGGTCCCTTTTCAGCAGAAACTTCTGAGGAGGCTGCCCTGTGTACCAGCAGAGGCAGGTCCCTGTGGCACTCAAAAGCTCCTTTTAGGGTTACAGTACAATAGGCTTGGGGTGGCTGAGCTTCCCAACAGACTCAAACACGGAGACCATTACAGAGTAGCCAAAATAATTATGAGGAATAAGAAGGAAAGAGAAACAAAAGCAAAAAAGAAGACAAAGGCAGGGTTAGCTAAATAAGGTTATGAAGTCAGAGCAAAATGACTTTTTTTCAGGGTTGATATGTTATGTTTTGTTTTATTGGGGGAGGGGAGGGGCTTTTTATAACAGCAATTTAAAAAATATATATTTTATTGCTTTTTTTACATAGAGGAAGGGAGAGGGATAGAGAACTAGAAACATCAATGAGAGAGAAACATCGACCGGCTGCCTCCTGCACACCTCCTAGTGGGGATATGCCCACAACCAAGGTACATGCACCTGACCAGAATCGAACCTGGGACCCCTCAGTCCGCAAGCTGACGCTCCATCCACTGAGCCAAACCGGTCAGGGCTATAACAGCAATTTTTAATATTTAACTCATCATTGCCTAACATTTATTAAATACTAGATGCTCAGTGCATGAAATTTATGCATGGGGTCAAGGGTCCCTCAGCCCAGCCTTCACCCTCTCCAATCAGGGATCCCTCGGGGGATGTCCAACTGCCTCTCACAATCTGGGACCTCTGGCTCCTAACCCCTTACCTGCCCGCTTGCCTGATCGCCCCTCTGTCTGCCTGCCTGATTGTCCCTAACTGCTCCCCTGCTGTCCTGATCACCCCTAACTGCCCCTGCCTCACCCCGACCTGGGACCTTTGGCTGGCCACAGGCACCCAGGACCTGGGCCGGCCTTGCCCGGGCCGGCCACAGCCGCAGGCACCCAGGACCACAGGGTGGGCAGCTTGTCCCTCTCCTGGGCCCTAGCCCCAACCACTGGCACCAGGGACCACAGGGAAGGCAGCTTGTCCTTCTCCTGGGCCACAGGCACCCGGAATTGCAGGGCGGGTGGCTTGTCCCTCTCCCGGGCCGCAGCTTGGCTGGTCCCCATTCCTCTCTTGCAAGCTCATTTGTGCCTGGCTGGTCCCCATTCCTCTTTCCCTGGTGTTGAGTGTCTGAGCCGTTATGGCATGACGGCATAAGGGCATGACAACCATTTACATATTAGATCTTTATTATATAGGATCTGCTAGGTGCATGGCAATACCTGGTCCCTTTCCAAATTGTTACTATAGGGTAGGGGGGTGGGGTTGTTGGAGAGAGAGTGGGAGTTTATATCTATTTCTTTTGTATTTGAAGAAAAAATGCTGCATGTCAGTTAAATGTTATCTTCCATTTGCTGCATCAGTTTGCTAGATTATTACTTTTTCTTGACAGAAGAAATAGTTAGTTGTAGCTGACTTTCCTCATCCTTGACAAGACAATATCTTTACAAAACTGGTCAGTAAGGACTATGATGTTTAGCTTTTATACCTTTTATATGCCTTTAATTAATTATTTATCTATTTATTTATTTTAGCTTGGTTGGTGCTGATAGCAGACTGAACAAAATGTACCACAGAGGTTTAAAAGTAGTAGGTTTCAAAGTCATGGGGTAGTGTGACTTAATAATTGAAACCAAAGCATGAGTAATCATAGTCTGTTACCAAAGTAAGGTTACAAAACAAAAAACCCTCAGGGTTAGTGCTTTTCAACACGAGATTATTATTGTGCAGCTTGCGATAAGCAGCAAACTCACATCATTTTCAATATTAGATGCCCTTTGCCCAAAGCCTTTTTTGAAAAGTTTTAGCTAGAAATTTTATTTACTTATGATTACATTAAATCAGCATTAATCATGGTCTAATTCATTAGGATCATCACTAATTATGGTGATCCTAATGAATTAGATGAAGTATGAAGAATTACTGAATATTCTTGAAATCCTACCTAATAATAGACAAATATGCAAATTGACCATACCTCCAACACACCCACAAGCCACGCCCACAAGCCAATCAGAGCGAGCATGCAAATTAACCCAAACCAAGATGGCTACAGCCACAGAGAACAAGGTTTCCTAGGCAACAGAGGAAGCCAAGCTTTCTGCCTGCCCTTGCCAGGCCTAAGCCTCCACTTAAGCTACAAAGTTTCAATTATAGAAGGTAAATAAATTCAAACAAATGGCGGCAGATTGGAGCTTGAGAGAGCAGGCCAGGGTTGCCGCCAGCAACAGGGGAAGCAAAGCTTTCCGCACACCCTGGCCGGGTCCACCCGCTTAAGGCTACAAAGTTTCAATTATAACCCCAACAGAAATGGCTGCCTGCCTCAGAGGGAGCCCCAGACTTGGCTCTGCTCCAGGCTACAAAGTTTCAATTGTAGAAGGAAAATAAATTCCAGATACCAGGACCTCCGCTTGGGTTGCCAGGGGGCATGGCCGGCCTGAAAACCACCACAGGCCCCTCGCTCAGGCTGCCCCACACCATAAGGGAACCCCCACCTGATCCAGGACACCCTTCAGGGCAAACCAGCTGGCCCCCACCCCTGTACCAGGCCTCTATCCTATCTAATAAAAGAGTAATATGCAGATTGACCATCACTCCAACACACAATATAGCTGTCCCCATGTGGTCAAAGATCCTGCCCCCATGTGGACACAAGATGGCCACCACAAGATGGCCAGCAGGAGAGGGCAGTTGGGAGGCACCCGGCCTGCAAGGGAGGGCAGTTGAGAAGGACCAGGCTTGCAAGGGAGGGAAGTTGGAGGTGATCAACCCTGCAGGAGAGGGCAGTTAGGGGTGATCAGGCCGGCAGAGGAGGGAAGTTGGGGGAAAACAGGCTGGCAGCAGGGTGGATAGGGGGTGATCAGGCTGGCAGGCAGAAGCGTTTAGGGGCAATCAGGAAGGCAGGCAGGCAAGCAGTTGGGAGCCAGCAGTCCTGGATTGTGAGAGGGATGTCCAACTGCCCGTTTAGGCCCGATCCCACCTAAACGGGCAGTCGGACATCCCTTGAGGGGTCCCATATTGGAGAGGGTACAGGCTGGGCTGAGGGACAACCCTCCTCCTTGCATGAATTTCATGCACCGGGCCTCTAGTACTTGTATAATATTAAAATTGAGAAATCCATCATATAGTCAATAAGTAGCATTTATCAGTGTTGAAAAAAGTAACCATTGTTAGTAAATAGATCATTTCAATGATTGTAAATCAATTGGGAAAATTTATGACTAACCAGATTATAAAATAATATCAGTAATAATATTTCAAATTGAAATGTGTTGGCAGTTATACTTCTTGTTAGGGAATCTAAAAGTGAGTTCTTGTCCTTCCATATTTTAGCTGTTGACAATAATGTTAACATTGGAGAGGAGAGCATAGATAGACATCATTAATATAATAACAATGAGGTATGTTACTTGCAATTGAATATTGGTATTGTAATGAGTACACAGTGTTCTATTAAAATGTTTCTTTCATACCAAGACTAATATTACATACCTTATGTAATACTAAAATATGTACTATTCAACCACCACTAGCTCAGCTAGGTTAATAAATAATCCTCAGATGTACACTATAAGTTGTGATCTTATCAGAGTTTTCTTTTGATTCTCTCTTCCTCTCTCCATCTTTCTTCTTAATGCCACAAATGACTCTTCAATTTCCTAAGAACTGTGGGATTTGAATGCTGATAGGAATTGAAATATTTCTCTAGTCCAATTCACTCAATAAAGAAATGAAGAACTGAGGCCAGAGAAGCAACATTTTGCCAGAGCCACATGGCTAATCAGTGTTCATGATCTCTCAGTTCCCAGTTCAGTGCTCTCTCTATATGCAATTTTGTTTAGTTTCTAAAAATAGAAATCCTTTTCATTCTGAAATGTGCTTATATCAAAAACATATCCATGAATGTTTATTTATTAAAATTGGTGCTGAATAAAATGTATCTTTTATTTAATCTCCAAGTCACTAGATGTGTATCCTAACATTTGTGACCTCGTTATACAAATTTGCCTGGAATTAGGCACCGATTCATTAGGGAATGAGGAAGGATTCAGAATGAGGACCATATGGGATACTACATTTCCACAGATAACAATGAGAGACAATTGAGGGCAAGGCTGGGGTCCCTTGATGCTATGACAAGGGGGAGAGAGGTTAACTCTGACCTCACTGAGAAGACATTGAATGCATTTGGGAAACTTGGAATTGCTTTGTTACCTATATTTGATTAAATATGGCTACAGATTAAAGTAGGACTAAAGACACACATTAAATTTGGTTACAGAAAAATTAAGAAAGTTACATGTTTTACATTCTTGAGTTTTGTAGATCAAGGTTTTCATTTTCATGCCTATCATAATGATCTTTTGACATGTTTTTCTCTCTTACCAGACTGTAAACTCCCACATATTAAAGGGAGTAGTATAGTCATCTTTGTCTTCTCCAATGCATTGTTCACTGGTATGATAAAAGATTGTTTCTGTATTAGATTGACTGCAAAAGTGGCCCCAATGACTCCTCACTCTGTTGTCATGCTCCTTGCAATGTAACTTTATAGCTCTTATTATTAAGAGGTGGAGTCTGTTTTACCATCTTTTGAATCTGGGCTGCCCTTTCAATCTTCTTTGCCATACTGAGTGTAGTGAAAGTGCCTGAACCTTGGTCTAAAAAGGTCTTCTGCCTTAAAAGGTCTTCTGCCTTAATGCTCACTCCCCTGGAACCTTGGCACCCCTCTATCAAGACCAGTTAATCTGATGGATCCTGAGAAGCCATAGAGAGGAGAATCCAGTTGTCACAGCTGATACTATTTTAAACCACCCTATGTTTAGTTAACATTAAAACATGGGAGAAACCTAGGCACAATCATCAGTGCCATCTGTCCAGTCTATAGTTTTCTGTAGCTATCCAAGTAGGCTCATCTGAGACCACAAGAATCACCCAGCTGATCCAGAAACTCAAAGGCAAAAATAGATGCTTATTGTTTTATGCCATTGAGTTTGGGGGAGGTTTACTACACAGCATTACTGTGGTGATAGGTAACTGATATACTTTCTAAAATAGATTAATTACTTTAAAATAATTAAGTAAATAATGACTTAGGTCATAAGAAAGTGCAGAAACAGTATTCATAGGCTTAAACCTTCTTGGTTTTTATGACTTCTTTCATTTCCCGCCCTAATGCCTCTGTATTGCAAAGAGCAATGACCCAGAAAGAGATGTTATCTGCATGTGTGCCTCTTTCTAGCTGCATGACCTTAGACAAGTCACTTAATTGTGGTTTTAGTTTCCCCTCTTTTGGAACAGAGATAATGATCCTACCTTGTCAACCTTACACTGTTATTTTATTGAATTAAAAAATATTTGGGACAGATTTGAAAGCTATTGCATGCACTCCACCCAGCTGCTAGTTTCTTTGGCAAAGGGAGAGGGGAGGTTGAGAGAACGAAGGAGTGAAAGAAACAGGAAGATTGATAATCTTGGGGACAGCAAGGGTCAAATGGTAACTGTGAAACTGCCTACATGCCTCACTCTCAAATAGTGTTATCAAATTTGGTGATGGATTTCTTTTTTTGACAAATTGCCATGTAGGTTATTTCCTAGATGATATTTCCACAAGTGGAAAATCATTCTCCATTGCCTGAATGGCACTAAAGAAAGTTATCATTTCACATCTGATTCCACAGAGCTGCATTTAGATTTACCAGCAAGAGGGTTAATAAAAACAGAACTACAGTCAATAGCAATTGAAAAATGTCACTTCTCTATCTGGCTACAATGTGTCACCTTATAGGCTGCATCCTATGAATGATAAAACATAAGTTACTGCATAAAAAAGTAAATCTGAAACCCTTTTCCACATTCTCCATAACTTGAGACCTGTTTAAGAAGATTTTCTATTGGCTTTTAAATAGAAAAGAAATGGTGAGAGAGAGAAGATAAGAAAATGAACATATGTTTTAAAGTGGCCCTTTCATATTTATGTGAAAATAATATAGTTATAATAGTTTTGTCTGTTGATTTATAAAGTGATTTATCTATAAAATATTTAAATTAATTTTATGCATTTGAAGAAACTGTGGAGTATTAGTATGCAACTTTAAGTTTCCTTTACTGGTATGTAGTTAGGTGCCTTTGCTCTCTGATTTCTAAGTAAGAAAAAAAGAAGTTTAGTAGCAGTTATTTCCTCTCCATAGTATTATGATGCACATGAAATAATCTGTTCAAAACAAAAAAGAGTTGTGATTCTCACTTGTAACCATTGTTTTGGAAATGCACACATTTAATAAAATAAAAATTACTATGGGAAATTTGATAATCACATTTATTTTTTATCTTAGATGGCCAAGCAGCATTAATGAGTGTTCATGTTCTCTCAGTATGTAACTTCTTTTGGTTGTAGGGCAATGGCTAAAGCTGAAACTCATTCATTCATGAATATGCATGTACTCAAAAATATTTTTTCACACTAACTGTTAGATAGCATGTGAAATATGTCTTCATTAAGGCACATTATAATGTTATACTCTGCCTCATTTTATAGTGTTTATATGAGCTGGCTTTCCTACTAGATTACAATGTCTCTTTACTCTTCATGTTCTATCTTCTTCTACTTCATCACTATCATTATCATCATCTTCATCATCATATCTATCTCTGTTGTTCTTTGTGTTCTCTCAGTGTCTGGCATATAGCCATATAATAGGTAGTTAATAAAAGTTTTCCAATTAATATTAATTTAAAAATAACATTATTTATTTATGGGCGGATCAAGTGCTATGTTATTTGCTTTAAACCCAATGCTTAATTAAATTATCTAAACAAATCTATAAAATATATGCTCTCATTCCCAGTTTACAGATAAATTCTAAGTTTAGAGAATTTAATCCACTGGCCCAAACCTATCTAATAATAGACAAATATGCAAATTGACCATACCTCCGACACACCACAAGCCACGCCCACCATCCAATCAGAGCGAGTATGCAAATTAACCCAAACCAAGATGGCTACAGCCACAGAGAGCAAGGTTTCCTAGGTAACAGAGGAAGCCAAGCTTTCTGCCTGCCCTTGCCAGGCCTAAGCCTCCACTCAAGCTACAAAGTTTCAATTATAGAAGATAAACAAATTCAAACAAATGACGGCAGAATGGAGCTTGAGAGAGCAGGCCAGGGTTGCCTCCAGCAACAGAGGAAGCAAAGCTTTCCGCAAAACCTGGCCGGGCCCACCCGCTTAGGCAACAAAGTTTCAGTTATAACCCCAACACAAATGGCTACCGGCCTCGGACAGAGCCCCAGGCTTGGCTCTGCTCCCGGCTACAAAGTTTCAATTGTAGAAGATAAATAAATTCCAGATACCAGGGCCTCCGCTTGCGTTGCCAGGGGGCGTGTCCGGCCTGCAAACCACCACAGGCCCCTCGCTCAGGCTGCCCCATGCCCCAAGGGAACCCCCACCTGATCCAGGACGCCCTTCAGGGCAAACCAGCTGGCCCCCACCCCTGTACCAGGCCTCTATCCTATCTAATAAAAGAGTAATATGCAGCCGAAACCGGTTTGGCTCAGTGGATAGAGCGTCGGCCTGTGGACTCAAGGGTCCCAGGTTCGATTCCGGTCAAGGGCAAGTACCTTGGTTGCGGGCACATCCCCAGTAGGGGGTGTGCAAGAGGTAGCTGATCGGTGTTTCTCTCATCGATGTTTCTAACTCTCTATCCCTCTCTCTTTCTCTCTGTAAAAAAATCAATAAAAAATATTAAAAAAAAAAGAGTAATCTGCAGATTGATCATCACTGCAACACACAATATAGCTGCCCCCATGTGGTCAAAGATCCTGCCCCCATGTGGATACAAGATGGCCACCACAAGATAGCCAGCAGGAGAGGGCAGTTGGGAGGCACCCGGCCTGCAAATGAGGGCAGTTGAGAAGGACCAGGCCTGCAAGGGAGGGCAGTTGGAGGTGATCAACCCTGCAGGAGAGGACAGTTAGGGGTAACCAGGCCGGCAGAGGAGGGAAGTTGGGGGCAAACAGGCTGGCAGCAGAGTGATTAGGGGGGTGATCAGGCTGTCAGGCAGAAGCGGTTAGGAGCAATCAGGAAGGCAGGCAGGCAAGCAGTTGGGAGCCAGCAGTCCTGGATTGTGAGAGGGATGTCCGACTGCCCGTTTAGGCCCGATCCCGGTGGTGAGAGGGATGTCCGACTGCCCGTTTAGGCCCGATCCCGGTGGGATCGGGCCTAAACGGGCAGTCAGACATCCCTTGAGGGGTCCTAGATTGGAGAGGGTACAGGCTGGGCTGAGGGACAACCCCCTCCGTGCACGAATTTCATGCACCGGGCCTCTAGTGTCATATAAGTGGGAGCTAAGCTTAGACCTTACACATGGGATGCTTAGGGAAATTATATAACTTATATTTACATTTTTATCTAAAATGTAAGATAAAAGTTTTCTTAACATTTAATAAACATAAATAGCAGTAGATGTGCATCTACATCTATCTATGCTTTTTTATTTCAAAAATTTTTATTGATTAGGGCAAGCCACAGTTTTGTGTTTTTTTTAATTTATTGCTATAAACCAGAGTTTCATAACTGTGCTCTGGATTTTATTTGAATGGGATAGGATAGGAAGTAATCTAAAGAAACAGAGTGGACTAGACTGAACCAGAATAGAAGAGAGAATATCAATAAACAGGAATATCAGTAAGATTCACATGTTTTAAGCAGTGTTTTAGAGAAGTTTTTAGATATCTACACATGTGGTGTTGTGATATTTTAAAATCTATTTCTTACTGTGGATCACAATCAAAAAAGGTTATCTAAATTACTCTGCTCTATAAGGAGCTGCAAGCGGAGAATCTGCAGGCATTATTTGGCCAGCAAAGAAAAAAAGAAAGGTAAGTTGAATTCCATTAGTTACAGCACTCATTCGTAGGTCCCATCAGATCTTAGTTTCATCTGGTTCAATTTACACTCAGATTTTACCTGCTTGGTCCTCAAAAGCAACTCAGTTTGGGGATTCTGATCTCTAATCTCTTTTTATCTATTCATTTCAGCTGTGTCCCTTGATTTAACATAACCATGTGAAAAATCATCTGATTAATAATATAAACAGATAAGTGAGACCCAGTTGCAAATACAGGTTTTCCCAATCTAGTTGTTCCATCTTATAAAGCTAACACATGAGAATAAAAGTTGTAGGGTGATATTGATAATAGTTACTATTTCTGAGAACTTGCTAAATGTCTCACACTGTGCTACACTTTTAAACAGTTATTAATCCCCTAAATGATCCCATGATATGTATATAGTTAGTTATATTTATAAATGAGGCAATTGAGGCTTAAAGAGGTAAGTTAACTTGTCTAATAATACACAGTAATGTGGCAGAACAGAAATCAAAGCCACATATTCCCAATGCAAACTCTACCTATTCTTCCACCAATATTAGGTACAAGGTTGGACATCTTATTTTAAAAGACTCCAAGACATATTCTTTTTTTTTCCTTGACAATAATTTTAAATTGATTTGAGAGAGAGAAGGCACTGATTTGCTGTTCCACTTATTTATGCATTCATTGGTTGATTCTTGTATGTGCCCTGATAGGGTATTGAACCTGCAACCGTGGGACAATGCTTTAACCAACTGGTTTCCCATCCAGAATCAGGGCAGCCCTAATTCTTAAAAAACATTACTAAATAGTGTGTGTGGTTTACTCAACAATAACAAGCTCTCTGTCTGCATGACTACAGATTGAGCAAGAAAAGGAAAAAAAGAGAGAGAACTCATGACAACAATGTGGTGATTGAGGATGTGGAGGAGAATGGAGGTAGAAGAGGGCATAGAGCGTATAAATAGTAATGGAAAATATAAAATAAATCCATACTAATAAAAGGGTAATATGCTAATTAGGGTGGACGTCTTCCAGAAGACCTTCCACATGTCCTTCCAGACAAAGCTACAGCGGCTGCGAAGGGCCCAGGCTCAGGCCAGCAGTGGCAACAGCAGTGGGGTAATGGGGACGGCGCCTTTCCCTGATCCGCCATGTCGCTTCCCTTAGAGGGAGGCCAGACTGCAGCTTAGGCCAGGGCCGAGACAGAGGCAGTTAGGGAAGATCAGGCCAGCAGGGGAGCAAGTTAGAAGCAATCAGGCAGGCAGGGGTGCAAGGTAGAGGTGATCAGGCCAGCAAGGGGGCAAGGTAGGGTCGATAAGGCTGGCAGGCAGAGGCAATTAGGGGTGATCAGGCAGGCAGGCAGGTGAGCAGTTAGGAGCCTGTGGTCCCAGATTGCAAGAGGGATGTCCAACTGCCAGTTTAGGCTTGATCCCTGATTGGACCTAAACCGGCAGTTGGACATTCCACAAGGGGTCCCAGATTGGAGAGGGTGCAAGCCGGGCTGAGGGACCCTCCCCCACCCCCGTGCACAAATTTCGTGCACTGGGCCTCTAGTATATACATAAAGAAACAAGAAAAGAAAGTAATCCCTCCTGCACACTCTCAGGCCAACATTTTCAAACAGAATAAAGCCTAAGAAATAAAAGACATGGTGTAACCAGACCTAATCCTTCATATGAACTCACTGAGGTGGCTAGCAACAATGAGCAAAATTTAGAAGAAAAAGAATCTGGTGTTTAAGAGAGTGAAGTGTGGCCTCTACCTGCAGGACCTGCCATTGCATTCACCAGACAACCAAAGCTGGCTGTCCCCTCACTGGCTAAAACGTAATTCTTCAATGTTTTTAAAAAGACTAAGAGCTCTCTAACAAAGGTCTTTCATAGTTAAACACAAACACACACACACACACACACACACACACACACACACACAATCCAAAACAAAGTCCCTTAAGCTCTTCTTCCTTTCCACATAACTTGCTTTGCTCATTAGCTCCAGGTGCTGAATTTCAATGTGTGAATCTCAATGGGATAGTGTTGGAGTACTCACTCCTTGAATCCTCCTCTACTACTCCAACTGTTGGGTCTGAGCCCCTCTGCCAGGGACTGGACCCACTTGGACGCTGGGTATTCGACAGAGAAGCCATGAGAAGTTGTGAGTATATAAGAGAGTCTTTATTGTAGTCCAAGTAGCCATTGCTAAGACAGGAGCTATTAGACAAAGCAGTTCTTCAAAGTGAAGTCCTATACAATTATTAATACAGCTAGGTAACAATATATCTTTCCCACAAAGTAGTAGTAGCCTCCAACATAGGAGCGATACAGGAGCCATCCTTAGAGCTACAATCTCACTAAGCAGCTGCCTCTGAGCTGGCTGGTCAGTAACATACTTTATACTAACTTAGACCAAAGAGGCTTCTTGCCAAAATAGTGCCATCAGTCTTTTGGGTTATAGAAGGACACGCTTATGCAGTGTACATAGTCTGATTACTGTGGCCTTGCTTCTTGCACCTGAGTATTAGCATTTTAGCCTTGAACACTAATTAGGATTCCCATGCTCAGAGTGGCCTTGAACATCTGTCACACTGTAGACAGGGTCCCCACAAATAGTAAGTACCATTTAGCCGGAAGGCTAAGGTGCCAAAGCCTGGCAGTGCTCAGAAGTTCATAGTAATAGAGACTTAGAATCCGAAATGGAGGAGGGGACATGGGGTAGACAAACAATCAAAAGAGAAAATAAAAGGGCAAAATATCCTGTGAAGCAATTGCAAGAACAAATATTTTAAAAATTCGTTTAAGCAATGTCTAGTCCTTTGAATTGGCTTGGCTGGGGAGTAAGTGAGCCCACATGGGGGAAGATGGCACACAAGTAAAACCAGTGATGGATTCTATTTGCAGCAAGAGCAGATTCAGATCTGCCCTATACTGAAAAAAGGGGGGAACTTTCTCAGGAACGTTAGAATATGAAATGAGATCATTTTGTTTAATCCCTTTGATATCAATAGAGGAAAATAAATGCCATATGAATACAAGCTATTACTTTCCTGTCCTACCTCTTCCAGGGTGAATCACAAACACAGTTATGCACATATTAGTCATGAATGATGTTGCACATAAAGTTAGTTGACCTTAATGAACAGAACAGGCAAGATAATCCCTCTGGAATTCCACTGTACAGAAGCGAGAACCGCTCTTCAGAACATCTCTTCAGAAAAAGCAACAGGGTTTTGGAGTATTTTTAGATACTGAGACCTAGGCAGTATTTCAGGAGGATTTCAGGAGGAATATGGACAATGAAAACATCCACTGACTGTCTTTGGGATTTGTATGGATGCTTCGAGGTGATTAGATAGGCTACTAGGATAACCTGTTATGGGGACAGGGCATGTCTGGAAGATACAATTAATGAAAGCAGAGCATTTCTCAGGAATCCTACCTACCTTGTATGCTTGGCTTACACTCTTTCCAGCTGTGAAAGGCTCAGCCTTGGTAGCCCAGAGCCAGTGCTGTCACTGTGAGGTGTGTGACGATAGCCGAGCTCCAGCTGGTTGCTCTCCAGGCTAGTATGAGACACTATGGTGCCTTTACCTGGCGGAAGACCTTCTAGAAGTGTGAATGTCACATCCCTCTTGTGGAAAGTCTGCTGCTTATTCCTCTAATTTCATCACTGTCTGAGTTTTACTGCACTGGGGAGTTCTTATGCCGGTCCACCCCATCAGCAAGCTCTTAGGAAATTAACTGAGTGGGTGGGCAGCAATGGAAACTAGTGGAGAACAGGGTTATGGGAAAGGGGAGGCATTTTTCTTCCACCCCCCTTATGCTCTCCCAGCTGCTGGAGGCCATTAAGGCCTTTAAACCTTGTTTATTAGCTCGGGGTTTTGAGATCTGCATCAGTGCTGGTGGGTGTTTTTATTTGATGTCTGCTGACTCACTTCTGCTTTGAATTCTATGTCAATTCTCCAATGTGATTCAGAATGAGAGGGAAATATAGTTTAAAAGATAAAACTTGATATTTCCCAGAGCTTGATTTACCTCGCTACCTGGCTGTAATGTTACTTAGTCAGTGTTTAAATGTCAAGGAGAAGCAATTAGCAAAATCATTTCTCCACTCTTTATTTTCGGGCATATGTCTCTATCTCAAACTTTTTTTTTTTTTTCAGTATAAAGTGATAGAACCATCAAAAGACTTTTGAGTTTGTTATGGTCACAGGTATTGTAAACTTCAAAATAATGTGACCTTTTCTTTGCTCTGTATAATGTAATCCTTTGTGTTTTAGAATGAGAAGAGAATAATATCACTTGCTCCATTATTTTTTTGTGTTCACACTGTACTGAGTGCCATGTTAGTCACTGGACTGGTAAGCAGTGAGATTCTTTGATTTCCCAGAGATTGTAGTTACTGTGTGCACACATACACATCCCAACAAATAACAATGCTAGGCAGGGCTGTCCATTTAACAGGTAGGAAGTAAAGGTGGCTGTGTTCCAAGGCAGGGCACCAACACCAAGTTCTTTATGCTATGCCTAGCCCCCACCTGACAGGTCTGAATGTTTATATTTGCATATTGCATGCTGGCAGATTTCACAAAGTGGGGAAGAAACCGTCCTCAGACTGGAAATTGAGTTCAACCATAAATAAAATGCTGCTGGAGTGAATGCAGGTTAAACATAAAAAGCAGAGTGATGCTCAATCACAAAGGAAACAAGACGACAGCCTGGAGATTATTTCCTGAATGAATTATAACTGGCCATTTAAAGAGGCCTCAAAAGACAGAGTAGTACTCAGGGATCACTCAACTTGACGTGACTTTAGGGAAACAGAAACCAAGGATAAATTTGCTGGTCTGAGCTATTCTGGTTCTTCCCATGGCAGAATGGCAGGGATATTTGAATGTACACAGAAGAGTGTTTCTGGAAACCACAGAGTAGGTGATTTTTTTCCCCATTTAGTTAGTAAATTTTAATGACCCTTCCAAAATGTTCTAAGACGCTACTTCTCAAACTGTAGTGTACACACAAGTCATGCAGTGACATTGTTAAAATGCTGATTGGGATTCATAGCTGTCCTCAAAGAATAAGGCAAGCAACCAAGAAAATGGGGGCATGGAACCAAGCCCCACAGACTGTGCTGAGAGAGTGTTTTATATGCTTCCTTATTTATTTCCTTGTCATACTAGTGCTAGAAGATCTGCCTCAGTAAAAGGGAAAAGAAAAAGATTCCGTGGGCAGTTAACTTAGAAATTGCTGCAGGTATGATTTTAATCCCTCTTGGAGAGTCATGAGTATTACACTGTATTCAAGGCTCAGAGAAGCCTATAGTAAAGAAGATCATTAATTCTGATTTAATCAACATGTTTCAAATTTAATTATTTGGAACCATCCCTCTCCCTGTTAATAATATTTGGAACTTGTTCTGGGAAACACACTTTGCTAGCCAATCCTGGCCACCCTGGGCAAGTTTTCCTAAGAAGACCATCAATAGAAAGATAAGTAGGACTAAATTGATGAATAAAATAGATTCAGAGGAATGGAAACATGGAACAGAATGATGAACCTCTGAGGGAAGGGGGAATTGGGGGCAGGAAGACATTAACCAAAGAATTTATGTGTATATATATATTGCCCATGGACACAGACAATAGGGCAATGAAGGCCTAGTTGGGGTGGGAACCAGGTGGACGGGGGCAATGGGGGTGAAGGAAGGAAATCGGTAATACAACAATAAGATTTTAAGAAAAGATAAGTACGACTATGGTGTGTGTGTGAGTGTGTGTGTGTGAAAGAGAGGGAGAGAGAATTTGAGACTTGGTGACATCATATTTGAGTACGTTAAAGCAGCCCTTCGGATTTCTCAGTGCTTTTGAACAATTATATTTCTTGTTATCTTGTGTAACTGAGATTGGCTAGTGAAAATGCACTGATTAACATAGAATAAAGTCTATGAAATTGTTAAAATTCCAGAAAAAAAGAATACTTTCCTCAAAGGAAAAATATGAAGAAAAAAAAGGTTTTGAAATTATTTTCTCTGAAATTTCACTTTTGGCATATACTATGCAGTTTAATTTCTATTGTTCCTATGTATAAAACATAACAGTTCATTTTAAATGGAACCCAAAGACAAGCTTATTTTTTTAAATGTATCTTTCAAATCACTAAGCAATTTTACAAAATAGTTGCATTTAGGTTTTAGTAAGCTGGCATATTAATGAATGCACTGGATTTTTTTCTTCTTTGAGAAATGAAACATAATATAGTTATGATAAATTCAATGCTTATAGTCATATAGAAAATCTCTAATAGCACAGCATGACCATTTTATTTATTTAATTCCTAGGAACCTATAGTTCTGGATTTCTTTAGGAAAGTAGAAAGTGCCTTTATCCAGCTTCAACATCACATTATGACAAGTTTATTGGGTGGAGGGAGAGAAGGAGGAAGGGTTGAAAGGAGGGAGAGAGAGAGAAAGAGAGAGAGAAAGAGAGGAGAGAGAGAGAGAGAGAGAGAGAGAGAGAGAGAGAGATTGAGAATATTTGAGGACTTAATGAAATAATACTTAAGTAACTGAATTCAGGTATTCAGTAGGGAGCTAATGAAGTAGTTAAGAATGTTTCTCAAGTAAATCACATATACAAATGATAGTCATCTCTCAATTAATGTTACCTTGTATCATTACTTTTAAATTTGCCTTTTATTATTAGGACCCCCCCACCCACAATAGTAGAACTGACAGTTCTTTTTAAGAACCATTCCAACAAAATCAGGTTGTTCCTATTCTCAATTGATTATCCAGTTCTACATATGATTCTCATCTTATAAAGAACCAACCCACTAAAAGAAAAAAAAAAAATCTAGACATCTGGTAACTAAAGGCAATTCAATTCTCTAGTTGTCAGCCCCTATTACCTCTTTTCTCAGCAGCCCTATTTTGTAGGTCTGTTTTCAGGAGAGAACCATGTACCTCTCACAGTATAGGATGAGCTCAATCTAAGAAAGTAACATATTTATAATATATTCATAATATATTTATAATATATTTAAAAGGCTTTGGTTTTTCTTTATTAAAGAGTGTAAAATGCTACACCTGGTTATATCTCCTGTCTAAACGCCAGGGGTTAAGAGGAGCTCAATGGAAAACCTGCAGCCTTCTGAACGAATCATTCCTGGATACCCTCTCAGGTTCTTGTCCTCTCCAGTGATGTCTTGCTCCTTAGGGATTTGTTCCAGTACCCCATCCCAAAGAAGGCATTTACTTTGTACAATGCACTGGAATAGTGTGTGCTACTCATTAGAATATTACGGTTCTGTGGGGTTTTTGTTTCCATCATTATATAATTTTATACTGTTCTTTCTCATAACACCCTTTTCCTTATGAGGTATAATTGTTTAATGCAAAGCTTAAGCTTATAGCACTTTCCAATTTCTATAGAACTTTTTTTTTTAAATTGAGTAATATCTGTTTAAAGTTGTATGGAGATTCCAGTCAAGATGGCAGAGTGGGTAAATTCAGTATTCTCATCCTTCCACAATCACATCAGAATTACAACTAAACTACAGAACAGCCACCATTCAGAACCACCTGAAATCTTGCTGAACAGAAGTTCTATAACTAAGGATAGAAAGAAGAAGCCACATTAAGACTGATAGAGGGATGGAGACTGAATGGTCTGATCCCACACCCATGTATGGCAGTTAAAAATCAGGAGGGATAAAGTGCCTACAGAAGTCCACCCCGAAGAACAAGGAGTCCCAGCCCCACCACAGGCCCATCAGCCCAGGGTTACAGTGACAGGAAGAGAAGTTCCCATAACTTCTGGCTGTGAAAACTAGTGGAAATTATGGCTGAGTGAGATGGAGGGCTTCTGGAATCCCAGGCATTCCTCTTAAAGGCCTACTCATGACTTACTCTGACTCACTTGTTCTGAGCTCCAGCTCTGGGGCAGCAGCTTGAAAATTGCCAGGAACATATGGGGAGAAACTGAATTGTCTTGCTTTGGAATAACAGCTATAGGGGCAGCTTTTTCTTGATGGAAGAGCTAGCAGAGGCCATTGTTCCTTTGCTGAGCCCTATCCCACAGAGCCAGCAGACAAGCATCATATCTAAGTCACCATTACCCTGGCTAACACTTTGGGCCCCATCCTGGTGACTCCCTGAGACCCAACACTACCCTATTTGTGGGACAATTCAAGCCATTTCCAGTGGCTTTTCATACTAATGGTTGTCTTGGCTTATGCTTTGGGGTTTCCTAAAATCTCTCAACAGTTCACAAACCCCAAACACACAGCATCTGGCCTCAGCATACCCCATACCTCTTGTTAAGCAGCCTCGGGCCTGGCCCTGGTGACAGGTGGTCTTAATTTGTAGGTTGGCCTCTCTCAGGAACCTCTAAGCCCACCACAAATAGCAGCCATTTACATATTGACCTGTAGATCATGCCAGTTGGCCCAGGGCAGGGCACAGGTGGTGGCTAACCTTGGCCTGCACCTCTTGAGAGGCCTCAGAGCCAGCACATCTGGTGGCCAGTTTCAGACCATGCTGGGGCATCATGCAACTACCTCCATGAGTGGCTTACTGAAGTGGCAGAATCATCAAGCAGCAGAACCCCCTTGAAACACAGTCTGCTCTGTGGGTTTGGCTGCTGCACAGCAGCTCCTCCTCCATAATCACAGGCAGTCCTCCCAGCCAAATGGCCTCCCATTGATATGCCAACAGCAGTCAAGGCTCAACTACAACAGCAGGGTGCACACAGTCCACACCAAGGGCACGCCCAAAAAACCCAGCTAAGGTGACCGGGGAGACTGTGCCCCTGGGCCCTACAGGACATCTACTACATAAGCCACTCTACCACCACTCAGAGACACAGTAGCTCTCCCTCATCCGTAGAAACAGACACAGGGAGGTGGCCAAAATAAGGAGACAAAGAAACACATTTCAAATGAAAGAACAGAACAAAACTCCAGAAAAAATCACTAAATAAAATGGAGACAAGCAATGTACCAGATGCAGAGTTCAAAACACTGATTATAAGGATGCTCAATGAAGTTAGGGGAAGAGTAAATGAACTTAGTAAAAATGTCAACAAAGCGATAGGAAACATAAAAAATGGAGAGAGAAAACACAAAAATAACCAGTCATAAATGAAGAATACATTACAGGAAATCAATGGTAGAACAGATGAAGCAGATGGTCAAATCATCAATCTGAAGGATAAAGTAGAAAACACCAATCAGAACAGCAAGAATAAAAAAGAGTAAAGAAAGAGTATAGTTTAAGGAGCCTCTGGGACAACTTCAAGCATACCAAAATTTACATCATGGGGTGCCAGAAGGATAAGAGAGAAAGGAATTGAAAGCCTATTTGAAACAAATGATGGAAAACTTTCCTAATGTAGTGAATGCAATAAACCTATGGTCCAAGAAGTGCAGAGTCCCACCCAAGATGAATCCAAAGAGGCGCACACCAAGACACATCATAATTAAAATGCCAAATATTAAAGAAAAGAGAGAATCTTAAAAGAAGGAAGAGAAAAGCAATTAATTGCCTACAAAGGAGCTCTCATAAGATTATCCAGCTGATTCCTCAACAGAAACTTTGCAGGCCGGAAGGGATTGACAAGCAATATTCAAAGTGATGAATAGCAAGGACCTACAACCAAGATGAGTCTACCCAGCAAAGCCACCATTTAGAGTTGAAGGACAGATAAAGAGCTTTCCAGACAAGAAAAAGCTAAAGGAGTTCATCACCACCAAATCAGTATTGCAAGAAATGCTAAAGGGTATTCTTTATGAAGAGGAAGAAGAAAAAGATAAAAATATAAATAATAAAACAGCAATAAAGAATATCTATCAACAATTACTTTAAATGCAAATGGATTAAATGCTCCAATCAAAAGACAAATGGTGGTTGAGTGGATAAGAAAACAAAACCCTTATATATGCACACATATACATCGTTATATGTATATATCTGAAATATCCTTTCCTATATTGTATATGACACTGATCAGTCCACTCTCAAGCTGTAGTTGAAGAAACAAAGTCATTGTTTGTGTGTGTGTGTATTCCCTACTGATATACATTTAGTCTTAAAAACAACCAAGCCACAATTTTAATCGTTTATGCAAAACCAAACATGTTTTATTGCCCCCAACACTATTGTTATGTATCTGTTATTTGTACTCTGCTAAATAGGGCATTCTAGTTATATTTCAAGGCGGTATATTTGCACGTCCTCCAGAAATAGAAGGGATAGTGTTGGTCCTTTGCTCCTATGCAAGGCCCACAAAACTAAGGCAGAGACAGGAACTGTGAGAAACCTTGGTGGCAGCTGGAGAAGTGGGAAGGGAAAAGCTATGTATTTCAAGCACATCATTTAAAGAACATAATTATTGGCTTCAGGCACCACTGAAAATGTATTTCCCAATGGCGATCAAATCCAGTGTAATTGAAGGATAGAGAAAAATATCAGAGGGCAGCAGACACCCATGGCTACAAGTATCTTATCATTTTTAGTGTACATTTATAGTTATGATGTGAGAATTTTAAAAATATATATCATTAGTGGGAATTCAATTTTCTTCCTCTCTGTGATAGTAGGGTGTGGGTAGATATGAACCTGTGTCTGGGAAAATAAAATAAAAAAAAGTCAGAAAATGAATGTTCCCCATGTGTGTTAGATACGACATTGATTGGACACTCTATATGCTTTTTTAATGGACGAAGAAAAGGCATTACTAATTTTTACCTGCTAATTTGTGATTGAACTAATACAATGGGCAAAGCCTCAAATATTATTACCAGGATGTTCATTACTTGTGCCTAAGCAAAATGTGATAACTACACACATGTCATTGTTTATGACATTAATATGTGTTGCCTAATAATATCATTGGCAAAATTACTCTTTCAAATTCTGTTTAAACAGAAGTTGTCACACCTGTGTATGAAAAGGTTGGTTGCTTGTAAACTCCTAAGGTTGCTTCTGACTCCCCTTCAAGAATCAATACCCAGAAAGGTGTTTGGTAGACCAAGGTCATGAACTCCCCTGGAAGCTATCAGAAGAATGTGAAAGAGGATAAATTGCTTCCTCTTCCTGCCTGCTCCAAAGCACTCCTGTTTCTCAGCTCTGGAAATGCATATGGAAACAATTGCTCCTGGACCATTTCCTCTGCCCTCCAGGTAGGCTGTGGCCTCTCCAGGCTTACAGCTTTAACCATGATGCTCAGATGCTCTGCACAGAGGTCAGGGGTTAGCTCAGCCTGCCCTGAACAGACAAGTGACCCGTCCCTAGCCTTTGCTATTCAAAAGAAGGGAGCAATTCCACAGCATTTTTGAGTTCCATTTGTTTGAAAAATACCTTATTTTTCAAATAAGAAACTCAGCAAAATTAAAAATGTTTGCTCAGGTGAAATTGCTGCTTAAATAACGAAAGGGGCAGGATTAGAATTAAGGTATCCTGACTCCAGTTCTGGGCTGTTGGTTCTTCTTTCTTCTAATTTTATTTTATTTTTTCCATCATCATTTATCCCCCTATACCCTCTTCCACCTCTACCCACCCCCTCCTATCCCTGCAATTAATCACCACACTATTGTTTGTGTCCATGAGTTCTTTCTTTTTTGCTCAATTCCTTCATGCCCCCCCCCCACCCCTCCCTCACTTCTTTCTTTTACATTTGGCTCACAAAAGGCCTACAACCTCTCTGGGAGTAGAGGCCACCAAATTTAGAGGGATGAATCATGAAAGACCTTCATCTAATTCATTCCATCAGCCTTTTAAGAAAGAAAAAGGTAGACCTAATCTTTTATTTCTACTGAAAATCTATGACACACTTAGCTCTTGTACCTTGTATCTTAGTTATGGCTTTTCAGTGCAGCACAACATTTTATGGAGCTGAAAGTGATATTATTTAAAACTAGAGGCCTGGTGCACGAATTTGTGCATGGGCGGGGTCCCTTGACCTGGCCAGCAATCAGGGCCAATTGGGGCCAGCTGGGGGAAGGAACCGCAGGAGGTTGGCCGGCCACGGGAGGTTGGCTATGGGAGTGTACTAACCACCAGGGGGCAGCTCCTGTGTTGAGCGTCTGCCCCCTTGTGGTCAGTGCATGTCATAGCTACCGGCTGGTTGGCTGGTCATAATGGTCGCTTAGGCTTTTATATATATAGATGTGATATTTCTTGACAATATATGAACAATATAATAGGTAAAAAGACTTTTCCCTTTTACCCCACCATGTATGCCTTCAAAAGTACAATTTTAAAGGAGATACTCAAGTTTCTTGGATTCAGAATATTTAGTTTATACTTTGCATTATAATCTAATACTAGTTTGTTTTGTAGATCAAATTATTGTGACTTTGGCTGTTGGAAACTCTTTTAGTTGGTTCCTTTGTCCCTTTAACATGCCCCCTAACATTGTGGTTATTTGTGTTTTGAGCACTTCCTTACTTTTTGGCACTTCCAGGTGACTCAGTCTCATCTAGTATATGCCCAGTCCCAGCTATAGAATCATACAGTTCTCTAAGAAGTATCAGTTCTTTTGTTGGTGAATTATATTAGAAACCAAGATCATATCATCACTGGCTGTTGATATTGTTAGTTTGGATTTTCATCTTAATAGGTATATAGTTTTATCCCATATTGTAGTTTCCCTGATGACAAAAAAAAAAAAAATATGGACATCTTTTCATGTGTTTGTCATCCATATATTTTTTTTCTCATAAGATGTCTGTTCAGAACTTTTGCCTAGTTTTAAAAATTGAATTGCCTGTTTTATTATTGTTAAGTTTTAATAGTTCTTTGTATATTTTGGATATGTCTTTTATCAATATCTGTTTTGAAAAGACTGCTATGGCTATAACAACATATCAGAAAGTTATTTATACATTAATAAAAACCCTAAATTTATTATAAAAATTTTGAAGCAGGTGTATATTTCAAGGTTTGAGAATAGGCCAGTTAGACTTAAGAAATTACATATTCCCTTTAATTTGAAATAGGTTGTGACTCTTAAAATTATAAACAACATTGTTTCATTTTTTTATTAATCTCCAGCCAAGCCACAAAGGTTGCTTACCTCGCAGTCATTCTCTTATGTTTCTTGTTAATTGTACTCCTGTTTTCTTCTGTTCTAGGGACAGTATACCCACTCCCATTGATAAGTCAATACTGTCCAAGCCATTCATGGTAATCCTATTCCTCTTTGCCAAGGTCCACAAGAAAGCAACCCCTCATCAATACAAGTGTGGTAGAGCACTTATAAAAGACAAGGCCACATGACAAAAATATTGTTTTTGATCCCTGCCTTGCCTCCTGCTCTGGATGCTCTTGTTTGAGATTATGAAGTGTGGAGCTTTGCCAGCCATCTTTCAATCATGAGGTGACATGTATGAGGACAAATGTCAATATGCTGAGATGGTAAAATGGAAAAAAGAAATGAGATTGGGTCTTTGATGACATTATTGAACCATTGATCCAATTCTGGAACAAATTCTAGAAAGCCTACTTCCAGATGTCTTGATTTAGTGAAAATTATCTATTATTGAGGTAGTACTTTCAATCTTTACACATTATGACCACATATAAAATCATATTTGTACGGCACACAGGAGTAAATAGGTAAGAATCCTCACAGGCAGAGACAAGTGGCTCATGGATTTTGATTGCCACAGGCAGCCCTTCCTGGACACTATCACTGTACCTACAATTAGCATCCCAGCCACCAGCCATCCATTCATGGCACACTGTAGCACACTGGTTGAGAAGTTCTGGTTTCATATATATTCGGCGACTTGAGACTGTGAGTATATCCTAATTGTGATTCATACTAAGTACAGTTTTAAACCATATAAAATATTTCTCACCATGGAAGCCAGCTAACAGCCTATTAGGTAATGTCTGATAAAAGTAGGCTCACACTTGAGCAGAGTTTGGGAAACTTCTTGGTCTTCTGAAATATACCTAGGAGAGTTGGGTCAGAAATGGATACGACATTTTATTTTTGTACTTAAACTGTGGTTTTAATTTAATTGCTTTGGCATATTATGGTAGGCTAACAGATTTAGAGGACATATCTTTGCAGTAAAAAAGCTTTAAAGTGTAAGTCTAAATCATTATTTGAACAGCTGTCTCTAATTCATAATATAGAAATCACACCAAGCCAACTCAAGTTTAAAAATAACTAAACACAGTCCCCCAAACCTCTGAGAATGCAAGGAAACCTCAATGTGCTTTCATGACCATCTTTCCAATATACCAAGAAGCCCTGGGGTTACTCCAGCACAGAGTTCCCTAATGGTGAACTAAGATGCCAGCTGTACTTAGGATGGATCATTTTTTAAAGTCTTACAAGGTCTTATGTTCCAAATAAGGACTGTGATCCTTAAAGAGGCAACATATCTAAGCCTTTCTTATTCATAAATAAATAGGTTTTCTGGCAGCAGACAATGAAACTCACAGGAATTATATTGACTCCTTTGTTTGGAAATAAACTGTAGACTGGCTATCTTTGAATAACATTCTAACCCTTAGAGTTTTATTTATTGTTACAAGGCTGCCAAAACATAAATGTCATGGAAACCAAGTATGTTTTTTAGGAAAAATTTTGGCAGCTATCTTTTATTTCCACATAACAATTTTAATTTATTTAAAGTATATTATATATGCACCTATGCATGCACATTAAATATATATGTAATATCTGTTTCAATACGTTGAAATATATATTTCACTTTATAGTAAATGTAACATTTTGTCTATCTGTAATTACTCATTTATTTTATTCAGTGAAATCATTTAACTCAGGGCACTACTGTGTGAAAGTGCATCTGTCATTAGTTATATCATATTTTGGATATGATTAATTACTAAGATTAATATGAACTTAAAATTTTTTTTTCAAATATGAAAATGTCAGAATATAATGTTTGCAAAGTATGAAACTACTGGAAACTTCACACTGGAACTTTTCTTGGTGATAGTGATTTTCAATTCCGTGTGTCCCGTCCTTAATGTATGGGTGGGAGTAGAAGTTCATGGAAACCAGTGAGACTTTGGCCTACAGTCATGCCAGCTGGAAGCAACAGTGTGCACTTTAAAGCCAGCAATACTGTCACAGCTGCCAAGAGTGTAAATTTTCATCTTTTGTGGCTTTCTGACCAGCTCCAAGTTTTGTGCATATATTTTGGCTAATTTCCAGGGTAGGGTAAAATACAGACTAGCTTTGTGGTGTGCAATTACAGTGCTACTTTTAGGCTGGCATTAGGAATGAATCGAATAGATAGGGAAACTGTGGCCAGGTTCTCTTAGGCCCCTTGCAGAAGGCAACAGCCCAGGAAAGCAGTTGCATCTAATGGAATGATCTCAGCTGAGGAATATGGAGTCTTTGGATTGTGAGCATGGAAATATTACTCACTGGTCTTGTTAGCATTCAGAAAAATGATTAAAATACTTTTTCAGATTCTTCCCTAGAAAATAGGGCTCATTTCAAACTCCAGTGGGAAAACAGGAATAGGAATGAACTGATATTTTAAAATAATATTATAAGCACTATAGTTCAAAGCATCAAACACCACATCCAGATGACAGTAACTACCTGCTGAAATAAGCATCTCTCAGGTGATTTACTCAGGGAAATAAGAATAATTGTTGACCAGCTGGAGTGGCTCACCCATGAACCAAAAAGATCACTGGTTCAATTCCTGGTTAGGGCATGTACCAGAGTTGTGGGCTCGATCCCCAGTTAGGGGCATGCAGGAGGCAGCTGACCAATGACATTTCTCTCTCATTGATATTTTTCTCTCTCTCTAGCCCTCTCCCTTCCTCTCTTTCTAAAACAAGTAAAAACATATATATTTTCAAGAAGAATAATTGTTTTACAGGAACACCTGATTCGACCTGAGGATTTCCACATCTTGAGAAGTGCAATCAGTCTCTCATACAAAACCTAACAGTTTTCAAATGAACTTGAAGATACCAGTAGTTTTCCTAATCCTATCTTTCTAAATCAAGGATTTTAAAAAGCCTAAAAGACACTCTCAGTGAAACACGATAGAAGGTACAAAGTAAAACAAACAACAGAAACAAAGAGTTGACTGTTTTAAGAAGGTAGTCAAATACATTAAATTAATGTAAAAAAGGAAGTAAAAAGTGTCCAATAGTTTAGGTATTTAGAAAGCAATATATATTTTTTTTTCTTTTTG
Source organism: Eptesicus fuscus (assembly GCF_027574615.1). Lineage (NCBI taxonomy): Eukaryota > Metazoa > Chordata > Mammalia > Chiroptera > Vespertilionidae > Eptesicus > Eptesicus fuscus. The sequence goes on along the minus strand of NC_072480.1, from coordinate 43,335,278 downwards.
GAGCAAAAATTGTTTCACTTTCAACTTGAAAGTGAAAAGGAAATCAGTGTAGTATACTGATGGGAGAATACATTTGCAGCCAGGACATTTCTTTTTAGGATGAGAGAAACTTGAGCACTTTATAATCCCAGAGAAAAGTGCTTGCAGAGTTGAAAAGAAGGAAATGCAAGAACAAGAGAAGACATCTAGGGAGTAAGATTCTTAAAGATATGAAATGGATGTTATCAAGGGTAAAGATGGAGAGACTGGTCTTGGCAAGGAGACAATCTAACCACCCCCCTGTTTGGAGGGGGTGGACCTAGATGAGAGAGGAAGTGTATTGGTTTGGTAGGGACTGAGGTGAGGGGGTGAAAAGTGGATAAGTGTCACAGTTGATGGTTTAATTGAACTCATATTAAAATAATGAGTAAACTGGAAAAAGAGGAAAAAAATCATTGGAGAAACCCTTCCTCCCCCAAATAGTTGAAATAAACTCAGATTCTTTTGCTTCCAATGATTTAGAATACAAACTGAGTGGCCAGATTATTATGATCTCTGAACGCATAATAATATGGCCACTCAGTGTATGTCCTATATAATAAAAGGCTAATATGCAAATTGTCCCCTCAACCAGGAGTTCGACCAGCAGGCAGGCCGGCCAACCGTCCATGTCCCCTTCCCCTGACCAGGCTGGCCAGACCTCACCCATGCATGAATTCATGCACCGGGCCTCTAATATATATATCCTATCTAATAATAGACAAATATGCAAATTGACCATACCTCCGACACACCCACAAGCCACGCCCACCATCCAATCAGAGCGAGTATGCAAATTAACCCAAACCAAGATGGCTACAGCCACAGAGAGCAAGGTTTCCTAGGTAACAGAGGAAGCCAAGCTTTCCATATCCGTTGCAGGCCTAAGCCTCCACTCAAGCTACAAAGTTTCAATTATAGAAGGTAAACAAATTCAAACAAATGGTGGCAGAATGGAGCTTGAGAGAGCAGGCCAGGGTTGCTGCCAGCAACAGGAGAAGCAAAGCTTTCCACACACCCTGGCCGGGCCCACCCGCTTAAGGCAACAAAGTTTCAATTATAATCCCAACACAAATGGCTGCGGGCCTCGGGCCTCGGAGGGAGCCCCAGGCTTGGCTCTGCTCCAGGCTACAAAGTTTCAATTGTAGAAGGAAAATAAATTCCAGATACCAGGGCCTCCACTTGCATAGCCAGGGGGCGTGGCCCGCCTGCAAACCACCACAGGCCCCTCACTCAGGCCGCCCCACGCCCCAAGGGAACCCCACCCTGATCAGGGACACCCTTCAGGGCAAACCAGCTGGCCCCCACCCCTGTACCAGGCCTCTATCCTATCTAATAAAAGAGTACTATGCAAATTGATCATCACTGCAACACACAATATAGCTGCCCCCATGTGGTCAAAGATCCTGCCCCCATGTGGACACAAGATGGCCACCACAAGATGGCCAGCAGGAGAGGGCAGTTGGGAGGCACCTGGCCTGCAAGGGAGGGCAGTTGAGAGGGACCAAGCCTGCAAGGGAGGGTAGTTGGAGGTGATCAACCCAGCAGGAGAGGGCAGTTAGGGGTGACCAGGCTGGCAGAGGAGGGAAGTTGGGGGCAAACAGGCTGGCAGCAGAGTGGTTAGGGGGTGATCAGCTGGCAGGCAGAAGCGGTTAGGGGCAATCAGGAAGGCAGGCAGGCAGGCAAGCAGTTGGGAGCCAGCAGTCCTGGATTGTTGGGAGCCAGCAGTCCTGGATTGGGCCTAAACGGACAGTCGGACATCCCTTGAGGGGTCCCAGATTGGAGAGGGTACAGGCTGGGCTGAGGGACAACCCCCCTCCGTGCACGAGTTTCATGCACTGGGCCTCTAGTATATATATACATATACATATATATATATACACACACACACACACACACACACTAATAAAAGAGGAACATGCAAATTGACCGTACCTCCGCTATGCCCACAAGCCATGCCCACCAGCCAATCAGGAGTGAGTATCCAAATTAACCCAACCAAGATGGCTGTGGCCACAGAGTGAGCAGGAGTGTGTGTATACCAGGCCTCTAGTATACACACACACACACACACACACACACACACACACACACACACACACACACTGAGTGTCCAGATTATTATGCATTCAGAGAGCATAATAATCTGGCCACTCAGTGTATATGTGAGATCAAATGCTATTCACAGAGGACTATGTGTCTAATCCAATGAGCTTCTGGGAGCCTTTGGTAAACTTTAACATGGACATTCAGAGATATCTAACTTGTACAGCCAACCAATTTATTTTATTTTCAAAATCCAGTCCATTTAATGTTCATGGAGTGCTCACCATAAGCTCAGCTCCCACATGTGCTAGCCCAGTGGTCGGCAAACTCATTAGTCAACAGAGCCAAATATCAACAGTACAACGATTGAAATTTCTTTTGAGAGACAAATTTTTTAAACTTATACTTCTTCTAATGCCACTTCTTCAAAATAGACTTGCCCAGGCCGTGGTATTTTGTGGAAAAGCCACACTCAAGGGGCCAAAGAGCCTCATGTGGCTCGCGAGCAGCAGTTTGCCGACCATGGTGCTAGCCTATCAAGGCATGCCCTCAGAATTTTTTAAAAGAGCACTTTAGAATTCCAAAAATTTTATTCTATAGTCAAGATAGATTCAGGGATTTTTTTTCTCCTACTTTGTACTTTTCTTGCCCCTGTTTCCTTTTTGCCTTTGACCTATGTTCTTTCATCAGGAATGTTAGAAATATATAATTTTCCTCTAAGTCTGTAAGTGGGTTCTGAATTATAGGCTTATCAATCCTGTTTTATACGTTTCAGGAAAAAAATAGAATTCAGTCTAAGAACATTGCCCTTGGATGCTTTAGTTCAATTATGACCTTGGAGAAAATGCAGTAGCTTTTCCCTAGGAATAATATCTGACAGTTACTGATATCTTATAGATATTTTATATGAGAAGAAATAGAGGGTCACTTCAAACTTCATAAAGTACGTCCTAATAGTCACTTAAGTGCAAGACTGGAAGATGACTGGGTTAGCCATCCACTTAGGTTGAGTAATAATAGACTTCCAAAGGTGAAAATGGAGAAAATATCAAGCTAGAAATATTGGTTGGGGCCTAGTAGGCAGAAAGAATAATATAACCATGTTGATTTTTATGGTTAATACCATTTATAAAAAGGAATGTATAAACTTAATGTGCCCTTTATTTGAACAAAGCTAAGAAAAAAAAAAAAGATCTTCCTATTTCATGAAAAACATTTTTGAACTGGGGCAGCATAGAAATTCTATGATGGAGGAGCCTAAGTAGTGCTCGCCAGGGACCCTGTAGAAGAGGGAGGGCAGGAGTTGAGCACCCAGCAGAAGGGAGGTCCCAGGATGATTGTGGAAGAACTGACCTGTTTTTATCAAGTAGGAGACAGTACTTTGACTCCTATTGACCATTCCTGTTATTGAATATGCGTCTTAGCGCACGATAGTAAAACAATATATATTTTTTCACACTAGGACTGACTCTTTACATTTTTAAACATTAAAACAAAATTTAGCTTATGTCATTATTTCCAAAGGGCCTTTGTGTTTCGATCTGTTCATTTACTAGGCAAATGATTTCTTTCTTACTGGAAGTATTGCTATTTTCTTCCTTCAGAAATTTTGTCCTACTATTGGATATAAATCAAAGGCTTTGTCTAAAAATATTGAAGTGAACTATTGGCTTACAGAAAACTGGAAACGGTACTTTAATTTATCTGCGAAAAATCTTCTTTTCTTATCCACACTTGTAGAGCATTTTTGTTTTGTTTTCATAGTGCCGCCCTGATTATTTTTTGTAGTTTCCTTGGTGTTTTACTGTTAATAAATTAAATTTTGCTTAAAGTACAATCACTTTCTAAGTTTTTTTAGTTTGTTTTCTTCATGAATATCCAAAATGTGTCAAAATTTTAAATTGTTTTTATTATTGTCACTTTTTTATTATAGAGAGAATATGTTTAGGGATTCTAGAGTTGCTGTTTTTAATCATAGAAAATTATTTACTAATAAAGAAAAAGCTATTGGAGATCAGAAAGGACACTGAATAATTCAGAACCTATTTTTTGAACTATATTTTGCTGCAGCAAGAGAATGGTACCAGTGCCTTTACAAATTAAATTGGAATGGAATCAATAACTCTTTCATGGTTCACTAAAAGGCCCTATAAAGAAACTCTATTCCACCAGGAAGCAGTGTTTAACACTTCAAAGAGTGCCATCTTCCACTGTTTAGGATTGTAGTTATGTATAGCTATGTGTACAGTGCCTCAGAGCCAGCCGAGGAACTCACAAGACATTCTACCAGTCTAGCTAGGATGGTAGTATGCTTTGAAATGAAATCCTGTAAGATCTTTCTCTCAAATGCACCAGTACTTTGGACATCACGTGGTAGAAGCCTGTATATTTTTGTATTCTAAGTCTGATGGATTCTGCAAGAATGAGAGAGCTTTAGAGCTGATTTGTACTTCGATGACTTCCAGATGTTGTGGTTTTGGTGTTTTGTTGACTGATGAGTTAATTGTTGTTTTCATAAAAACTCCACTGCCATGGCTGCTGGAGTCACTCCACCTTTCAGCTAGTGTTACAAAAAATAATACCAAGAAATGGAAGCCAAAAAAGTATTAGCAACAGCTCTTTCTTTAAAAAAACAAAAAACACAAAACAAAACAAAACAAAAAAGCTCAGTCCGGACAGTGTGGTTCAGTGCTTGAGAGTTGACCTATGAACCAGGATGTCAGAGTTCGAATCCCAGTCAGGGCACATGCCTGGGTTGCTGGCTCGATCCCCAGTAGGGGGCATGAGGAGTCAGCCAATCAATGATTCTTTCTCATCATTGATGTTTCTATCTCTCTCTCCCTCTCCTTTCCTCTCTGAAATCAATAAAAATACTTTAAAAATATCAAAGCCCACATTATATTGTAAAATAAAACACATATAAAGTACACAAAATAAAAATATACAATTCACTGAATTATTATAAAGCAAACACCCACGCTAACAGACTGCCAGCACACCATTTTCCCCATGCTCCCTTCCCCACCCAATGTCTTCCTCAAAGAAAAATGCTGTCCTGACTTTAATAGAAAACCTTCTCTTGCTTTTCTTCATTCAAATTACCACCTAAGTAAATAGGCATTATTCAGGACTACAAGTTAATTTAATCTGCTCTTAATGAAAAGAATCACACAGTTGTTTTTAGTGTCTAATTTCTTTTGATAATCATTGGGATTGCAAGATGTCTCCATGCTCTTTGTAGCTAGAGTATATTCATTTTTATTCCTATAGAGCATTTCATTGTAAAAATTAGTAAATCCATTATTGATGGGCATTTAAGTGGACTCTGGTTTTCAGATATCCTATCTAATAATAGACAAATATGCAAATTGACCATACCTCCGACACACCACAAGCCACGCCCACAAGCCACGTCCACCATCCAATCAGAGCGAGTATGCAAATTAACCCAAATCAAGATGGCTACAGCCACAGAGAGCAAGGTTTCCTAGGTGACAGAGGAAGCCAAGATTTCTGCCAGCCTTTGTAGGCCTAAGTCTCCACTCAAGCTACAAAGTTTTAATTATAGAAGGTAAACAAATTCAAACAAATGGCAGCAGATTGGAGCTTGAGAGAGCAGGCCAGGGTTGCTGCCAGCAACAGGGGAAGCAAAACTTTCCGCACACCCTGGCCAGGCCCACCCGCTTAAGGCAACAAAGTTTCAATTATAACCCCAACACAAATGTCTTCGGGCCTCGGAGGGAGCCCCAGACTTGGCTCTGCTCCAGGCTACAAAGTTTCAATTGTAGAAGGAAAATAAATTCCAGATATCAGGGCCTCTGCTTGCGTTGCCAGGGGGTGTGGCCCGCCTGCAAACCACCACAGGCCCCTCGCTCAGGCTGCCCCACGCTCCAAGGGTACCCCACCCTGATCAGGGACACCCTTCAGGGCAAACCAGCTGGCCCCCACCCCTGTACCAGGCCTCTATCCTATCTAATAAAAGAGTACTATGCAGATTGATTATCACTGCAACACACAATATAGCTGCCCCCATGTGGTCAAAGATCCTGCCCCCATGTGGACACAAGATGGCCACCACAAGATGGCCAGCAGGAGAGGGCAGTTGGGAGGCACCCGGCCTGCAAGGGAGGGCAGTTGAGAGGGACCAGGCCTGCAAGGGAGGGCAGTTGGAGGTGATCAACCTTGCAGGAGAGGGTAGTTAGGGGTGACCAGGCCGGCAGAGGAGGGAATTTGGGGGCAAACAGGCTGGCAGCAGAGTGGTTAGGGGGTGATCAGGCTGATAGGCAGAAGCGGTTAGGGGCAATCAGGAAGGCAGGCAGGCAAGCAGTTGGGAGCCAGCAGTCCTGGATTGTGAGAGGGATGTCCAACTGCCCATTTAGGCCCGATCCCAGGGACATCCCTTGAGGGGTCCCAGATTGGAGAGGGTACAGGCTGGGCTGAGGGACAACCCCCCTCCGTGCACGAATTTCATGCACCGGGCCTCTAGTTATGAATGATATTGCTGTGAATATCCTTGTACCTGCTTTAGATATTCTTATAAACTACTGTTACACAGATATTGGTGTATCTAGGAGTGGAATTGCTGTGTCATAGAAAATGTATGTCTTCAACTTTTCCTAAGTGGTTGTGCCAATTTACTCTGCCAATTGCATTGTAGTAAAATTCTTTTTGGCTGTACATCTTCATCAACTCTTGAAATTGTCAGTTCTCTTCATTTAGTGAAACTGGTAGGATTCTCATTGTGAATGTAATTGACATTAATTTTATATAGTTATTGACCATTTGTATACCCTCTTTAAGTGGCTGTTCAAGTTTTTTGCCAGTTTCTTTTGTGAGTTATTCTTTTCTTGTTAATTTTTAGGAATTCCCTACTATCCTATATAATCCTATATAATAAAGAGCTAATATGCAAATGGTCATCACACCCTCGTGCCCTCATGCCTTTGTGCCCTCACACCGGGGCTGGGGGGCCTGAGGCTGGGCCAGGGGACCCCCCGCCCTAGCGCCAGGGCCAGGGGACCTGAGGCCAGGCCAGGGGACCTGAGGCTGTGCCCCCGACATTGCAGGGCTTGATGGGGGTGGGGCTGGCCAGGTCTGGGTCTCACTCATTTTCGAGGTGCATGCAGGTGGATAGGGACTTGACTCTGGGTCCTGCAGCATGCCCCAGACTCTGATAGGAGGGAGATTTTCATATACATTTTACTAATTTTCTTTCATCTCTGACACTTCTATTATAGAAAAAGGGCAAGTAGCAATATTAAAATATTTTCTCTAATTAATTCCCTTTTAATGTGCACGAATTTCATGCACAGGGCCACTAGTTCTGAATATAACGCCCATATTAGTAATACCTTGTATGTGTTATAAATATCATTCCCAGTCTTGTTTATCTTTTTCTATCTTAACAATATGTTTGAAAGAGAAGTTCTTATTACTTCAAGTTATCTGTCTTTTACTCAGTGTATTTGACACTTGCAATGGATACTTTTTAACACAAATCCCTTCTTCTATAAACTAAATTATTTTTAGTAAGAATAAAAAAATTAAAAAATAATGTAATAGGACAGTGAAAACTTTTCATTTTGAACTTTGATATATACTTATGTTGTAAAAAATTAAAATATAAAAAGCAACATGAATATTTTAATTATGCTATTTTAGTCAGACATTTTCTTGTTGCTGTTTTTGCACCCACTGACTTAATATTGTTTTACTTCATTTGAAATTCTTTACAAATTTTTAAAAAAATTTATCTTCAAAACAACTGATTTCTCAGTATAGGAACAAATAATTTCAGGACAAAAATAAATAATGCACATATTTACTTATATATACCTAATTATTTAAACTTGGTTTATTGGTTTGTTTCACACTGACATACTAATATTCTTTATAATTAACTATTTTGTAACCAAGTGAATTTTTATAAAACTGAATAAATCAAGAAAAGAAAATGTCACTAACATGATTTAGTACTAGTTGTAATTGTAACTTTTATAGTCATTTGTGTTTTTATAAAATATTGGACAGTCACTACTAGAATATTACCTATAATTAAAAGTTCAAATTTCAAACTACTGAGTTTTAAAACAGATAATAATTTTAAAGATTATATTTGATTATAAAAGATAATTTTCACTTGGATTTTTTTTGCAAAAGTTTTTAAAGAAAATTTTTTCTAATAGTGTTAGATTTTCTGTTTCTTCTTGGGTTATTTTTTATTGGTTGTGCCTTTCTCGAAATTTACCTCTTTGACATATATTTTTAAATTTATTTTCATTCAGTGTAAAACTATTTTCATTTCTCATTTTAATGTATTTATTACTTAATACTATTTTAAATTTTATTTATAATTTTTCATATTAGGATTTTCTAATTTTCTTATTGTTGTAAGTTTCTAACATATTGAATTTTTATAATTATAATATTTATAATTTTGTAATTATTAAGACAGGGAGTATGTATCAATTTTAATAATTTTTAAGTGTACTTTGCAGTTGTTGGGTCAGTATTCTATTTATGTTAGGTAAAGCTTGCTAATTGTGTACTTAAAATATGCAATATTCTTATTAAAAAGTTACTGAGAAATTGGGGTTAAAACCTTCCACTATAATTGTGAATTTGTTTATTTTTCTTTTCTGTTACATCTTCTTGCTTTCTATAATTTGAGAGTTTGCTAATAGTTACATACAAATTTGAGGTTATTATGAGTGTGATGAACTTATCATTTTATCATTATAAAATGTCCCCTTTTATCTCTAATCATGTTAGCCTTTAAATCTCTTCTATTTGATATGAATGAGAGACAACAGGAAAAGTTGCCTTTAGCATCAGTTTATGTTCTGAAATAGTAAAGTATGCAGGATTTATACCTTAAAAAATGGTTACAGGACTCCTTACAATGAGAAAATATGAACTAGCCTCTCAGCAAGGTTAGACAAATATTTGTGGTGAAATGTTGTATAGGGAATTGACAGCAGTATCTTGACATTTATGAACTCGTAGAAGAGGTTATAGTAAGTTAGATTAAGGTAAGATAGCCACATTGGTTTACTCTGAGATAAACTGTTGTCCAAGGAAGATGAAATATCTCAAATGATCCTGGTGACAGATGAGAGAATGCTAAAGTATTTAGAATTTAGAGTATGTACCTTAAGATTATCTCATTTTAAAATTATATTTATTTTAACACATCTATTTTTTGTTTAAGTTTCAGGAAAGAAAAGTTTAATAGGTAATTGAAGGTTGAAATTCTGGTGTGATACTATCTATTTTTCCCCCCGTTGGACAAGATGTTTTGGGAGAAAGATACACACACACACACACACACACACACACACACACACACACACACTATGTACAGAGTGGGGCAAAAGTAGGTTTATAGTTGTGAAAATAATACAATAATTCATAAATAATAATACAAAAATAATTCACATACTCACAACTAATAAAATGTCCACCTTTACTCTAGTAATATATTAATCTTAAAGTCTCTTCTATTTACAACTGTAAGCCTACTTTTTGCCCCACCCTGCATGTATATGTTTATAATTACATATATATAAAGAATGGCTTTAAAATCTCTCAAGCAATAGTGCCATTTGTTAATATCAATTATAGTAACCACTTAATTCCTTTAATTAACATAAAATTGCTATGAGCTATCATTGTCTGACTTTCAGATGAGGGATCAGAGTCCAGGGAATGTAAATAAACTGCTGAGGATCACACAGTTTATAAGAAACAGAGCCATTATTAAAGCAGAGGTTTTTTGGAATTTAAAATCCATGCTCCTTGCACTATTATGTGCTGTTAAGAAGTATCTGTTTTATGTCAGATTGGAAGCACTATGACCAAAAACAGTGTGAACAAAATAATAATCTTAAGACACTATAGTTCAACTTCAAGAAAGGTATAAATTGTTATAAAATACTGGGGCAAATCCAGGAAAGCATAACAGACTTTCTTGGCATGCAATACTGAGGCCATCCAGATGCTACGTCAATTAGAAAAGGGCAGAGATCAAAGAGCAATATTGTGGACATTGTTTCATGAATAACATAGATACAGAGTCTGTTTGTCATCATATTTGATCATTCCTAAAATAGTTGGGTGATTATAGATTGTATGCAGATATTGCAGTGCTTTTTAAAGTAGAGCAGTGTCTGTGGATAAGGAATGTGATGTGTATGAATGTATTCTAAGAAAACATGGTCCATGAAAATCTGACCTCCCTACAGATGGAATAGTAGTGATAAGTTACTATATAAAAAGACTCTTACTTAGAAAAAGTGATTCTGTAGGATTCCTTTAAAGTCCAAGCTCTTTGTATGCTTTTAGAAAATAATTCTATTTAAAATAGTTAGATTTACACAGGATTTCACAGAAATATATGTGCTGCACAGAGTACTATGAGCCATGTACAAATGTGCTTGAATAAATGTAATATTTAGAGAAGATTAAAGAACAAATAATTTAGAATAATAAAATTATATGCACAACCCAATGCAACCAAATATTTATTTTAATAACTTACAGTGCAGAATTTATGGACAAACATTGACATGATCAAGATTTATAAACCCAAGTGCATACTCAGCAATCTAAAATTCAAGTTTCTGTTCATTCCAATGCAAAAAACCATCTCAGAGTTGGTTTATAAAGTAATGTGTCGACCACTGGTAAAGAACACATGTGTCAAAAGCATCAGCTTAAGGACATGATCTGAATTGAATGAATTAAGGCTGTATTTTTATATCAGAACCTTATTTGCTTGAGGAGTTTGAATACAGAATGACTTCAGGGAAAAGGCAAGGATTTCTGCAAGCCCTCAGAACTAAGAATGTGATGATTCATACTCTATTATGAGCTGAAACACAACTAGGTGCATGTATTAACATATTATTAAGCACTTACAGATGGCTTGAATTTACAGAGTGCCTGGTGAGTAAATCAGTTAACCACATTTATATTCACCAGACAACAGCAACTGTATAAAGACAAGTAATAATATTGTAATAATAACAGCAATAGCAATAATCTAGAGACATACTTTTACATTTAAGAAAATCAACTGCATTTTGAGAAAATTGAGAATGTTTCTCATCATTGGATCTGACTTAATCTCTAGCTATTCCAGTACATAGGCATTTCTAACACAGATTCTTTGTTCTACAGTTCATGTACAAGCCTTCCTGTAAAAGAGCTTGTTGCCCTTGGAGTAGATGACTCCTTGCTATCTCAATCTCAGCTCAAATGCCACCTGCACAGAGCAGTCTAAAGCAGCCTTTTCTCCCAATACTTCCAGGAACTACATATCACAGTAAGACATTTTATTACATGTAGCACTCATCACAATCTGGAATTATTTTTTGGTCTGTTTGGTCACCCTCCTTCTGAATGGGAGCTTCATGAGAGAAAAAAACCCCTCATATATACCCCCAGGCAATGAATCCTCAGCCTCTAGGAGAGCCTCTAATATACCGTAGTGGTGCTCAGTACATGTGTTGAGTGAATAAATGAATAACTAAAGGGTTTGTAGTGGGCATCTTAATTGACTGACTCTACTTTCATATTTTGTTATTAATATTAAATACAATGATCAAACACTATAACAATGTTGATCATTAGAATAGCCTTCAATTCATTTATTAATTTTAAACATGTTTTTGCCCCTCTGGAAGTTCCAATTTAAAGAGAAGACAATGTTAAATAAGTGTCATTTAAAGAAAGTTAAAGATACAAAGGGAGAGTGTAAAGGAAGAAATTAATTGATTATGGGATGCATTTTTTAAAAACTCCAGAAAGTGTCCTAGCTGGTTTGGCAGGAGAATGGTTAGGGGGTGATCAGGCTGGCAGGCAGAAGCAGGTTAGGGGCAATCAGGCAGGCAGGCAGGCAAGCAGTTGGGAGCCAGCAGTCCTGGATTGTGAGAGGGATGTCCGACTGCCCATTTAGGCCCGATCCCAGTTGGCAGTCGGACATCCCTCGAGGGGTCCCAGATTGGAGAGAGTGCAGGCTGGGCTAAGGGACAACAACCACCGCCCCCCCCCCCCCCCCCCCGCCCGGGCACAATTTTGTGCTCCAGGCCTCTAGTAATTAAATAAATTAATTGACTACTCATTTTACTGGTGGAACTATAAACTAGTTCATTGAAACACTGGTGTTTTTTTATTTTTAATGCCTTTTCAATTAAAAGAGATAAAGAGGGACACGACCAGTTTGGTAGCCAAACTTTAGTATGCCTTCAATTATCCTCATCTCCTGGAATCCACACCCATGTGTGGTCCCAGCGCACACTGAACCAAGGTTGATCTGTGTGATTAGAGAACGTGGTAAAGTGACAGTGTGAGATCTTCAAGACCAGATCATAAAAGGCACTGTCACTTCTCCCTTGTTTCTTGAATTGCTCACTCTGGAAGCCAGGAGCCACTCAAGTAGGCTGACAACAACCAGAACCTACTTGCCAATCATGTGAGGGAGCCACTTTGGAAAGGGATCCTTCAGCCCTAGTCAAGCCCTCAGATGAATGCAACTCTATCAACACCTTGACTAGAACCTCCTGAGAGACTCAGCCAAGCTGTATCCAACTTCCTGACCTATAAACACCATAGATAATACATTGTTATGGTGTTAAACTATTCAGCTTGGTGGTAACTTTTTATGCAGAAATAGATAACTAATACAACAGTTAACACAATATTTGATTCTACACTGAATCCTTAATCCTGCCCTAGAAGAAAAAAAAAGCCATAAATTGACTTGAGTCAATTGACAGATTATTATAACAACAATTCTTATTTTTGTGAGGACAAATGTGTGTCTTTCTGGTTGTAAGATTTAGTTGTATTAACTGAAATTTTTAAAAGTCTGAACATGAAAAATTTTGAAATCCCCTTGGTCAAACACTTTTATTTTATTTTTTTTATTTTTATTTTTTTTTTAAATATATTTTATTGATTTTTTACAGAGAGGAAGGGAGAGGGATAGAGAGTTAGAAACATCGATGAGAGAGAAACATCGATCAGCTGCCTCCTGTACACTCCCTACTGGGGATGTGCCCGCAACCAAGGTACATGCCCTTGCCCGGAATCGAACCTGGGACCCTTCATTCTGCAGGCCGACGCTCTATCCACTGAGCCAAACCAGTTAGGGCCAAACACTTTTATTAATTATCCAACTGATTTTGAACAAATGCAACCAAATTTTAGAGGCCTGATTTAATTTTAAAAAGGTTTATTATCTTGTAGGAGTAAAGTTGACTTCAAAGTAGTTCTTCAGAGGTTAAAACATTTCTAAAATACAAATAATGCTGAGCAGCAAAGTGAGGAAGTATGTACAGCTCTGCTCAAGCTTTTTCTAATTAATGCAACATCTGCTTCATCACAGTTTATATGGGGGTATATATACCAATATTGTAAAATGTGACATATACAGGTTCTATTTTGATTAGTAGGTATTGCTATCTGTTTGAAAATGTAATTATTACTTATATGAACACTATGGCAGATAGAGGAACATTTCTGCCTCATAAATTCCTTAATTTAGTAAGAATATTGTTTTTGTCAAAGTACTGTGCTCTGTCACACATGTATTGCATTCATATAATTGCCACAAAAACAAATAATTTTCTGTTCAATTTTGAACTTAATCAAGTTTGCAATAACATTTACAATAATAGCAGATGTTTCACTTTCAGCAGAATGAACTTGCAAAGGTTTTTCTTTTATTTCATGAATTGCATGAAAAAAATTATTGAAATTCACTTATTTTCTATCTGAAGCATTTAACGACTGTGGTGTTATCCTGGGATCCTTTAACTGTTTCTGATGGTCTTTTGATCATAAAGCCAATACATTAGCCACTACCACTTCAGGCTTCAAATATGTCCAAGAAAATGTGTAATCAAAATAAACATCATTAATTTAGAATAACAGGCAATTTGATTTAGATGAAAATACATGTTTCATGGATTGATACGCAAACATACCTTCTGTAGCTGCTTCTGTACCATCCATCATAGTGAATAGTAAATGTCAACAAACAATTCTTGCAAGTTACACATTCATCATCTACTATCTTGAGAAATAAAAATTTGGTATTTAATTTTTCATTAAACATGCAACCTCTTTTTAGCTCATTGCTACCAGAAAGATTTACTGCAAACTTAAGAATGCATTATAATATAAAGCAATAAAAAATACTGTTGGTGTATTATTTCCAACCAATAGAGGACAAAACTCTAGCAAGAGCTCTCAAATTCCTCTGTGTAAGCACTGCAGCAGTATTGTTTGGCCTCTATTTTCTGCATGTTTTCATCTACTCAAGCTGGCATAACAAAATACCATAGACTGGGTGGCTTAAACAATAGAAATTTATTTCTCACAGTTCTAGATTCTCAAGTCTAATATTAGAGTGACTGCATGACTGGGTTGTGGTGAGACCATTCTTCTAGTTTCAGACAGCCTTCTCATTGTGTCCTCACAATGAGAGAGAGAGAGAGAGAGAGAGAGAGAGAGAGAGAGAGAGAGAGATCTTCATGTAAGGTCATAGTCCTATTAGTCCTATTGGATTAGGGCCCCACTCTCATGACCTCATTTAAACTTAATTACCTCTTAAAGACCCTATCTCCAGATAAGGTCACTTTGGGGCTCAGGGCTTCAACGTGAGTTTTGGGAGGACAAATTTCAATATGTTGCATTCCATCCCTGGCCTCTCCAAATTCATTTCCTTATTGCATGCACTACACATTCATTTTATCGCAGTAGTCCCAAAAGTCTTAACTTATTTCAGCATCAACTATAATAAAGTCCAAAGTCCTAAGTCCCATATAAATATCATTTAAATTAGATATGGATAAGGTATGATTCATCCTGATACATAATTCCTCTCCAGCTGTGAACCTGTGAAACCAGACAAATTATGTGCTTCAAAATACAATGGTGAGACAGGCATAGGACAAACATTCTTATTCCAAAAGGGAGAAATCAGAAGGAAAGAGTGAGGGGTCCCAAGCAAGTCCAATACCTAGAAAGGCAAATTTCATTAGAACTTAAGGCTCAAGAATAATCCTTTCAGGTTTGAGCCCTGGCCAGGTAGCTCAGATGGTTAGAGCATCGTCCCAATATGCCAAGGTTGGGTTTCAATCCCTGGTAAGCATAGAAGAATCAACCAATGAATGCATAAATAAGTGGAATAACAAATTAGTGCTCTCATTCTCTCTCTCTCTCTCTCTCTCTCTCTCTCTCTCTCTATTTTATTTTTTTTATTTTTTAAATTCTTTATTGTTCAGATTATTACAATTGTTTCTCCTTCCCCCCCCCCCCATATCTCCCCATCACCCGGTTCCCTCCCCCTCGTTGTCCTTATCCATAGGTGTATGATTTTTGTCCAGTCTCTTCCCATACCCCCCACACAGACACCCCATTCCCCCTGAGAATTATCAATCCACTCCCATTCTATGCCTCTGATTCTATTATGTTCACCAGTTTACTCTGTTCCTCAGATTTTTAATTCACTTGATTTTTAGAATCACTTGTTGATAGATATGTTCATAATTTTTATCTTTACTTTTTTTCTTCTTTTTCCTCTTTTTAAAGAATACCTTTAGCATTTCATATAATACTGGTTTGGTGGGGATGAACTCCTTTAGCTTTTTCTTATTGTGAAGCTCTTTATCTGCCCTTCAATTCTGAATGATAACTTTGCTGGGTAGAGTAGTCTTGGTTGTAGGTTCTTGCTATTCATCACTTTGAATATTTCTTGCCATTCCCGTCTGGCCTGCATAGTTTCTGTTAAGAAATCAGCTGACAGTCGTATGGGTGCTCCCTTGTAGGTAACTAACTGTTTTTCTCTTGCTGCTTGTAAGATTCTTTCTTTGTCTTTTGCCCTTGGCATTTTAATTATGATGTGTCTTGATGTGGTCCTCTTTGGATTCCTCTTGTTTGGAGTTCTGTGCGCTTCCTGAACTTGTAAGTCCATTTCTTTCACCAGGTGGGGGAAGTTTTCTGTCATTATTTCTTCAAATAGGTTTTCAGTATCTTGCTCTCTCTCTTCTGGCACCCCAAAAATTCGGATATTGGTACGCTTAAAGCCATCCCGGAGGCTCCTTATGCTATCCTCACACTTTTTGATTCTTCTTTCTTTCCACCTCTCTGGTTGGGTGTTTTTTTCTTCCTCATATTCCAGATCTTTGGTTTGACTCTTCGGGTGCGGTGGTCTACTCTGTATATTCTTTATTTCAGACAGTGTATGCATAATTTCTGACTGGTCCTTTTCCATTTGTTTGGTATTCTCATTAAGGTCCTTGAAGGTCTCTTCAAGTTTCTCAGTGGTTTTTAGAAGATTCTTGAGTAACCTTATAAATATGGTTCTGAACACTGTGTCGTCCATTAGTTTGCTTTCATCTATTTCTCCTACTTGTGACATACTTCGATATCTCCACATTTTGGCTGCCTTCCTGTGTTGATGGAGTGGCTTTGTGTGGTCGGTGACCTATAGGGGCCGGTAGCTCAGCTTCCCCAATCACCCTAGGTGGTCGCTCTTGGTACTCCCCTTTGTGGGCTGAGTGGAAAGTCTTGGTGTAGTTAAAAGCCCTGATTGCTGTTGGTACACTGGGAGGAATTGACCTCAGGTCCAATTGGCTGTGAGGGCCTGCTGTGTATATAACAGAAGAATTGCTGTGCTGGAGACACAGTAGGGCTTTGGTGCTCACTGAGTCTGCCTCTTGAATGTGTCCCTTATGAGAGTGGTTGAAATCTGGTGTCGTCCACACCGACAGAAAAGTCACTCTCACTCTCCGACCGGCCGAGAGTCCCTCCCATAGGCGTCTGGGTCCCCCGCGTGTCCCCAGAAACTGGAGTTCAGAGTGGTTGGGATTGTTGGTATCACTGGCGGGAATTGATCTCCAAGCCAGTTGACTGTGAGGATCAGCAGTGTCTCCCCTGGGAGAGCTTCTGTGCTCAGCTTGGATGGGGCGGAGTCTCAGGGTGGCGCAGACAAGCTTTGGTTTCCCATCTGCTCCGCCCTAAGAGGGGCAGTTTCTCTGTGCCCGAATTAATGGCTGCGCGCCTCTGAGAAAAGGCAGCCTTCGAGCCTCTCCCGCTGCCTAACAGACCAGTTTCTCCCCAGCTGGGGCTTTGTTTTCCTCCCGAATGAGAAATCCAGTCACTGGGAGGGCTGTGCTCAGCTTGGATGGGGCGGAGTCTCAGGGTGGCGCAGACAAACTTGGTTTCCGTCCGAGCTGCCCTAAGAGGGCTGGTTCCTCCGTGCCCGAATTAATGGCTGCGCGCCTCTGAGAGAAGGCCGCTCTCAAGCCTCGTCCGCTGCCAAACAGCCCAGTTTCTCCCTGACCGCAGCTGGATTTCAGTGCAGTCGGGCGGCCCTGCTTTTCTCCCAAACGAGAAAGCTAGCCACACAGCATCTGCTGCCCTCCCTCTCCGCGCACGCTGCGAGCAAGCCTGCTGTACTCAGCCGCCCGCCCTTTCCGCGCTCACGGATCTGCGCACCTCCACAGCTCCTGAAGCTCAGCATCCCCCTCTCTGTTTTTCTCTAGTTGTAGGTTTTCCACTCTGCCAGCTTTCTGGTGGTTCTGGACGGTGTGCGCTCTGTTTTCCAGTTGTAGTTCAAAATTGTTGTGGTAGGCAACAGTTTACCTTATGCCGCCATCTTGGTTTCTCCTCTCTCTCTCTCTCTCTCTCTTCTCTCTCTCTCCCTCTCCCTCCCTCCCTCCCTCCCTCTTTCTTTCTAAACTCAATCAATTAAAATTAAAAAAAAAATCTTCTCTCGTTTAATACTGTGTTTCCCAGGCCCACTAGGTTGGCGACATCACCTCATAGCTCTGAGGGTGGCTCCACACATTCAGCTCCACCCTTTGAAACCCTTGGCCTATGATGGAGTAGCAGCCCTGATGATCTCTGATGTGTCATCAGGATCATTCTTCCCTTTCTTTGAAAAATAGCACACATTTGCAGTTGAATATTTCTATGGTCTATACCTGTCCAACAGCTTTCCTTCATTCCTCCCCACTTTCTGTGTCCCCTTTAGGAACTGGCAGCATATTTATTGACATAATACCATCTCTATTTCTGGCTTCTCTTGAGATGGCTGATTAAGTCCATGAGTTACATCCATGATCTCTTCATCAAATGGTTGCTTAGCCACACCTTCAAAACAAGGTTTGTTTGTGTGGTTTCCTTTTAATTTCCAATAAATGTTCCTCATGCCTGTCTGAGATCTCATTAGAATAGCCCTTAACATTCATATTATTAGCATGATCCTCAAAACTCTTCCAGGCTCTAACCATTATTCCATTCCAAAATTGCTTCCACATATTTAGATATTTGTGACAGAGGCACCTCATTTCTTGATACAAAATATGTATTAGTCAGGGTTCTTCAGATAAACAAAACCAAAAAGGATAAATGGATAGCTGATAGCTGATAGATAGATAGATAGATAGATAGATAGATAGATAGATAGATAATAGATAGATCTAGATCTAGATAAATTAGAAAGACATGGGTGATGGGCCCCAAGCAACTCCAAAACCTAGACAGAAAAATTCTATTAGATATTAACCTTTTGCACTCAGATGTCGAGTGTGACTCGACACGGTTAGCATTAGAATGAAGGAATCGAGAAAAAAGCAAGTGAGTGCAAAGGGTTAAGACTCAAAAATAACTTTCAATAAGGCTTAAGATATATCTAGATACAGTCATTCATTGATTAATGACAAAGACATATTCTAAGAAATGTGCTACTAGGCAACTCCATTGTTTTGTGAGCATCATAGAGTACATTTACATAAACCTAAATAGTATAGCCTATTATACATCTAGGCTATATGGTATATCTTATTGCTCCTAGGCTACAAACCAATGTAACATGTTACTGTGCTGAATACTACAGTATTCTAATGCACTGTGCTATGATGTTATGATGGCTAAGTTATCACTAGGCAATAGGAATTTTTTAGCTCCATTATAATCTTACTAGTAGCCCGGTGCATGAAATTCGTGCACATTGAAAGGGAATTAATTAGATGAAATATTTTAATATTGCTATTTGCCCTTTCTCTATAATAAAAGTGTGAGAGATAAAAGGAAATGAGTACACTGTATATGAAAATAATACATAAATTTATTAATAAGTAAACAATAACAAAATGATATAACAATAACAAACTGATATAACAATAACAAACTCGTAATATAAAAACAACATTGATGCAAATAATGATTGATAAAGTGATTAAACTTATTCTAATATCTTCCTGTATACCACATTAAGAGTAAAAACACTTTCAGAGTGCTTGACTAATTTCCCTTGAGATAAAGTATTTACAGCTTTAACTTTAACTGGTTTGGCTCAGTGGATAGAGCGTCGCCCTGTGGACTGAAAGATTCCAGATTCGATTCCGGTCAAGGGCATTTACCTTGGTTGCGGGCACATCCCCCGTAGGAGGTGTGCAGGAGGCAGCTGATCGATATTTCTCTCTCATCGATGTTCCTAACTATCTATCCCTCTCCCTTCTTCTCTGTAAAAAAAATCAATAAAATATTTTTTAAAAATACTTTTAAAAAAAGCGAGAGAGAAAGCAACATATAACTGACCATGTCCAAAAATGGGTTCAGGTAGGAATATTCCTACTCTGTCTAGAGTTTGTCCTTGTGATTTATTAATAGTCATCACAAATGCTGGCATAACAGGAAAATATCTTCGAATTAATTTAAATGGGTGGCCAGTGTCAGATGGGGACAAATCAATTCTTGGAATCAGAACAATCTCTTCCTCTGCAGATCCTGTTAATATTTCAGCTTTGATAATGTTAGGTTGCAATCTTTTGATAATAAATCTGGTACCATTACAAAGACCCCATTTACTATTAAGATTTCTCAATAGCATGATGATTGCACCCACTTTCAATTTTAATTTATGACACGGCATTCCAGAAGGAGTAATACTATTAAGAAATTCAATAGGAAAATTTTCCTTTTCAGCACCATCTGTTGAGTCAATGGAATCATCACTCAAATAGGTGTGAAAATCTCCATCAAATATATCCAAAATTTCTTCATTTAATTTTTGAACGTGCTCATTTTTTGAACAAAGAATTGCATGTTTAGATATATTTTTAATATTATCTATAGATATACTATTTCCAAAGATGGCTTAAATAATAGATCCATTAAAAATCATTTCATGGGGAATTTCAATAATATCCATTCCTAAATGAAAACTGCTATCAAGTTTGCCATCTCCAAGTTTTACTAACCATTCACTATAAGCAGAATCCTCTGATCTCATATTTGTTTTAAGAGACAACTGTCTGAAACATCCCCAAACACTACAGTACTTTAAAACTTATTTGTACTATGGCCAATCGTATAGCATGGCAACACAAAAATCCCCTCTGAAAAGAACTTTCCCACCAAATGCAACATTCAAATTAGTGCCAGCGAGAGCTTTATATGTATGGCACGTGTGCGAGTCAAAGTTTATTTTTATATTTCCAGTGCGTCATATGTACCAGTTGGTCGGATGGATGGACAAATGTCGGTCACTTAGCCTTTTGTCTATACAGATTATAAGTCATGATTTTAACTTTTTAAAAAATTATCCTTTAATACCTCCAAAGCACAATGAGTAAGAATCTGAAGGTTTATGTGGCTTCTATTTGGTTTCTAGGACAAAGTTCTTTCCTTTACCCACCACTCACTTCTCTCCTTTTACTCTTGAATGTTAATTCCAACATAATTTTTGTAACACCTCTTGAAAAGGATCCCACCAAGTTTTTGATAGTCCACATGATAAAACTTACAGAAAAATACAGCATGAGACTTTCATTCTCTCACTAAGTTCTTCATATAATTGTAATTCCTCAGCCTCTAAAGAATGAAAAAGGAAAATAAAAGTGCCTTCTCTCATTCCAAGGCCTTTCTCAGTCAGGCAACCACAAAAAGAAAGAATGAGCCTACAATTCATGCCATGTAATCTCTATCAGGCATAATTCAAATCAAATCCCATCATGCAAAGTCTGGGATAATTAAAATGTATAAGAGAACAGTGGTGACCTGGGGGAGAACTTATGAAACCTTGTCTCCTGCTTTTGCTGACTATTCTTTACGTTATGGTAGACTCCAAGTCCCTATCGTGGACCTGGTCAGAGTCAGCTGCTGCTGGTGGGAGCTGACTCGAAGCCCTTATCCCGGACCTGGTCAGGTGGCTGCCGGCGCTAACCCATGCCGCCTGCCCTGCTCTGAGATCGGTGATCACGGACCTGGGCAGGCGGCTGTGGGCTTTAACCCACGCTGCCTGCCCTGGTCCATGATCCCTGATAGGGGCTTCAAGTCAGCTGCCACTGGTGATGGCTGACTCGAAGCCCTTATCCGGGACCTGGTCAGGCGGCTGCGGGCGCTAACCCATGCCGCCTTCCCTGGTCCGTGATCCCTGATCGTGGACCTGGGCAGGCGGCTGCAGGCCTTAACCCACACTGCCTGCCCTGGTCCGAGATCGGTGATGGACCTGGGCAGGCAGCTGCCCTGGTCCGTGATCTGTGATCGTGGACCTGGGCAGCCGGCTGCGGGCGTTAACCCACGCCGCCTGCCCTGCTCCGCGATTGGTGATGGCGGACCTGGGCAGCCGGCTGCGGGCTTCGAGCGCTAACCCATGCCGCCTTCCCTGGTCCATGATTCCTGATAAGGGCTTCGAGTCAGCCGCTGCCAGCAGCGGCTGACTTGAAGCCCTTATCCAGGACCTGGTCAGGCGGCTGCAGGCGCTAACCCATGCCAACTGCCCTGGTCCATGATCGGTGATGGTGGACCTGGTCAGCTGGCTGCCGGCGCTAACTGCCTGCCCCAGTCCACCATCATGGCTTGGATCTCACTGGCATGGGTGGTGCCCTCTCCCCCCGCCATCTTTGCTGGTTTAACGTGTATATTTGCTTCTGATTGGCTGGTGGGCGTGGCTGGTGGGCGTGGCTTATGGGTGTAGCGAAGGTGCGGTCAATTTGCATATTACTGTTTTATTAGGTAAGATAGGACCATCATCATATATGTGGCCTATTGTTGACTGAAATGTCATTATGAGGTACATGACCATCTATCATCTATCTATCTATCTATCTATCTATCTATCTATCTATCTATCTATCATCTATCTATCTATCTATCTATCTATCTATCATCTATCTATCATCTATCTATCTATCATCTATCTATCTATCTATCTATCTGTCATCTATCTATCTATCATCTATCTATCTATCTATCTATCTATCTATCATCTATCTGTCTATCTATCTATCTATCTATCATCTATCTATCTATCTATCATCTATCTATCATCTATCTATCTATCTATCTATCTATCTATCTATCTATCCATCTATCTATCTATCATCTATCTATCTATCTATCTATCATCTATCTATTATCTATCTATCTATCTATCTATCTATCTATCTATCTATCATCTATCTATCTATCTATCATCTATCTATCATCTATCTATCTATCTATCTATCTATCTATCTATCTATCTATCTATCTATCTATCTATCTATCTATCTATCATCTATCTATCTATCTATCATCTATCTATTATCTATCTATCTATCTATCTATCTATCTATCTATCTATCTATCTATCATCTATCTATCATCTATCTATCTATCTATCATCTATCTATCATCTATATATCTATCTATCTATCTATTTTTCTATCTATCTATCTATATATCTATCTATCTATCTATCTATCTATCTATCTATCTATCATCTATCTATTATCTATCTATCTATCTATCTATCTATCTATCTATCTATCTATCATCTATCTATCTATCATCTATCACCCAAAGAGAGAGAAAGAAAGAGATTATAACAATATGGCTCACATGATTATAGAAGCTGAGAAGTTTCAAGATCTGCAGTTCACAAAGTGGAGAGCCTGGACAGCCAATGATGTAGCCACAGTCCAAGTCCAAAGGCCTGAGAAACAGGAGAATCAATGGTATCATTTCCAAGCTGACAATGTCATGATGCAAGAAGAGCCAATGTTTTTTAGTCTGAGTTCAAAGACAGGGAAAGACTGATGTCCTAGCTCAAGCAGTAAAGCAGAAGAATTCCTCTCACTAAGCCTTTTTCTTCTATTTAGGACTTTAATTGACAAGATGAGGCCCACGCACATTGGGGTGAATAATGCTTTGTTCAGTCTACTGATTTAAATATTAATTTCCTCCAGAAATACCCTTGCAGACACATCCAGAATACTGTTTGAATAAATGTTTGGACACCCCTTGGCTCAGGCAAATTGATACTTTAAATTAACCATTATACTGCATATGTTTCATATTCACCCAGTCTATGATTTTCCATGACCCCAATTCTTTGTGAGCTGAAAGCATCATTCATCCACAAGACTTAACAAGAGTCTAGGCTGAAGCATCAAGTATTTCATCAATGTATTGAACATTGATACTTAATTGTCAGCTCTTCATATGAAATTATTCTCTTACCATAAAAATTTTACACACGGTGTTCTTTCTACCTGAACGATATCATCTCCTGTACTTTATTTGTATTATTTTTAAGCCATATAGCAAGCACATATAACAAATCAAATGGGAAAGAAGAGACCACCATATTATGGAATATCTGATGCATTATGTTGAGGGTTTTGGAATTCTTAAGGACACTGAGACATCAATGAAAGATATTTAAGAACAGAAGTGACATAATCAGATTGACATTTTAATGTTTAATGTATTAGTAATGTGAAGAATGAATTGGAAAAGAATAAAAGCTGATATGGAAGGACAATAAGGAAGCTCCGTTTGCCCAGGTAGGAGAGTACATTAGATTTTTACTGATGTGACAAAAATAGGGAAGGAGAGAAATGGACAGATTGGAAAGATATTTATAAGGTAGACAGTAGAAATTGTTGAATCTTCAAGAGAGAAGTATAGGCTATCTTATATAATAAAAGCCTAATATGCTGTGTCCGGTCGTCCAGTTGGCTGTTCAACCAATCAAAACATAATATGGTAATGATATACTAAGGCACTCAAATGCTCGCTATGACATGCACTGACCATCAGGGGGCAGACAGTCAACTGGTCAACCAGTCTCTATGACGTGCACTGACCACCAGGGGGAAGACGCTCTGACTGGTAGGTTAGCTTGCTGCTGGGGTCCGGCCAATCGGGACTGAGCGAGACAGGCTGGACATGCTCTGGAGCCCTCCGGCGGTCCCTCCCCAGCTGTCCAATCTCCCACATCCCTCCCCAGCCCTGATTGTGCACCAGTGGGGTCCCTCAGCCTGGCCTGCACCCTCTTACAATGTGGGACCCTCAGGAGCTGGTTTTGGCCTGATGGTGGAACACCAGTCACTATGACATGCACTGACTAACAGGGGGCAGACACTCAATGCAGGAGCTGCCCCTGGTGGTCAGTGTGCTCTCACAGGGGGAGCACCACTCAGCCAGAAGCCAGACTCATGGCTGGCGAGCTCAGCGGCAGTGGCAAGAGCCACTCCCAACTCCGCGGCAGCACTAAGCCGTCAGTCGGACATCCCCCCAGGACTCCCAGACTGTGAGAGGGCGCAGGCCAGGCTGAGGCACCCCCCCCCCCTCCAGTACATGAATATCATGCACCAGGCCTCTAGTTTACCTATAAATTTGGATAGAGAAGGTGTTAGTTAAGGAACAGACAGCATGGAAAGAGAAAACTTGGAAGAGTATAGTGTTCTGGAAAGCAAAACGTGAGGATTTCAAGAAGGAGGGAAGGCTCAAATGTGGGGATAACTGCTAGAAGTAAAGCAAGTTGGGAATAGAGAGTGACATGAATAGTCATTAGTCATACTAACAAGATAATTTTTTCATAGTGTGATGGGAACAAAGTCACATTGGAGTAGGTTAAGGATCGAAAGGCAGATGAAACCAATAAATGTAGAAAATATTTTTAATTTTGGCTGTTAAGGCTATTGGAGAGAGCATGGTAACTGGAGAAAGACAGGGATATGAATATTATTTTGAATTGAAATTTACACATAGAGTCTGAGCTTTCCCACCACTCTCTCCCAAATTATATATGATGATAATTTAGAAAAAAACAATACAAATTGTGAGTAATAAATTTTCTTAAGGTTCTTTCTTTAAATAATATTATTCATAGGATTTTAAGGTGAAAGAGAAACATAACTAATTTATTAAATTGGAAAAGTAGGGATATTAACACTCAGTATAACTTAAACACAACTTTAAAAATAAACACACCTGGCTGAGTATAGTCATGCAGTACAATGTATTGGGCTATGAGAATTTGAGTGGGAGGCTTTTAGAATTTCCCTTACCTCAACATAAAAGTAGCTCAAAACTAGAGCCTGGTCATTTTCACGAGTGTGGAGCTGTTGCAAGCTTTAATTTCTCAAAGTCCGCTGCTTTAATTTATAGACACATACATTATTTTATCAGATCTCCTGGATGCCAACTTGTTCATTGGGTCTGACATCATTTTGTTTGCTTATTGATTTATTTTTGTCTTTACTATTTCATTTGGGAAATGTTGCAATATAAGGCACTACAGAAATTCAGGGTATCATATGTGTTTTGTTTATAAGTATAGGTTAAGTCTAAGTTTCTTAGTAGCTCCCAAAGGACAAATTAGAGCAGGTAAGCAGCTATATTAAGTTAAATTAATTTAATTATATTAGTTAAATCACAATAATGAAGACAGACTGCTATATTAAGTTGCATTGTAACTCATGTTAACCCTTGAAGTAGTTCTTCCAGCTGAATAAAAACTAGTGTTTGTTGAATTAGCAAAAAATGTGTTTTTTGTTTGTTTGTTTTGTTTTGTTTGTTTTGTTTTGGAGGGGGTGGGGAATGAGATGCAAAAACATTTTTTTCCTACTAAAACTAATGGTAATTTTGGTTGGGCACTAAAGAAATTCAGCCTTTAACTATTATTTTCCATAAATTCACCTTAAGGAAAAACTGTCCTAAGTTATGATTTAGAAGGAATAAGAGTTTATATCACATTCAAGTCTTTTTTTAAAGTGTAGAATCCTTTTTGCTATAGAGTACTTAGAGGTCAATAAATAATGTGGTTTAGTGCAGACACAATAACAAATTGCTTCCTAAAAGAAAATGCTCATTTTATAATGAAGAACAGAACATTTTATTTTATCTGGAAATATACCATTTGGTAGAGTATTCTCTAGAGCATTAAATGTTCTTCAGTCAAATTAATTTAGACATTCAGCAAGTGTTACAAGAACATTTCATGACTTCAGTTGCATGCTGAAAAACTTAATATTTCACTCATTCTAAATTTAGTGGCATTTAAAGACAGTTGATGTTTAGATAAGGGGCTAATATCCAAAATGCATAAAGAACTCATATAACTCAATACCAATAAAACAAACAATCCAATTAAAACATGGGCAGAGGACCTAAATAAACACTTCTCCAAAAAGGACATAGAGATGGCCATATGAAATAGACATATGAAAAGATGCTCTACATCACAAAGCATCAGATAAATTAAAATCAAAACCACAATGAGAAAATCACCTTACACCTCTCAGAATGGCTGTCAATAAATCAACAAAGAACAAGTATTGGAAAAGATGTGGAGAAAAGGGAACCCTTGTGCACTGTTGATGAGAATGCAGGTTAGCGTAGCCATTGCGGAAAGCAGTATAAAGTTCCCTCAAAAAATTAAAATGGCCCTAGCCAGTTTGGCTCGGTGGATAGAACTTTGGCCCATGAACTGAAGGTGCCCAGAGTCTATTCCATTCTGATCAAGGGCATGTACCTCACTCGCAGGCTCGATCCCCAACCCTGGTGGGGGCACATGTGGAAGGCAACCAGTCAATGTGTCTCTCTCCTATCAATATTTTTCTATTTCCCTTTCCCTTCTACTCTCTCTAAAAATCAATGAAAAAAATCCTCAGATGAGGATTAACAACAACAACAAAAGAAACTGCCTTGCCAAAACTGGTTTGGCTCAGTGGATAGAGCGTCGGCCTGCGCTGAAAGGTCCCAGGTTTGATTCCGGTCAAGGGCATGTACCTTGGTTACGGGCACATCCCCAGAAGGGGGTGTGCAGGAGGCAGCTGATCAATGTTTCTTTCTCATCGATGAGAGAAACTAACTCTCTATCCCTCTCTCTTCTTCTCTGTAAAAAATCAATAAAATATATATATTTTTAAAAAAGAAACTGCTTATGACCCATTGATTCCACTTCTAGATATCCTATCTAATAAAGAGGGAATATGTTAATTGACCCTCACACCATCACAACGATGGCGGCGCCCACAGCCAATAAGGAGGGAATATGCTTATTTACTTATATAAAGAGTTGAGAGGGAATATATCATGATACTCATAGGGTAATTATTATCATTGATGAACCCACAAGAGATGGCAAAGTGTGGCAGTTTTAAAAGTGAAGTATTTAATATTGGAATGACTGATTTCTAATCCTGCTTCAGGGTTTAATTAACTATGTGACATTAAACAAAACTGATAATGTTTTTTGACCTCGTGTTTTTCATCTTTAGGTTAAGTATAAGAATCACTACTTTATAGAATTGTAAATATTAAGTCAGATGATGCATGTAAAACTGAGCATCTGGTAAGAAGGGTGCCATTTAGTTAGTACACAAAAAATGATACTTATTTTGAGCTGATTAATATAGTTCCAGGAAATAGTTTGAATAAAAATTTCTGAACTTAAGTTGATTCTTGATTTGGCATAAATTGTCAAGTGAATTTGAAGTAATAGAAAAACTTAACTTCAAATTTTTGGTTAATTATTACATATATGAGCAAAGTATTTCTAGTAATTACCTTTTGTTTTTAAAAACTATTTTTATTGATTTCAGATGCATATGTCCAGCATTACTACATGATGTCACTTTTCCAAAGTGGTTCTACCAATATATTATCTTTCTAACTTTAGCAATTTCTCTCTGTGTGTAGTAGTACCTTGTGCTTTTCTTTTGCACTTCCTTAATGACAGATAAGGTTAAGTTCCTTTAATATTTTTATTACCTATTTGGGTAAACTGGTCAAATGTTTATTCACTCTTGCCCATATTTATCTTTTTTTATTTGTTATTAATTTGTGAGATTTCTTTATGTATTTTGGGTTTGAGCCTTTTGTTGGTTATAGATGTAGGAAATATCATCTCCCACTATTTGGCTTGTTTATTCATGCTCATAATGGTGTGTACAAATGAATAAAACAACATCCTTATATATAAAAAGCCAGGGGCCGAAATGACTGAAATGACCGGACAGAAAACCGAACAGCAGGCTAGGGAGCTGAGGGAGTGGGACAAATGGTCACCATGAGGGGACTCCCGCCTGGATTGGGTACGAGGCCAGCCTTCAAACAACTGTTGGCCCCTAGCCCAGGCCAGCCAGTGCCCCAGAGAGGAGACCCCACCATGATCAGGGGGTGTGGCCAGCCTTCCAACCGTTGGCAGCCTTTAATCTGGGGAGGCCTCCTAGCCAAGGATGCTGGAGTCTGTTCTGGACCTGGGGCCAGGCTCTCCCCGCGAGCAACTCAGAAGCCGCCAGTGTCTAACTGCCAGTCTCTGAGAAGTGGGAGTGCATCCACCATCCATCAAAAAGTAGGACCATTGAACTGTTCACAGTCTCAGTGCAGGCACAGATCCGTGGTTGACAGGGTGGAGGCCAGACCCAAACAAAACAGCAGAAACACCCTGCCCACCTCGGCAGGTGCAGCTGCAGTACATGTGGGCCTGGGCAGTGTAGAAAGTGCTACCTTCTCCCGGGTCCTGTGCTGGCACTGCAGCCTCGCTCACCCTCAAGCCCCCCTGAGTCCTGACAGCGAAGTGTGTAGGGCATCCTGCAGGAGTTGTGCCGTTCTGGGTGCTTTTGCCCAAAGACACCCTTTGGGATGAATTCAGATCCACATCTCACTTCCCATGAGACTGGAAGAACCATGTAAAAGGATTTCGACTAAAGCTTTCCACATCTCTGTTTATTCTTTTGAATCCATAAAATGACCTTAAAAAAAGCATTTGGGCCACCTAAGAGAGAATGCACTTTCTGGCGAGAGCACGCAGGATTCTTTTGCCCAACAGGTTAAAGGAAGCAGAGAGCTGGCACAGTGGAAATGGCCCTGGTGCCCTATGAGGAGACCGTGGGAATGGGGTTGCAGAAATTCCATAAGCCTCTTGCCACTTTCTTTGCAAACCACACCATCCAGATCCAAAAGGAATGGAGGCAAGTGGGAGTCACAGCCGTGGTTTGGGATGCGGTAAGCAAATCCTGGGGGATCTCTGAAAACATCTGCAATTGATTATAAGACTGGTCTATATTTAAAAAGAAATAAAAGAACAGCTTTGTTGAGATATAATTCATATACTGTACATGTCACCTAAAGTGTACAATGAAGTGTGGTTTTTTTTTTAAAGTAAATTCAGAGTGGTACAACCATCACCATGCTCAATTTTTTAAATATTTTCATGACCCCATCCCCTCCAAAAAAACTTCTATCCACTGGGATAACTTTCCTGATCATCTTCCCCAAATTAGATTGCATTTTAAGAGTGGGTAAAGGAAAGTTGAGGGAAGTTAAAATACTGCACAAAGGATATTGTAATATGACAAAGCCCAAAGTGAAGATCATGTGTTTTCTTTTTTGTTTTTAATATTTTTTATTGATTTCATAGAGAAAGGGAGAGGGAGAGAGAGATAGAAACATCAATGTTAAGAATCACTGATCAGCTGGCCCCCTACTGGGGATCGAGCCCACAACCCAGGCATGTGCCCCTGACTAGACTCAAACCTGGGACCCTTCAGTCCACAAGCCGATGCTCTCTCCATTGAGCCAAACCGGCCAGGGCCATGTGTTTTCTTTAAGTTCTGTATGGTTGTAATGATCCCCAAATGTATACTAATAAAAGATGCTAATTAGAGTGGACGTCCTTCCAGACAAAGCCACAGAAGATGTGAGGGCCGAGGCTCAGGCAGCCTTGGGCAGCTGTGAGGGGCTGAGGCTCAGGCTGGCAGTGGCAGCAGCAGCAGGGTAATCAGGGTAAATGTGCCTTCCCCTGATCCTCCCGCAGAGGGAAGCCAGACTGGGGCCAAGGCAGAGGCAGTTGGGGGCGATCAGGCTGGGAGGGGGGCAAGGTAGGGGTGATCAGGCTGGAAGGGGGGCAAGGTAGGGGTGATCAGGTAGGCAGGCAGGTGAGCAGTTAGGAGCCAGAGGTCCCGGATTGTGAGAGGGATGTCTGACTGCCGGTTTAGACATTCAAACTGGCATTCGGACATCCACCGAGGGGTACCAGATTGGAGAGGGTGCAGGCCAGGCTGTGGAAACCCCCCTCCATGTACAAATTTCATGCACCAGGCCTCTAGTTAGTTATAAATTCCAATATATTTTTTTCTTCTTTCTGGTTAGTGTTATTTTTAAACTGGTTATACTTCCCGAAGAGTTCCATTTCCATTTAGTAACTAGGAAGCTTCAAGATAACATTGCATCCATCCTAACAAAAAGAAAGTTGAATAATTTATAAAAATCGTACATTTTCTTGAACCCGCCAGAGATCTGAGGTTGCAAATCAAACTCCATTGTAATCTTAATTTCAGAGTGACAAGCCTCTTTGAGGGAAATCAGGAAACCCAAATTGTTTCCAGTTTGACACAGCACCAGAGGAACGCAAGTAAGAAGAAGTCATCTGTAATTTTAGCAAATTTCTAAGTGTTGAGCATGAGCTCACATGTCATTTTAGAGTATCTGGGAGCCCAGATGGAAAGGGAGTTTGCATTCACTCTCTGGCTCTTTTCCATGAGTCTCCGCTAGGAGCTTGCAGGAAAGAGGTGAAAAATTGTTGCTACTAGGGGACAAGTGTGAAACATTGCCACTTCCCTAGACTACTCACTCACATAGGAAGCTAATGCAATAAACCACTAGGGGACGGACAGCAATTCCTCTGACCCCCAAGGACACCAAGGTAAAGGGAAGAAGTGAAGCCACCCTGCCTCAGGTAGAGGTGTGGGAAGAGCTTAGCAGGATCAACAGTGGTCTGCCATGGGGGGAGGGGCAAAGAGTAGATGGAGACCCTTCCCATGATACAGGGGTGCAGGCACTACTACAGGCCTCACACTAAACACAGAATATAAGAGAAACATGCAAAAGTGAAATGCATTTCTGTACACTAGCAATAAATACTTGGCTACTGAAATTAAAAATATCATTTACAATTATTTAAAAAGAAATGAAATACTTAGGTGTAAATCTAGCAAAACAACATGTACAGTATCTATATGCTGAAAACTATAAAATTCTAATAAAAATAAATCAAATAAATAAATAAATAAATATGGCATAGTCATGGTTTGGAAGACTCAACATACTAAAGATGTTCATTCTCTCATATCGATATACAGTCACATGTCCTTAACGACAGAGATGCCTTCTGAGAAAAGTGCCATTAGGCAATTTTGTCCCTGTGCAAAGGCTTAGGGGCTATGATGTATAAGACAACATGAGATTAAATTAAGCGCAGTAAAAAAAAAAAGATGCAATCCAGAGACACAGGGGCAAGGGGTGTGTGGAGACACGGAAGAGGGTATAGGGGGAATAAACGGTGATAGAAAAAAAAAATGAAGGAAAATAGAGACACAGTAAGTACAAGATACATGGGGCTGCTGTTGACATAACACAGCATACTCTTTTACACCGATTTTTTTAAATAACTAGAAAGAGTACACTCTCACATAATGATAGAAAGTATAGTATATTAAATACATAAACTAGTAGCATAGTCACTTATTACCAGTATTATGTACTGTACCTAATTGCATGTGCTATACTTATATAGACTGGCAGTGCGATAGGTTTACTTACACTAGTATCACCACAAGCATGTGAGTAATGTGTTATGCTACAGCATTATGAATCATACAATATTACCAAGTGATAAGAATTTTTTAGCTCCATTATAATCTTATAAAACCACTGTTGTATACATGGCCCATTGTTGACAGAAATATTGCTTGTGGTGCATGACTATACACTTAGAATACAATTACTATCAATTTAGAGTATCTGGGAGCCCAGATGGCAAGGGAGTTTGCAAAATTTCATTCATAGTAATAGAGAAGATTATGTTAAAATTTATATGGGATGGCAAAGGAACTAGAAAAGCTGAAACATTTTTTTTTGGAAAAAAAGATTAAAATGGGAGGAATCAGTCTATCCATCAACTGAATAGTTACCATAATCAAGAAAGTGCAGCCCTAGGTGGTTTGGCTCAGTGGATAGAGCATTGGCCTGTGGACTGAAGGATCCTGGGTTCGATTCTGATCAAGGGCACATGCCTGGGTTGCAGGTTTGGTCTCCAGTGGGGGCCCTGCAGGAGGCAGCTGATCAATGATTTTCTCTCATCATTGATGTTTCTATCTCTCTCAACCTCTTCCTTACTCTCTGAAATCAATAAAAATATATTTTAAAAAAAGGAGAGTGCAGTTTACCCAAAGGTATAGACACCAAGATCAATGCAATAGAATTGAGAAACCAAAATAGAGCAATACAAATATGCCCAAGTCATTATTGAAAGAGACTCAAAAAAAATTAAATAGAGGAAAGATAACCATTTCAAGAAATAGTTCTTTAGCAATTGGATATCATATATATATATATTTTTAGCTGAAACCGGTTTGGCTCAGTGGATAGAGCGTCAGCCTGCGGACTCAAGGGTCCCAGGTTTGATTCCGGTCAAGGGCATGTACCTTGGTTGCGGGCACATCCCCAGTAGGGGGTGTGCAAGAGGCAGCGGATCGATGTTTCTCTCTCATCGATGTTTCTAACTGTCTATCCCTCTCTCTTCCTCTCTGTAAAAAATCAATAAAATATATTTTAAAAAAATATATAATATATATATATATTTAAATCAACCATAACCTAAATCTTACGTGCTTAAATATAAAATTTTTAGAAAAAAAAAAAAAATCTAAGGGATTTAAGAATAGGCCCCCCAAAAAGAGTTATTAGATTTGACAGCAAATATATTACCTATAAAATAAAATAAAAATTGATAAAGTAGACTTTAACAAAATTAATGTTTTCTCTGTGAAAAAAATCTTGAGAATAAAACAAGGTACAGATTGAGAAAAAATATTTGCAAGCCACATATTCAATGAAGGACTAATATGTAGAATATATAGGAAACTCAATAATAAAAATAAATAATTCAATTAGAAATTGGGTAAAAGACATGGAAAGAAATTTTAGCAAGAAGGATATATAGATTACAAGTACATAAAAAGATGTTCCATATCATTAACCATTAGGGAAAAGTAGATTAAGGCTACAGTGAGATAGTACTGCATACTGTTAAATAAAATATAAAAATAGTAACACCATCAAATGCTGGTCAGGATGCAGATAAACTGAATCATGCATGCATTGCTGGTGGGAATGTCAAATATAACTGCCATTCTAAAAAAAAAAAATGTAGACATGCTACCACACAACCCAGCAATTGCTCTCCTGGGAATTTATCCCAGAGAAATGAAACTTATGTTTATACAAAAACCTCTGCACAAATGTTTATGGCAACTTTATTCATAATAGCATCAAACTGGAAACAACACAGATGTCCTTCAATGGGTGAATGGTTAAATAAACTATGATATATCCATCCTGTGGATTACTACTCAGCAGTAAAAAGAAATGATCTATTGATTAATGCAACAACCTATATGAATCTCCTGGGAATTATGCTGATTTTAAAAAAAGCAATCCCCAAATATTGCATGCTATATGTTTTCATTTATATAACACTAGAGGCCTGTTGCATGAAGATTCATGCAATAGGCCTTCCTTCCCCTGGCTGCTGGCACCAGATTACCTCAGGCACCCAGGACCCAGGCTTTTGCTCTGGCCACAGCAGAGAAGCCAAGCCTCAAGGCTAGGCTTCTCCATTCCGGCTGCAGCGAGGCTTGGCTTCTCCACTCTGGCTACAGCAGAGAATCCAAGGCTCTTCAGTCTTCAGTCATCTTCAGTCTTCAGTCTTTGCTCAGGCTGGAGCCTTCAGTCTTTCACTCCATGCCTGCATATGCAAATTAACCCACCATATTTGTTGGGTTAATTTGCATACTCACTTCTGATTGGCTGGTGGATGTCACGGAGGTACGGTCAATTTGCATCTTTCTCTTTTATTAATTAGTGTAGACTAGAGGCCTGGTGCATGAAAGCCTGGCCTGCCCCCTCTCACAGTCTGGGAGCCCTCAGGAGTGGGAGGCAACCTGGCGATCAGGGAAGGCGATGCCCCTATCACACCTCTGCTGCTGCCATTGTTGGCAGCGCAAGCCTTGGCTGGCCCTGGTTACCTGAGCCTTGGGCAGCCCTGGGCAGCTGGGCAGCCGCCATTCAAGGCTTGACTGCACTTCGGGCTGGCCCTGGGTGGCTGGGAAGTTGCCATCTGAGGCTTGCTTGTGCCTCTGGCATTGTCTGGCCAGCCGCCATCCAAGCCATCCTGTGCCTTGGGCCAGCCCTGGGCGGCTGGGGTGCTGAGGGTACTGGGGGACTCTGGAGGCAGGCACGCGGAGCGGCTGGACCCACCTGGGGGTAGGTCCAGCCGTGCCACATGCCTGCTGCCCCAGTGGGGCTGAGGGGACTGGGCACCACCATCTTGTTGCTGTGGGTGCTGCCATCTTTGAAGGTGTGGCAGTCAAGTAGCATATTCCCTCCTTATTGGTTGTGGGTGCCACCATCTTTGTGAGGGTGTGACGGTCAATTACCATATTCCCTCTTTATTAGATAGGATTCTTAAAATGACAACATTACCAAAATGGAGAACAGTTTAGTGGTTGCCAGGGTTTAAGAAGGGGTTGGGAGCCAGAGGAAGAAGATCTATAATAATAAAAGTGTAATATGCTAATTAGACTGGATGACCTTTTGGACGAAGCCTGAGTCCCGGTGCCTGCCAGAGGCTGGAGGGAAGTCTGGGTCCCAGGTGCTAGAGGGAAGCTGGTGCCAGCAGCTGGGGGAAGGAAGGCCTACTCTTGCATGAATTTCGTGCATTGGGCCTCTAGTGTGACTATAAAAGGGAAACATGAGGGATCCTTGTGATCAAAATGTTGTGCCTACTAAATGCATTAATGTCAATATCCTGGTTGTGTTATTATAAGTTCTTATCATTGGAGGAAACTGAGCTAAGAGTGCACATGATCTCTCTGTATTATTTAGTTTTTATCACAGCATGTGAATTAGCTCAAAATAAAAAGTTTAATTAAGAAGAAGTATATGGGGAGAGAGCAAGACAGGACTTAACTCTTTGCACTCGCTTGCTTTTTTCTCGAGCTGCTACCGATGCTAACTGTGTCGAGTCACACTCGACATCTGAGTGCAAAAGGTTAATAGCTTTTGAACAAACAGCTATTTCTACTTACATTTTGCACGATATGACAAAATGGTATTTTGTTACTAAAAAGCATTAAAAAAATTAAACCCATATAATTTTAGCTTCTTTAAATGTATAGTATATAGAAGATGGTGGTTTCTATTTTGAGCTGGCCATTTTAAGTGGTATGGTGCCAAGTTCTTGGGACTGCACTTAAGATGAATTTAAAAGAAATTCAAAGCCAAGATACAGGATGAAGAAGACACTAGAAACCATGTCATACATGAAATAATGAGGTAAATTGACAGTGTTGACCCACAAAAGAGAAGTTGGTGGACAGGAGACTGTACTCTTTAATCGTCTGAAGAATAACCCTATGGAATAATTAGATTTCTCTGTAAAACCCTAAGGAATAAAAATAAGACTAAATAAGAAGGCAAAATAAGAGATATTTCAGTTTGATTACTGGAGGATGAAGGGTGGGGAAAATGGGGAGATGTTGGTCAGAGTACAAACTTTCAGTTTTAATCTAATGTATAGCATGGTAATTATAGTTTATAATACTGTATTAAATACTTGAAAATTGTGTGAGAGTTGATCTTAAAGTTTCTCACCACAAAAAAAGAAATGGTAATTATGTGACACGATGGAGGTAGTAGTGAACTCTATGGTGGTCAGCATTCTGCAATATATAAGTTTATCAAGTCAACATGTTGTACATCTTAAACTTACACAATGTTATATGTCAGTTACATTTCAGTAAAGCTGGGGGGATGGGTGGCCCTTAGCTGGAGTGAGAGGGAATCTTCTGAATGTAAAGTAGCTCCTATTGTAGCTGTGTGACGATAAATAGTCAAACAAATGTGGGTTGTAAGAGCCAGAGGGAGTGTGGGTGTGTTCAACTTCCAAATACATTGGCTTTACTTGGGGTAGAGTTATCTCCATCAGTGTTTCTTCAGTGAAGCCATTCTTTAGTGGGCCATCAGCTTAGCAAAGTATCTACTGGTTCAGCTCGAGGCAGTGTCACTCAGAGTCCAGAATGACAGGGTAACTTTGGTGCAGCTTATGTCCCTGAGGAAGGTGGGCCTGCACCAGAGGCCTGACCTATAGCTGTGACAAAATATGCTCCCAGCTCTTGCATCTACCTCAAAGGCTCATATGAAGAGATAGTGTATGTCAGGCACATAGCAGAGTGTCTAGATTCACAGCAAGTGTGCAATAGATGGTGTTACTTTCCTTCCCTTTTACACTTGTTGATATGTGTTAGATATGCTATGGAGGGGATCCAACCATCTAATGGACAGTTGAACTGAATGAGTGGCCCCTAGGATTCTTATCCCAAAGACAACTTCTGCAGAAGAAAATTTATGTGAGAGCAGGGCCAGGGGTAGGGGGAGGGAGACTGGCAAACTTTTCCTAGGAAAATCAAGCTGTTAATAAGATCGGTAGTCAGTTTATCATTATTTAAGTGCATAAATGATCCCCTTAACTTCTTAAACAATGGCCCATGTGGAAAAGGCCATCATCCCTAACTCTGTGCCATATTCCATAATCAGGTCCTTAAAGAAGCTCTGCTTTCCCCACAAAGTACACTTAGCAGGATAACAGCTTCTGTTCTCTCTCTGTCTCTGCATGGCAGACACTATTCCACCTCTCCATCCTTTTTTCTTTTCTTTCTTTTTTAAATTAAATTTATTGGGGTGATATCATATATATTTATAAGCCTAAGCGACCATTTGACCGGTCGACTAGTCACTATGATGCGCACTAACCACCAGGGGGCAGACGCTCAATGCAGTAGCTGCCTCCTGGTGGTCAGTGCGCTCCCACAGGGGGCCAAGATGAGTGGGAGCAGCACAGCACCCGGCAGGGCTCGGGTTCCTCCCCGGCTGCCTGCTGCTTTGCGCACTACTACATCCCTTGGTGGATGTTGGATGCTGGTTTCAGCCTGATCCCCACAGGCCACACTGAGGGACCCCATTGGTGCACAAATCCGTGCACCTGGCTTCTAGTTGGTTAATAAAATGATATGTTTCAAGTGTACATGACACATCATCTGTATATTGCATTGTGTGCCCACCACCCCAAGTCAAATCTCCTTCCATCACCATATATTTGACACACTTTACTCCCCCTACCCCCTTACATCTGGTTACCAACAGTACGGTGGTATGAGTTTGTTTGTTTTTCTTCTTTATTTGTTGATTTCAGTTTTATATCTGTCTTATTTCACTTAGCATGGTATTTTCATGATCCAACCTTACTGCCCCCAAGATGTTCTTATGGAAATATTTAAGACAAACATATTGGTGTATCTAGGGCTATATTAAAAGTATCTATCAGCAGCATGGTATGGCATCAGATGATCAGAATAGATGCAAACACTGGGGCAGTCTTGGAGTTCCCCTTCCATTTGGCATTAATCTTTTGATTGCTGGATCATGGAGCAGCACTGTAAAGGGGCTAGGCAGGATGGAATGGCACTTGAGTGCTCAAGGAAAAAGCTGTAAATCAGCCAACGTAAGTTATTAACAATCTGTATGTCCATCGTGATAAATACATGGAATGGCATCCCTAGTCTTCGAGGAAGGGTGGTGAGTAGGGAGCAAAGATGTATGGAAGTGGGGAGTGGTGAAGATAGGAAGTATTATCTGAAGAAAAAAAAATTTTATATAAGAAAGGTCCAAACCTGTAGAGAATGTTTATAAAAGTTTAGTTTAGTTGAGCCAAACTGACAACATATATTCTGGAGCAAGATCTCAAATGCTCTGGAGAATAACAGTTTTAGAGCTTTATTTATGCATGTGAAATTAAGGAGGGACTGTAAGGAAAATTACATGGAGGTAGGAGAAAGCAAGGCAGAAATTGGATTACAGGATAGTGAACAAGATATGTGCTCTTTTGAGGATTGTTATGGTTTATTTCAAAGGTGTGTTGACCTAGATGTACAGAACAAATTAACAGGGCTTACTTAAGGGAAATATAAACCTTTTAATAAAAAAGCTTATATGTTTGAGGCATGACTGCCCACCATAACCTGCCCAGTTTAGAATTTATAATCAGATCACCCTATGAGGATACTTTCCATAGAAGCCCTTTCTTTGTCCAAATATACATATATTTATCATCCATGGTGAATCTTTATGTCATTAAGTCTTAACTTCCTCCTCTGTAAATAGAAGGAGTGAGGCTAAGCCACTAAATTAATAATAAGTGTTAAACACAAAAAGGGACAAATGATGACAAATAATGAATTGCAGGTAAAATTATAGCGAAGAAAATATTGTTAAATATAAGTTATTTCTTAGTTTTGTAAATTTTTAGTTATTTTATCATAGCTTATATTTGCACTTATTAGGCTGAATATATGTCATGACTAAAGTCTATTATTATTCATTGGTATAGCAGGTTGAAAGTAAATTAATTCTTTCAACTAAATGGTTTATTTGACAAATGTTTGGTATTCTCATTAGAAACAATTAACATTCAAAAGTAAGGTTAAGGGAAAAAATCAATAAGCCTTAGGATAAATAAAAGTGAAAAGCACAATCTACCACTTTACAATCTTCAAATAGAATTTTGTAGCTTAAAAAAATCAGTTCATGTCTGTTAACATTGGTTACTGCTTGGTACTAGGCTTATGGACAATTTTGTTCTTTATTCTCTTTGAACTTTTCCTATAAGGAATATACAGTAATTTATGATCAGAACAATAAAAATTTATTGAAAATAATTGGAAAACTAGTAAGTAGAAGACAGAAGAATAAGAATAATCTGATGATCTCTGGTGGCCTTAGGTCTTTGTTGGATGGTAATATATTGAATATATATAAGGAATCAAAGTGATTTGAACTTTATTTTGTTAGCATGAATACTTTTATATAACAGGGGGAAAATAAGTCATGCATTTTGAAGATGAATTGAGAAGATAAGTTTTTAAAAGGAAATTTCCATCACCAATTAACTAATTTGCATTAAAACACTCCTAATTAAAATGTTGGTTTTTTTTTTTTTTTTTTTTTTTTTGTGTGTGTGTGTGTGTGTGTTTTAACTTACTAAGAGCTAGCATTGTGTCTTTTGAGGGAAAATGTCTTTGAAGATCCATTCACAGAGGTCACTTAGTTCAACTTGATGAAGCTTATATCCTTGCTTACTGATGGAAACTGAGGGCATGGGTATGTATTGAGGGCATATTTCTGGCTCAGACCTTGATGGTTTGAGTACATGTGGCAAGAAGGGAAACCCTGGCCCAATTTTCACAGGTGGCTGCAGCAGAGAATCCTGAGACCCATCTTGCTTTCAAATGTGCAACAAGGCAAAAGGCTGAAGTTTACATGTTCCTGCATACATTTTCTAATGAACTATATCCTATAATCTACACTAATAAAAGAGTAACATGCTAATTGATCATACCTTCATGACGCCCACCAGCCAATCAGGAGTGAGTATGCAAATTAACACAACAATGATGGTGAGTTAATTTGCATATGCAGGCATTTTGCACCACACCAGCCGCTCCAGGCCAGGAAGGCAGAAAGGCGGCTCTGGGCCAGAGTGAAAAGGCGGCTCTGGCCAGAGCGAAGGCAGTGCCGGCAGCCAGGGGAAGGAAGGCCCATTCTTTCACGAATCTTCATGCATTGGGCTTCTAGTAGTAAGTATAAATGGGAAAAGAGGCTCTCAGATAAGTTAAATGATTTATTCAAACTCACTATTTAGATAGTATAAGTAAAAAAAGCTACATTTATATATCACATCTCTTTATTTCCACTTGATATTGAACTCCAAAGCAAACTTGGTTTTATAGAGGTGATTAGGGTCACCAGAGAGATGAAAAGTTTCTTTAGATTGTCTTGGTTTGTGAATTACAGGTGACCAGGCAAGCACTCGAATATCACTCCTTTTGACATAATGGGAATTAAAATGCAATCCAAGGTGAATATAAGAAATATGCCTCCAGGAAACAAAACAAATAAAAGTCTCTAAAAAAACACTAAAAGTCCCAAATGACAGAACATAACAATTAATTCTTGCATTACTTTCAGGAAAGAAAAACAATAGGTTCTAAAGAAAACAAGATTTTTTTAAAAAAAGGTTAGTTTTAATTTAGTTCATGGAATAGAATACTTAACATATATATTTAGAAGGATTCCTTCCCTGTGGCTTATATTGACAGTTCAAAGGTTTTTATCCAGCATCCTTTGCAATACAAAGAAAACCACCAAGCATCTCTTCTACTGTTTCTGTTTCTTCCTCCCTCCTCCCCCATTTATTTGTTGTTTATTTACATTTCTCCCTATCACATTGTGATTCAAATCCTCTCATGTCAAAACCTGTGCCTCAGGATTTGGAAAAACTATAGCTTGGAGAACACACACCATTGAGATGAGGAATGGTGCACCGGTTTCACACAATGAAGAGATGTCATCTAAGAGGTCAAGAGGATGCTAGCATGTGAACACATGGGCAGGGCAGGGACGTTTGAAGTAGACATCCTGTGAAAATTCAGGAAGCATTCAACAGCTCATAGTAGGATTGTGCCTTTGGGGCCGAACACCAGTTTTGGTGAAAGAGATAAAAAGGGATGGAATGATCAATATAGGCTCTCAGTTTGAAGAAACTAGGTTACTAAATAAGAAATTAGACTGAATACAATAAGACAAGCACCCAGTGATGAAATCTGGAACACAAGGATGAAAGCTACATTTAAGATGGCTTACCTTTTCCCATATGTTCTTAGACAGTAACTCATATGACAGAGAATTATTTTAGTGCTTTTTATAATGATCAGTTATAATTGCTCATTTATAAAATACCTTCCAGTTCTTATATATTGTACTTTATCTTTGAATAAAAATTACTTAATCCCACTAAAAGGAGTTTTTAGGGGTGAAATACGCAGGTTTAGGAAATTATAGGAATTAAGCAGTCCATGAAAAAAGCCCAGGGCTACAAAGC
This sequence comes from Eptesicus fuscus, assembly GCF_027574615.1. Lineage (NCBI taxonomy): Eukaryota > Metazoa > Chordata > Mammalia > Chiroptera > Vespertilionidae > Eptesicus > Eptesicus fuscus. The sequence continues at coordinate 43,293,868 of NC_072480.1, read as the reverse complement.
TGCAAAGGGTACATTTCCATAAGATAAGGGAGCTGGGAGCCACAGAAGGTACACATTTACAGAATAAAGGGAAGGAAGCCCCTCATTCAGAGAGGGAAGAAGAAAGCCCAGAGGATGTAGGGAAACAATAAGGTAGAAGAAGGAGGGAACCTCGAGTACTTTGTGAGGTCTGAGCTCTGGAGTTGCTATAGTGAGTAATCTAAGGGGGATAGTGACCAATCAGAGGGGATATCAGGACACAAAGATCTGCAGCCTTTATGAACTGAAGGAAAAGGGACTCAGTGGGACTCCTTCCCCCTCCCCACGTGGGAGTCTGTGCTTGTTTCTCAATAAATGTCCACCTTTTGCTATACTACATTTCGTCCGTGGTTTCATTCTTCGACTCCACCAGACAAGAACCCAGGAACCATCCTGCCCAGAGGAACACCGTGCTTTCCAGTCCAATTTTCCCATATCACCTTCAACAATATTCCTTACTCAATCCTAGGAAAAATACATGTATAGATGCCTACAGGCATATGTATTTTTTAAAAATATACATTATTATTGATTTCATAGAGGAAGGGAGCGGGAGAGAGAGATCGAAACATCAGTGATGAGAGAGAATCATTGATTGGCTGCCTCCTGGGGATTGAGCCCACAACCCAGGCATGTGCCCTTGACTAGAATCAAACTCAGGATGCTTCATTCCACAGGCTGACACTCTACCCACTGAGCCAAATAAGCTAGGGCAACGCACATGTATTTTAATGTCACTGAAAACTGCAACAATGTTCTCCATTGCTATGGGAAACTTTTGCTTTGGGATTAACCTTACTAACCTTTATCCCCAATGAAAGAGCTAGCATCATATTTTTCTATTTCTGCTTTACAAAATAAACATAAAATATGTATTCTAATTTTGGCTAGATATTATATATATAAAATGACCAGTTGAAACAAATCATATTGTTGTGGCAAATGGCCCAGGAGAATGACAGCTGGCACTGAGAGGAATCAGGAAAGTAAAACCTTTATTATGCAGCACTGCTAGTCTAGGGAACTCTGATACAAAGCCTGAACTGACAATGTGGGAAGTTTTGATCCTACCTAATAAAAGGGTAACATGCAAATTGACCGCACCTTCGCTATGCCCAAGCCACACCCACCAGCCACGCCCACCAGCCAATCAGGGCGAGTATGCAAATAAACCCAACCAAGATGGCTACAGCCACAGAGAGCAAGGTTTCCCAGGCAACGGAGGAAGCCAAGCTTTCCGCCTGCCCTTGCTAGGCCTAAGCCTCCACTCAAGCTACAAAGTTTCAATTATAGAAGGTAAACAAATCTTAACAGAAATGGCGGCAGCCACGGAGCTGGAGAGAGCAGGCCAGGGTTGCCCCTGGCAACGGAGAAAGCAAAGCTTTCCACACACCCTGGCCAGGCCCAGGCCTCTGCTTAAGGCTACAAAGCTTCAATTATAGAAGGTGAATTAACCCCAACAGAAATGGCTGCCGGCCATGGAGCGAGCAGGAGGCTTGGCTCCGCTCCAGTCTACAAAGTTTCAATTGTAGAAGGTAAATAAATTCCAGATAACAGGGCCTCCTCTTGGGTCGCCAGGGGGCGTGGCTGTCCTACAAACCACCACAGGCCCCTTGCTCAGGCCGCCCCATGCCCAAAGGGAACCCCCATCCTGATTCGGGACACCCTTCAGGGCAAACCAGCTGGCCCCCACCCCTGTACCAGGCCTCTATCCTATCTAATAAAAGAGTAATATGCAGATTGACCATCATTCCAACACACAATATAGATGCCCCCATGTGGTCAAAGATCCTGCCCCCATGTGGACACAAGATGGCCACCACAAGATGGCCAGCAGGGGAGGGCAGTTGGGAGGCACCCGGCCTACAAGGGAGGGCAGTTGAGAGGGACCCAGGCCTACAAGGGAGGGAAGTTGGAGGCGATCAACCCTGCAGGGGAGGGCAGTTAGGGGTGACCAGGCTGGCAGAGGAGGGAAGTTGAGGGCAAACAGGCTGGCAGGGGGCCAGTTAGGCATCAATCAGGCTGGCAGGGGAGTGGTTAGGGGGTGATCAGACTGGCAGGCAGAAGTGGTTAGGGGCAATCAGGAAGGCAGGAAGGCAGGCAGGCGAGTGGTTGGGAGCCAGCAGTCCTGGATTGTGAGAGGGATGTCCGACTGCCCATTTAGGCCCGATCCGGGATCAGGCTTAAACGGGCAGTCGGACATCCCTCGAGGGGTCCCAGATTGGAGAGGGTACAAGGGGCCTGTGGTGGTTTGCAGGACAGCCCCCCCTCTTTGTGCACGAATTTCGTGCAACGGGCCTCTAGTCCTACCTAATAATAGACAAATATGCAAATTGACCGCACCTTCGCTACGCCCAAGCCACGCCCACCAGCCAAGCCACACCCACCAACCAATCAGGACGAGTATGCAAATTACCCAAACCAAAATGGCGGCTAATTTGCATATCAAGACAGCATCGAAAGAAGCCAAGAGCTGCAGAAGGGAGCAAAGCTTCAGAGAAGCAAGCAAGCTGGGGGGAGGAGAAGGGAGGAGCGGAGGCGGGGTTGGGGGAAAAGGAAGGAGAGCAGGCAGGCTGGCGGAGAAGGCGGGGCGGGGGAGAGTGCAGCAGGAAACCCTATTGCAGGATTTTTCCTGCAACAGGAACGCTAGTATATATATAATCTTCTTGGGGCGGGCCCCTTGGGGTGGGCTTTGCAGCTCCGCCCAAGTCAGTTAGAATGGGGAAGTAAGATTACCTAGTAACTAGATACTGAACTAGGATATAAGCCTCCAAAGTTGCCCCTCTATTTTCCTTCTCAATATCAAGCTTGACAATTTATTTAAAAAATATCCCAATGCAATCTAATTATGTTATGGCTGAAAATATCAACATACTCTTTCCTAATTTAATACCTAAAATTGCATGAATAGACCTTTTTGGAATCACTGATTTTGAAAATGGAATTAATTTAACACAATTTCATAAAGTTTCCTTGTACTCCTTTTAAATATGATCGTATTGTAGATAAAAATTGATAGACCATTTTTATAGGGCCCCTTGTACTTGTGGTGATTTAAGTGATATATATGTTGCCTAATAACCCCAGTTTAATTTAATATAAATTGTTAAAGAAAGCCTTTATTGCTTCTCTTCATGTTTCCTATATTATTACTAGTACTAAGATTTTAAAATGACTATGATTCTCATCACTATTGCCAAATTGATTTTTTCAAATTTATTTTTTCCACATCTAAGTGATTCATAACCATCTTTCCAATGAGCCATTTATTGCTATTCTCATCATGAGAAAGAAATATAAATCCCCATTTTATGGGTTAGTAAGCTGGCCACTCTTTAAATTAGTAATGTCAATGCCAAACTGAACTCTTTCTATTTTGAGGTATTATCACTATATCTTAAGCTTTTGAAATATTTTCAACTGATTTGGTAACCTAACAGCTTGTGGGAAGTTCATTCAATCTGTAAATTCATGGGGAAGACTCTACATTACATGTGAATAGAGACTTTGTTTTGCTCACTGCAGTAGCCCCCTCACCAAGGAACTATTGCCGGCACAGAGAAGGCACTCAATAAATGTATGTTGAGTAAAACAGTAAACCTGAATGCTAAATTATCCACATTATTTTAGAGGTTTTCTTTTTTTATGAGAGTAATGAAAGTATTACAACAAGAGTAAATAACAAATGCCCAAAACATTTTATTGCAAAGCAAAGATTTGTTACTTCTCTAGCCTAAGACACAGCTATAAAACCTGGCTTAATATGTAATAACTCAAACATAGAGTTAGATACAGTTGCATCAGTCAGATTCACTTGCAGAGAACAGAATTCACTCTACCAAGCTTAAACAGAGGGGTTTATAATAGTATATTTAACAGCTAAAGAATTGTTAGGAGGGCTAAAGGAACAGACTTTAGACCTAGACTTCAGGAAGAACACAAACCGGGCTGCCATGGAAATGTTTCCGTGATTTAAGAAGCTGTAGCATCAGAAAATTGCCAGTGAGACGGGGAAGGTGGCGATTATAGTTGCCATAATCTAAGTAAACAAAGTTGGTATCTCTGACCCTGCCTCTTTTCCAATCTACATGGTTTGGTACTCAAGACTCACAGAGCTACATCTGATTGATGGAATCTAAAATGCATTAAGATTGCTAGCTTCAAGTGATTCTGGGAAATCTAATTTTAGTATTCCAGCCTCAACACTATATAAAAGCACACAATTTACTATAAATGGCTTAGAATTATCCCAAAACATGATGCTCCACTGAATTCAGTATTTTAAATCCTTTCCAATAAATAAGAAGCTCAGATGATAAGGCATCAAGCATTAGACCAATCCAAGTTTATTGGATATGTAAGGTCTGACTAGCTTCCTTATCACCCACCAGTCACACATAACATGGTGAAACCAAGTCCCTAAAACAGAATGCCGCAAAAACTTGGAAAGCCATATTTAATGCAACGTTACTCTAAGATTTGACATTTTCCCCATTTAACAGTTAAAAGCATAGAAAACAATAATGCAGCTAAAATGGAAGTTTGAACAGAGCAGTAGGAAAAAATGCCACGAGAAAGAATAATTTCAGAAGATGAAGCACAGCGTTCATACAGTGGAGACTGCAGCAGCTGGCAGACAAGGCTGGCTCCAGAACACATTAGCTATATGACTGGTAATTTTTTCAGCCTCTCCGTGCCTCAGTTTCCTCATCAGTAAAGTAGGGCAAATAAAAGAATATCATGTTGAGTTTTCTGAGGGTGAATGGCTTAGAATTGTGCCTGGAACATACTAAGTACACAATAAATATCAGCTATTATAATGAGTCAGTTAACAAATAAATCAAAATTTTACCTAATGCCTACTTTCAGCTCTAGGGCCTGCAATGCATGCATGACAAGGTAAGACCCAAGTCCAACTCTCAAGGTACTTAGAGTCTAATGTAGAATAAACATCGATACAAGGTTAGAAAGTATTGTATGCGAATAGCAAAAATAGCAGAGAGAGTATTTTTTTTCTTTTAGGAAAAGATTTATTAAGACCGGAAAGTCTCATAGACAGAAGCAGCCTTGACAAGTAGAAACTGCCAGCACTAAACAAACGACAATCACTAGAGCAAAATGGGAGACACTGCTGGGCTCATCTGATCTTTCCAGTGGAGGTAATGCCTAAAAACAAAACCACCACAAGCCAAAACGTCTTCTAGGACTCAGAGGAAATATGAGTACAGATAAAATGAATCAACCTTTTTAGTTATTTTTATGCTATTTTTCTATAAACAAATAGCATGAATAATTAGGCATGCATTCAGATGCTCTTAGCATTTTGGTGATAAAAAAATCAATTGACAAAATTTGTGTGATAAATATATCAAAACAAGTTGCTTCCAAAAGTAAATTCAAAGTCGGCTGCCTACATGGGATAGCACTAAAGGTGACCGTAGCAAATGTTATCATAGGTACATTCAAAGATGCATAACTATGGCAACTTGAAACTGGCAAGAAAGAGTCCAACTTATGTGGAATTTTATATTTCTGTACAAGTGTTAGAAAAATATCCTTTTAAAATTTAACAATTTTCTGAAGAGGATATATGAGACAGTTCTTCCCAAATATTCTTAGGATGAAATAACTTATTTCTTTTCATATAGTCTGGTGCTTGCTTCACATACACAAAAAATATTGTTTTACTAGAGGCTCAATGTACGAAATTCGTGCAAGAGTAGGCCTTCCTACCCTGGGCTTCCCCTCCAGTTCCGGCTTCATCCGGAAGAATGTCCGGAATGACGTCCGATCTAATTAGTATATTATCCTTTTATTATTATAGATGATTATTTAATAGTTTAACAGAAGTTCTTGATTTGGTTTCCAAACATCTGATTCCTCAAATTTAATGGAAACAGTGTACTCAACATACATTTATTGAGCTTATGTTCCAAGCTTGACACTTACCAGCTGCTGTAGGAATATAAAGTTTAAGACAAGGTCCCTGATTTTAGAGATTTTTCAATGTGATTAAGTGGGGTAAATTATAGGGGGAGGAAAAGGCAAATAAAATTGAATAAGCAGGACAAAAATACAATGTAACACATAAATAAATAAATACACATACCAGGTTTTGCAGGTTAAATGTTACTATTCAGAGACATGACATTACTAAGACCTCATATAATAAATAAATAAATAAATAAATAAATAAATAAACAAATAAATAAATAAATAATTGTGGGGATGGGAGAATGACAGTATTTGAACAGAATCAGTAGAGAAAAAGAAAGAGCCATTCCAAATGTGGGAAAGAGAATGATCACAACGCATTTAAAAGAACCTGTAAAGCTGCCCTGGCCAGGTGGCTCAGTTTGTTGGAGCGTTGTCTTGTGCACCAAAAGTTTGCAGGTTTGATTCCCAGTCTGGGTGGGCATAGGAGGCAACTGAACAGATCTATATTTCTCTCTCTCTCTCTCTCTCTCTCACTCTCTCTCTCTCTCTTCCTCCCCCTATCTCTAAAAATCAATAAGTGGGTGAGGATTTTAAAAAAAGAATCTGTGAAGCTAATATTGCTATGGTAGAGAATATTCAGAGAGGACCAATAGGAACTATTTGAATGCCCAGATAAGGAACTCTGGGTAAGGGAGAACCACGGCAGGGTATTCAGCAGGAGAATATAAAGCTGAAATGGTTCTGGCAACAGAGTGGAGTCATCTGTATGGAGGGAGACAAACTGAATGAGAATTGCACAGAAAGTCCAGCTTGATGTGCTGAGGGTCTCAACTGGATTGACAGTGATGAGTAGAGAGAAGAGAGTATGAAGATGAAATACATTTATTAAAGAAGAAAGGAGAGCTTGATGTTTATTAGAAATAATTGGTAGCATTGTAAAAGTGCTGGAATTATATTTTATTCCTGATGAAACAGAAAGAGAAAAATGTTGAGAAACAGAGAGTGATTTGACTTCTTTACAGATATAGTTCCAAAGGAAAGCGAAATATTAATAATTGTGGGCAAGATTTAGCATCTTAATTCTCTAAAAGAACAAGCTAGGGTAAATGTATATTTTTATCTTCTAAATAAAACAAACTGAGAGGAGCTTTTGACATTATTAAGTTGATCATTACAGCTCTTGGATAAGCACTCTACGGAGATCCATTAATGGTGCTTTTAGTAAAAAAAAATTAATTGAAAAGGAGTAACTAATTGCTACATAATGGTTATCTAAAATATCTACCCATTACTGGCTCAAGAGATGACCCACTGGGTTGACAATGGAGCACCACTGACTTCATAGAATACTTGCTGGAGCTTCCTCTCATTTCTAAGATTCTTCTGGATCGCTCAGAAAGGCAAACATCAATTACCATCATACAATCGCAGTAAATAAGCCTAAATAAACATCATCATGGAGGTCAGAGGGAAGAAGGTGAAGTGCTCTCCATTGACCACAAGGAGTCTTTAGGAAAGGATTGGTTTAATTTTCCTAGACCACGTTTCTTCCTGGCCAGCACTTTTTGAGCAATAATAGAAATAGCAGGCATTAAATTTAAAACATCTATGTATTCTTCATTTAAAAGGGCTTAATTTAGCATGAAAATTAATTTATACAAGTGGCATTATTCACTGTGTTTTCTGAATTATTTGAAAGGCATATTTCCAGGGCTTAAAGGTTCACTTGTAACTATGATTACTATGAAAATGAGCCCTAACTGATGCATCTCTCAAAAAATCAACTGAAATATTAAATAAGGAGCTACCGACATAGGTAGGAGTCAATTTTGGTTTCACTATTAGAAGCTATCCACTGAACACTATCAAAACAGTTAAATGGCAGAAGAAAGATACACTTGAAATAAAAAAAGAATGAATGAATGAATGAATGTGGATTCTGTGAGTTCTCTGCAATGTGGAGTCTGTGCCCTTTCAGTTCTGGTACAAATCACTGCAAAGCAAAATGCCATGACCAGCTGGGAAAGCAGGTGTAAAATGGCCCAGCTAATTACAGCCTTGTCAAGTAATGGCTACAAGACGACCAGTGACTGCCTTCCTAGTGAATTTTAGGTGATTCCAACCAACTGGACTAAGAAATAACACATCAAGGGGAAAAGCCTGCCAGTCACAGAGAAAGGAGACAAGACCAAGATTGTATTGTTTTTTATCTGAGAAGTGAAAGGGCAGGAATTTTTACAAAATCAATCGGTAAGCCAAACATGCAAAGGAGATGAATAACCTGTGTCAGGGCAACTTGGAGGTCTCTCACTGTTGTGTCTTTGCTAGAACTACTGGGTTAGATGTGATCCAAAAGGGAAACTCAAGATGGGCAACCCAGCTTTCCAGTTCACAACCCATACTGGTTGATTCAGCAGGCTTCCCAGCAATCTTTTATGGATCACAACCAGAAAGTAAAGAATCTCTAGTATCCTGAAACATTGAATGACAAAAGAAGCTTGAATGTCTGGGCCAACAGCCCATTTCAATGCCCATAACCTGGGCCTTTTCTTTAAAATCTTCACAAAATGCAATCAGGCTACAAGTACCAAAGGGGAAGGTGAGTTATGAGCAGGATCTATAGGGCTGCTTGCTCCCCCTTCCATTCTTTGCCCCGAGGCCAGTAATACAGCATTTTCTCAGAGCCTGCTCAGTGAAGTGAAGGACACATGTCCAGATGGCAGAGTCACCTGCTCCTGGGCAATGCATAGAAGCACATATTGTCGTTTGGCTTCACTCCAGAGCAGAAGAAAGAGTGTAATATGTTAGGTCTGATAACTATATTCTAGCTGATCCAAGATGTTTTAGAGAAATAATATTTTCAGGATGGAGTTTTATTTTGAACTATGATGAAAAAATACTTTTAGTAATAATTGTATTGCATTATTATTTTGAAATCAGATTATTCTTTTTAAAAACCTCCAAATCAGGGTTCTCTGGTAATATTGTAAAATGTAACATTATTTAGGTCACTAGGATGCCAACTGCAACTTCCACTGTACTGACCTGTAAGATAATAAACTTGCAAACAGAGGTATGTTTACACTTGGAAAATGAGTCATTTCCAGTGAAGCCAGGATTACTTGAGAGTAATTCAACACAAATGTAGCCATACTTGTTTTACTAACTTAATGACACATGAACTAAGGTTTTTCTTAATAGAAAACTATAATTTTTATTAGACTCATAACCAGAAATTGCCTGTGTCATACATGATGTCTAATTCACTTACACAATTAATTTTATTTTTTTAAATAAAGAAGGAATGTGGCCCTCTTTTTACCTTGTTAACAAAAGTATCTAAGGAAGTATACAAAAATATGTACATAATATAAAAAATAAACAGATGAAGAAATTCAGAAGGGTGATAATAGACATTTCAAAGTTGTGCTTCAGAACCGATTTATACATTGCTCCTCTCCCAATTCTGTACCTTCCCCCTATTCTACGACCACCCACCACCAAAACAATACATACATTAAGCATTATGTTTGTTCCTACCAATTTCAGAAACCTTTGGAGATTTTGGATCTATGAAAGATATATGACATGCCAGCAAAATCATTAGCCAACTGCATTATAATATTCACATAGGAATGAAAATACTGTTATTGGTAAGGTCTTAACAAATAAAATTTCTTTATATATATTTTAAATGAGTTGCAGGATAGTGTTTTGAAGATGTATAAAATACGAACATTTCTTTCTCACTCATTTCAATTGCACTCCCCCTCCTCCTCCTCCTCCTCCTCCTCCTCCTCCTCCTCCTCCTCCTCCTCCTCCTCCTCCTCCTTCTCTACAACATTTGCTCCAATAGTCAAATATAGATTTAGTTCCTCAACAACTGTCCATTGAGTGTTTAGTATGCATTAGATACTAAGCTAGTCCAGCTCTGTCCCCTGACTTGGGCAAACAGCCAGCAGACAACTAGTTATCTCATGCTGCCTCTGTTGCACCCACTGGCTCAGCTTGTTCTTTGAGTTGGTAGTAAACAGGGAGCTGCAGCAATGTCAAGTAGAGATGGAAAATTGAGGACCCTAAAAGGTAGAAATCACATGTCTTGCTTATTGTTTGCCTGGGGGTGAGGGGTGGGGAGGGGGTCATAGGAAGGGAGGAATCAAGATTCATTCACGTAAAAACATCCCCACACAAAAAACACAAAAATAATTTGCCGCTTCCTAGCTTGTGCAACTCAGAGTATGATAATGCCATTCACAAACAGGAAACACCAGAGAAGGAATAGGGCTGGCAAAGGGGAGCTCAGTTTTCCTTTTAATGCTACATCCAACCTATGTTAGAACATTTAAGTAAAAAATGTCTTATGAAGTGTGGGATGGGGTTGTACGGGTCAGAAAAGTGAAGTGGACAGGTGGAACAGATTGAGCATTTTTAACAATCCTATATAATAAAGAGGTGATATGCAAATTGACCCTCACTCTGTCATGCCATCATAAGATGGATGTGCCCACAGCAGAGGCAGGGTTCCCGTAACACAAGATGGCTGTGCCCACAGTGGAGGCGGGGTTCCCGTAATGAGCTGTAATCTAATCTAATAATAGACAAATATGCAAATTGACCACACCTTCGCTACACCTAAACCACACCCACCATCCAAGCCACGCCCACCAACCAATCAGGACGAGTATGCAAATTACCCAACAAAGATGGCGGCTAATTTGCATATCAAGACAGTGTCGAAAGAAGCCAAGAGCTGCATAAGGGAGTAAAGCTTCGAAGAAGCAAGCAAGCAGCGGGGGGGGGGGGGGGGGGGAGGGGGGGAGGAGAAGGGAGGAGCAAAGTCAGGGCCGGGGGCGAAGGGAAAAGCAGGCGGGCTGGCAGAGAAGGCGGGGTGGGCGACAAGGGAGGAGCAGAGGCGGGGCCGGGGGCAAAGGGAAAAGCAGGCGGGCTGGCGGAGAAGGCGGGGCGGGTGACAAGGGCGGATCGGAGGTGGGGCCGGGGGTGAAGGGAAATGCAGGCGGGCTGGCAGAGAAGGCGGGGCGGGCGACAAGGGCAGAGCGGAGGCGGGGTAGAGTGCAGCAGGAAATCCTATTGCAGGATTTTTCTTGCAACGGGAATGCTAATGAGTGATAAGCAGGGACCTGAAGCTGCGTGGCTCTGGGCCAGAGCAGGGGACCTGAGGCTGCACCCCCAACCCGGTGGGGCTTGACGGGGGACCTCAGGCTGCACCCCCTGCCCCAGTGCCGGGCTGGGGGACCTGAGGCCACGCCCTTGGCCCAGTGGGGCTTAATAGGGGACCTCAGGTCATGCCACCCACCCGGCGGGGCTTGAAGGGGGACCTCAGGCCATGCCTCCTGCCCCGGCACTGGGGCAGGGGACCTGAGGGTGTGCTGGGGGATGTGAGGTTGTGCCCCCAACCTGGTACCAGGCCGGGGGACCTGAGGCTGCACTCCCTGCCTGGTGGGGTTTGACAGGGGTGGGGACAGCTGGGTCTAGATCTCACCCAATGGGGATGGGGCTGGCAGGTCTGGGTCTCACGCGATTTCAAGGTGCACGCAGGTGGGCGGGGACTTGACTCTGGATCCCATGGTGTGCCCCAGACTCTGACAGGAGGAAGATTTTCATACACATTTTACTAATTCTCTTTCATCTCTGACACTTCTATTATAGAAAAAGGGCGAATAGCAATATTAAAAAGTTTCCTCTAATTAATTCCCTTTTAATGTGCATGAATTCCGTGCACCAGGCCACTAGTTGAATAATAAAGTGCTTATGAAATAAAGCAGGGAAGTGGATGGAGAAGACCAAGGTTGGAATCCTGTGGAATATCAACATCTAATGGAACAGCCAACAGAAGAGGAACACATTTGGAAAGTTGATGATAAAAGATAAGAGAGATCTATCTTAGTCTAAGTCCCCCCCAAACCAGAATCTGACACAATACTTTGGTGCAGGTGGTTTATTTTGATAAATTATACCTGAGAATGGGAGTGAGGTGCTGCAAAGAGTTGAACAAGGAGCAAGAGACAATTTGAGGTGTCTTGCTGAATTCACCCCCACTAAGGTAATCAGGGGTTTCAGTCCTGCTAGGGACTTCTGAAGAACCATGTGTAATACACCCCCAAGTTGTCACCCCAGGGGACATAAAGGGGCAACATTTATTCAGAGGCTCTAGTGCCAAGTGGTCACGGTAGGCCCCTGGGGTTGTTAAGACCCTTGCACTTTGAGGTTTATGCTTATGTCAGAATGACTGAAAGGGGTTCCATAGATATCTCATACGGTGCTGGGAGGGAAGCACTGGATAGAAATTGAGAGATCTATGAGGAGGATGCTTTCATTTGAGCAGTGTGCACCTGGATGCCACAGTAACTGCTGGAGTGAAAAGGAGGGTCCAGAAAGTAAGAGGTGAGGCACAAATACATAGATTCTTGACATCACTTATATCTGCTCATGTCCCACATTAAACACAATCCATCATGCATGCTTTGATGACTTAGTAGTTGTCTGTCATCTCTAAAATATATTTAATATACAAGGGTGAATGGAACAAGCTACTCTCCCAGCTAATGTCATCCTAATGACTTCATTAACATTCATCATCTTTCTTCTACCACCCACTCAAGATTTTGCTCATCCTCAGTCAGCACTTAAGTGGGTTTAGCTTGCTTGCTTGCCTGATGGGGTGACTTCATCCATGAGAAGATGAAGCTCACAGTTGTTTCATTCTTGCTGCACCGTCATTTGTGAAATGGCTCATTTATAGTTATCACTTGCCACCAGGTGGTGGACTGGAATGCTCAAGAGATAGAGCCAGAACAAGACCTCAGCGTTGGTTTTTGCTGCTGAGGGAAAAGCATTTGGCAATGTCAGTAGCAAGGTCAAGGTTAATGAATGGGAGCCCATTCAGTAGAGTCCGTGCCTATCTCTCTTGCCTGCTCCCATGGTTATGAGTCTGGGTCCAAACTGGGAAGAGAGAGCAAACCATCATTTGAACATGAAAAGTTTGGTTAGAGAATTATTAGCTACAGCTTGACTGTGGTGATCATTTCACAATGTAAACATACAAGCATACCTCACTTTTTGACACTTCACTTTATAGTGTTTTGCAGATGTTGTGTTTTGTAAAAATTAAAGGCAAGACCCTCCACCAGCAAAAAGATTATGACTCACTTTATCACAGTGGACTGGAATCAAATCTGCAATATCTCCAAGGTATGCCTGTGTATCAGAATATCAGTGTATGGATTAAATAGGTACAGTTTTTATTTGTCAATTATGTGTCTAAAAAGCTGCAAAAAAGTAATGATTATTAACTATAAGTGAGTATTTAAATAACAAGGAATTGGCTAGTAAGAAATAAACAGAACTTCAAAGAATACAAGAGTAGCAATATAAGAAATAGCCATGGCCCTGGCCAGTGTGGCTCAGTTGGTTGGACATTGTCCCATGCATAGAAAGGTGGCTGGTCGGATTCCTGGTCAGGTCACATGCCGGGGTTGTGGGCTCAATCCCCAGTAGAGGGCCTGCAGTAGGCAGCCTATCAATGTTTTGCTCTCACATCAGTGTTTCTCTCTCTCCCTCTTCCTTCCTCTCTCTCTAAAAATCAATAAAAATATCTTTTTTTTTTTTTAATAAGAAGAAAATAAATAGCCACTATCCCTAGGACTACCATCGAGCACCCAAAAGAGAAATCCCCCAACACCAGGGCTATGACCAAGCCCTTGTTGGAGAGGACACAGCAGTGGCTTACTGGATGACACTAAAGTCGCTGCGGTGTTGTGCGGCAGAACTCTCTAAGGTGCTGCTGAAAGTTGTTCATGGTGCCCCACAAATACTGGGCTACAAACAACCAGAATGAAGGGAAGCTGCTGGCTGTGGGGCACTGCTGACAGGCCCGCAGCGTAGCAGCCAGAGCTGGAGAAGCCAGGGAACTACAGGAACCTGGCAGGCAAGCACACTGGGACCAGGCAGGCGCACCGTTTCTGCCGGCAACCCCGCTCCCACCCCTTCTACTAACAAAGCTTAAAACTGTGTCATCTGGCCAAGGAAAAATGTTTAAAGGCCCAGAGTTATGTTCACAAAGTAGGCAAAAAGGGGAGCTGAGAGGCAATAGACTGACAGGCAGCATACGTGACCCCACTGCTCATGGGCCCACTGCAAAAACACTGGGTCTCAGAGAGGAGGCAGGCTGGCATTCACAAGACAGCCCTTTTGTTTTCCTGGCTTTTTAGTGGCTCTCTGTGGAGGATAGTTTCTGATATATATTAACATAAAATTCAAAAATTGCCACACTTTCGGCCCATTCCCATTTGTCCATCTGCATGCTTTCCCCCCAAATGTCCTTTTTTCCCAATCTTCCAGTGTTGCTCCTCCCTGTCCCTGGATCAACCAACTAAGCCATTCAGTCCTGTGCAGGAGATTTTGTATATCTATACCTCAGGTCAGATTCACCTTCACGCAAGGTGAATAAATGATCAACTTCACAGCTTACAGTTCTGTTCCACTGGAGGGATTTTCCCTTTCCACTGTCCTTCAGGATCGCCTCTCAGTTGGGTTATCATGTGGCAATGAGGTCACGAAATCAGGAATGGTCCACCTGTGAATTAGCCTGATGTGTTTCCTTTTCTATTAATAGGTTACAGGGATCCCTGTCACGCAGGCAGAGGTGCAAATTGAGGGAGATGGAGACATTAGTGAAAGCCTCAGTGCAACTATAGTAGCTGCCAGAGGAGTCTGGGCCATGTTCCTGAAACTTAACATGTGTCCTCCAGGCCTGCTCAGGCCCATTTCCAAATGAATCACTCAGGATATGATAGATGGCTACAAGAGTAAAACTTATGAGTTGATGGATCTGATAACATCCAGCTAATGATGGTGCCTCTGATCTCACAGTCAGTTTCCCAAAGCCAGGCCTTCAGTCTTTAAGCATCCCAGTAGCATGCCAAGAACTGATTTTCAACACATGGGTCATTCTCTGCAGCAAGAGCATGCCCTGCTTCAGAACCTAGGGATCTCTCTTACTGGGGCTTACCAAAGAGGCGTGAGGAATTTTGTCTACCATGAGGGTCACTAGACCATTGGGTCACATGGCATGAAACTGCTCCTGATAACACCAGCAATTGTTGAAGTAAGAGCAAACGAGGTGTCCAATGTAAACCACAAAACATGTCCAATGCAAGCAGACAGAAAAGTAGGGAATAAGATCATAGAAAAAAAGGGAGGTACAATGTTTTTAAGAGGCCAATAAAATGTTTATTTCACATAAAACAGTGTAAGCAAAATCATATGTTATGTTAAATAGTAAAAAAAAATATATATCTAATGACCTTGGGTCGGAGCAAGTCAGGTTTGTACCGTAAGCAGAACTCAGGTTTGTATGAATTAAACTGAGCAGAGCACCCCTCAGCTGTACCTCAGCACAGCAGTGAATCCTGGAGGGTTACAGGTGCACCATGTTATCGATCCTCTCAGCATTTTGGAATAGGCAGAACCGCGGGATCCTCAGAGACAGTCCCTATAGCCATTGTCATCTATCATGTTCTATATGTGCCATGGCACTGAGAAAAAAAAGTGCTGGGAGACATAAAGCAAATAATGGGCATCTGGGAAAAACTCTTCTAAAGGTTGGCAGAGAAGGAGAGAAGTGGAATACTATTTAAAGTGTTTGAATATTTAATATGGAGAGATTTTTAGTATGCCTCTGTGCTTACAAAAGAAAGTAAAAATGGAAGGAAGGAAGGAAGGAAGGAAGGAGAGAAAGGAAAGAAAAGAAAAAGAAAGAAAAGGAGAGAGGGAGGGGGAGGAAAGAAGAGATAGAAATAAAAGAGAGGAGCAAATTTTCAGTGGTTTCCTAAATATGACTTGACTGGATTAAACAAGATGTTATCCATTTCTAAACCTTTCATTGACTATTAATTAGAAGCTTATGAAAATAGAGTTTAAGGTGCAGGCCACTGGTACAGAGTTCAATGCTATCCAGGATGGTCAAAGACCTAAAAGCTAGCAGTGACATGTTGAAGAGTCAGAGTCATGTAAGATCTTGGTTAAGTACAAAAAAAACTGCTGAAACCAACCTCAGCTGACATTGTATGGTGATAAAAGATTACTCATTACCTGAAAATGTACTTGCTATTTCTTTCATCACATTAGTTTTATTTGGCTTGATTTTCTGAATCAATTGATATAATTGTGACTTATAGGCTATAATGCATTATAATAGATTAGAGGCCCAGTGCACGAAATTCGTGCACGGGGGTCCCTCAGCCCAACCTGCACCCTCTACAATCTGGTAGCTCTTAGAGGATATCCTACTGATGGCTTAGGCCCACTCCCCATGGTTCTCTGCTCTCCACAGGGCCTGGAGGTTTCCCTGCAGCCATGGAGATGAGGCCCCCATGCCCTGCTGTCGCTCTCTGCCTGCTGCTGCCATGCGCCATGCGAAGGAAGCCCCAATGCCCTGCAGTGTGCTCTGTCTGCCGGGCCTGGGGGCTTCCCAGATATGGACACATTAAGGAAGCCCCCGTGCCCTGTTGTCCAGGCTCTGTCTGCGGGGCCTGGGAGTGCTCCCACCGCCATTGCCCACTAAGGAAGCCCCCAAGCCCTGCTGTCTGGGCTCTGTCTGCCATGTATGGGGACTTCCCTGCCACTGCCCCACTAAGGAAGCCGCCATGCCTGGCTTTGCAGGGCCTGGCGGCTTCCCCGCTGCCGAGATCAGGAAGCCACCATTCCCTGCTCTGCTGGTACTGGGAGTCTTCCCGATCGCCACGGCGACCAACGGGAAGACTCCAGGCCCTGCTCCTCTGCCGGCTCCATGTGCGCAGGGCCTGGCGTCTTCCTGATTGCCGTGGCCACAGGCCCTGCTTCTCCACCAGCTCTGTGTGTGCAGGGCCGGGCATCTTCCCGATCGCCTCAGCGACCAACAGGAGAAGACTCCAGGCCCTGCTCCTCCGCCGGCTCCATGTGCACAGGGCCTGGCGGCTTCCCGCTGCCGCAGCACTAAGGAAGCAACCATGCCCTGCTCTCAGTGCTCTGTTTGCTGGTGGGACAGGCCAGACACTCCAGCAGCGGGGCTGAGGGGACTGGGCGCCGCCATCTTGTGGGTATGAGGGCCACCATTTTGTGGAGTGATGCCTAATTTGCATATTACTCTATTATTAGATAGGATACTTGGGTTTTGGTGTTGTGTTTTTGTTTTTTTCTTCTATTGTGGCTATGTTTTTCTCTAAAGAAGCCATTACTCAGAATTTTTAAAAAACCTATTAACTAACTAGAGGCCTGGTGCATGAAATTCGTGCACTGGGGGGGGGGTTGTCCCTCAGCCCAGCCTGCACTCTCTCCAATCTGGGATCCCTCTCACAATCCAGGACTGCTGGCTCCCAACTGCTTGCCTGCCTGCCTGCCTGATTGCCCCTAACCGCTTCTGCCTGCCAGCCTGATCACCCCCTAACCACTCCCCTGCCAGCCTGATCGATGCCTAACTGCTCCCCTGTCAGCCCGATTGCCCCCAACTGCCCTCCTCTGCCAGCCTGGTTGCCCCTAACTGCCCTCCCCTGCAGGTCTGGTCTCCCCCAACTCCCCTCCCCTGATGGCCTCGTCACCCCTAACTGCCCTTCCCTTCTGGCCTGATTGCCCACAACTGCCCTCCCCTGCTGGCCTGGTCGTCCCTAACTGCCCTCCCCTGCAGGCCTGGTCTCCCCCAACTGCCCTCCCCTACTGGCCTCGTCACCCCTAACTGCCCTTCCCTTCTGGCCTGATCGCCCACAACTGCCCTCCCCTGCGGGCCATCTTGTGGCGGCCATCTTGTGGCGGCCATCTTGTGTGAGGGCGTGACAGTCAATTTGCATATTACCACTTTATTACATAGGATAGCTCTATAAACATCTTCCAAAGGCCTTCTCTGCATAATTATTATAGTGTTTTAAAAAATTAGTATGCACCTACATTTTTAGTCAGAATATATATATACACAATCATATTACTTGAATTAGATTAGGTCAAATTAGCATGTATCATACATTGTTCCAAGCAGAACTGACATAAGTTCCAAAGCTAGGACGAGTCCCCCCTCAGCATGTAGTCAGATTCGGCTTTCTTTATTTCTGTTGATGTTTTTTATCTCATTCTATTGATTCTATTTTTCTGTTTTGCACACTGACAACTTATTTGATTCTGGAAAATGCATCTTTTCTTGTTTATATGTCTCAGTACTACTATCTGTCCCTTGTGCAGAGCTCAGGAATATTCCTCACTCTTTGCTGGATTAGAGGCACGTAAGTCTGTAACTCCAAGGCAGCTCAGCCTGAATCAGGCTACTTTAATACAATAAACATGATGTACTAGTAAATATGTAGGACAATGAAATCAACGTAACAACCATTAAAATTCTAGTATACATAACAGTTGACAAAAAAAAATCAAAGAAAAATGAGGTTAATTTAGAAGAAGTGAACTCACTTGGCATTAGAAGAGGACAGAGTTTGAATGGGGCGTGAAGGTGGAATGATGGAGGAATGATGGCTGGATAGTCACAACTTCATTGAAAAGGGACAACTTAGCTAGAATTGTAGAATATTAGGACTGAAAGAAACTGAGATTATTTGGTGTGTTCCCCCCAGTGCATCAAAGACTATAGAAGGGATGAGAGCCGCTATTGTGCCCTGTTCCTAATATCAATTCAAGAAGCTGAGTTCAAGGGTTATGTAATGTATACAAACCATTTACACAATTGATCCTTTTTCACCTCTGAAACATGAAGTATTGGAGTTCATGCTTTCATTCTATTGATATGATTCTCCCTCCCATGAAGTTCCCTTTTATTCTTTTTGTACTGATACCAAAACTTGTTTCTTCACACACACACACACACACACACACACACACACACACACACACACACAGGCCAAGCAACAAGAACAAGCAACATTTTGCAACCTGGAGAAAAGCATTTATTCAAATCTCTATACTACCCTCAATCCAACACCCAAACGGCATTTAAGCTTTAGAGATATAGTTCCACCTCAATCATATTTGAAGCAATTTGCTTTTTCAAATCACAATATTTACATTTGCATTAAGATTCACAGTGATTTTGTAGGGTTCCCCTGCCCCCCAAACATACTTTACTTCAGAGCTTATTCTGGGATTTTTCCCTAGGTAAAGGACATCTGCCCTAGGGACCTCCAGGAGCTGAATAATATTGAAACATCTAAATAAAAGTTTTTTTTTTTCTTTTTCTCATACTTAGTATGCTTGCCAAAACACAGAGCCCAGTCATGGAGATTATAGGTATGATTTTGGTGAAAGGATAGTACAAATAGTTAAAAACAGGGAAGGCAATGTACCTAATGGTAAGGAATATAGGCCTGCACGCTAACTGATTACTAGTGACGATATCTTTAGCAAGTTACTTTATATCTCCAAGTTTCAGTTTGATCTTCTACAAAATAACAACAGTAATAATAATAACGGGAGCAACAATGATAATAAAATCTCAAAAGGTTTGGGATCAGAATATATATGATGATTTATATGATGCCTTTTCATAATGATTACTTGGCAAATAACTATTATTATTATCTCTCTGTAGAGATAAGGAGTATACATCTGTACTCATGTATATATATTTAGACAGAATGAGTTATAATGAAATAAACTGACATATACATACCAATAAGCTTATTTGGAAGCAAAAATGCAACCATTCATTCACATACCTTTTGAATGTAGGGTAACTACTTCAAACAAAATATAGTTTTAGGTGAAAGAGTTAAGTGTGTTGTGTTAGTACCAATTTTTAAAAATATATTAATGATTAGACTCCATGTGACATGAGTCCTAATAATTTATTGATCATAAAGGTAAAATATTAGTCTTTAAATTAGTGTCATTTTAAATTGTCAAGGTCTGTGTGCTACGAAATCCATAACATTTAAAAATATTTCCTCATTAGTGACACTGTGGTAGTTATTGCTTTCATTCATGATCCTGGTTTATATTAATGAGTGTTACATCTATAAAAATAAAAGGGTAATATGCTAATTAGACCAGATTTCTTCTGGACGTCATTCTGGACGTCCTTTCTGATGAAGCCGGGGCTGGGGGGAAGCCAGCCAGATCCCGGGTGCCTGCGGGCGGCCTGGGGGAAGCCAGCTCAAGTCCCGGGTGCCTGTGGGTAGCCCAGAGGAAGCCAGCCAGGGCTCCAGGTACCTGCTGGCAGCTGGAGGAGGGAAGCCCGGGTCCTGGGTGCTAGAGGAAAGCTGGTGCCAGCAGCCCGGGGGAAGGAAGGCCTATTCTTACATGAATTTTTGTGCATTGGGCCTCTAATAAAGTTTAATATATGTTGTTGCTCATTGTGTTTAGTCCTGCGGAAGTGAGCAACATAATTTGTTGAAATATGATGATCAAAGCTCAGATAACAAAGACTGTGCCTTAAAACACTTGAAGATAAGGCCAGGTTTTATAATAACTTAATTTTTTATATAAAGGCCACATTGAGTTAATACATGTTCATACATACACTCTATATTACCACTTATATTTAGTAGGATAAATGGTAGTAATAGGCACAAAGGGCAATGGTAAGAACATTATATCTTACAGTTATAATACACAGGTTTTTTTTTTGCTCCAGAAAACCTAACCATTACAGCCTTAGGGAGGGGAAAAATGTCTTTTTTAAGACAAATGATTTTCTTCCATAATTTCCCTTGTTGTTCTCTGAATTATTTTAGTTATTTATACTAATAAAAGGGTAATATGCTAATTAGACTGGACATCTTCTGGACATCCTTCTGGACGTCCTTCCAGACAAAGCCACAGTGGCTGCAAGGGCTGAGGGCCCGCAGCCGTGGCAGCTGTGAGAGCCAGTCCAGTACCACAGTACCTTTTGCAGAGGCCGCGGGAGAAGGCACCACAGGAGAAGGCAGAAGGGAGAAGGGAGAAGGAAGAAAGCCGATGCCACTGGAGAAGTGAGAAGGCCAGCACCATGTGAGAAGGCAGAAGGGAGAAGGCCGGTACCGCGGGAGAAGGGAAAAGTGGCAGTTAGGCAGTTAGGACGATCAGGCCATGATGGGAGAGCAGTTAGGGAGATCAGGCTGGCAGGGGAGAGAAGTTAGGGACATCAGGCAGGCAGGCAGGTGAGCGGTTAGGAGCCAGTGGTTCTGGATTGCAAGAGGGATCGCAGATTGAAGAGAGTACAGGCTGGGCTAAGGGACCCCCCCATGCACAAATTTTGTGCACTGGGCTTCTAGTCTATATATATAAAAAGCCAGCGACCAGAACGCTGGAACGACTGGAACAACCAGTCGCTATGTCGCTATGATGCCCACTGTGGTTAGCCAACCGGTCCGATTGGGGGCAGGGCTGGCTGGCCAACCGCCCACGGCCCTACCCCCAGCTGCCCCTGCCTCCAATCAGCCCCACCAACCTCCATCGGGGTGGGCCAGCCAGACCCTACCCATGCTTGAATTCATGCACTGGGCCACTAGTAATGATATAATATGCCTACTAAATCTTGAAGCTGGAAACTTTTGTGAATTTTTCATTAAAAACAGTAATTATAGGTTGGCTGGCATAACTCAGTGGTTGATTCCCGGTCAGGGCACATGCCCAGGTTGTGGGCTCGATCCCCAGTAGGGGTCATGCAGGAGGTAGCCATTCAGATCTCTCTTATCATTGATGTTTCTATCCCTTTCTCCCTCTCTATGAAATTAATAAAAACATATACAAAATAAAAAAATTAAAAAATACCTAAGAAAAATTGAAAGAAACACACACTAATCATATTTTGTAGTGTCTTTAAGGTCAGGAAGCTAGTCTAATACCTCCTTCTCCCAACACTCAAATAAATATCCCTCTATGAAATTGAATATATGTTGAAATGTTTTTATTATTATTGTGTCGGAATGGAATCACTCTTTTTCATTTAAAAATCATGAATCTTCCATAGTTATATTAGGTTCTCATAGTCTTTTCATTTTAAAATAAAAATGTTCAAATATTTATGAAGTATTTTTGCATACTGTGATTGATTTCTCCTTTCTTATTTGTTGACAATACTTCTTAAACTGCTTATATAAAAGTTGACCAAATTATAAAAGTTGGCAACTGTATCCATACAAACACATTTTGGGTTAAGTGGAAATATAATGGCCTTCCTACAGAGTATAAAGAGGCATTCTTGTAGCTACCTGATTTTATAATTCTCACTCATGAAAAATACCAGTTCAAATCAGAGAGAGTAATTCCCCTCCTATATGCACAGCCCCAGCAGTAAGAGGATCCAACTGAAAGACGCTCATTGAAGAGAGTGTATTTTCCCACCCAGGGTTCCTGTTTTGTTTTGGTGGGTGTATGGAGCCTTTTATGCTTATAAAATAAATCACAGCTTAGAGTAGTGGTCAGAGCTGCCGGAGGCTTTCCCATGTATTTTGAAACTGCCTCCTCCACAAATAGAACTTAATTGCTAAAGAATGTTTTTAAAAATTATTTTCCTATAGAGTTTCTACCACATTGATTTTGGGTATTGTATGGAGGTAAAGCTTAAGGCCCCTCTGATGCAGCATATATTTTGGCATTTTGAGCCGATCAGAAAGGGAATATACCTATCAAAAAATAATTTCCTGTGGTTCTCAAATTAAATTCTGAAAACAAGTGAGGATGTCTCTCCATTCTGGGAGATGAAATAAAACAGTCAAAGAGGAGAAGTTTTTACCCAAGATCTGTGCAGGGAGTTTTATGGCCTCCATTAGGCATTCAGTAAACGTTATGAACAGCTTTATGAATCAAACTTCCAGGACAGTGCAAAACAAGTTGGTCTTTCTGAAGGCAGAATCAGCCTTGCATTAAAACCCCACAGCTCAGCTTTTAAATAAACACTATTGATCCTTTGACTTAGAATTGAAGCAGATTTTACAGCCTTATTTTGGGGGTGCATACATCTCACTCCTAACCAGTGCTTCTAGATGTATAGCTGGAACTATCTGTGGATTGCAGATCATGTATATTTATTTAGCTTTTGTTACTTTGCATATAAAGAGCACATTTTAAAATACAAAGCAAAATGTGTTCGGAAAGCCTGATCACAGTACCTTGCATGTTTGTGTCTGTGCTTAGTTTCTTTTCTTTATAACATAATCTTTAAGCTACTTTTGTGTACTACCTGAAAATGAGTAACAGAAAATAGTTATTTCTTTAATTCATGCCTGTGGACATGAATTCATAAGATTATGAATGAACTGTACAAGGTAAATGATTGGCAAGAGCAGGGCTTCTCATCTAATAAAATGTTTCACTGTTTTTCTTTTTGTGGTTTTAGTTTTGTTATTGTTTATTTTCTTAAAAGAAAATAAATAATATTGTTTATATTTTCACTTAGCCTGTAAGGAGTATTTATTCCAGGAAATATACTTGAAAGTCGAGAAATCTCTTTAGACAAAAAAAAGCCATCAGTTCATGATTATATTTTAGCCCATGACTGTCAATCATTAAAATTCATGTTATTACAGTTACTTCTAAACTCACAAAAAGACCTCTTTGTGTGCAATGGCCTGGAAAAGCAATGTAATATATAATTATGGTCCTTCTGAAAATGCTAATTACAGTATGAAGCTAAATATCTTCTCTCCCATGACTGGAATAGCCAGATGATTTCCCCCTATCTCACTTAGGGACACTTACTTTTGGCTTTTAGCAATGGACCCAAGTTGACTGACAAGTTTAATAAACTTTATATAAATTCATACATATGCTGGATGTGACAACCAATCATATATTTTTAGTTTCTCAAAAACTAATTTCCCAAGTAAAATTATAGTAGTATACAATAAGAAGTCAAATGTGAAGCAGAATCCTTAGAAGAGGATAAAAATAACAGCTGAATGGCGACTGCGCAGTCTGAGCTGGCGTCCGTGGTTCTCAAGTTATTTCCCCATGTTGCCTGGGAACTGCAGTCATCTCAGACTTGCCTCATCTCAGCCTCTCAGCTCACCTAGGCTCTGCCTCTTGGCTAAGCCGGCAATGTGAGTGGCAACAACTTGGATGGGAAAGTTGACTTTGATGAACAGTTGTGAATGCAAACATTGTGCAGAGACACCAAGGACAGAGACACCCAGAAAGATCCAGGTAGAGAAGCCAATTCTTTCAGGCAACAGCCAGATGAAACCCCTATGAGTGGGACCTGGAGAAGAAGGCTTGGTTCTCCAAAATCACTGAAAATTTCATTGGTACATACCAGGCCAATTATGGCTTTTCTAATGATGATGGTACGTCCAGCTCTACTGCAAATGTACTAGATGTTAGTACTGGGCCTGAAGAGGAACCTCCTCAAAGAAAAATTCCTGAATTAATTGATCCCAAAAAGAGGAGGGGGGGCCACGGGGAGAGAAAGGCAGAATCAGGATGGATTCAAGTTGAAGACGACAGAAATGCAAGTATATTTGTGTCTGGTTTGTCTCCAGCATTACACCGGATGAATTTATACAGCTTATGTCCAAGTATGGCATTATGAAAGATCCTCAAACAGCAAAATCTAAGGTCAAGCTTTACAAAGATAACCAAGGAAATCTTGAAGGAGATGGGCTTTGCTGTTATTTGAAGAAGGAATCTGTGGATCTCACATTAAAACTTTTGGATGAAGATGAAATCAGAGGCTATGAATTACATGTCGAGGTGGCAAAGTTTCTTATGAAGCGGGAATATGATGGCTCTAAGAAGTGCTAGGACTGCAAGAAAAATCCATCTCTGCAACAAAGCAGTTGGATTGGAGGCCTGAGAGAATGGATGGGCCATCCTGAATGTGCCATGAGTGAATTGTCATCATCAAAAATATGTTTCATTCTGTGTATTTTGAGGATGATCTGTCGGTGCTGAATGAGAAGATCAGAGAAAGTCTTTGAGTGTTCAAAGTTTAGACAAATTAGGAAACTCTGTTTGATAAAAACCCAGATGGTGTGACCTCTGTGTCTTTCAGGGATCCAGAGAGAGTTGATTATTGTATTCAAACCCTCGATGGATGGTGGTTTGGTTGTCAAATCACTGCTCAGTGGGATGGAACTACCGATTATCAGGTGGAGATCACAAGAGAAAGGGAGGAAAGGCTGAAAAGATGGGAGGCTTTCCTCAATACTCCTAAGCCAATATAGGTCTCTGGCATTCAAATTCCATCTGTGCTTCAGAAAGGGCAGGGCCTTCCAGAGTAAGGCGTTTTTCAGAGCATCCTAACACATCTGAAATGAATGCTCAAGAAGCTGCAACTCAAATGGAATCTGAAGAACCTGAGGATGAAAAGAAGTTTGCAAAAACAGAAGATGGAGGAGAATTTTGAGTGGCCTCGTAAAGTGGCTGAAGAAGGCTGTCTTGAAAGAAGGTCTGCAGAAGGCTGCCCCAAACGAGGGTGTGGAGACTACCTTGAAAGAGAGTCTGGAGAAGGCAGTCCCAAAAAAAGAGTTGGTAGAGGATAGTCCTACAAAAGAGTCTAAAGTGAATAGCCCCAGAGGAGCATCCAAATGAAATGACTCAAAAATGATTTTGAAGAGAATGGCTTTGCAAAGGAGTCTGCAGAAGAGAACAGCCCCCAACAAGGAGTCTGAAGAAGATGAGTCAGAAAGAGAATCTGAAGAAGACTGTTTCTGAAAGGCTGCTGGAAGGTGGCTCTGAAAAAGAATTTGAGGAAAAAAGAGTTTACTGTGAATGGCTCTGACAAGGAGTTTAATGAAAAAAATTCTTGAAAAAGAGAAGAAAATGACTCTGAAAAATCAGAATTTGAAGATGATAGCTCTGAAAAAGTGTTTGATGAGAAAGGCTCTGAGAGAGTTTGACGAAGAATCAGATGAAAAGGAGGAGAAGAAACATATAAAAAAGTTTTTGATGATGAGTCTGATGAAAAAGAAGACAAAGAAGCCCTCCTGGTGTGGTTCAGTGGTTGAGCCTCAGCCCAGGAATCAAGATGTCACTGGTTGTGGGCTCAATCCCCAGTGGGGGCCTTGTAAGAGGCAGATGATCAATGATTTTCTTCTCTCATTGATGTTTCTATCTATTCCTCTCCCTCCCCCTCTCTCCAAAAATCAATAAAAACATTTTTTTTTAAAAAAAAGAGGACAAAGAAGATACAGATGAAAAGGGGCTTAAAGATGCTGGTGAAAAAGAGGAAGAAGATGATGCAGATAAAAAGATGTTTGAATATTGAGATGAAAAGAAAGATAAATAGATGCAAAGGAGGATGAAGAAGGTATAGGTGAAGGTATGGGAGGGTGGGGGTTAGAAGGTGAGATCAACCAAAGGACTTGTATGCATGCATATAAGCCTAACCAATGGACATAGACAACAGGGGATGAGGGCATGAGTTGGGGGGATGAGGGGGGTAAGGCGGGGGATAAGGACACATATGTAATACCTTAATCAATAAAGAAATTTTAAAAATAACAAAAAACAAAAAAATGCTTAAGATGGTGAATTTTATGTTATATGTAGTTTACCACAATTAAAAACAAAAATTAAAATGTGAAAAAAAAAAGAAGGTATAGGTGAAAACATATTCGAAGATGACGATTCCGAGAAGTTGTTTGATGATTCTGATGAGAAAGGGACTGTGAGTGGTTTGGGGAATATACAGAAAGAAGGGGCCCTGTCCACAGGCAACAGCTTTATCCTCAGTAGTGATGATGATGATGATGTTGATGATGATGATGATGTTTAATCCCTTAAACTTGCTTTTGAGGGAAATTCCTCCATCTACATTTTGCCTATACTCGAGGGTAATTACTAGTAGAGTTAATGAACACTGCATAGTAATGGGATGCCATCAGATTAATGTTTTGATTTTTTTCATTGTTACCTTTACTTAATGATTTTAAATATATGTTAATTGGCTAGTCAGTTAAAGCTTCATAGTACAATGCAAGTAAATTGGATACTTGTCCTTTGTCAGATTTGTTAAATGCATGAGAAATATTTTTAAATATATTTTGATTGAAGTTTGTGATAGTCAAAAATAAAAATAAGTTGCTAATATGCAGAAACTGAAAACTGAGTTAAGTTGCATTTTAAATTCTTGCTATTGCTTTATTCCTACTAAGTTTAGGTTTCTAAGGATTTGAAAAAATCCTATGGAAGCCTCCTTGCTTATACTAACACTTAGGTCCCTATTTCTCCTCTCTAAATCAGAACATGTAATTAAACTTTGAGGGTAAATAGCACTTTGGAGTTTTCCCCTGCCTAGACCTTGCAAGTTACTTTTATTTGTTTTCCTTCTTATCTTCTTTCCATGAAAATTGACTATTAAATGTCTAGGAGTAAATTTCATAAGGCCCATCCACAGCTTTCATTACTGAATATATAGGAAAGGCGATCAAAATTCTACTCTGTGTGTTTGGCCCCTTTAGAAGTTGATTGGAATGTGGGACCTCTCACCAGAAAAGTGCATGAACTACACAACTTTTTGTATACAGTTTTGGGAGGTTCATTGTTCCCCTGGAGTTTAAGAATGTCTGTCGGTCATTGTTCATACTTCACTTTGATGTTCTTTTGTTTTTGTTCTAGTCTGTTACCTAGTACTATGCTAAATTGCTTATGCTTTCCAAATTAAATATTGATGAATCAACTTCTGATGTAGCATTAAGAGGTTATTCTCATAGATTAGAAGCACTGAGATAAACTGCATTGATGCTTTTTCATTAAAAAAATAATAATAACAGCCAAGTAATGATGGGAAGGACATATTTGTAATCTAAGCTAAAATAACTACTGCATTTGGTCATCAAACTCACTTCCAAAGCAAAAGGGAACCAATAAAAGGAAGCAGAGAGATTCATCAGCAGAAGTCACTTTTTATCAACATTACACTGCCCAGGGAAATCTATTCCCACGCTGTTTTTTGTACTAGAACTGATACGTACACGTGTAGGATTTATAATTTCTATAGGATTTGATAAGGTACAATTATGCAAACATTATTTATTTATTAAAAGAGCCATTGATTCCAGGTAAATGAGCACATTAGGACTTAGCAGGATGGTATCAATCAAGTAATACTTGTTTTGTTAATGTAAGAAAATAACATTCCTTATGGCCATTTTAGGAATTATAATTTTTAAATTAATGCTTTGGTTTTTCTTATACCCACACCATAATTTCTGGTCATTTGAAATTTGTAAAATTTTCAAGAAAATTTTGAAACCATATTAAATCTTGTGTTTTATTATTTTAGCTGCTATGTGATACAAATAAGGCAGATTCAACACCAGATGAATGAATGAGTTAATCAGTCGTATTTATTCATCAACTACTTTGTGCAGAGCACATATCAATACTTGAGAGCAGAGTCAGTAAGAGCATCTAAATCAGGGTTGACATATACTTTCTGTAATGATTCAAAGAATAAGTATTTTCAACTCTGTGGTCTACTTAACTCACACTTAATTACAAAAGTAGCCAATATGTAAACAAAAGGGTGTGGCTGTTTTCAAATAAAATTTTATTTATAAAAACTGACAGTGGTTGGATTTGGCCTATTTGTCATAGTTTACCAACCCCTGATCTAAATAAACAGAATAGAAACATACTCAAACATACTCATCTTTGCAATGTTACAAACAAACAGTGGCTTTTGTTTGTTTGTTTTGTTTTATTTTTTTCTGCCTAGGACTTATTTTCAAAGGGTTTTAACCAGCTTGTGCTCCACTGGAGTATCCTATAATTTCATAATGATTGAGAGGACTGTTAAGAGAAATGCAGTTGAAAAGTTCTTCAAGAACTCTTCCTCCAATCCCAGCCCATGGCAACATTTTCTTTCTGGATATGATTAATGAAATACAATCTTTAATGAGATCTATTTTTTATATTCTGCTATAAACTTCAGAAAGAATAAAAAGTTTCCTGATGTTTTCCCATACAACCACTTTGTTTCTCATAATTAGCTAATCTAATATTCTAATTAAGCCCCATGAGCTTAGCATTATGCCATTTTTTTCATAGAAAGTCTTATGACATTTAAAGGGTTTTTAGTATCATTAGGGCATCAATACATAGAAATAAAAATATTACAAGAGAATATAGTGAAGAAAATAAAGATATAAATTATAACAAGGAAGTTGATAATTCCATGTGGGAAATCCAGTTCACTGAGCAAATAAGTTTGTGGATCAAACAAGCAACATCATATATGATCAATAAATACATTCTGACATGATGCACTGATTTGTAGAAAAGCCAAGAACTAAAAACTGCTAAGAAATGTTCTTATTTTGGTGGGTTATTTCTTCATGAGTTGTTTTCAGTCACTATCATTCTTTCAAGAAATGGTGAGTGTTAAAAGGAAGACAAGGTTGTCTTACAGAGATTTGTTCCTTTTCTCATAAATGTGAGCTTGTTTTACTTCTAATTTTATTACTAGTTCATGTCTCACATTCTCTGCCAACTGCTGAACTGGGAAACAGTGGGTGAAAATCTGGCAAACTCTGACATTTATTCAACAGAGTACAGTTTCTGCTTTACAGAAGCAAAAAAAAGAGTGGGGGAGTATTTAAGTTTGGTTATGGAAAAGTGAATAGTTACATTTTTTATAAACTTGGGGGTGTTTTTTTACTGGAAAATTCATACCTACTGGCCTTATAACTCTTCTTCTACTCAAGTTTTCCTGGAACCCACTCCACCAAAGTTGCATTGTATATCATTTTTCCCTTCACTATATTTTCTCTGGTGGTCTATGCTTTCCCATGATATGAACTCCATCTCTATGAAGATGAATCCAAATTCTCTCCATTTTTAGCTTTCAACTTTTCCCTGAATTCCAAAATACAATTTTCAGCAGTTTATCTATATAATCACTTCAAACTTTCTCAAAAGATGTAAAGTTGCTTTTCCTGTATTGATCCTTTAAGCTGGACCTACATACTCTGGCTGCTGGGACTCAATTACAGTATTTTCCCTAGAAACTCCCCTTTTTTACTCTTGGCTCACATGGACTTGCTCTCTCTCCTAGGACCTAGATTCCTGACTTTATACTCTAGATCTGACACCTTCATCTGGTACTTTGGCACTCTGCTTTGCAGTTGTGTACCCTGACTTAATGCATAATTATCGGTTGTGTGCACTTCCTCAGTTTTTTACTATACCACTGTCTCAATGACAGTCTCCTCTTCCCATTCCAATCCCAAGTACAAGCCTGGAGGTAGAAAATTCTGACAATGGTAGCCCCCATGTGTGCAATTCTCCTAAGTTCCCCACCTTAGAATTCTCTTCAGAAAGTTTCTATTCAGAAACATTTGGGTCTCCTCCCTCCCTCTCATTCCATACCCAAGTGGTGTTTCAGTGCTCTCAATTTGGTCTTCATAGTATATTTAACTGCTGGAGGCAAAGACCAACAAGTAGTTAACATATAAATGCAAGAAGTCCATCAGAAGGCTGATGGACTTTGATATTCAGCAAGGGCTGAGAATCAGCATACTATTACCTGCTGCTGGCTGAATGGCTGAAGGCAATCCCCTAACCCAGTGGTCGGCAAACTCATTAGTCAACAGAGCCAAATATCAACAGTACAAAGACTGAAATTTCTTTTGAGAGCCAAATTTTTTAAACTTAAACTATATAGGTAGGTACATTGTTATTAACTTAATTAGGGTACGTGGTATTTTGTGGAAGAGCCACACTCAAGGAGCCAAAGAGCCGCATGTGGCTCATGAGCCGAGGTTTGCTGACCACTGCCCTAACCTGATAATCCTTTTATTGTTTACCAAACCTTACCATTGAAATGTCTGTTTCCTTTGCTAAAGGAAAATGTGTATTCTAGTAAATAAAAAGATATGGGTCAGGAGATTCGAAGAGCCACTCCACTAGAGTGGCTTCCCCCGTGCCTTCTAAATTTATATTTCTTATCTAGTGTATCCCTTTTATGCTCCTTCTCCAGATCCTGAGTCCTCGCTGCAAAAGGTTGCAGCATTTAACATTGCTTTCCTCCTTTAAATTCTCATTGCTATCACATAAGGTTCTCACTCCAATAAGTGAAATTGCATCCTACCTAGTTCCCCTACTTCCAAGTCTCCACCACTGAAATATAAGATGCATTGCTATAAAACAATATCAGTCTAAAACTTCTTTAGCTTGTCTTAA
Source organism: Eptesicus fuscus (assembly GCF_027574615.1). Taxonomy (NCBI): domain Eukaryota; kingdom Metazoa; phylum Chordata; class Mammalia; order Chiroptera; family Vespertilionidae; genus Eptesicus; species Eptesicus fuscus. Next base: position 43,262,815 of record NC_072480.1, on the reverse strand, counting down.
TTGTATTCTATAAAAGACCATGTGGAAAATCAAAACAAAGGAAGAATACTTCCTTCCATCAGTCTTCGATGACTTTACATTGGCCAGAGAACAAGACTTAGATACCACTCTGTTTTTATAATTATAATCTCTTCTACGTCAATGACTTCAATATACAATCTAATATGCACTCTTCTGTTTCTAAACAATTGCCCCTATGTTTCATCTTCCCACAAGCCTGTACCTCCCATCTCTCCCTATTGAAACCTTCCCATCCTTCAAGACACAATGCAGATGTCCCTTTATTAGAAAGGCTTTCTGATTTTTCAGTTGCTATTAAATTGTCACCTGAACTGCTTCTCCCATGCCCTTCAAACTTTGTGCATACCTCTACCCAGCACGAATCACACTCCAACTGAAAGAAAACTTATTTGTCTCCATCACTAGGTTATTGCTTTCTTTTATAATAACTCTGATGTTTTTTCCATGGCCTTTAAGAAAGTGCTGAGCACATCCTGGATGCTCAATAGATGTAAGTTAAATATATTAGAATTTCAGAACAAATAGCAGTAGAAAATGCTATCCCTATTTAAATCTAAAAGCCCACCCTCTATAATCTCCTCTACAACCTTCTGTTTCCACAATTGCATTGAACTAGAGAAAAAAGGCACAAACATGTTTGTGATTTTTGCTTTTGAGACATATCCTAAAATGGTGTCTTGAAAGCTATCGGCCTATCAAAATGAGCAGGTATTACTAACATAGAGACAAAGAAAATGGCATCAATCTTCAAAGGTACCAATAGTGGACATTTTAGAGAACAGATATTAACTTAGTCTAATTATCCTATATAATAAAAGCCTAATATGCTAAGTGTCTGGTCGTCTGGTTGTCAGTTCAACTAATCAAAGCGTAATATGCTAATGATATGCTAAGGCCGCTCAACCTCTCGCTATGACGTGCACCAACCACCAGGGGGCAGATGCTCTGACTGGTAGATTAGCTTACTGTTGGGGTGCTGCCGATCGGGACTGAACGAGATGGGCTGGACATGCCCTGGAGCCCTCCTGCGGTCCCTCCCTGGCTGGCCAACCTCCCGCGTCCCTCCCTAGCCCTGATCATGCATTGGTGGGGTCCCTCGGCCTGGCCTGCACCCTCTTGTAATCCAGGACCCCTAGGGGGATGTCGGAGAGCCGATTTCGGCCTGATCCAGGCCTCTAGTTTATTTCATAAGGAAGGAGCTTATTCATAGCCATTATGTTTAGGATGACACTAGCTCACCATGGCATTCATTCCAAAGAGACTTGAAGAGTGTTTGTGGACTGTAAATAAATCAAGCCCCACATGTGTTACCATAACTTTAGTTTAAACCTGACAAAAATTGTTCTTTTATGTATTGGTTTTGTGCAGAAACTTTAATGGGTCAGGAAAACTTTTGAAAATAATTCTTTGATTATAATTGCTTTGATTTAGAAATTAAGAAAACCCACATTTATTTTTGTTTAGTAGATGGAAATACATATAACTTTTAGAATTCAGAATGTTTATTCAGCAAGAAGAGTTTAAATGACCATGAATAATTTCTAGAACTAAAAAAAATTCTGAAGAGATTATTATTTCTTAAAAGTTTTCATTCTGAAAGTATGGTGATATTTGTCACTCATCCACTATTCACATTGCATTTATTAGGCAACTTCTATGTCAAATGAGTTTTAAAATGCAGCTACAGATTACTCAGACTTCATCAACCTTTAAATAAATGCCAAAAGCACATAATATGCTTGAGACATTTTTTCTATGTGTTCAACAAAGACATTACTGAACTGAAGCTTTTGTATTCCTCAGATTCTCACAGTAGAATAAAGTATATTAACTCAGAGAATAATGGAAAGGATATTCACAACTGAATCCTATAGAGTTTTTTCAAACAAAAGATGAAATATAAAAGTCAAAGTTGCTCATATTATCAGAGTTTTTTGACACCTCCTTCACTCAAGCCTTTCTGAATAAACCAGGGTAGCCTGTTTCCACTAATCAATCTGCTGTGATCTCTTTCTTGTCTCATCTCAACTAAACTTATGAATTGTCTCAGTTTTGTACAGTGTTAGTTTTGTAACCATTTGTACCATGAAATCCAGCAAAGACTCAATTAGTGCTTATGAGGTGAGAACCCCTTGTGCCCACTGTTGTCTGTGTGTAAGAAATAAAAAATAAATGAAAAGCTGTGTATGTAGCTGGGAAAATGGAGGCTCAAATTTCATGACAATCTAGACTAAGTCTGAGTAAGAGATTGTGAAAACCTCTTGTATGATAGTCTATATTCTCTTTGGGTTTAATTCCACCAAGAACTAAATAACAAAAACTGCAACTCTTAAGCACTATGTATGAATCACTCTTCCTGGAAATAGAATAGTAAGTCAAAATCCCATTCACAAGAAACTTAATTATAGTGAAGGAGATAAATTCGAATAGAAATGACTGTAAATTGTGGCAGAATGGTAAATGCTCTAAATAAGAGTGGTATAAAAATGCAATAGGAAGGAAGGATGGCATCCATGTGTGTTTTTAGAGGGTTAAGATTAGAGGTTTCACTCAGGAGTTGGTGTTTAAACTGAATTCTAAATACTTGCTATGATTTCAAGAAGTGAAGGAAGTTGGACTGTTCTCCGGGCGTGTGGTGGGCGAGGAAGAAGATGAAGAAACTGTCACTATTAACTCTGCCTGTGCAACTTGACTCTTCTCTAGGAAGAGCACTCAGCGACCAGGAATATGGCTCCAGGGCTCCTGACAACCAGGGATAAGACAGTAATAGCTTTCAGAGATGTAGCTGTGGCCTTCACAGAGAGAGAGTGGAAGCTGTTAAGTCCTGCCCAGAGGATCCTGTATCAGGATGTAACGCTGGAGACCTACAGCCATTTGGTGTCGCTAGGAATTGCCTTTTCCAAACCAAAATTCATCACACAACTGGAGCAAGGGGACGAGCCCTGGCGAGAAGAGAGCGAATGCCTTCGGGAACTCTGTCCAGAACCAAGGACAGAATTCCAGCCTAATCTCTCCTGCCTGGCGGCCTTTTCTAGTCCGCAGTTCCTCAGACAACAAGTGCTGTGTGGCCGCTCCCCTGAGATTTCCCCAGGCTCTTCTGTAGGAAGTCACTTCCCACTGGACGCTCCAAGCTGCTTGAGAGAAAAAGCAGAAGATGGAGAGAGCGAAGGCTCTGGCACCGTGGTCAGGAGGCTGCAGCTAAATGGGACTTCTAACATATTCTTTGGCCCATTTCAAGGTCAGCCAGTACACAGGGTGGAAGGCAACAGAGGTGAAGGAACAGACCAGGAGATGAATCCTGAGGGGTCAGACATGTTGACAGGGGCAGACTGCTCAGCATCTGGAGCAGTCATGTATGAAAAATATACACAAGGACGCAGCACAAACGCAAGCCTGGTTCGCCTCCAGAAGCATCATGCATGCCCTGAATGTGGCCGAGGTTTCTGCCAGAGGTCAGACCTCCTCAAGCACCAGAGGATGCACACAGGGGAGAAGCCTCACAGTTGTGGGGAGTGTGGACGAGGCTTTGGCTGGAAGTCCTCCCTCACCACACACCAGAGGAAACACTCGGGGGAGAAACGTACCCGTGCAGGGAATGTGGGCGACACTTCAGGTATACGTCCTCGCTCACTAACCACAAGAGGATACACTCCGGAGAGAGACCCTTTTTCTGTCAGGAGAGTGGGAGAGGCTTTCGTCAGAAGATCGCCCTTGTCCTGCACCAGAGGACACACTTGGAGGAGAAGCCCTTCCTATGTCCTGAGTGTGGGAGAGGCTTTTGCCAGAAGGCATGGCTCCTGCAACACCAGAGCTCACATTCTGGTGAGAGGCCCTTCTTGTGCCTGGAGTGCGGGCGTGGTTTCAGGCAGCAGTCCCTGCTCCTCATTCACCAGGTCACACACTCCGGGGAGAAGCCTTATGTCTGTGCTGACTGTGGCCACGGCTTTCACCAGAATGCCACCCTCATCAGACACCAGAGGACGCACACAGGGGAAAAGCCTTACCTGTGCTCTGAGTTCGGGCGTGGCTTTCAGCAGAAGGTCGCCCTCATAGGACACCAGAGGCCTCACACTGGAGGGAAGCCCTATGTGTGCCCTGAGTGTGGGCGGGGCTTTGGTCAGAAGGTTACCCTCATCAGACACCAGAGGACACACACAGGGGACAAGCCTTACTTGTGCTCCCAGTGTGGCCGCACGTTTGGCTTCAAGTCACTTCTCACCAGACACCAGAGGACACACTTAGGGGAGGGTTCTGATGGGTATGGAGTGTGTGAGCAAAGACCTAGCCAGAAATCTGACCTCACCTCTGACCAAAGCACACACTCAGGAGAGAAGCCATGCGTGCGTGGGGAGTGTGGGCGGGGCTTTAGCCAGAAGTCTCACCTCCACAGACAGAGGACCACGTCGGCCATCACTCCCTCCCAAAAGAGCTGTTCTCCTGACCTTTCTTTTCCTTTTGCCCTCCGTGCGCGGACGGTAGAAGTCACTAGGAAATGTCCCCCTGTTCTCCATTGCAGTGGAGAAAAAGTACTGCATTCTTTCAGTGATAAGAGAGTTGGTTTATGTTTTCCTTCCTGCACTAGGAATGTGTGCTAATTTGCCAGGACTGCCATAATAAAATACCAGACTTGGTGTCTTGAAGAACAGAAACTTAATTTCTATCCTTTAGTATTTGAGATTAGAAGTCCAAGATCAACATGTACGCAGTTTGGTTCTACTGAAGCCTCTCTCCTCTGCTTGCAGATGTGACTGCTTTCTTGCATGTGGCCTTTTTTCCATGTGTGTGCTTTCCTGGGGTCTCTCTCTCTTATAGAGATCCAGCAATATTGGGTTAGGGACCTCTTAACATTTACCTTTTAAAGACCATGTCATCAAAAAAGTCACATAGTAGATTGTCACTTCAACATATGAATTTGGCGGAATAATTCAGCCCTCTAGTCTCGCCCCACCCCACTCCCCAATTCACATTTTTTCCCACATACAAAATACATCCACCCATTTTAAGAACTTCAAAAGTCTTAATGCTTTCCAACATCAATGGCATGTCCAGAATCTCACCTAAATCACACATGGGTGAGACTAGGCAGAATTCCTCTTTAGCTGTGAATATGTAAACCAGACAAATTATCTGGTCTCAAAATACACTGGTGGGACAGGCCTAGAATTTACATTCCCATTCCAAAAGTGGAGAGAAGAAAGGATTGATGGTCCCAAGCAAGTCTAAAACCTATTAAGTTAGTTTCTATTATGTTTAAGGCTCAAGGACTATCTTTGGTTGGGTCCTCTGCTCTCTGGTCCCACTTGGGTGGCATTGGCGGTGCCAGGCCCACTGAAACCATGGAAGAGATATACTGGCCCCCAGACTTTCACTCTCTGGGCCCACTGTGGGAGTAGCAGACCTGCTCATCTCTGTTTCACCTTTGGGGTCATTCCCCTTCTTGATGGGTAACACATGTTTACAGTTGGGTAGATCTATTCTCCTACCTATAGAATGCCTTCAGTTTAACCTGCCAGAGTTTCTGCTGAGATAGTTGACTGGTTCCAAACTTATATCTTTTTTTTTTAATTTCTTTATTGATTAAGGTGTCACATATTTGTCCTCATCCCCCCATTCCCATCCCCCACCCCTCCCCACGGATGCCCCCACCCCCCTGTTGTCTTTAACCATTGGTTAGGCTTGTATGCATGCACACAAGTCCTTTGGTTGATCTCTCCCCCCTACCCTCACCCTCCCCTCCCCTCCCTCTGAGGCCCGACAGTCCGATCGATGCCTCCTTGTTTCTGGGTCTGTTCTTGTTCATCAGTCTATGTTGTTCATCATTTCCCCTAGATGAGTGAGATCATGTGTTACTAGAAATATACTTATAAGAACTGAATGTGAGATGAGCAATAATATTTATGCTGACAGGCAAATGAATCAGTCTGTAGTAAGTTTCTTTCTGGACCAACAGTTCTTTTGAGACCCAATTTCAATGTCCACCAGTTCCTTATGTGTACATGTCAGCACTGACTTTTCAGCTCTGGATGGTGGACAAATGGTGGTAATGCAGGTCTGACTCCCTCTGGTTTGGTCTCGCCCAGACCCAGGGGCGCGGCTTCACCTGGACTCAGGGGTGCGCAGCCTCACCTGGACCTGGGACCCAGCATCACCCGGGCCCCGGGGCATGTGGCCTCACCCGGACCCAGGTGCAAACTTATATCTTTACGAAACAATTGTCCAGCCACACTGCTGTTCTTTCCAGGACATGCTTATTTTCTGTAATATGGATAGGCTGAGAGTTTCTCAAATCTTTAAGTTCTGGTTCCTTGTTGTTTAACAGTTCCTTCAATTTATCCACCTACTCTTATTATAAGTAGCAAGAAGAAACCAGGCTGTACCTTCAACTCCTTGTTCAGTAATCTCTGCTAAACTTATACCCTCTGGATGCCCCAAATTGATGTGGCCAGATACAAACTCTGGCCATAAAAATGTGTTCTGACCTTTCCTTCCCATTACCATGAATGTGAAGATGGCAGAAATCACTAGGAAACATTCTGCTCTGCTGAAATGGAATGGAGAGAAAACAATGTTGCTTTTTTCCAGTGTTCATGAGATAGTTTGCTTACAATTTACTTTTCTAAGCAGTAGTCCTTCTATATATTGTATTTCCTTTTATTTTAATAAACTGCTTCTATACAAAAAAATAAGTGAAGGAAGTCATTAATAGTAGAAATTTAAAATTTCTTCCATCACTGTATAATATATTTGACCCTCTTTACCCTTTATTACCACCCAAACCCCCTCTCTCTGGTAACCACCATACTGTTATCTGTGTCTATGAGTTTTTGTTTGTTTGTTTTTCTAGTTTGTTCAACAATGCAATATACAGATGAGGTACCATAGAATTGTGCATTTGAAACTAATATAATTTTATTAACCAACTAGAGGCCTGGTGCACAAAATTCATGCATGGGTGGAGGGGTCCCTCAGCCAGGCCTGCACCCTCTCGCAATCTGGGACCCCTCGGGGGATGTCTGACTGCTACAGGGATCGGGCCTAAACCGGCAGTCGGACATCCCTCTCACAATCCAGGACTGCTGGCTCCTAACCAGTTGCCTGCCTGCCTGCCTGATCACCCCTAACCACTCTGTCTGCCCGCCTGATCCCCCCTAACCATTCTGCCTGCCTGCCTGATCACCCCTAACTGCCTCTGCCTCAGCCCCTGCTGCTGCGGCTTCATCTGGAAGGACGTCAGAATGACCTCTGGAAGGTCATTTGGCTGTCTGGTTTAATTAGCATATTATGCTTTTATTATTATAGATGTCACCCAATAAAAAAGTGTAGAAATTCAGAAGCAATTTCCAACCAAAGGGGATATAGTAAGAAAAATTAAAGTAAACATAGAGGCTTTAAACTGTTATTTCTCTTCAAGTAAGAAAGAGAGAACAAGTGAATTTCATAGATTATTTCCATCTGCTTTACAGAAGGAATTGAACCTGCTATCCTGAAATTATGTAAGATGCTATTCTAATGTGAATATGAAGTATATGTTGAATACCCCCATGCAATGAAAATTCAGACTGAATTACTAGTTGTTTTAAGGTATGACAGATATTCTACTCTTTTCAAGTCTATAAAGTGAACTTTTTAAACAAAGAAATACTGGATGGATAAGACATTTGGTGCTACTAAAAACCCCAATAGTGTCCATGGTCTACTTGGATTCCCATACAACATAGGCCCTCTTTCCTCCTAATGGGTGATAGCTCACAGTGCATGAAGAGTGAAAAAGGATGTTATAGTCACTAGACATCTGGACTGAGAAACTTTGATAGAAGCAAAATAAGCAAAAACATGTGCACTTCCCAGCTGTGAGCATGTTAAATCAGTCTAACTCTTACATTTCTGATTTGTAGGGAAGCTAAGAATCTCCTTAATGTAAGCTCATGCATTGAATACTCTGTGTTGACACTACAAGTTCTTCTAGTTGTGTAGCAGAATATTTTATAAAATGTAAAAGCTTATGAAAAATTCAGGTTTTAATGATTATTTAAATTCATTTAGATTTCTCAGAACAAAAATTGTCAAACCTAAATGAAACCATGTATATGACCAAGTCTTATAATTTCCATGTATGCCAAATCTTTTAAAATACTTCTTTTGGTTAATATCTATGCATATATGCATAATACATGGACAGAGACAATAGTATGGTGAAGGCCTGGGGTAGGGTGGGAACTGGGTGAAGGGGGCAATGGGGAGAGATGGGGGACATCTGTAATACCCTCAACAATAATTATAAAGAAAAAATACTTATTTTTAAGGAATTTGTATAGTTAAAATTTTCAGAAAAGTCAAAGTGTATATGAATAGTAGAATGAAACATCAAGATGCATAAATATTATTGCCATTCTTTAAGAGGAAAAATATGCTAAAATAGAACATTGGGATGTTTCCCCATAAATCTCTGAACCCTTCAAAATTTAGTAAAGTCATATTGAAATAAAACAGAAATATGCAGGTCTAGCTTAATACCAACATGCCTGAACATATCTTCTAAATAGTATGTGATCAGAGCTCTCCTCTATATGATCCTTTAAAAGATAGTATCGTATAGCCATTCCTCAGAAAAAGGGTAGGAGTATTAGGATTTAAGAGCCAGGCATTTTTTCCAGGTTGTTGGACAAGATTATAAAACTCTCACAGATCAGTTTACTCAGGCACAGATTTAAACAAGAATTAAATGAAATAAAATAGGTATTGTGCTAATTTAATGCTTGGCACATAGTAGGGATTCATTAAATGTTAGTTTCTTCTCTTCTGCAATACAGCAACAAATAGAGAGGGTTGAGTTGGTGCAAGAAGAGCATTTGGCTCTGTGTACAGGGAATGAGTTGGGCACATGATTATAGTTCAGTAACTATAAGGAGAATTGCTTGCAGACCTCCTTTCTTTCTCAAACCTCAACAGTGAATCTTCAGTTCACTGTTCAAGTAGGTTTACAACTTAAATGTAAATATGTCCTGTTTGTCCATGAATCTACATATTTGTTGACTCAATTAATTTTTTTTTGAAAGGATATGGGATAAATTTTCATCCATCATTCATATCTAAAGTACTGTCTCTCCCCACCCACCCCCAACCAATGTAACCTAAAGTGTTTCTATTATCTATGGCGGAACATATGCAACCCACCTATCTTAATTGGAATTACCCATCCTTTTGAGTTCAAATGTTTAAATTATGAATGGTTAAAAATTTGGAACTATATCTGTAGAACATAAATTCTGGCTAGTTATCTAATATATAAAAGGCCAGGGTAGTAATGACCGATCATGACCGAAGGCTGACCAACCCAGAAGTCCTTCAGTCAGCGCTGGGTTGCCAGCACTGACTGCCCAGGGGGCTGAGACCCAGAGAGAGAGGCAGGGTCTGATCTGCAGCCTCAGTGGCAGCTGTTGATCAGTACTTGCCTCTCTTTTTCTCTCCCTCTTTCTTTCTGAGCTTCGCCAGCAGCCGGGCTTTTCATTCTCTTGCACCTCCGTGGGGGCTGCTGTTAAGCCCCACCTCTCTGATCAGGCCCAGAGATAGGCCCGAAGATGCTGACTGGCATAGGAAGCGACCAATCAGAACCTAATGTAGGTGCTGTGAAGAACCAATGGCTGCCTAGGAGGCTGAGCTTTTGATGCTGGCATAGAAACCGACCAATCAGAACAAAATTGGCCAGCAGAGGAGGGAAGTTGGGGGCGAGATCAGGGAAGGGCCATTGGGGGCGAGATTAGGCCAACAGGGGAGGGCAATTGGGGGCAACCAGGCTGGCAGGGGAGGACAGTTAGGGGTGATCAGGCTGGCAGGCAGAGGCAGTTAGAGGCAATCAGGCAGGCAGGTGAGCAGTTAGGAGCCAGTGGTCCCAGATCGTGAGAGGGATGTCCCCCAAGGGGTCCCCAATTGAAGAGGGTGCAGGCTGAGCTGAGGGAACCCCCCTCCGTGCATGAATTTCATGAACCGGGCCTCTAGAATTATAATAATAATGATTATTATTAACATAGGTGTCTCCAACATCTATTATATCTTATTGAACCTATCAAGCTAAACAAAAATTCCATTCCATGGGAAAATGGGAATAAGTGGTGAAGAAGTGAGAAAAGAATGTTTTGTCTTTGTGGAAATAGGAAAGAGTATGATTTTTTATTTCTGTTTAACCTGGGTATCCTAGGACTTTCTTGGATTTCATGAGACCGTAATGTAGCAGATAGACAGATGTAATAAGTATAAACTCAAAACACTATTTAGAAAAAAGACATTTCAGGCACCTTGTAAACAAGGGAAAATTGCACTAAAATCTGTTTCTGCTTCTCAAAGAAATGTTTATGTCTTTGTGTAATAATTTACAGTTTCTCTTTCCCTCTAAAAGCAAGAAAATTGATCAGATAGCACACCATTTCCTCAGAAACTGGAATGCAGACATACAAAATGAAATGGTGATCAATGACTACAGGCAATGAGATGGCCAATAATATTACCAGACACACTAGTAAGTGAAAAATTATTTGTAGCCATGAAATCGGTGTTTCTTATTCTTTTTGGTCCCATTCCTTGCACTCAGTAGAATGCATCTACCTGTATTAGAAACCCAAGCACATTTTTATAAGACATTTTCTTTATTTAACAAGTGTTTTAAAGTAATCTGCAAAAAGTAAACAAATCCGCCAAAACTCAAATTTACCTCCATCCAGAATGTGATCTCTGGAAATTACCAGATTCACCATTTTCCTTCCAACTTTTCTTCCTTTAGTTTATTTTTTTTTAAAAGCAAGGGAAAGATGGCATCTTGTTTTTCCCTTACATTAAAGCACAATTAATAAGTGAGAAGCCAGCACCATTTATCTTCATACTCCCTAACTACTTAGTGTAAGACCTGTGAACTGTAATCAAAGCAGCACTTACCATGTTTTTATTTGAAACCTTAATGAAGAATAAAAGAAGCATAAGATGCTCTATGATATACTTAGGAAACATTTAAAGAAGTTAATAAAATCTGGCTCCAGAGAAGAATTTGTTATAGACAATTTAGGATTCACTGCAGTTGGAGCTGAACTTGAAAACATTCGAATGATGAATTAGCATTAAATTTCAGAGACGTGAATTATCTTGACAGTAGGTGAAAACCAGCATTATGACATAAACTGTTTAAGCAAAGTGTCAAGCTTTTCTATTTCTATCCCTTTTATTGCAAAATTGTTTACTCTATGTGAATGCTAACACATGAGATCTTGAGAAACAAAATGGTCACGAATGTTTATGATTCAAGCATCCCCGTTCACATGTCTAAGATGGACTGAAAAGGCAATGTAAGTAGGAAAATAGATTGTAGGACAGCTTTCCACTGTATCACTAAAGGCTCTTCTTAACTTGATGACATATTTCTCTAACACCCCAGTGCACACCTTCCATTACATTCCTGTTTCCCTAATCTCACTAGGATCGTTAGGGGATTCTCTGAGTAATCAGACAAGCAATTACTATAATGCAGTCTCAATACTAGCTGGTCAACTTGGGATCAACAGCCAATGTACTTAACTCAAATAGCTCCATTGCCAGTAAAGGAGTTTTACGCTTGCACAGAGTGAGAAGATGCAGAAGAAATTGAGTTTAGAAACTTTTCAAGAGAGCTCCTTTGTTTATTTTCATTGAAGATTTGGCTCGGGTGAATATTTAGGAAAACAATATTAATACTGCTGCTTCAGAGGGTCCTTGGGGAAATCTAATAAATATCTGATTAAATTTGTCTCCTACATAATTACATCAAAGTCAAACTTGTTTAACTTTTTCTATGCTTGGCTATTGCTGCACAACCAAAAAGATGTTAATTGGCAAGCTAGCTTCTAATGTACTTATACCACTGGTGGTTTACTAAGTTCAAATTTTATGATGCAAATGAAGAGAGACTGAAGCTATTTTTTTTAAGTTAATTCAACTTCAAGGTTTTTTATTTGAAAGATAGGCTTTGAACTCTTCAATTACAGTTATTTTTAAAGACTATCAACTTTTGGAAGGTAGTATATGTGCATAGAAGTATTCTCTATATCTCTAGACATTAAACAATAGAGTTAAGAAAAATTTAAAATATGAGACACATCCTACCCTACTCACCCTGCCAGCATTACAAAAGAACTTTTTCTTGAGAATTTACCATAGGGAAAAGTTCTTCACACTTCAATAGCTTTCTCCAACTCTTTCATTGGTTATATCTCTTGAGCATGCCCTTAAAGAACTTCTTCCAGTTTAACATAAAGTACAAGAAATAAAAAAATAATACAAAAATGCTTTTAAAAATAGGAACTCAATGCATTACATTACTATATATACTAATATATATATATATATAATCTATAGCTCCTAAGTTTTGCTGAACATATCAAAGAATTTCTATATGCAAATAAAACATGATGTTAAAATGGGAATTACCCTGTTGTCTTAGTTTTGAATAAAGCCATAAAGTCAAATCAAATGGTGTTTGGTGCTCACACATTTTTTAGTAATGGTGCCAAAACACCTATGCACAATTTGTGAAAGGATGATGCCAAATCTGACCCAATGATGTTCAACCAGTGTGCCATAGCAGGCACACTGGTGTGTCACAAGAATTTTTAAACTATGTAATACCTGACTATTTAGTCAGAGGCACTGATCTTTTTTTCCTTAGATTGCCAACTGAACAATGACACCTAACACAACAATAGCCATCCGGTGTGAATGAATCAAAATTATACTTTTTTTTTTTGTCAAATCAGCAAAAGATATATTTTTTGGTGGACCTCAGAATTTTAGTTATTAGCTTATGTGTGCCATGAGATAAAAAAGGTTGAAAATCACTGCCATAGACTATTATATATTCTATATAGGATATATAGAAAGGGATGTGACTGATAAAGGTATATTGGTAGAAAGGGTTTCTTAGAGAGTTTTATTGTCAGAGTACTGTGCTACACTAAGAAACGGTGCTGCTCTGGGATAGTCTACATATCCCAGAGTCTAGCTGAACAAGGAAGCTTATCATTTCCGTGGGCCACATCTATAACCAGTAGAAGTGGGGAGGTTTGGGTCACTTCGGAGAGGCCTTGCCAGTGAGGAATGCTTGAAGGTATGATACAGCCCTTACAAGGAGGAAGTAAAGGAATCCAGGACCATATGGAGAGTCGTAGGTAACCAGCACAGGAAACATCAACCTACCATGGAGCACAGGTGGAAGATCCCTATAGAGATTGCTGAGATGACCTCAGATTATCCCGCACCCACACAAAGGGCCATTGAGCATCCATCACTCCAGGAGGACATGAGTAACAGATTTCCACTATAAATTCCAGACTTCTTATGAACCTTGTCTTGCTTCCCTCTCCACCAAGAGGCTGCACAGTGGGAAGAGTGAAAATCATGAAGAAGCATACAACAAAATCCTCCCCCACTGAAGTTTTTCCCAATCTGACCTAGGTTTAGATTGGGGGAAGGTTGAAGCTTCCAATTTTATGAGAATAATTTTGATGTTAAATTGGACTGAACATAAATAAACTAACAAAAACTTAAAGTACCTGGAAAGGCTATGGGACTGGCCCAGGCTTTCATCCATGGACAGGCAAAGAGGAGTCTACAAAACAGAATAAAATGAGTTGTCCTGAAAAAAAGATAACTCTATGAGTCCAGGTTATATGATCTGTTATACAAGTTTTGAGAGGCATAGCCAAGGAGAGCTGAATTAATCTGTATAAGAGGGAGAGAGGAATTTGATGTTTACAAAGGGAAATGAGAGAGGGGGAGAGAAGGCAGGGGAATTGGCACATTCTGGGGGAAAGGATACAGAAAGCAAAACCATTGTTGGCAGGGCTACTAAGAAGGGTTTGATAGAACAGAAAGAAATGTCAATAAGAATTTCCATATTGTTTTCTTTGAGGTGTATGATAACTAGCTTCTCCTTTCTGCTATAAAATCTCCCATAAGTAAATGTGTATGAGTGAAATGTTTTACCAGAACTTGAAGAGATGAAGTTGCCTCAATGTTCAGTCACTGTGTAGAAGGTAAGCCATCAATATTAAGATGGATTCACATAAGAATATATTCTAAAGAAGTCTGGTCTGTAAGCAGGCTCCCTAGCAAAGAGGAAGCTTCTTTTGTGGATTCTACAATTTGTCTATTTATCTTACCAGGTTTTATTTATCCTTGTATGTTACTATTGCTCATCAATATGCATTTGATTGTGATGATAATGATGATGATGATCTGATGATGGTGGTGGTGGTAATGGTGATAATGAGGTTGATAATGAGGAACAGGCTGGGCTGAGGAACCCCCTCTCCCCGAGTGCACGAATTTTGTGCACCGGGCCTCTAGTTCCTTATAACAATTACATCATTTATTTAATGTATTCATAGTCAACAATCATCAAATGCATGGTTTCTGTTATTCTTTTGAACAAACTTTTATTTGATCAGTTAAGAATAAGATTTTATTTTACTTTCATTTATTACTCCTATAATGTGCTTCTTACTTTATGTAGATTCAAGTTTCTATATCATGTCCCTTCTTTCTGAATATTTTAAATTTTTCACAAGGTAGGTGTTACTGATGCCAAATTCCCTCAATTTCTGTTTGTCTGAGAAAGTATTTCTCTTTCACCTTTGAAGGGCAATTATGCTAGATACAGAATTCTAGGTTGGTGTGTTTTTTTCTTTCAACACTTCAAATATTTCACTCCACTATTCTCGGTTGCATGATTTCTGATGAAAAGTCTAATGTTATTCTTATCATTGTTTCTCTATAAGTAGGGTATTTTTTTTTCTTCTGGCTTCTTTCAAGATTTTCTCTTTTTTTATTTATTGCAGTTCAAATATGATATACCTATGTGCAGATGTTTTGATATTTATATAGCTTAATATTCTCTGAGCTTCTTGTGTCTGAGTTTCCTGGCTCTATCATTACTTTGGAAAAATTCTGTCATTACAACTTCAAGTAGTTTTCTTTCTTTCCTTTTCTCCTTTTAGTATTCTCATTACACTTTAGTAATTGTTCCACAGTTATTGGATATTTTGTTCTATCTATTCTATTCCTTTTCTTTTTGCATTTTATTTTGGAAATTACTAATGACATATCTTCATGCTCATTTATTCTTTCCTCAGCTATGTCCAGTCTACTGATAATTCTGTTAAAGGCTTTCTTTATTTCTATTACAGCATTTTTTATTTCTAGCATTTTCTTTGTGAAATTGCTGCTCACCATCAGCATCCTGTGTGCCCTTAACAAATGTTAATTTTTAAAAGTTACAACAAGCGTTTAGTATATTAAACATAGTTATTTTAAATTCCTAGTCTAATTATTTCAAAATATCTATCATACCTAAGTTGGGTTCTGATACTGTGTTGTTGTTTTGTTTTGTTGTTGTTGTTGTTTTGTTTTTATTTTGCCTTTTAGCATGCCTTGTATTTTGCTGGTAAAAACCAGACATGATGTATTAGGTAAAAAGAATTGAGATATATAGGCTTTTAGTATGAGGGTTCATGTTTTTTTCTAGTGAGTTAGATTGTGTTTCCTCTTTGCTGTAGCCAGAGGTGCTTGTTTGCTGGTGTCAGAGGTTAAAATTTTCTCTAGTATGCTGTTTTCCAGTGTTGTCTATCAGTTTTCCTAGATACTCCTTAAATAGCATTTGAGGCTTGCAGTTGTTTAAGCTGTAATCCCCTGTTATTATATAGGATGTGTGTGTGCCTGTGTGTGTGTGTGTGTGTGTGTGTGTGTGTGTGTGTGTTTAAGTATGGGCAGGGACATTTCTCTAGTCCTATGATTAGGTCTCAGTCTCTCAGTGAGGCTGAAATGGGTATTTCCCTTCCCCCAAAATGAAAGATAGAGGGGGGCTAGAGGGGACTCAATTGGGCATTTCCTTTTTTACAGGTTGCTTAGGTTCAGATAAAATAGTCTCTCTTAAGGAAAGACATTGTTAAGGAAAACAGAGCTCTGGGCATATTTCTGAACTGTAACTATTCCCCTCCACTTTGCTGGAATAAGAAGGGGATTTTTCTTATACCTTCACAGTGAGAATCTAGCAGGGCTCCTGGAGATTAAAACTTTCAAAAGTATGGAGACCTTCCAAAGACTAGATTGATAGTAAAATACTTCCAGGGAGGCCAGTCCTAGGAGGGCAGAGCTTCTTCACCTATAATTCAAGCCAAAGTGAGGAGGACAGAGTACAGGTGTAGGGTTCAAGAGAACCTCTTAAGCAGTTTCATTTAGTGTCACCTAGCATTTATGCTGACACCAGTACCCAATACCTGACTTACCTCCAAAGAGTCTAAAAATGGGGCTAATCTGATGACAGAATTTGGTGGGGCAACACAAATGTGAGTTTCTATGCACCAAATGAAGACACAGTGGGAGGAACACACACTAGCCATGATAAAAGGAATTCCACTTACAAGAAATGCCAAAGTGACTCCCACAACAGGCGAACCATGAAAAACCAGAGACTGAGAATGGGGCTATGAGTGTCTAGCTACAGAAAAGATCTCCTGTATTAAGGTATATACAGGTGAGTGATCCCAATTGGAACCTATAAAACTACAACAGGATGAATGAAGACCCATATTAAATCCTCCATTCTTAGAGGGCATCTAGGTTAGATTATAATTGTACTAGTCAGATAAGCTATTCTTCCCTATGTCATGTTCTTTTCTTAATTAAAACTCTGGAGCATTCTGATGAGTAGAGGAGAGAAATGGGAAAAGAAATAAACTTTATCATTCCCCATAATTCCAAGTACAAATTGAGATAGGAGAGATTTATCAGGAAGATGGTTTGGATTCATGTGACTATTAGACTGGATTAAATAATTTATTACCTAAAATCAACAAGTAAATCTATGGGAAATGGCAGAGATTTTATCTTAGGAGTTGAGGAGTGGTGGTATAAATTGAAGTAGATTTAAAGGAGTTGTATTGGGAAATTACTTTCTACTCCTATGAAGTCCAGTTAATTCAATAAACCAGTTACACTTATAATAAGGTCATAATCATCAAATATGAGGACTGGGTTTAAGTTGATTGCATTACATAAGGATCTGGGTATGCAGAAGCCTTAATAGTGCTAGATTTTTTGCATCTAATGTGTGAAATAAAGCCACAGTACTTCTGGGTCTACTTTGACTCCCTGGGACCAATTTCTGGTGCAGGAAATAGGTGCTTCCTTTATGGGGTAAGACTGCCAAGCCATCTTTAAACAGATGGCTGTTATTTTATTATTCAACATATCTTCCCTTGATACCTCTCTCTCTGACAATTATTGCTGCAGATACAGTCTTTTATTTGGAGAAAAATTTTGAGATAGTTTTTGAAAAACAGTATCCAGAGGTATGGAAGATTTCTTTCTATTTTTTTTATTCACCTATCAATCTGCCCCTGAAATTAGGTTGGAGATCAAAAATTGATTCCAGTCATTGATAAATCACAAGAGATTACATCTCCATCTCCATGAATTATCTTGGAGACTTAGTACTAGTACTGACTATTTTTTTTGGAGTAGAGTAGGGATAGTTACTTTAGATGACAACTAATTGACTAGATAGCTATATAAAATTGACTCTTGAATAACACAGTCAAGAATCCCCATGTAAATTTAACTCCCTAACTACTAATGGTCTACTGTTGATTGGAAACCTTATATGTAATATAAACCGTTGATTAACATATATTTTGTATGTTATATGTATTGTATACTGTATTCTTACAATAAAGTAAGCTAGAGAAAATAGTTACTATCATAAGGAAGAGAACATACATTTATGGTATTTATTGAAAAAACCTTCATGTAAGTGGACTCACACAGTTCAAACCTGTGTTGTTTAAGGGTCAACTGTTCATGCTACAATGAAAACCTAGACTTTCACTATTGAAATAAATATTTAACTTTATCTCCCATCTAATTAAGAAATAAAAGTTTTTTAAACAGAGTAGAACAAGAGGAAGCTGGCATCATGACACTGTTTATTTATTACAACCTCTGAGCTTTGCTTACTTCTAGGTAGACTTTTTCTTGGATAATAATTCCTCACACAGTGTAAAATAAAGCCATTGTAACTTTAGGTTGTATCTTCCTACAGCTA
Organism: Eptesicus fuscus; assembly: GCF_027574615.1. Taxonomy (NCBI): domain Eukaryota; kingdom Metazoa; phylum Chordata; class Mammalia; order Chiroptera; family Vespertilionidae; genus Eptesicus; species Eptesicus fuscus. The sequence goes on along the minus strand of NC_072480.1, from coordinate 43,244,676 downwards.
GCCATCCCAGAGGAAGACAGTGCCACTTTTACAATGATTCCAAAAGAAGTCCTGGGAAGGACTTGGGCTCATCATGGAGCTGCTGCCTGGAGCCAGAAGTGGTGTCAACCCCACCTGAACTATAAAGACTAGAGATGAGGAAGTGGTGCTGATCCAAAGAGACTCTTATTAAATTAAAATTTTATGTTCACTCAGAAGGAAAATTTTTGCTATCTTCCATTTAAACGTGTTGTTTATCATCTGTTCATCCCATCTCTTTTTCCTCATTTAAACTTACTAAATGTCTCCCAGAGGCATCCACTGAATGATATCTCCTGCAACGTAGCTTCCAACGAAATTTCAAAACATTTCTTAAAAGTTGGAGGAAGACACAGAATCTCAGGAAGTGACAGGACTTTGCATTACCCTTGACTGTATCACTTCTTTCATTATAGGTTTCGAGGTCATCACATTGTAGTTTAGTGCAGGTTCTGACTGATCTCTATTGGGACCCTGATAGCATATTTTCATGTTCAGTCTTTAGTAATTTAAGTGAAACCAGAGACTGATTTAGGGACTACGTCAAGAACATTAGCTCAAAAATTTTGGACAGACAATGAATTGTAAAAAAACACATGGGAAATCTTCATGGTATTGAAAATTCAGGCATCATATGAGTAAAAAATGATTTTGCCTTTCAGATTAAAGTGAGATTGATTGACCATGTGTAGGATCAACAGATTTAAAAGATCTGTGTATAGTAATCATATATTCCAGGTGTTAAGGGTCAGATGAATTTCAAATATTCTATTGCATTATCCCAATAAGTATACTCATATTGTCAATATATCTGGGGCAGGAACTCATATAATATGGTTCCAGAATTATAACTAGATCCTTGTTGGTAATTTTATTATATCAGAAGTTCCAACATCCCCATACCACAGTTACCAGGGAAATCACGGCCCTTAGTTCTAAAGAAAAGTTAAAATGTTTCTGGGAAGGAAAATGTCATCCAGCTGTACTTGATGGTAATTATCCAGATTTTCTAGACCGTGGCATCATATGGTGATAGACATGTTTGGTGTCATTTCCTGACTTAGAGAAAAGGTTATAAGGAAATATTTGTGACAGAGTACACAGGTGAGCTAAATATTTGCAGGCAAGAAGGAGAGAATGAAGTTGAACTTAAGTGTCTTATCAAAATTATTCTAACTTGGCTATACATTCGAATTACCTGACAGCTCTGAAAAATTACCAACTCTTTTCTTCATTTCCAGTCCAGACAAATTAAATCAGAATTTGGGGGGGGGGGGGGGGGGGGAACCTGAAAACCTTCCCAAGTGATCCTAATGATCCATCAGTGTGGAAAACCAAGTTTTGAGAAATGTACAAAAGTAATATCTAAAATGTGTGTTAAGCTAAATCTCAGTGGAATTATCAAATGAAGAAGAGAAGACTTGGGTAAGCTTTTTGCTACCATTTATTAAACATGTATGTATGCATATGCACTATGCTACTCTCTAAAACATAACTGTGAGGTAGGAATAATTATCCTCTTTTGACAACAGAAAAATTGGTTAACAGCTTAAGTGGCTTGAACAAAATTGCATAACTAGTTAAGTGGCACAGCCAGGATATTTGATTGATGCTAACAAATTCCTTGTTGGTAGTGTCAGTATCTTACTCATCTTCCAATCTCCTCCTCTTCCTAGTGTACCCACCTCCACCCTCTAGAAAAGCATCTGCTCTAAAACAGGGGCTTTGTAAAAGGTCACTTGATTGAACACAATGGACTATGAGTGTCTTTACATGTATGAGGCAGTACATTTTTTTCTCCTATAATCTACTTCAAATACTTGTTTAAATAATTAGCCAAGGCAGCCTAGGATAAGACAGAATTTTGGTTCTCTCCCTGAATTTTAGGCCTTGACATACTATTATGACTAGGATGGGGAGGAAGGAGAGTCAGTTGCAGGTTAGTGAAGGTCTTGAACATTGGCAGAGACAAGAGTACAGCTAAGGAACAGACAAGGGAGATGTGAGTTCAGAAAGTAGATTCAAAGCCAGAGCTCAGTTCAAGTGTAAGTTGTGAGTCAAAAGAAAGTTAAAGTGAGATAAAGATTTCACCAGGTAGGTGAAAAGCAGTTATTTTCTTTAAGTAACCTGAATTAGGATACTTTAGGGATCAGTGCCAGGAGCCAAAGAACCCAGAATCAACATTGAGGTGCTTCGTGCATGAAACCCAACAATTGGGATGCATGGTGTTGGACACTGAGGGATAAGGTTAAATCAAATCCTATAGATCAGCGAATTTCAACCTTTTTCACCTCATGGCACACATAAACTAATTACTAAAATTCAGTGGGATACCAAAATACATATTTTTTGTTGATCTGACAAAATAAAAGAGGTATAATTTTGATTCGTTCACAGATGGCGATTATTGTGTTGGCTTTTATTGTTGTTTTTTATTTGACAGTCTAAGGGAAAAGAGGTCTAAGGACTAAATAGGAATTGCATGTTTTAAAAATTCTTGTGCACACCAGTGTGCCTTTTGCAGCACACCGGAAGGAAGTTGCTGCTATAGCTATTTCACAAGTAACTATGTGCAAGCCACTGGGAACTGTAATGCAAATGCAAAGATGAATAAGACACACTTTTATCCCTAAGGAGAGAATAAACTAATAGAGGGACATAAGAGAAAGGTGTAATGGAAGTGCCTCTGAGGGAGATAACACTGAAAATTTAGGGGTGTTCAAGGAAGTTATTACTAAATGTTTCATGAAAGAAATTAAATTTTAAAAATATGCTTTGAAGAATAAGATTTTTATAAGTACACTTAGAAATGTTTAAAAGGTAGATGGAGATCTCAAGCCCTATTAAACTAAATTTCAAGGACAGCACCCAATTTTGGAGAATTGATATTGCAAATAGTCAGAAAGTATCAGCAGCATGGCTGGTTTACCTGGACATCAGACTATTTAAATACATACAGAGAATGCATGGGAAGCAAAGACAAATGCTAAGGTTTTTTCTTTGCAGGGACTCTGCTTTGTCTCTCCAGAACAGCACATACAAGGGACTCAAGAAAGCTTGACAAGTGGATTTTTGTTAGTGGACAGAGAACATGTGAGGACATTCCAAATTCAATGTTACTCAACACTTTTGGGTTTTTAGCCACTGAAAACACTAGCAACAAAACATTTTGGGAAGGACATGTATATTTTAGAGAAACAATCCCTTCAACATGATGAAAATAATTTATTCCTTTTTCTGTGTCCTTAGCTTTTGAATGAGTTTAGTGTCTAGTCTGTAACAACCCAGGGAGCTGCTTAAGCTTAAGCATTTTGAACTACCAGTAGAGATTTTTCACACTGGCCTATAACTTTCAATCATAAATCAATCTATTAGCACTGCAATAATAAAATATTTCAATACAACCTTACTATATGGTTATATCCTGATTAATAGTATAAAAATTCTAAGTGGTATTTTAATGATCATGACTGAGATCTTCCTGGAATATTTTTTATTCCAAACATTGTTTTTGCATGTTTAAGATGGATATCATCATTAGGGATTCTTGGTCATTATAAATTAGTTGTGTGTCAGGAGACTCTTACCCTTCTGCTACAAATATGGACAGTTTGGATACCATTTTTCTCTCAGATATTGAGATGACTTTTCCTATTTCGTTATGTCACAGCAATCTCAAAATTGGTAGCATGTACTTTATGTGTTACCATTGATAAAACAGCAGGAATCTCAGTTTGGAGCCAAATGGTAGCCACTCAATCATTTGCCATTTGGCAAAGAGTTTTATCCATTATGGTTGTGCTTTAGCAACACTATGATTACTTTCCAATTTTCTAATTCTAAACATCTAGGAGCCCTAGGTTACTATAGGAATTACTTCTCCACTTACGTACAATTTAACTTAGCTAAGTTATTTCATCTAAGAGATCACAAATTTGATCATTGTCAAACTACAGTCATAATATTTCCTGCAAAGAATTCACATGTCTAGAATTCTTCCTTCTGTATAAAGTTACAACTTATATGATCAAATTTTTACAGTAGTACACTTGTAAAGTTCAGACAAAGAGGGGCTTCTCAAACTTTGATGTGCCTTTAGTAACCATGTTCAAATGCAGATTGTGATTCAGTAGCTCTGGGGTGGGGCCTGGGATTCTGCATTTATAATAAGCTCCAGATAATGCTGATGCTTGTTGATCTTCAGATCATGCATCGAGGAGCAATGAGATAAAGAATATATTTTGTTGTACTTTAGAAATTTTAGAGGATTTAAATTATTTTAATGATAGTTCCTGTTTGATTTTTGAAAATATATCAAAGTTTTACATTTTTCTTATTTAAGTTGATCACAAAATAAGTTAATAGTACAAAGATACATATGACTATATCAATTTGGAAACTAAGAAAAATGCAGGTTAAGTGACAAAGTAGAAAACCATAGGGTCACATCTCTATCACATTAGCACTCAGAGATAAAGTCAATGACATATTCTACTTGGAATTTATAGAACAGTATATATTACAGGTAGAAATTCTGCTGGTATAGTCTCTTCAATGCAGGAATGCAAAAAAGAAATATCTCTAGTAAATAAAATGTTTACTTAGTAATACAAAAAATATGGAGTTCTTTAAGAAAGATTTTTCTTTGGGCCCAAAATTTAAATGTGGAATGCTGATTTTCATATCTCATGTCTGACTTTAAGCATATAATTGCCCAGGATGGTGTCTGACTTTAAGCGTATTATTTATTACTAGAGGCCTGGTGCACAAAATTCTTGCACAGCGGGGGGAGTGGGGGGAGTCCCTCAGCCCTGCCTGCACCCTCTCACAATCTGGGACTGCTGGTTCCTAACTGCTTGCCTGCCTGCCTGCCTGCCTGCCTGATCACCCCTAACCACTCGCCTGCCTGCCTCATCGCCCCTAACCACTCTGCCTGCCTGCCTAATTGCCCCTAACAGCTCGCTTGCCTGCCTGCCTGATCGCCCCTAACCACTCTACCTGCCTGCCTGATTGCCCCTAACCACCTCTGCCTTGGCCCCACCACAGCAGCTTTGTCCGGAAGGACATCTGGAAGGTTGTTCGGCTGTCCACTCTAATTAGCAAATTGTGCTTTTATTATTATAGATTATTTAAGAGTAAAGTGTTATTTCTACAAGGCTAAGAATATTTTGCAACACCAATTCTGCAAAACTAGGTAGAACTGTAAAGGTTTGATGTGAGACTTTTTGAACGCTGAGTAGTCTTCTCCAAGGAAGCATTTACAGAGTTTGAATCAAGGCCCTCTTCTCAGTGTAACTGGAGAGACCCATGTGAAAACACTGAAACCGACAAATTATGAGTCTGCCAATCACAGATTTCTTTGCTGAGACTACAATGTCTAGCTACATGCCTCAACTTGTTATTTTTTGTAACCAAGTTTTCAGTTACTCAAATTGAAAATGTAAGCAAGATAATAAAAATAAACAGATCAGCCCTTGCATCTTCAAGCTGAAATAGCAGTAATGATATTTTTACTGCTGGTTTCATAGCTTAATTCTGGTAATGTCATCTCCCATTTGAAATAACATTCTTGTGGAGAAGACATTCTAAAGCACATAGAACCACAGTACATGGACTTAGATACTATGGATTATTCCTTAAGGAACATGGCACCAATGGCAAACAAGCCAGGCAGAGAGAATCCCAGTATTTGCTTTAGTTTCACAGTAAGAATATGGTGTCTTAGGCAAAAACCTCTATTGCACCTCAGTTCATTCTAAGCTATTTTCAAAGATCCTTACGTCAAATAGAAAGAAGGAAGAGAAAAACTTCTACTTATCCATATCTAAATCATATACTCAATTTAAAATGTTCAAAGTTTTGATGAAAGTTTAGTTTTTAATTTCTAACTGATCAACCATGTTTTCACAGTTCCCCAATATTTTCTGTTCTCAAACTCAACCTCTTGAGGAGGGCTGTATTTGCCTTTTCTCTTCCTTTAACTCTAAGCTACATAGACATGTGACTATTCACCTTAGCAGTGCCTACTATTTAAAATATTTTGATGATTTTCCATCACTCAGAGTCAAAATACCACAGAATGGCATAAAATTCCTATCTGTTTAGTTTCCAACTACTTTGCAACCTCAATTTCTATCATTTCACCACCTCTTCTTACTCACATTATAAAAGAGACCCTGGCCCTTATCACCTTGGCAACAGAAAAGTGAGGGGTACAGGCCATACTAAAGTACGTAACCATGGTATCTGTGTCCTTCAGAATGCCCATTCCTAGAAAACCAACTCTAATCTGTGTGAAAAAGCTTTAATAAGACCTCTTCTTAGGAAATAATTTTTTTTGGTGGAGAACCCATAACCTCAAATTATAAAAAAACTGTGGTACATCTACACAATGGTATACTATGCTGCTATAAAAAAGAAGGAACTTTTACCATTTGCAACAGCATGGATGGAACTGGAGAGCATTATGCTCAGCTGAATAAGCCATTCAGAGAAAGATAAATATCACATGATCTCACTCATATATGGGATATAATTATCAACGTAAACTGATGAACAAAAATAGATCCAGAGACAAATGGCAGGGGAAGGGTTAGAGATCAACCAAATGACTTATATGCATGCATATTAGCATAACCAATGGACACAGACACTGAGGCAGCGGGGGCTTGCCCTCAGGGGTGAGAGTGGCAGAGGGGGGCTCAATCAGGGAAAAAAAAGACATATGTAAAACTTTAAACAATAAAAAAATTAAAAATTAAATTAAAAAAATATATATTTTTTGGAGATTTTAAGGTGGAGATCATTGTTCTTGTGAAACTTTTACCAATATATTTATATCTATTTCTTTCCATCATGACCTTGTGCTTCTTATAATCAGATGTATAATATGTTCATGTTTATTATAAAAATAACCATCACAGGATCGAGCATATAATATTCTTAAAAATCTTTAATACATAATTGAATATAATATTGTTTATCCTGGCAAGTAGTATGTACAACAGTTAGGAATTAATTTTTCATTTTCATTGAAGGTTTGTCAATGATAAATAGATCTCCTTACAAGGTGTTGCCTTTGAGTACAGTAGCTATTAGGTACATAGTGCCTTGATACATGAGGTATTTAAAAAAAAAGAATACATTCATATATTAGAAGAGTGTATAAAACCTACATGCATATTTTAGAGAATAACAATGAAGTCAATATCAAAGTAGCCAAACTCTCATTAAGAAATAAGCATCCCCGGTAACCTACAAGTCCCTGATCTAGTTACCTTTCATGGCATATCCCTCTCTTCCTAGTCCAAAGAATAACTACTATCTTTACCAATGTGAAAATAAATTATCTTGCATCTTATGTATGTGGCCCTAACAACATATTTGGTTTTGCTTGCTTTGAAACTTCACATAAATAGAATTATAACATATGAATATTTTGAATTATGTACCTTTCATTCATTCTTATGTTTGTGAAATTCATCTCTCGTGGTATTTGTAGTTATAATTCATTCATTTTCATTACTATATTATTCCATTGAATGATGACTTACCACTTGATATATTCAATGTACTCTACTAAGCCCTATGCTGCTATGAATTTTCTTAAACATATATTCTGTATGCATAAATAAGAATTTATCTAATCTATTAAAACCTAATGATAGAATTAATTGGTCATATGGCATATCTGTTTCATATTCAGGTAAGACCTATCTATTTCCTAAAGAAGTTGTTCAATTTGTGATTCAATCAGCAATATATGAAGGTCTCTGTTGGCTCATGTCCCCTCTGATATCTTATCTAATAAAAGAGTAATATATAAATTAACCATCACTCTGCTATACCCAAAAGCCACGCCCACCAGCCAATCAGGAGTGAGTATGCAAATTAACCCAACCAATATGGCTGTGGCCACGGAGAGAGCAGGAGGGAGGCTTGGGTTTCCCCAGCGAAGGAGGAAGCCAAGCTTGCTGCACACCCTGGCCAGCCCAGGCCTCCACCTAAGGCTACAAAGTTTCAATTATAGAAGATAAATAAATCCCAACAAAAATGGCGGCAGCCACGGAGCTGGAGAGAGCAGGAGGCTAGGGTTGCCGCCAGTGATGGAGGAAGCCAAGCTTCTGCAGCCCAGGTCTGCTTTGGCCTCCACTTAAGGCTACAAAGTTTCAATTATAGAAGATAAATAAATCCCAACAGAAATGGCTGCCACCACGGAGCGAGCAGAAGGCTTAGCTCCGCTCAAGGCTACAAAGTTTCAATTAGAAGATAAATAAATCCCAGATACCAGGGCCTTTGCTTGGGTCACCGGGGGGCATGGCTGGCCTGCAAACCACCACAGGCCCCTCACCCAGGCCACCACATGCCCCAAGGGAACCCCCACCCTGATCCAGAACACCCTTCAGGGCAAACCAGCTGGCCCCCACCCATGCACCAGGCCTCTATTCTATCTAATAAAAGAGTAATATGCAGATTGACCATTACTCCAACACACAAGATGGCTGCCCCCATGTGGTCAAAGATCCTGCCCCCATGTGGACATAAGATGGCCACCACAAGGTGGCCAGCAGGGGAGGGCAGTTGGGAGGAACCAGGCCTGCAGGGGAGAGAAGTTGTGGGCAATCAGGCCAGCAGGGGAGGGCAGTTGGGAGGGACCAGGCCTGGAAGGGAGGGCAGTTGGAAGCGATCAAGCCTGCAGGGGAGGGCAGTTAGGGGTGACCAGGCCAGCAGAGGAGGTAAGTTGGGGGCAAACAGGCTGGCAGGGGAGCAGTTAGACATCAATCAGGCTGGCAGGGGAGTGGTTAGGGGGTGAACAGGCTGGCAGGCAGAAGCGGTTAGGGGCAATCAGGAAGGCAGGCAGGCGAGCAGTTGGGAGCCAGCTGTCCTGGATTGTGAGAGGGGTCCCAGATTTGAGAGGGCGCAGGCTGGGCTGAGGGACACCCTCCCATGCACAAATTTCGAGCACCGGGCCTCTAGTTTGGTAATATATAACTTAAAATTTTTACTAGTCTGGTGTGTGTAACATAATATTTCTTCTGCTTTTTTTTCTTAGCCTCACCCGAGGGTATGTTTTTATTGATTTTAGAGAGAGAGAAAGTGGATAGTGGGGGAGAGAGAGAGAGCGAAAGAGAGAGAGAGTAGAATCTGCAACCTAGGTATCTGCCCTGAGCAGAAGTCAAACCTGCAACCTTTTGATACAGGAGGACCAGGGTCATTCTACTTTTTATTTGCATTTTCCTGATTATTACTGAATCTGTGTATATTTTCATATATTAATTGTTCATTTAAGTTTTCTCTTCTTTGAAGTGCCTATTCAAATGTTTTGCCCAATTTCAATAGGAATTGAATTGTTTGAAATTTTCTTCCAGATGTTAGCTCTCCCTAACATTTATGTGATGGAAATATAGTCACAGATTTTTGTGGTTTGACTTTTCAGTTCTGTTAGGGTATGTTGATTACCAGATCTCATTTTTTAACATAATTACATTTATTATTCTACTAGAGGCCCAATGCACGAAGACTCATGCAAGAATGGGCCTTCCTTCCCCTGGCTGCTGGGACCACCTTCTCTCTGGCCGGAGCCAACTTTCCGCCTTCCCACGCTGCCCAGAGGCCCAGAGTGACTGGGGTGATGCGGATCACCTGCATTGTCACCATGGTGTCCCATCCCGCCCCTGGCCACTCAGTGCCTGTGTATGCAAATTAACCCACCATCTTTGTTGGGTTAATTTGCATACTCACTCCTGATTGGCTAGTGGGCATCATGAGATATGGTCAATTAGCATGTTACTCTTTTCTTAGGTATATATTTTGCTTTTTACATTTAGTTTTTTAATTTAATGAGACTTGATTTCTTTGGTTTGGTAAGAGTTAGAAATAAAATTTTCTTATTTTCCACCAATGTATTAGCTTCATTTATTGCAATGTCCATTGCACTTTCTCCACTTGATTTCCAATAGCATATATATCAAGTAAAAAGAGTGCAGATATGTAGGCATCTGTTTCTGGATTCTCCATTTTAGCTTCATTGGTCTCCTTTTCTTATATAACAATTTAACTAGAGAAGAGAGAAGACCACATAAAACAGGAAAGAACCACACATAATTTAGAGAACCTAGTGCAAAATGGAAATAAAGGCCCTCTTGTTAAAAAATTATGAAGAATTTCAAGATGGTGGCATCAGAGCACTAAGCCAAGCATGGGCCCTTCTAAGTGTAGGGTCCTGTGCAACTGTGTAGTCACATATATGCAAAGTCAGCCTTGCAGGTAAAATATGATGAGACAGTTCCTTTCTTACATAAGAAATATAAAATAATGCAGGAATGAGCTCAAAATTCTTACAAAAATTTGTTTTCAATCCAGAAAATAAATAGATTATCTAAAAGAAATTACACAACAGCATGGAATCAGATATAATTTTTAACACTAAATTACATTTAATACTAGTCAATATACCTGTAATGACAAGGACTCCTACTACTAATGAGGGTAAAAATAGTCTTCAATTGGTCTGCTTTTATTCTCTAATCTCTAATTACAAGTTTGGTTATATTTATAACCTTTATTTTAGACATTAATTATTGAGCTAGGTTGTAATAGCTTAGTCATCTGTGTATGGAATGTACCTACATTCATGATTCTCCTGTCTGGTGTTATTTGGTTAGACTGTCAACTGCTGCTTGAATGTATAGGTGCACCTAAGGATTGTGCTTATTCTTAATTGCTATTGCTAATCTGATGTGGGCTAGGGTTCCAATTAATTTACTAGAGGCCCAGTGCATGAAATTCATGCATGGGAGGGGTGTCCCTCAGCCTGGGCCTGCACCCTTTACAAACTGGGACCCCTTGAGAGATGTCCAACTGCCAGTTTAGGCCCGCTCCCTGTGAGGACTAAACCCCACAGTAGGACATCCCTCTCACAGTCTGGGACTGCTGGCTCCTAACCAATTGCCTGCCTGCCTGATCGCCCCTAACTGACTCTGCCTGCCTGCCTGTTCGCCCCTAATCGCCTCTGCCTGATGGCCTGATCACCCCCTAACCACTCCCCTGCCAGCCTGATCGCCACCTAACTGCCCTCCCCTGCCAGCCTGATTGCCCCCAACTGCCCTCACCTGCCAGCCTGATCACCCCCAACTGCCCTCCCCTGCCAGCCTGATTGCCCTCAATTGCCCTCCCCTCATGCCGGCCTGATCTCGCTCCTAACTGCTTGCTCCCCTGCTGGCCTGATCACCCCTAACCACCTCTGCCTCGGCCCCCACCACTGTGGCTTTGTCTAGGAGGAAGTCCAATGTCCGGTTGATCCAGTCTAATTAGCATATTACCCTTTTATTAGCATAGATTAGAGTTCTATGTTAAATAAGAATAATAAGAATCAGAAGCTTCTAAGAAGCAACCAATCTAATAAGTAGTGCATGAATTTTAGTAATAGGCCTTTCAACCAATTTTTACATCACTAACTGACCTTCTGTACTTATTGTTTAGATTTACTGCTCTGCTCAGACCATACCTAAGAAAGGGTTATATTGATGCATGGAGCTTGAAACAACAAAAAACACTTTTTTTTCAGTGCCTGTGGATGAGGAATCCTGGCACCTTAACTAGCTATTTCTAATTCAGGGTCTCTCACAATGATACAGTCAAGGTATTGGCCAGGGCTGCAGACATCTCAAGGCTTAAGTGGGAAAGGACCTACTTCTAAGCTCACATATATGGCTATTGGCAGGCCTCCAACCCTCATTAGCAGCTTGCCAGAGACATCAGTTCTTTGCCACACAGAACTCTCCAGTGTGTTTTATCACAAATTTTGGATAATTGGTTATTGACATTATTAGGAAAATAAATAGTTTTCAAAACTGAGTCAAGCAATTACTATGGTAATTTATTTTTTGTTCTCCCACCTCTTTGTTCAGTGTTCTATGAAATTTTCACAATTTTTTCTAAATGTGCAACAGATCTTTCAAAAAATTGTGAATATTTTTCCAAGTGACCAAATATATATCTTCTATAATAATGAAAGCCTAATATGCTAATTAGACCGAATATCCTTCCTGAAGACCTTCTGGATGAAGCTGAGGCTACAAGGGCCAAGCCCATTGCATGAATTTCGTGCACCGGGCCTCTAGTAAAATATATATTATACTAGAGGCCCAGTGCACGAAATTCATGCACAGCGGGTTGTGTCCCTCAGCTCAGCCTGCACCCTCTCCAATCTGGGAACCCTCAAGGGATGTCTGACTGCCCATTTAGGCCCAATCACGGTGGGATCAGGACTAAACGGTCAGTGGGACATGCCTCTCACAATCCAGGACAGCTGGCTCCCAACCGCTCGCCTGCCTGCCTGCCTGATTGCCCCTAACTGCTTCTGCCTGCCAGCCTGATCACCTACTAACCACTCCCCTTCCAGCCTTATCTATACCTAACTGCTCCCCTGCCAGCCCGATTGCCCCTGTCCTCCCCTGCCAGCCTGATCACCCCTAACTGCCCTCCCCTGCCGGCCTGGTCACCCCTAACTTCTCTACCCTGCTGGCCTGGTCCCTCCCAACTGCCCTCCCCTGCTTGCCTGATCGCCCACCACTGCCCTCCCCTGCCAGCCTGGTCACCCCTAATTGCCCTCCCCTGCTGGCCTGGTCACCCCTAACTTCCCTCCCCTGCAGGCCTGGTCACCCCCAACTTCCCTCTCCTGCAGGCCTGGTCCCCCTCAACTGCCCTCCCCTGCAGGCCTGGTCCCTCCCAACTGCCCTTCCCTGCTTGCCTGATCACCTACAACTGCCCTCCCAGGCTGGCCTGATCGCCCACCACTGCCCTCCCCTACTGGCCTGGTCACCCCTAACTGCTCTCTCCTGCTGGCCTGGTTCCCCCCAACTGTCCTCCCTTCAGGCCTGGTTGCTCCCAACTGCCCTCCCCTGCAGGCCTGGTCCCCCTCAACTTCCCTCCCAGGCTGGCCTGATCACCCACAACTGCCCTCCCCTGCCAGCCATCTTGGTGCAGCCATCTTGTGTCCACATGGGGGAAGCCAACTTGTGTGTTAGAGTGACGATCAATTTGCATATTACTCTTTTATTAGATAGGATATATATAATAGAGGCCCATGAATTTGTGCATGGGTGGGGTCCGGCCAGCCTGGCCAGGGGGAGGGGACAGGGGCGGTTGGCCGGCCTGCCTGCTGGTCGAATTCCTGGTCAAGGGGACAATTTACATATTAGCCTTTTATTACATAGGATATACACTGAGTGGCCAGATTATTATGCATTCAGAGATCATAATAATCTGGCCACTCAGTGTATATATATGTTTTATTGTTTAAAATATTACATACGTCTCCCTTTTTCCCCACTGACCCCTCCCTGGCCACTACCATCCCCCAGGACAAGCCCCCACTGCCCTAATATCTGTGTCTATTGGTTATGCTAATATGCATGCATACAAGTTCTTTGGTTGATCTCTTATTCCACCCCCACCCTCCCCTGACTTCCTCTGAAGTTGACAGTCTGTTCAATGCTTCTCTGTCTCTGTATCTATTTTTGTTCATCACTGTATGTTGTTCATTATATTCCACAAATGAGTGAGATCATGTGATATTTATCTTTCTCTGACTGGCTTATTTCACTTAGCATAATGCTCTCCAGGTGGAACTCATATAACTTATCAAAAAGAAGATAAACAATCCAATCAACAAATGGGCAAAGGACCGAAATAGACACTTTTCTGAAAAGGACATACTGAAGGCCACAAGACATATGAAAACATGCTCAAAGTCACTAATCATCTGAGAGATGCAAATCCAAACAACAATGAGGTACCATCTCACACCTGTCAGAATGGCTATCATCAACAAATCAACAAATGACAAGTGCTGGCAAGGATGCAGAGTAAAAGGAACCCTCATGCACTGCTGGTGGGAATGTAGACTGGTGCAGCCACTGTGGAGAACAGTATGGAGTTTCCTCAAAAAGTTAAAAATGGAACTCCCATTTGACCCAGTAATCCCACTTCTAGGAATATATCCCAAGAAATCAGAAACACCAATCAGAAAGGACATATGCACCCCTATGTTCATAGCAGCACAATAGTTAAGAATTGGAAAAAGCCTAAGTGCCCATCAGCAGATGAGTGGATTATAAAACTGTGGTACATCTACACAATGGAATACTACCTTGCTGTAAAAAAAGAAGGAACTTTTATAATTTGCAACACCAAATATATTTTAAAAACCTATCAATTTCTTTTTATCTGTTTTTGGAAATATTCTTTGCACTGTGTCCTGCTATCTGATTCCATTGTTCATTGCTGCTCCTATGACAATTGAATTATGTTTCATTTCCTGGATCCTAAATGATCTTTTTTCTTTAATAGCTCCTCATTGTTTGAAGAACATTTTCTAACAGTTTCCTAAGAAATGATACATGATCTTCATTGTTCTTACCTTCACAAATCATATGAACTGGATATAGAATTCTAGGTTAAAATATTTTTGCTCAGAATAGATGTTTAAAAGCAATATTTCACTGGCTTCTCAATGTCAGTGCTGCTGTTGAAAAGTCTGAAGCCATTGTCATTTTAATTCTCTTTTTTGTGACTTTTTCAATTTTTAATGATTATGTTATGGTCTCCTTTTTATTCCTGATAGACATATATTTCATAGTGCTGGGCACTCACCAAACTATCTTAATTAGAAAACCTGTTTTTCAGTTCTGGAAACTATTTCTGTTTCTGTACCTGTTGTTGCCGTTTTCTAGTTTTCAAATTTAGACAGAGTTATTATTTAAATAGTGAATCTACTGGATTAATCTTTAATTTTTTATATTTTCCCCAAATTTAATATTAAGTAAACATTTATTTTCCTTGAGCTTTCATCAATTTCAGCATCCAAATCGTGCATTGAATTCTTTATTTCTTTCTTAAAAAGTTTTTTATAAAGTTTTTTCTTGTTGCATGTTTGTTTTGTTTATGGGTGCAGTTTTTTCTCTTTCTCTGAAGATATTAATCATTTTACTTTAAAGTTTTTCACCTGCTCCCCAAATTTTCCTCCATTGTCTCTGATTCCTCAGGGTCTCCTTGTTTTCTATTAGTTAATTTATTTGTTTTGGACTTTTTCTTTCACGTTGGAGGCTTTCCTCAAACACTTGAAAATACTTTAACCTGGCTATCTATTCTTAATGAGTTTTTAGCATCTTGACTGGTATACAGTGACCTGGATGGGGGATGGGATCCAGCAGACTTTTATGTTGGGAGAATGAACTCATTTCATAAACTACGGCTGGGGAAACGACAAACAAGTTCTAGACAGTTTTTGTCTGATTAGTGATATTTGGGACTGAAATGAAGGAAAAGTGAGAAAGGTTCCAAGGTAGAGTATCTAGATTTTTACTTAATATGCCTTTCTCAACCCACAGGTCACTCTAGAACTTTATTTTAGACTAGCGTTCCCGTTGCAGGAAAAATCCTGCAATAGGATTTCCTGCTGCACTCTACCCCGCCTCCGTTCCTCCCTTGTCGCCCAGCCCGCCTTCTCCTCCAGCCCACCTGCGTTTCCCTTCGCCCCTGGCCCTGCCTCCCCTCCGCCCTTGTCACCCGCCCCGCCTTCTCCGCCAGCCCGCCGGCGTTTCCCTTTGCCCCGGCCCCGCCTCCTCTCCTCCCTTCTCCTTCCCCCCGCCCCCCTGGCTTGCTTGCTTCTTCGAAGCTTTACTCCCTTTTGCAGCTCTTGGCTTCTTTCCACGCTGTCTTGATATGCAAATTAGCCACCATCTTTGTTGGGGTAATTTGCATACTCGCCCTGATTGGTTGGTGGGCGTGGCTTGGCTGGTGGGCGTGGCTTAGGTGTAGCGAAGGTGCGGTCAATTTGCATATTTGTCTATTATTATATTAGATTCCCTAAGTCTGAAGACCATTTCCCCAGAAGTTTAAACTCCAAGTATCCCATGGTGAGGGTAGGGAGAGGTTTGTCCTTGGACAGAGAGGGGTGCTAGTCTCTTGATTATAAGAGATTTCTGCATACACTCTTTCCACCAACTCCTCCATGTTCAACTCCCCCTTATGCTTCCAAATTCCCCACAGAATTCTGGGTTGAGGAATCAGAATTCAGAAATTCTTAGAAAGTGCCCAAATAATATGTTGATCTCTATTTTTCATAATGATTTATTTGAGTGTTTTTCAATAAGAGTAAGTGATCATGATAATAGACAGTAAATCATTTTTTGTGATAGAGTCAAATTAAATTTGCAGATGCTTTGGTAAAAATAGCATTAAATACATACTTTATGATTATTATGAATTAATATTATAACAAGATAATGTATATTAACAAATAAAAATGATCTCTATATGACATAGATATTCGGTAATAGAAAATATTCAAAGAGGGAAACACGGAATAAAAGTAAATGCTGACCTCTCCCTTCTAGGAGCATGTCCTTGTCTTTCCCTTTTCCCTAGGTGCACCACCTTTACCTTCCTCACTTCTAAGCTCCAAGGCCCCTTTCTTTGCCTCTATAACTTGTTTCCTTAGCCTATTTCTTCTATGAATTACTGTTTCTACCTCTGTGGTTTTCTAAATATTCTCTTCTATAAAAAAGTAAATGCTAAATAAATGTCAAGATATTAAAGTATAATACCCCAAATATATAAAATATTTTAAATTATTTTTCTTAAAATGAACATTTAAAACACATAAAGCAACAACAATACATCAAAAAATAATATATGACAATCAAATTGGGTTCATTCGAGGGACAAAAGGATGAGTCAACATACATAAATCAATCAATGTAATATACCTTATTAATAAAACAAAGGATAAAATTCATAGGATCTTATCAATAGATGCAGAAAAGGTATTTGATAAGATATGACATCCATTTATGGTTAAAACACTCAATAAAATGGGTATAGAAGGAAAGTACCTCAACATAATAAGGCCATATATGACAAACCCTCAGCCAATATTATACCCAATGGTGAAAATCTGAAAGCTTTTTTCTCTAAAATCAGGAATAAGACAAGGATGCCCACTCTCACCACTCTTATTCAACATAGTTCAGAAAGTTCTAGCCTGAGTAATCAGGCAAGAGAAAGAAATAAAAGGCATCCTAATTGGGAAGAAAGAAGTAAAAGGGTCATTTTTGCAGATGACATGACTCTCTCTGTATATAGAAAACCCTAAAGACTCCACACACAAAAAAAAACACACAGAAACAAAGAAAAACACACCACTATTAGAAACAACAAACAAATACAGTAAAGTTGCAGGATATAAAATCAATGTACAAAATCCATTGCTTTTTTCTATAATAACAATGAAAGTTAAGAAAAAGAATTGAAAAAAACAATTCCTTTTGCAATTGTAACCAAAAGAATAAAATACTTAGGAATACACTTAACAAAGGACATGAAAGACCTATATACTGAAAACTAAGTATTTTTAAAAAGCATTAAAAAAAAAGATTGAAAAAAACAACCCACAACAAAATTGAAAGATACTTCATGTTCATGGATTGGAAGAATCAAAATAGTTAAAATGACCATATTACCCAAAGCAATATACATATTTAATGCAATCCCTTTCAAAATCCCAATATAAATTTTTAAAGAAATAAAACAAGAAAAAATCATCAGATTTGTATGGAACCACGAAAGATCCCAAATAGCCAAAGCAATCCTGAGGAGCAAACACAATGCTGGCAGTATCACACTATGAAACTGAACAACCACATGCAAAAGAATAAAACTAGATTACAGTTCGTCGCCATGTACAAAATTTAATTCAAAATGGATCAAAGACCTAAATATAAGATCCAAAACAATAAATTAATAGAAGAAAACATAGGTACTAAACTTATGGACCTTAGTTGTAGAGAACATTCTATGAAATTGACCACAAAGGCAAGGGAAGTGAAGACAAAAATAAATGAATGGGACTATATCAAATTAAAAAGCTTCTGCAAAGCAAAAGAAACCTACAATAAAACAAAAAGGCAACCTACCATATGGGAGATTATATTTTCAAACAGCAGCTCCAACAAAGGGTTAGTATCAAAAATATACAGACCGATTCATTTGCCTGTCACCATAACCATTATTGCTTGTCTCATTTTCGGTTCTTATAAGTGTACTAGAGGCCCGGTGCACGAAATTCGTGCACGGAGGGGGGTTGTCCCTTAGCCCAGCCTGTACCCTCTCCAATCTGGGACCCCTCAATGGATGTCCGACTGCCCGTTTAGGCCCGATCCCTGGGATCAGGCCTAAACGGGCAGTTGGACATCCCTCTCACAATCCAGGACTGCTGGCTCCCAACTGCTTGCCTGCCTGCCTTCCTGATTGCCCCTAACCGCTTCTGCCTGCCAGCCTGATCACCCCCTAACCACTCTGCTGCCAGCCTGTTTGCCCCCAACTTCCCTCCTCTGCTGGCCTGGTCACCCCTAACTGCCCTCTCCTGCAGGGTTGATCACCTCCAACTGCCCTCCCTTGCAGGCTTGGTCCCTCTCAACTGCCCTTCCTTGCAGGCCAGGTGCCTCCCAACTGCCCTCTCCTGCTGGCCATCTTGTGGTGGCCATCCTGTGTCCACATGGGGGCAGGATCTTTGACCACATGGGGGCAGCTATATTGTGTGTTGCAGTGATGGTCAGTTTGCATATTACTCTTTTATTAGATAGGATAGAGGCCTGGTACAGGGTTGGGGGCCAGCTGGTTTGCCCTGAAAGGTGTCCCGGATCAGGGTGGGGTACCCTCGGGGCGTGGGGCGGCCTGAGCGAGGGGCCTGTGGTGGTTTGCAGGCCGGCCACGCCCCCTGGCAACGCAAGCGGAGGCCCTGGTATCTGGAATTTATTTTCCTTCTACAATTGAAACTTTGTAGCCTGGAGCAGAGCCAAGCCTGGGGCTCCTTCCGAGGCCCGAAGCCATTTGTGTTGGGGTTATAATTGAAACTTTGTTGCCTTAAGTGGGTGGGCCCGGCCAGGGTGTGCGGAAAGCTTTGCTTCCCCTGTTGCCGGCGGCAACCATGGCCTGCTCTCTCAAGCTCCATTCTGCCGCCATTTGTTTGAATTTGTTTACCTTCTATAATTGAAACTTTGTAGCTTGAGTGGAGGCTTAGGCCTGCAACGGCTGGCAGAAAGCTTGGCTTCCTCTGTTACCTATGAAACCTTGCTCTCTGTGGCTGTAGCCATCTTGGTTTAGGTTAATTTGCATACTCACTCTGATTGGATGGTGGGCGTGGCTTGTGGGCGTGGCTTGCGGGTGTGTCGGAGGTATGGTCAATTTGCATATTTGTCTATTATTAGATTAGATTTCTAATAGCACATGATATCACTCATCTAGGGGAAATAATGAACAACATAGACTGATGAACAAGAACAGACCCAGAAACAAGGAGGCATGGATCAGACTGTCGGGCCTCGGGGGGAGGGTAGGGAAGGGTAGGGGTAAAGGGGGAGATCAACCAAAGGACTTGTGTGCAGGCATATGAGCCTAACCGGCAGTTAAGGACAACAGGGGGGTGGGGGCATGTGTGGGGAGGGGGGTGAGATGGGAATGGGGGGACGAGGACAAACATGTGATACCTTAATCAATAAAGAAATAATAAAAAAAAAAAACTCATACAAACCAACAGCAACAAACAAACAATCCAATAAAAACATGGGCAGAGCATCTAAATAGACACTTCTCCCAAGAAGACATACAAATGACCAACAGATGTTTAACTTCGCTAGCCTTTAGGGAAATGCATATCAAAACTACAATGAGATATCACATCACACCTGTTAGAATGGCTATTATTAACAAGACAAGTGAAAGCAAGAGTTGGAGAAGTTATAGAAAAAAGGAAACCCTCATTCACTGCTGGGAATGTAGACTGGTACAGTCACTATGGAAAACAGTCTGGCAGTTCCTAAAAAAATAAAACTAGAATTACCATAGGACCTAGAAATCCCTCTCCTGAGTATTTACCCGAAAAACTTGAAAACATTTATTTGCAAAGATATAGGAACCCCTATGTCCATTGCAGCATTATTCACAGTGGCCACGATATAGAGACAACCAAAGTGTCCTTCAATAGAGGACTGGGTAAAGAAGATGTGGTCATATATACTATGGCATATATTACTCAGTCATAAGAAACATGAATGGACCTTGATAATATGCTTAGCAAAATAAGTCAGTCAGAAAAAGCTAAGAACCATATAATTTCACTCATATGTGGGACATATAACTGAAACTCATAGGCACAGACATGAGTATGGTGGTTATCAGAGGGAATGGGGTGGAGGTGGGGAGAATAAATGGGACCAAATATATGGTGAGGGAAGATGGTTTGATTTTGGGTGGTGGGCACACAATGCAATATAGAGATCATGTATCATAGAAAGCTATATAATTCTATTGACCAATGTCACCCCAATAAACTTCCTATCTAATAAAAGAGTAATATGCAAATTGACTGTCATTCCAACACACAAGATGGCCACCCCCATGTGGTCAAAGATGGCTGCCCCCATGTGGACACAAGATGGCCACCACAAGATGGCTGGCAAGGGAGGGCAGTTGTGGGTGATCAGGCCAGCAAGGGAGGACAGTTGAGGGAGGGGGGGAACCAGGCCTTCAGGGGAGGGCAGTTGGGGGGTACCCAGGCCTTCAGGGGAGGGCAGTTGGGGGGGGACCAGGCCTGCAGGGGAGGGCAGTTAGGGGTGACTGGGCCTTCAGGGGAGGACAGTTGGGGGGACCCAGGCCTGTAGGGAGAGCAGTTGGGGGGGGACCCAGGCTTACAGGGGAGGGCAGCTGGGGGCGACCAGGCCTGCAGGGGAGGGCAGTAGAGGGTGACCAGGCCTATAGGGGAGGGCAGTTAGGGCAACCCGGCTGGAAAGGGAAGGCAGTTAGGGGTTACTGGGCCAGCAGGGGAGAGCAGTTGGGGGCGACCAGGCCTGCAGGGGAGGACAGTAAGGGTTGACCAGGTCGGCAGGGGAGGGCAGTTAGGGGCACTCGGGCCAGCAGGGGAGCAGTTAGGCATCAATCAGGCTGGCAGGAAAGTGGTTAGGGGGTGATCAGGCTGGCAGACAGAAGTGGTTAGAGGCAATCAGGCAGGCAGGCAAGCAAACGGTTAGGAGCTAGCTGTCCTGGATTGTGTGAGGGATGTCCCAGATTGGAGAGGGTGCAGGCTGGGCTGAGGGACACACTCCCCCCCCCCCCCCGCCCCCATGCACCGGGCCTCTAGTAATAAAATAAAACACACAAAGTATTTTCTCTCTGTCCAATAGTCTTGATTTTTTATTTCTTAACAAATATTCCCTTTTGTAGAAAAATTCCTTGTATTTGGTGGCAGTTATTGGTAGAGTAAAATCTTCAAGTTGAATGTTAGGGTATATGCTGCTTCATAAAAGCTCATTTCCTCTTTCAGTGATGAAAATATTTTATTCATTTACCCTGACTTTGGTTTTGCCATTGAAATTTATATTGCTTTTGCTGATTCAGATTTTAGATCAGTTACTAATTCTGTTTTAGTATTCTATAACATTCTTATTTTCTTCCACCTGCATTTCTTCTGTTAAAGTGTTTACAAACCCCTGTAGCCTACAGAGTATTTTCAAACATTGGAAAAGGCTAGCTAACATTATTGGATTGTAGCATAACATTCTGATATCCTAACACAATTAACAGCACTACACAGAATCACGTGTGCAAATTGCCAATTTAATAACTTGCTTTGCTTCCGGAACAGCTCTCTAAGGATTTGTGTAAAGTATACTATGCATGTAAATGTATTAATATTTATTTTATTTGCAATAATGATGTACTCTTAGCAGCAGATGGGGCCACAAACACTTATAACATGACAACAGCCACTGATTAGATCTTAAATGCTTCCCTCCTCTCAGCTCATGCCCTAGTTCTGAAAATTGCAAACTTATTCTCTGACCCTGCATATCAGTGATTTCTGCTCTACTTCCAATTTGAAATCAGTCTATTTCTTTAAACTAGTAACATCTCTATGGTGATTATTAAGCTTTAATTCTTGCAGGAAAATTGTAATTTTTTCTTGTTTTTCCAACTTATTTTTCTCTAGGTTCAGAAAAACATAATTTTCCAGAAAATTCTGAGAAAGAATTCCCTTGTGGGAACATTACTCTATGCATTACTTTATTTTCTCTATCTGGGGTACCTCCAATCATCAAAGTCCTCAGACTTCCATGGAGTAATTTGGCTCACCCATAACTCCCCTCTGCAGATAATTAGGTTTAAACTTTCTCTGTTCTTCTAAGTCAGTTATTATTTTCATTTTGCTTCTCATTTCCCTACATCTCATTGAATCTTTCGTCTGCTATTTTCTCTTTCCTAGTTATTTCTGTTCATGTGGATTAATATCTTTATGCAAACAGTGATATTTGGAGGGTTGAAAGGAAATAAATGAGGCAAACGATTATATCATTTTTACTCATGCCCTCCCTTGTCCTTGGTGGTTAACTTATCTATCCATAACTGATAAAGGAAAACTATTAATTGCACAACTCTACCGTATCCTCAAGTCATAACTTAAAGGACAGACAATGCTCTGTCTGTCAGATTCACTCATCTAGGTATTTAAAACTAAACTGGTATTAAGTAAAACAAAATATACACTTTGTAATCATCAAGGTAGAAGTCACTGGGTCCACATTTTTCATTTTTTTTAAAATTCAGTAACCAATTAATAAGCACCTATTATGTACATAGTTTGTGTAAGTACTATGTTATGAAATGAGTAATTCATAGTCTCTGTTACCCAAGAATCTACAGTCCAATCTAGGGCAGTGATTTTCAACCTTTTACATCTCATGGCATATAAACTAATTACTAAAATTATGTGGCACACCAAAAAATATA
The DNA here is from genome assembly GCF_027574615.1 of Eptesicus fuscus. Lineage (NCBI taxonomy): Eukaryota > Metazoa > Chordata > Mammalia > Chiroptera > Vespertilionidae > Eptesicus > Eptesicus fuscus. The sequence goes on along the minus strand of NC_072480.1, from coordinate 43,221,813 downwards.
TATTTTGCTGATCTGACAAAAATGGGTATAATTTTGATTCATTCACAGATTATTATTATTGTGTGGGCTGTTGTCATTTTCTTATTTGACAATCTATGGGAAAAGAGGTCAGTGCCTCTGACTAAATAGTCAGGTATTGCATCTTTTAAAAATTATTTCAGCACACCGGTTGCAAGTCACTGGTCTAGCGGATGGACAAGTCAATAAGTAATTAACCCATCACACTTAACAAGAATATATCTGCCAAATGTTTGTAATGCAGAGAAAGAAGTGTTTGTCTTCCAGAAAAAAAATCAAAAAAGGCTTCGCAACCCTACCGGTGTGGTTCAGTGGTTGAGCGTTGTCCTATGAACCAGGAGGTCATGGTTCGATTCATGATCAGGTCACATGCTCTGGTTGCAGGCTTGATTCCCAATGGGGGACCTGTAGGAGGCAGCCGATCAATACTCCTCTCTCATCATTGATGTTTCTCTCTCTCTCTCTCTCTCTCAAATCAATAAAAATATCTATTTTTTAAAAAGTCTTCACAGAAGAACAAAACATTGAACTGCAACAAATAACATGGAATTGGGCAATGAAGGAACAACAATAACAACAATTCTAGATAGAGAAAAGAGTATGTGCAATATCTAGATGTAAAAGAAAAAGAGCGTGTTCAGGATGAGCAAGAAATACCACAAGACTGGAGAATAAGGTGTTTGGGTGGCTAGTAGCATGTTTGAAAATTAAAAGTGCACACTGGAAAAGATCATAAAGAAGTTTGGCATTAAACCTGAAGCTATAAGAAGTTTTAGACATGAAAGTAATGTGATTATATTTGTATTTTTCTAAGACAGAAGTGGTGTTGAGGTTTTTGTAAGTAGCTGAGAGAGGGGGCAGGTTGAACATTCTAAGAAAGCTCTCACATTAATTCAGGGAAGAGGACACTAACTAAATTATAGGCTTTTTTCTTTCATTTTTTTAGTTTAGTGGAAATTTCAGAAAAGTAAGTGGAGGTGTCATATTCTCCAGGAAGACTTCATGTCCCCTCCACAAGTCTGTGTGGCATCCCTCTTATGTTTCATAGAGCCCTTATCTATAATAATCACATACTCTATCAGAATTCCGTAATTAGCTTGTAGGCACATTAAAAGCAATGATTATCTAAGTCTTATTATTCCTAGCTCTATACGGTACAGGGTGGGGCAAAAGTAAGTTTACAGTTGTCCTATGGAAAATAATGCAATAATTTCTCTATATAATAGACCGAATGACGGAACAACCAAACAACCCAACAACTGAACAACCAGTCGCTATGAAGTGCGGTGATCACCAGGGGGCACATGGCAGGCATTGGCAGCAAGTGGCAGAGCGCACAACATGACGGGCATCGGTTGCAGCGGGATGGTGGAGCAGGTGAGCAGGGGGCACCAGACCAAGGCAGGGCACCAGTCGCTGTCATCAAGTTGAGCCTCTGGTGGTTACTGAAAATTCTTTGCTCCTGTGCGCCACGGTCCCACCAGGTGCTTGCATCTGCTGCTGGCGCCAGAGCTGCCGCTTGCACCCACTGCCCGCACTGGCCCCGCTCGTTCCTGCTGTCAGTGCCGGGTGCTGGCGGTGGTGGGAGCGGGGCTTCCGGCAGACAGGGGACTGAGGGCCGTGGTGGGAGGGGCCAGGCGGGGGCTCGGAGGATGGGCCAAGACCCGCCCCTGTGCCCATCACAGCCTCGCGGCCCACAGTTCCTTTCAAGGTGCACAGATTTGTGCACTGGACCCCTAGTTACTCTATAATAATATAAGACTGAACTCTGTTTCATGTACTTACAACTGTAAACTGACTTTTGCCTCAACCTGTATTTAGAACCTGGTGAGATTCTATGGGCACCTGGCAAGTATTTATTGAGTAAATGAATAAATGAATAAATGAAAGATAATTGTCTGAGTCTCCTCAGGCAGACCCTGCTCTCCCAGAAGCTAGGAAAAGGGAAATTGACTTACTGACATGACACTATAAACACCAAAGCCACTCAAGCATGGTGGCCAGACCAGCAGTAGCTGTATCACTGGGAACCAGTTAGAGTTGTAAATTTGTGCAACCCACCCCAGACCTATTGAATCAAATAAGTGGTGGTGGTGGGGGGCGGGGGATAATCCAACAACTGGCATTTTAACAAGTTCTCCAGGTCATTCTGAAGCAAGCTAAAGTTTGAGAACTGCTGATATAAACCATTTCAAAAGTAACTTATGCCTTTGCTAAGAGGTCATGTGCTCTAATTTATTTCATTGTGCTTAAAATCCTGTCTTGATGTTCTGTAGCCCCAGATTTCTAAGCAAGATTCTATAGGACAAGAATGATTTGAAATGAGGATTTTATTACTATTGTCCTGAGTAGAAAACTCAACAATCAATATTCATCTAGTTATAAACGACTGTATGCTTATTAACTTTATTATATGAACAAGTACTCCTTTCATGGGACCAACTCAATGACTCTCCTGGGAAGTAAAGTTGACCCACATGACCCCTTAAAGGGTACAGTTCAGACTTTCCTTGAGATGTGTCAAATCAGATGAGTTTGCCATGTTGTCATTCTATGGACTTCTTTTGTTAAATTCTCTAATAAATGAAAATGTGGCAATGATTGTATTAGATTCAGTAATATTTCATCAAAATTTAGACTTACCAATTTTATTTTTACTTATTTTGGTAACTGCCAGAATTCCAACTCAAGTACAATAGTCAGCCCTCTCTGTCAGTTAGTCCTAATCTCAATCTGAGTTAAAGTCTTGAATGAAAATACTGCCAAGATGGTCACATTTTTTGAGTAAAATGATAATGCTGGTAACATGTTATTCTCATTCAAGCAAAGAGTGAGAATGAAAGTAATTCTAAGAGGGCATAGACACTCAAAAAATTCTTTTGCTCACTTTTTTATGTTCTTGTAATTATTATTTGTTCCGCATATTCCACCTTCACAGTGAATATATATTACACAGCTCAAGCATACTGATTTTCATGTCATGAATCTATAACCTCTATAATTTTTACTCAAAACCTGACAGTCTAACCTGTCTTTGGAGAAATGATTTAATAATAGAGACATGTAATGCGAGCTCTTATCACTAAAATGTCACTGTATTTACAAAATATACTATAGGGCACTTATAATATATTACAAAGTACTGTCATAAATCAGTTAGCCTAGGCTACACTTTTAAAATTACATTAATAAAATAGAAATAGTTCAGTATTCTTGACTTAAAACATCTATTTTTTTCCTAATGTGAAATATTTTAAATGCTCTCAATGACCATTACTTCATGTCTTTTCTATGTTCAATACTCTCCTTTAAGTAGTTTTTACCAAGCATTAATTTGGAAATAGCCTACTCTACACTTTTACTGTATGTCTGCTCTACATTTTTACTGTATGTATTTATGGATAATAATAGATATTTGGAGAGTTAAGGAGATAAAGATAGGAAACAACTATTCATTGAATATATACTAATATCCTACCTAATAAAAAGGTAATATGCAAATTGACCATACCATCGACACACCCACAAGCCATGCCCACAAGCCAATCAGAGCAAGTATGCAAATTAACCCAACCAAGATGGCTACAGCCACAGAGAGCAAGGTTTCCCAGGTAACAGAGCAAGCCAAGCTTTCCGTGAGCTGTTGCAGGCCTAAGCCTCCACTCAAGCTACAAAGTTTCAATGATAGAAGGTAAACAAATTCAAACAGAAATGGCGGCAGAACGGAGCTTGAGAGAGCAAGCCAGGGTTGCTGGCAGCAACAGGGGAAGCAAAGTTTTCCGCACACCCTGGCTGGGCCCAGCCTCCGCTTAAGGCTACAAAGTTTCAATTATAGAAGGTGAATTAACTGCCACAGAAATGGCTGCCGGCGGTGGAGGGAGCAGCAGGCTTGGCTCCACTCTAGGCTACAAAGTTTCAATTGTAGAAGGAAAATAAATTCCAGATACCAGGGCCTCCGCTATGGGTTGCCAGGGGGTGTGGCATGCCTGCAAACCACCACAGGCCCCTCGCTCAGGCCGCCCCATGACCCAAGGGAACACTCACCCTGATCTGGGACACCCTTCAGGGCAAACCAGCTGGCCCCCACTCCTGCACCAGGCCTCTATCCTATCTAATAAAAAAGTAATATGCAGATTGACCATCACTCCAACACACAATATGTCTGCCCCCATGTGGTCAAAGATCCTGCCCCCATGTGGACACAAGATGGCCACCACAAGATGGCCAGCAGGGGAGAGCAGTTGGGAGGCACCTGGCCTGCAAGGGAGGGCAGTTGAGAGGGACCAGGCCTGCAAGGGAGGGCAGTTGAGAGGGACCAGGCTTGCAAGGGAGGGCAGTTGGAGGTGATCAACCCTGCAGGAGAGGGCAATTAGGGGTGACCAGGCCGGCAGAGGAGGGAAGTTGGGGGCAAACAGGCTGGCAGGGGAGCAGTTAAGCATCAACCAGGCTGGCAGCGGAGTGGTTAGGGGGTGATCAGGCTGGCAGGCAGAAGTGGTTAGGGGCAATCAGGAAGACAGGCAGGCAAGCAGTTGGGAGCCAGCAGTCCTGAATTGTGAGAGGGATGTCTGACTGCCCATGGGATCGGGCCTAAATGGGCAGTCGGACAACCCTCCAGGGGTCCCAGATTGGAGAGGCTACAGGCTGGGCTGAGGGACAACCCCCCTCTGTGCACGAATTTTGTGCACCAGGCTTCTAGTATTAATAATAATAATAACACTTCCATTGATTATTTTCTACTTTGTGGCAAGAACAGTACATCATCTCACATGCTTGATATGGACAGAGTGCTAAGTAGATATGTAATACAAGAAACTTGTAAGGTAGGTCTCCACTGTGAAGGACAGGAAACTAAGACAAAAATAAGCTGAGTGCCCTACCCCAGGCATCAGGGTTAATTGGTGACAGAGAGAAGATTTGAACTATAATCTGTATATTCCAGTATGTGCAACTTCTTACTCGTGCCTTGGGTATAGAGAGTGATGAGTTTACACTTGCCCTTTGAATAAATGGGAGAATGACTAAATGGCCCCTTCAGTAAGTGGCAAGAAGATATATCTTTCCAGCAAATGCAAATTTCCAATCAGATGTTTTCTAAATAAGATGATCAATTTAATATTGTTTTAAAAATCCCCAACCAAAGCAGCTAGGGAGCCTAAAATGTTATCACCAAGTGGAAATGTCTGTGAAGGTTCATGGAGCGTGTCACACACGATGCTCTATAGCTTCCACCCATTCACTGGAACAGAACCGTACTCTTAGCTCGTGTGCAATTAATTGATAAATTAATGTCCAGAAGCCTGTAAATTCCAGAATCTGAATGGAACAATTAAACTTTTCAGGCATTGAAGAGATGGGGCTGATTTTTCATTTTAATAATTTTCATTAATAATTTTCACTCTAGATTAGTTTCCCCACTGAATCAATGGTTCATCAAAGAAGCCAGATTTCCAAAGTTAAAATACTGTTTCCCCCATATTTTAAAATTATAAAATAATTTAAACATACAAAAAAGTACAAAGAGCAATATAGCACTAATATAACTATTGATTTTAAAAATTCAGCTCATGTTAAACTTTACCATACTTAATTAAAACTCTATTAAGTGGATTCATCAAAGTATAATTTACATAATAATGAATTAATCAATTTTAAGTATAAATTTAGATTAAGTTTCAACAGATATATACTACTATGTATTACCATCATGACCCTGATATAAAACATTTCCATCACCCTCAAAAATGGTCCCTCATTCCTTCTGCAGGCAAATCCCTTCCACCTTCTAGTTCTTAGTAACTACTAACTTGCTTCAAATGAAAGGGTAAGTCATGGACCGGAAGGAAATATTTACAAAAATATATATCTGATAAAGGATTTGTACCTAAAATATATAAAGAACACTTACAATTCAATAAGACAACACATTAAAGAGGGGGTGTAATGAGCAAAATATTTGAATAAACAGTTTCCCAAAGAAGATACACAAATAGAAAAATGAAGACCTAGCTAGTTTTCTTAGTGGTTAGAGCATCAGCCACACACTGAAGGGTGACAGGTTCAAGTCTAGTCAAGGGCATGTACCTCGGTTGCAGGCTTGATTCCCCGGCCCCAATTGGGGTGTGTGTGGGAGGCAACCAATTGATGTGTCTCTCTCACATCAATGTTTCTCCCTCTCTCTCTCCCCATCCCTTCCACTCTCTCTAAAAAAAAATAAATAAATCAATGGGGGAAAAAAATCCTCTGGTGAGGATTAGCAACAGCAACAACAACAAAAAAAGATCACTAGTATTAGACAAATGCCTGTTAAAACTACATACACTCTATTAGTGATGAAATGGCTAAATTACTAGTAAAATGTCTGACTATGGAGCTGTCTAGAGTGTGCTGATGCTCAAGGCCACTCTGAGCATGGGAATCCTAATCAGGATGTTCAAGGCCAAGTTGCCATAGACAGGTGCAAGGACACAGCAGTTTCACTATATACACTGTGCAGGCGTGCCTTTCTGTAACCCAAAATACTGAGGTCACTATTTGGCATAAGGCCTCTTTTTGTTTGAGCTTCTTTGAACTTGTATATAAATTGCCACTGACCAGCCTGTTATGCGCGGCTGCTTGGGATGGCTCCTGTATTTGCTACTGTATTAGCAAGGACTGCTTTGCTGGTCCGTTTTGTCTGATGCCTCCTTAGTAGAAATTACTACTGCAATAAAGACTCTCTTATATACCCACAACTTCTCATGTCTTCTCCATCTTCTAATGCCCGGTGTCCAAGTTCCTGGCAGAGGAACTTGGACCCAACAGGTAGCATAGTGAAGCAGGATAAAGGAGTGAGTACTCCCACAATTACTGCAGCGAGCAGCGTCAAGGAGAAACTTACTCCAACAATTGGCGCAGTGAGCATGGCTCAGGAGTATGTGTGGGCTCAGGAGTGATTGCTCCGTGACACTGACAATACCAAGCACTACATGAACATGGAACAACTGTAACAGGCTATGGCAGAAAGGCAGAATTTTGCAGTCACTTCGAAAAGTCTATCTGTATTTTCATAAAGTTAACCTTATTATAAAACCCAGTAACCCCACTCATGACAAAAGAACTACAAAAACATACCCCCACATACACTTTCACTTGAGAATTCATAGCAATTTTTTCAAATCTATTTATAAAAAAATAAACGCATTGTAGATGCAAATAAAGGCAATTCCCCTATATCTTCTGTTCCTTTTTCAGAGCAAACCACCATTCTGAAGTTAGTGTGTTCCCCTCTTATACAGGAATGTATTCTATTACTGCACATGCATGTTTCCATGAAAAAAAAAAAGAAGGGGTTTTTCTCTGTGCTTTTGTAGAAAAAAAAAGTATCTAAATCATATAACTTTGGGTATAGTCTTTTACAGTTTGCTTTACTCATGCAACAGCATCATTTTTAGATTTACCTATATTTATAATGTAACTCTAGTTCACCAACCTTATTACTATACAGTAATTAATGTCATAAATATATGATGTTACCAATTTTTCTGTTAATGGACATTTGGGTTGCAAAATTCATTGCTATTATAAACAACTAGAGGCCCAATGCACGAAATCCGTGCAACAGTAGGCCTTCCTTTGCCCAGTTGCCAGCACCAGCTTCCCTCTGGCACCTGGGACCCGGGTTTCTCTTGCAGTCCAAGCTTCATCCGGAAGGACATCCAGTCTAATTAGCGTATTATGCTTTTATTATTATAGATGCTTCAGTGTGCGAGCATTGAATTCAATGTATTTTCTTGTCCAAATGTTTGTCTCTTGAAAAAGTACTGTAGTTTAGAGGATGTGCATATATATTCAAAGCTATTAAATTTTACCACATTTCTCTCTACTGTGATTATGTTGGATATTTCCATCTGCCCTTCTTGACATTGTCCATCTTTTTCCACACTGTTCTGTGACTCAGGAGATTAACTTTTATGAACTATACCAACTTGGCTCCCATGACCTTATACTTCTATTAGGTTTGGCCAATGGACAGTAGCAGCAAGAGCTTAGAAAGTAGAATGTTGGGGAAAGTAAATTGCTGGTTAGGTGTGGTTTATTAGTCTCTACATTCTTCTATGAAGGTCATAACTTCAGCTGGTTGTTTCTTTCCTGAAAAGACAGCTCTTCAGCTGTTTGGGTCCTCACCCTTCAGGCTTAATTAAGTCAGTAACAGCCTTTTACTGTTACTAACCACATAGTGCTTCACCATCCCTTGTCAATTTCCCTTAACTCTTACTCACAGCTTCCTAAATATTCCCTTCTTTAAACTCTTGTCAGTTACTTTTTTGAGTATGCCATCTGTTTGTTGCTGGGACCCTGACGAATACAACGGTTTTCCAATTTACATATCCACAAATGGAGAATTCCTGTTTTATTGTTGCCAATACTTGATATTAACCGATTTCTTCATTTCTGCCAATTGGACGAGTGTAAAATGAAACCTATGATTATGTTGATTTAAATTCCCTGATTTGTAGAAGTAGAGTAGCTTTTCACATTTACATTGGCTATTTAGATTTTTTTCTTCACCTTCATTTTAATTGTTTATCCCTAATCCATGTGTAAGAATTATGTATTTAATTGTTTATCCCTAATCCATGTGTAGGAATTATGTATATGTCTTGAAAACTAATACTGTCAATTATGGGTGTTGCAAATATATTTTCATATTTTAAAAACCTTATGATATCTAAGTGCAGAAATTTTTGAATGAAATCTAATTCATCAATATTTATGACATTATAGTTTTTGGCTTGCTTAAGAAATTTTCCATGCTTTTGTGTCATTAAATTATCTTCCTATTTTTCTTTCTAAATTAGTAAAACAATTTCCTCTTAGGTATTTAATACATGTGGAGTTTATTTTTGTTTCTAGTATGTTGATATAATATTATTATCTTCCATATGTATAGTCAATTGTCCTAGCATTTTTCAATGAACAACTTATTTATTCCTCATTGAATTATAATGACACATTTGTCATTTAATAACATTTTTATATGCATTAGTCTGTTTCTACGCTTCATATTTTGTACTATTTTTATATTTGTCTGACACTCCACCAATATCAGTAAGTATAAATCATTCTAACTGTATAGATTTTTCATAGCAGGAGTTCTCCCATTTTATTTTTCCTTAAATTGTTTTGATTACATTTGGCCATTCATTTTTTTAAAAATGCATCTCATTATTTATTTAGACATTTAAGCTTTCACAATAAATTTTTACAAGCTGGTGAACACTGACAAATTATTTCTCCCACAGAACTATAACCACACATTCCAAGATAGTATAAATATATGGTTGAACTAGCACTAATACACATCACCATTTTATCAATTACATAATAAAATAAATTATCAAGTATCCAAATATTAAGTTACACAGCTCAAAATGTATATAAAATACTAGGTGTCTGCTCAATTTATCAGCAGAAACTGACTTTTTATTTTTTTTGCAAGAGAGAGTGGGAAGAAAACACACTTTCAACAAAGATAAGTTGGTAAATAACTACAGAAAGTATGAAAAAAATGCAAGAACTTTTAGATTAAGAATTGCTTTAGATACTGCAAAGCGTCTCTACCTTAAAAAATATTTACTAAAGAGCATATTCTACTTGTTCCACACAAGATACAGGCAACATTGTACTAAAAATACTTAATATCCTCCTCCCACTCTTTTCTCAGTCCTTCCCTGTAAGTTGCATCCAAAGTGCAAACATCGAAATTAACTGTAAGGCTTTTTGTCTAGAGACATCAAAGACATGTGCTTCTGTACAATGCAGATTTTCAAAATGGAGGCTTTCCATAACAGCACAAAATGATATTTATAGAAAGACATTAAATAATCACTCAGACTTGTTATAAAAATTTAAAAAATTGTCAAAGCTGATGTATACTTACATTTAAGTGGGAGATCTAAACATAAAATGAACAGGCAAATAACTATATAGGCCCTACTTTCTGTGTTTGAAATCACTGAAGGGCTAACCCACATAAGGTCCAGAATGTTCATAGATCCTGGGATTTTAGTTCTATATGATACTAAATATATATAAGTATTATGCTGGGTATTTTGGCACCTAATCTTTCTAAAAATTTTATATGTTGATAAGATTCTGGCATGGGAATAGATTTAAACACATAACTCAATACTGCATGATTTCAGGAAAAGTCAATTGGTACAAATAATAAGCAGTTTTAATTTTTTATTTATTTTTTAATATATTTTATTGATTTTTTACAGAGAGGAAGAGAGAGGGATAGAGAGTTAGAAACATCGATGAGAGAGAAACATCGATCAGCTGCCTCCTGCACACCTCCTACTGGGAATGTGCCCACAACCCAGGTACATGCTCTTGACCCAAATCGAACCTAGGACCTTTCAGTTCGCAGGCCGATGCTCTATTCACTGAGCCAAACCAGTTAGGGCAATAAGCACTTTTTAAATGCTGAACAGTAGGAATCTTTTGCTAAGTGTCAAAATAGGTTGATCATAACCCAAACATAGAGGTTGCAATTTGGTCAAGTTTGTGGCCTGATAAAACTGCTTTTCAATACTCCTGTAGAAGCTTCATTAGACTGTATGACAAATTTGGGCCTGTCTCAAGTTCCACTTCCAAAGCAATGGCATCAAGCACCCGTTTTATTGAATGCAACAGTTATTTCTATGGCCATTGGAGTCTTTGAAGTACAACCACATTTTAGGATGATACTTCTCCAAATACAAAAGTTGCTTGTTATGAAAAGCTCCATGCTGATTTTGTCTAATGAACTATACTGCATTTTCATATTTCATTCCAACTTTTATTGATGCTAGAGCAACAAGCACTGCAACACAATGAACAGCAATACAACCCAGGTTCTTCACAAAATTTAATTAAAAAAAATATTTTTATTGATTTCAGAGAGGTAGAGGGAGAGAGAGATAAAAAACATCAATGATGAGAGAGAATCATTGATTGACTGCCTCCTGTACACCCCACACTGGGTTGAGTCTGCAACCCAGACAAGTGCCCTTGACCAAAATCGAACTGGGGACCCTTCAGTCCACAGGCTGATGGTCTATCCCCTGAGCCTAACTGGCTAGGGCCAGAAAATTTAATTTTTACAAGACTTAAACATTCATCAACAGTCTGGTTGGATGGTGGTGCACCATCATCAAAAGGCCAATCAAGAACATGGATGCCTTCTTAATCCACAAGAGTAGTGTCATAAATTGCTTCACATACTCATATATTGTGGTAATTCCATACTCCTTAAGTTCCTCTATAAATCTGTTTAAGGTTGGATTGTGTGTAATGATAAATCTCATGTTCTTGTGTGGGACTTCCATAGGAGCTGGGTGGTTCATTTGAGCCATGTTACTTAAAACACACTCAATAGGGTTATGAAGTAATTTAAAAATTAAATACAGAAATGATGCAAAGAGATTCCAAAATGGTGGCGGAGTAAGTGGAAGCTATACTGACACTCTGAAACAAACTGGAATTACAACTAAAATATAGAAAAACCATCCTGAATTATCAACTGAAGACTAGCTGGAGAGAACCATCATAACCAAGGATGGAAAGTGGAGACCACATGGAATCTGGTAGAAAGGGCGGAGGCGCAAAAGGGCTGGCTGGGCTCCCACAGACAGCAGCTGAAGTTATGAAGAGATATTTCAGCTGTGTGACCTCCCTCTGATAACTCTGGGGTCTAAACCCCAAGCTGGTCTCCCAGTCCAGAGCACCAGAACTGAGAAAAGTGCCCATATAACCTCTGGCTGTACAAAACAGTGGGGTTTCTGTCTCTTAGGGAGAAACTGCTGGAAAGACAGGCACCCTCTTAAAGGGCCAATGCACAAAATTTCATATGCAGCCACTCACCTTGGGCTCTGGCAGAGGGAGGGCAGAGTGGACTAGAGTTCTGTGAGGAGAATCCAGTGTGTGGGCTCTTGGGATAGAGCTCAGAGTGCAGTTGCTGGATTCCTATGCTGAATCATTCCCCCATACTGCATAGGATATCTTTCTCAGGCAGAATTTAATCATCCAGGCAGCTATTGCCTGGGGTGGGGGGAAATGGAAGGGGAAGCAATTGCCCCACCCTGTTGGAAGACCTCTCACCCCACCATATGGAGTTTATGCCTTGCTATGGTCTACAGCCTGAGGCTCAGTAAGTGACTGAGAATAACAATCAGTCTGCAGGCAGAGGTGTATCTCTGGGGGCTTTGAGTCTTTGTCTGATCTGCTTCTGGACCTGGAGCTAGAAAAAGCAGACCTTGGTGAACATCCTGGTTCTATCAAAACACACCCAGCCCCAGCAGAGGGAGCCACAAGCTGTGGACTGCTGATAGCACCAACCAGGGTACTCAGGGCCAGTCACAAACAGTTTCTCACATTGTCCTGCAACAGGGACCCTCCAAAAAGACTGGGAGTCTTTAGGGTTTTCTATGTGTAATATCATGTCATCTGTGAATATTGACAGTTTTATTTCCTTCTTTCCAATTTGGATGCCTTTTATGTTTTCTTCTTGTCTTATTGCTGTGGCTAGGACTTCCAGTATTATGTTGAATAAAAGTACTGAAAGAAGACACCCCTGTCTTCTTACTGTTCTTAGGAGAAATGGTTTTAGTTTTGCCCATTGAGTGTGATTTTGGCTATAGAATTATTATATATATATGGTCTCTATCATAGTGAGGTATGATTCCTCTGTTCCTACTTTTCAGAGAGTTTTCATTAAAAATGGGTGAGATAGAGGAAGATATAAACAAGTGAAAGAATATACCATGTTCAAATATTGGTAAAATTAACATAATTAAAATGTCCAGACTACCTAAAGAAACCTATAGATTCAATGCAATCCCTATTAAAATACAATGACATATTACACAAATCTAGAACAAATAATTCAGACATTTATATGGAACCAAAAAAAAGACCCCAAATAGCCACAGCAATCTTGAGAAAGAAGAACAAAGTTGGAGGAATCACAATAACAGATATAAAGTTATACTACAAAGCCACTGTAATCAAAACAGCCTGGCACTGACACAGGAACAGGCATATAGATCAATGGAACAGAACAGAGACCCCAGAAATTGACCCAAGCCATTACGTGCAATTATATTTGACAAAGGAGTCAAGAGCATACAATGGAGTCAAGACGGTCTCTTCAATTAATGGTGCTGGGAAAATAAGACACTAACACTATAAAAAGAATAAACTTAAAACAAATAAAAGACTTAAATGTAAATAATCTTATATGATAAAGAGGTAATATGCAAATTGACCATCATTCCAACACACAAGATGTCTGCACCCATGTGGTCAAAGATGGCCACCACAAGATGTCCAGCAGGGGAGGGCAGTTGTGGGCGATCAGGCCAGCAGGGGAGGGCAGTTGAGAGGGACCAGGCCTGCAAGGGAGGGCAGTTAGGGGTGACTGGGCCGGCAGAGAATAACAATCAGTCTGCAGGCAGAGGTGTATCTTTGGGGGGGACCAGACTGGCAAGGTAGGGCAGTTAGGGGTGACCAGACCAGCAGGGGAGGGAAGTTAGGGGTAACCAGGCAGGCAGGGGAGTAGTTAGGTGTCAATCAGGCTGGCAGGGGAATGGCTAGGGGTTGATCAGGCTAGCAGGCAGAAGTGGTTAGGGGCAATCAGACAGGCAGGCAGGCGAGCAGTTGGGAGCCAGCAGTCCCGAATTGTGAGAAGGATGTAGGCTGGGCTGAGGGACACACACACACACACACACACACACACACACACACACACTGTGCACAAATTCCGTGCACCAGGCCTCTAGTGAAATCATAAAAATCCTAGAAAAAACCATAGGCAGCAAAATCTCAGACATCTCTTGTAGCAATATGTTTGTCGATACATCTCCTAGGGCAAGGGAAACAAATGAGAACATAACAAATGAACTACATTAAAATAAAAAGCTTCTGCACAGCAAAAGAAACCATCATGAAAATGAAAAAGGAGCCCACTGTATGGGAGAACATATGTATCAATGATACATCTGATAAGAGGTTAATATCTAAACTATATAAGGAACTCATACAACTTAACAAAAGGAAAACAAATAATCCAATTAAAAATGGGCAAAGGACCTAACTAGACACTTCTCCAAAGTGGCATATAGATGGCCAAGAGTCATATGAAAAAAGGCTCAAAGTCACTACTCATCAGAGAGGTGCAAATTAAAATGACAATGAGATATTATCTCAGACCTGCCAGAATGGCTACCATCAACAAATCAACAAATGAAAAGTGCTGGTGAGGATGTGAAGAAAAGGGAACCCAAGCACACAGCTGGTGGGAAGGCAGATTGATGCAGCCACTATGAAAAACAGTATGGAGTATCCTCAAAAAATTAAATATGGAACTGCTATTTGACCTAGTGATCCCACTTCTAGGAATATATCCTAAGAAACCCGAAATACCAATCAGAAAGAATATATGCACCCCTATGTTCAGAGCAGTGCAGTTTACAATAGCTAAGATCTGGAAACAGCCCAAGTGCCCATCAGTAGATGAGTGGATAAAAAGCCTTGGTACAATTACACCATGGAAAATTATGCAGCAGTAAAAAATAAGTATCTCCTACCCTTTGAGACAGCATGGAGGGACTTGGAGAGTTTTATGCTAAGTGAAATAAGCCAGATAAAGACAAGTATCACATAATCTCACTCATATGTAGAATCTAATGAACAAAATAATCTGATGAACAAACTAGATCCAGAGACATAGAAGCATGGAACATACTGATGAATCTCAGAGGAAAGGTGGGGGTGGTTGGGTGGGGAGAGATTACATAAATAACTTATATGAATATATGTATAGTGTGGTGAATGCCTGGTGGGAGGTGGGAGGTGGGAGGTGGGAGGTGGAGGTGGTCAATGGGGAAAAAAGAGGGACATAAGTAATACTTTCAACAATAAAAACACATTTAAAAATAAGAAATTGTGCAAAGAAGCTGAGTCTACTTCAGTATATTTCACTTGAAATTCTCAGGCTTTGAGTATGAATTTGGGAGTAATGAGAAATGAAATGAAACTTCTAACAACAAGCAGCAATCCTTCAATCCAGTATTACTAGAGCAATAGAAAGGAAGTGCACTAAGGTGTACCCCAGGTCAGAACTCTTGCAAAATGCTCTGCAGATTTCAATTCAACACTTCTGTGTCCAGGTTACCCACTCTTATGGGGGTTTCTTGGTGGTGTAGAAATGGATTTCTACAGTTCACTTGTCTGCACAGAGATCGTACTATGCCTGGCAGTAATCTCCACTGCTCTTCAGAAATTCCACCCATGTGTGACCAACAACGCCACAGAACTGAGGAACACGTTTACTCATTGAAGATTGTTGTCTGATCCCGAAGCTGGTCTGAGGTGGCGACACCACAGCAGACATGGCTGCGGTTGCAGGACAGGGGCCTACAGGGGTCTTGGCGGGGAGGCTTTGCAGAAGGTTCACCAGACTCTACCATGCCTGGCAGTTCAGGGTGAATATTACAATAAGCAGACTACATTCTCCAAAAACAAAAACCTTGTTGGAATTTTGACTGGAGTGTATTAAATCTTTAGATTAACCCAGTGAAACTGACTTCTCTGTAATATTGATTTTTGCCATCCGTTCATGAATAATGTGTTTGCATGGTGTGTGTGTGTGTGTGTGTGTGTGTGTGTGTGTGTGTGTGTGTGTGTCCCTCATTTGCCTCGCAAGTTTAAGAATGTTTTCCATAAAAATTTTGCATGTGTTTCATTAGATTTATATCTGAGTACCTTAGACGTTTTTGTTACATTTTAGGATGAGATCATTATATTGTCTAATTGCTGGTACATAGGAATGCTATGTATAAATTTGCTAGTCTGCGATTTAATTCAGCACTTTCTGAACACTATTATTATTAATGATTTGAATATTTTCTCAGATTAATTTATTTATAGATAATGTCATTTGAAACAAATTTTATTTCATCTTTTGCAATCCTTGTATTTCCACTTTTTCTTTTTCCTTTTTGTCTTATTGTACTTTCTATAATAAAAGTTGAATAGTACAAGCAAAAGAAGCTATTCTCTCTTAGCCCTGACTTTAAAGAAAGTGCTTCTAATCTCTTACCATTAAGCATAACATTTCTTTTTTTAAATTCTTTATTGTTCAAAGTGTTACATATAGTATTACATATGTCTCCTTTTTTTCCCCAACCACCCCTATCCCCCTTCACCCCCCTAGTTTCTGTGTCCATTGGTTATGCTTATATGCATGCATACAAGTCCTTTGGTTGATCTCTCCCCCCACCTCCCTCCTCTGCCTTCCCTCTGAAGTTTGACAATCTGTTTGATTCTTCTATGTTTCTGGCTCTATTTTTGTTCATCAGTTTATGTTGTTCATTATATTCCACAAATGAGTGAGATCATGTGATGTTTATCTTTCTCTCAATGGCTTATTTCGCTTAGCATAATGCTCTCTGTGTCCATCCGTGCTGTTGTGAATGGTAAGAGTTCTTTCTTTTTCACAGCAGCATAGTATTCCATTGTGTAGATGTACTGCCATTTTTTAATCCACTCATCTGCTGATGGGCACTTAGGCTGTTTCCAAATCTTAGCTATTGTAAATTGTGCTTCTATGAACATAGGGGTGCATATGTCCTTTCTGATTGGTGTTCCTGATTTCTTGGGCCATATTCCCAGGAGTGGGATTAATGGGTCAAATGGGTGTTCCATTTTTAATTTTTTTAGTAAACTCCATACTGTTCTCCACAGTGGCTGCACAGTCTTCATACCCACCAGCAGTGCACAAGGGTTCCTTTTTCTCCACCTTCTTGCCAGCACTTGTCGTTTGTCAATTTCTTGATAGCCATTCTGACAGGTGTGAGATGGTATCTCATTGTCATTTTAATTTGCATCTCTCGGATGTTTAGTGACTTTGAGCGTGTTTTCATATGTCTTGTGGCCTTCTGAATGTTCACTTTCTAAAAGTGTTTATTTAAGTCCTTTGCCCATTTTTTTATTGCATTGTTTATCTTCCTTTTGTTATGTTGTATGAGTTCCTTATAAATTTTGGAGGTTAGGCCCTTAAAGGATATAACCTTGGCAAATATGTTCTTCCATGCAGTGGGCTTTCTTGTTGTTTTGTGGATGGTTTCTTTTGCTGTGCAGAAGCTTTTTATTTTGATGTAGTCCCATTTGTTTATTTTCTCCTTAGTTTCCATTGCCCCAGGAGCTGTATCAATAAAGATATTGCTATGACATATATCTGATATTTTGCTGACTATGGATTCTTCTAAGATTTTTATGGTTTCCCATCTTACATTTAAGTCCTTTATCCATTTTGAGTTTATTTTTGTGTATGGTGTAAGTTGGTGGTCTAGTTTCATTTTTTTTCATGTATCTGTCCAATTTTCCCAACACCATTTATTGAAGAGACTGTCTTGACTCCATTGTATGCTCTTGCCTCCTTTGTCAAATATTAATTGAGCATAATGGCTTGGGTTGATTTCTGGGTTCTCTGTTCTGTTCTATTGGTCTATATGTCTGTTCTGAGACTACCAGGCAGTTTTGAGAACAGTGGCTTTGTAATATAGCTTGATATCTGATATTGTGATCCCTCCAGCATGACATTTCTTATAATGTATTGGCAGATACCTTTTTTAAGTTTAATGAAGTTACTTTCTTTTACAGACTACTAAGAATTTTTACTTTAAATTGGGAATAAAAATTTTCATGTAATTTTCTACACCTATTTAATTATTCTTTCTTTTTTTATTCAGTTAATATTACATTGCCAATGAATAATATTTATAGAGATTAAACTATTATTTCATTTATTTGGTAAATATTTCAGTTGTTACATTTACTGTCCTAATATTTTATTATTTTTTTTACCTGTGATAATAATATAATAAAAATATTGGTCCACAATTTTCCTTTCTTATGCTGCCCTGCCCATGTTTGGTAATGCATACTTCTGATGGGGTGTGGAATATAGGATTGCTTATGATTTTTTGTGTGGAAGCTTTGTGTATTTAATTATAGATATAAATTTTTTTTAGTTTATCAGCATTAAGATGTCTTCATCAATATATGATTAATTTATTTCATTAATTCTGGAAATTTTCTTGCCATTATATCTTAGATTAGAATATTGTCTTTACATTTTTTCTCCTCTCCTTCAGAACTCCAATTTTGGTTATTATCATTCTATTCCCCATGTCTTTTGAAGCGTAATATGCCCCATTTCTTTATCTGTGCACTGACTGATAGTTAATTTTTCAGGTCAATTTTCCAGTTCATTACTTGTTCATTCAGTTGCGTCAAATATGCTATTTAACACTTTCTTTGATGTCATTCAATGACTTTAAAAAAATTCTTGAAGTTTTGTTTTAAAATTCTGTTTATGCATTATTTTCATAGTAATATGTTCATTAATTATCATATTTATTTTATTCCCCCCCCCTCACTGCTTGTTGACATGGTATATTCTTATTTCATGCAGCTGTTTTCCAAGGCAGGCTCATAGAAAAATCTTTGTCATAGCATTCTTACGGAGTTATATTATTATCATAACATTATCAGGGGTGTTATTAATCAGGATCTTTTTGTTTATTTCATAAATCTGAAGTCCTACACCAAATGTCTTGTGGGTAGTACAAAAGTTGATTTTGAAAATATGTGTTGAGCCTCCTTGTTGTTTCAACATCTCACAAAACTCCGGGTACCTTCTTTGGTCCAGTGGGGAGGATCTCTCTAATCTTCTTTCATTAAAAAGAAGGAACTTTTACCATTTTCAACAGCATGGATGGAGCTGGAGAGCATTATGCTAAGTAAAATAAGCCTGTCAGAGAAAGATAAATATCACATGATCTCACTCATTTGTGGGATATAATGATCAACATAATTTGATGAACAAGGATAGATCTATCTAGAGACAAATGGTAGGGGAGGGGGGGTTAGAGAGCAACCAAAGGACTTATATGCATGCATATTAACATAACCAATGGACACAGACACTGGGATGGTGGGGGCTTGCCCAGGCTGGGAAGAGAGGGGGTCAATGGGGGGAAAAGGAGACATATGTAAAACTTTAGAAAGAAAAAAAAAAAGAAAGAAAGACAGCCCTTCCAAAGTCATCACCTTATACAGAGCACCATTTTTGTCCCCTTTCCTTGCACATGTCCCTTGCCAGGCCTTTGACCCTGCATGAGCAATAAAATCTCAGGCCCTGGCATTTGGGCCTGTAATTGAGCCCAATATCCTGAAAGCTAACTCAGTGTGGGCTTACTTCTCAGGCTTTGAGTTTCTTCTTTGCTTCTAGAAACTGAAGATTTTCATTATTCCTTTCAAGACCATATACTGGTAGATAGATGATGATAGATAGATAGATAGATAGATAGATAGATAGATAGATAGATAGATAGATAGATAGATAGATGATAGATAGATAGATGATAGATAGATAGATGATAGATAGATAGATGATAGATAGATAGATGATAGATAGATAGATAGATAGATAGATAGATAGATAGATAGATGACATATTATGCAGTCTATCTATGTGTTAAAGAAACAGACAGTGAGAACATTTTATCCTATTCTGGCATACTGCTGGAACCAGATGTCTACAGTGCTTCTATCCTCAACTCTCTTCCCTAACTCTTTTCATTTGTAACTTCTGTCAGGTGTACCTGGGCATTTTTACTACTATAAAGGCAGTATGGCGAAGGCCCTGGATAATAAAGATAGGGACTATAAAGCACATGCTTACACCTGTTTCACACAAATTAAGAAGAGACTGATTCACAACAGAGACCAACACAACTTTGCTGCTTTATTGAAACCTTTAGCACGTCCTAGCCTTCTCTACTGTCATTAACAATAAGCCAACAAGTCAAGTAGCTTTGGCTCTGTCCTAATGCAGCCCAAAGCAGGATGTCCCAGAGTACTCTTATAATGGTCTGTAAAAGTGTCAGCTATGTTTTGAATACTCATAGGATTAAGGTTGTTTGGCTGAATTTCAAAAAGTGTTTTAGATTTTAAAGTATGTTTTCGTAAGAAAATAAACACAGTTCAATTACATTTCAAATCTTGATTTATTTTTATCAAGTACACTTCATTTATCCTAAGCTTGTTCTATTTTCACTCATTTGTATTAGGAACCCAACACAGTATAAACTGGCTTTGCTTCAGATGTCTTTGTCTGTCAGTGGGAAAACAGTCAGCAGGATATTCAAAGGGCATCAACAATTTCAGAAGCACCAAAAGGGACTTTTGTAATGATTTTAAATTTTCTACAGATTTTTCCCTTAATTGTTGTAAATATGCTTTAAAAACCATGTGAATTGTATCACAGTAGTTCAGGGGGAATGTTTGCTTATTTCTCAGCTGTGATATTCCTATAAACAATAGGTCCCCATGAGAAAGCCAGAATGGTTGACTAATAGTTGGTTGTATTTGCCAAATTGGAGAGTTTGCCAATGCTGTAGTCCTCTCTCTGACGGGAACTATTTCTTCTTTCTAACGTAATGAAATTATTTCAGAGTTATAAGTAAAATCAACAACAAGGTGCTTGCTTTGGGCCTCACAGTTTAAGAGACTTTTGGGTCCTGTGTCTTTATTATGTCGCCGGGTCCTGTATTTATTGCCTACTGAGTTAAAAATCTATGGCTAAAGCTCACCTGACATAAAAGAGTCAGAGGAAAACAGGAGAATGTAAGGGCTCTACTAGGGACATTTGCCTACACATGACACCGTTGATTTTCTTGGTTTCATTAAAATATTACTAGCTTTATATTTCCTCTTGATGGATATCTAAGCATATTCAATTTGGGGTTATATGGAATGGTGTTGATTATTAAGTAGTGTTTTTTAAGAACAAGACCCTAGTTTAGACACTTTCACAAGCAATGTGTTATTTAATACCAACATACCCCTTTTGCAGGAGTCTGAAGAAAACATCAATCCAAAGCCGTTACTTTTTATGGCCAATTCCATTATCTCTCCTCTTATAATTTGCCTGCCCTTCTTCTTTGCCTCCCATCCCTGAATTCTAAAGTCCTCATTCACACCTTGGTTGGAACACACACATCAAGTGGCTTTGACACTCCGGTGCAATTACCAGTGATGCATTTGCCTCCATGCAAATGTCAGAAGACAGCAGCAGAAAGGTTACCTCCCTGCACTGCGGGGATAATCACTCTGCAAAGTGCCAGCGCTCTATTCACGCCATGTTCCTTCAGAGCAGATCCAGACAGGTTTCTCGCATCACTCACCCAAACGGACCCCTCAATCTGTGTCTCCTGGGACAGTCACACTAACTGCCAATTCCAGGTTTTGTTTTCTCTGGATGCTCAGGAAGGAAACTCCCCCGTGGAAACCTGGGGAGAGGTCTGACTAGAAGGGTTTTCACTTCCCGTCTGGTCAAGAGTGGGCAGTCATCGCAGGTGTGTGTCAGGGGGAAAGTGCCAACTGGATTCCTTATGAATGTCTGGGATCCCTATCTCTTCCAGCCTCTGAAGAGCCCATCTCTTTGTCCCCGTCTTTAATGATCCCGTTAAGGAGAAGAACAGGCGAGGGAAGAGGCGCTCCTGGGAGCTCTGGGAGAGAGGGGGAGGCAGGGAAACAGAGCGGACGAGGGAGTAGATGCTGGAGAGCAGTGTTTGAGCCCGGGTTGTGGTTGCTGTGATCGCTCCTTTCACCGCTGTGAGGAGGAGGTAGGCACACACATGCTGGCTCTCTCTCCAACGCAGCTGGGACCTTTGTGAAATCACTGCAGAGGCAGGGGCGGCAGGCACTATTTTTATCTGCAAATTGATTCAGCTGCAGTCGCTGCTCTGCCTCTGACTTCACTGCTGCGGGCCCTCCCCCTGGCTGTCCCCACTCACTGCTTCCGCCTGATTTGGAGACTTATCTTCAGCTCCAAGCTGCTCCCCTCCCTGCGGGCCCTGGCTGGGCCTGGCTCAGGCGGGACTCCTGCCAGATGCTGGTAGTGGCAGGAGCAGACCACACTGCAGGCTCTGACAGTTCTCAGAGGCGCGGGCCTGGCCAGTGTCTAATTGCTCACCCTCCAATTTCCCCTGCCCTTGGGAACAGGGTTCCGCAAAGAAATGTCATCGATTGAAATGCTTTGTGCCTGAACACGTGTCCCATCTAACGAAGGTTTATGCTTTCAGACGCTGTTGTTAAGAAGAAAGGACATGTACATGCTGGGTTTTTCATCTCCTCCTTCCTCAGCTGATGGGGCTCCTTACTGAAGCTCCTGGAGAGGGTGACGGGCCCGAAAGGACTGGGAGAGATTTCTCTGTTTGGGGAGGCAAAGGAACAGGGCAGGACATGCCGCAGTTGTTTTGTGTGTAATATTTGGAGTTGCTCCACCCCCTCCCTTCTCTTCTCCCTGAAACATGGAGAGCTCCTCCAACCCAGATAGTTTTCTACTCCTATCTCCATACCCTGCGCCTAGCAAATAGAGTCGGTTCTCAGAAAATTTGTTACAGTGAAATCACTGAGCGTGGGCTTAAAAGTACAAAAAACAACAACAACAACAAACATCTGTAGGCTGGGGATCAGTTTATCTCCTGATAATCCTGAAGAGGGAGCAAAGGTCATGTGACAAAGTCCCTTCAAATTTGACATAGGAAAGACAAAATCACAAAAACAAATTGGATCCACTTAAAAGGGAAGCATAAAGAGAATTTAGTATGACCACCAGGGCTGAGGTAGGCTGTGTGAACGATGCCCCCTGCAGTTTGGCATGCATCCAATCCCAGATCACCACCAGATGGAAGAGAAAACAGCTGCATGCCATGCACATATTCCTGAAGAGAAAAACTTCTTGGAGACCCTCAAATCATACCTATGGGTGACTTTAAACTCGGAGTCTGGGAAGAAGAGCACGGATCAGCCAACTCAGGATTGCTCTCTGTTCTCTACATTCTAATTGGGTGCTCCTGGGTATGTTAATTAACTTACTGATGCTAAAGTCTCCTACCTACCTAGATGTATAAAAAGCCAGTGACCAACTGGAATGACTGGTTGCTATGACGTCCACTGTGGCCAGCGAACCCGCCTGATTGGGGGTGTGGGGGTGTGTGAGGAGGAGCAGCCAGCCAACCGCCTGCAGCCCCCAATTGCACCCCACATCAGGGACAGGGCTGGCTGGCCAACCACCCATGGCCCCTCCCCCAGGCTGCTGGCCCCCAATTGGCCCCCTGCACCCCAATCAGGGCCAGGGCCTGTCGGCTAATCGCCCATGGCCCCTCCCCTCAGACTGCCCAGCCCTGATTGGGCCCCGATCAGGGTGTGCCAGCCAGCCAACCTCCTGGGGTCTCCTCCTTCCAACAGGCCCGGCCCTGATTCACCCCAATTGGGGCCGGCCTGCGGACCCCACCCGTGCATGAATTCATGCACTGGGCCTCTAGTAAATCTATAAAAATTACAACTATTTCTCAAAATTGTTGAGAGGATTCAGTGTGAGATGGATAAAGCACGTGGTGGGTGTCTAAGACATATAGTTTCATGTACTGGAAGATAAATACATGTGTTTTAAATGTATGTGGAACCAAAAGTGCTATTCTGGTTCCAGATCAGGAGCCAGGAAAAATGTTTATGAGACTGCCATAAAGTCTCCATTCCACGTCCCCAGGAAATACCATTCCTCTCTTAAAAGAAAAAAAAATTTTTTTTTCCTGCTTCCTGGTGAGAGACAGTAAATTCATGGATAGAATATTGCCTATCAGCATAGTTGTGGACTGCCCTGTGGCCTTTGAGAGCAGATTTATGTGGGTTTAGTCAGGTGCAAATCCTACTGTAAATGTAAACTTTGATTTTTGTTATTGGAAGAAATGCATTGCTTCAGGCCTAAGCCCGTCTCCTGCTCTTTTTCTAGACCCCAATAAATGAAGCACATTTACGATGGCCTCATTCCCAACATGTTATTGCCCCTTTTGTACAGGTTTGAGATGTATTTCAGGCTTTAAAAACCTAGAAGTATTTATAGGGCAGTTTCCTCTTCCGGTTGCTCCATGTAACAATTACAATAGGAATGTCAAGAAGTCCCAGCTTTTTTTTTTTCTCTTGGCGTCTGCTATTTGGGGATAAAGATTTTCTTCTAATTTTCATCAAAGCAGCTGCCTCTCTCAATTTATTAGGTACCAAAGTAAATGGAAAGAAAATCTTCTTAAACAAGCCAAATCAAGACCACTGTTTTAAAAGGTTTTTAAGAAATAAAGACAGTATTTGAAGTGAGAGAAACAAATGCCTTCTAAAGCTTAAACGAAATCCCCTGAGAGGTGGGGGTAAGCAGATACCTTTCTTTCCCCCACAGCGCCTCTTGTGCCTCTAAGGATCTCGGTGGTTTAATCTCTTGTTGGCCCCCATTAGCTAAGAAGTAAGAAAGAGGCAAGTTTAAAACTATATTCATCTTCTGCAAAAGGCAGCGGAGAGCTTTGAATGCATTTTTTTTTTTCATCATTCTTTTTCTTGCAGCCCCAATTACTCTGGTACTTCTGAGTTCTGGTCATTGAAGAGTCTTTTGAAATAAAGCTTGGGTGGTCACTCCCCACTGAGTCCAGGTTCTACATGGATGAAACAAATGCTTCTTTAGTTAGTACACTGTGTTTTGGAGGGATGGAAGCCCTTTTTCAGGTCCAAATGCAACTTCTTATTGCACTAAGGGTGGAAAGAAAGGGAAAGGAGAGAGAAAGGAGAAGAGAGGTTCATTTAACCTTTCTATAATAATGCTTCCAGTATTCTCCTGCTGTTTTGTAGTGTACCTTCCATAATCACACTAGCTCCCTGCTCTGAAGCGTACTGGTCGGGGAAGGCCACCTTGCCCAGGGCAAGATAATCTGGCTCCACTGAGCTGAATGTTAGGGTAAGGTGATTCATCACAGCCTAGATCTTTCCGCTTCTCTTAAGTTTCCTGCAGAGATTGCCAGAGAGGACGGAGTTACACAGCTTTGAATGACAGGGCTCTTGGAGGCCCCCAAATGAAGACAGGGTGTGGCTGGAAAGACGGCTCATTTTTGACAAAGAGAATTGCTCAGTGAGAGCTTGAATCCTATGGGAAGGACCTGGGGGAAAGTCAAGGAAAAAGAAAAAAGCATGTTCTTTGCCTGGGTAGCTTCACCTTGGGAATCTTTAAACCACACTAATTACTTCAAATGTGAAAAGCTGCAAGAAGCCTGGCTTTAAAACATTTTTTTTTGTTGTTGATGTTTGATTAGTTAATTTGACCAAATTATGTGAATATGGAATGAATTACCAACCTTTCCTCTTGATTTCTAAGTACATTTCTTCATTGTGAGTATGAAAGAAAATTTCAAAACAGCAAAAATTAGTAACAAGTTCACTGTCTTTCATTAAAAAAAGCCACAATCCTTTCTGAGCTGGAATACCCAGCCCAGCTGAAGCTGTGTCATCAGTACCGGTGGCTTTCACACTGATAAGAATTAGTACAGGGAAGGTGAGGTCCACAATCCGAGTTGGTTCTAAAGATTGATGAGCTCATTACACAACCGCCATGGCCTTACAGTGGGCTGTCTGCACAAGCAGAAATGTTTGTTACTGGCATGCCACATTTTTCTCTATCTATATATGTATAATAGAGAAATATGCTAATTAACCAGGGCACCATAACGGGTCGACCGGACAGGAGGAGGTTGCACGCTCAGCTTCGGAGATGGGGCGGCAGGGGCCTCCACACACCTGCGCTGGGGGAGGGCCTGATCAGCAGCAGCCTGGGCTGCTTCAAGGGCCAGAGAGGGAGGCAGGGCCGGACCGGCGACTCAAGGGTGGGCGGCGCCGCGTTGTTTCGAATCACACGCTGGGCTCCTAGTAGGGATATAAAATACGATTTATGTCTGATTTCATAATAATTATTGTGCTTTCCATGATATAAGCATGTTTTCTAAGTATTGGCTGTCAAAGACCATTTTCATTCACTTCAACCAACATAATCATAAATATTATGCAGTGGCCATGAAAGAATTAAAAAGTAGTTGAGCTTCCATTTCTCATCTGCAGTAGCCTCTAA
Organism: Eptesicus fuscus; assembly: GCF_027574615.1. Lineage (NCBI taxonomy): Eukaryota > Metazoa > Chordata > Mammalia > Chiroptera > Vespertilionidae > Eptesicus > Eptesicus fuscus. The sequence goes on along the minus strand of NC_072480.1, from coordinate 43,195,760 downwards.
ATACATTTCCCCACAGACTTTTTATAAGAGTAAATTGGATTAAATAATGAGATTAATAAATTAGATCAAATGCATATGAAAATGTCCACCAGTGCCAGGCACTATGTTGGTACTCAATAAATATGTTTTTGTTTCCTTCTGTGGGTTAGAAAGATTTCAGCCTCATTAACGAGATCATGTATTGTACAAAACAGATATTTCTGTAGAGAAAGGCTTTGAATATGGGAAAGAATCTTCCACATAGCAGTACAGCCTCAAGATATATCTAATTTGAGAAAAACATGAAGTTCATTCCTTTTTCCAACAAAGAGAACATGATATCCATTAGTCTTGGGAAGAGTCATATAAAATACTCATGCCTATGAAGGAAGACAAGGATACGTGCAATGGAAACTAGGAACAAAAAGAGCAAGAGCTATATAATTAATGAACTTCATATAACTGAAGTCAAAAAACTGAATTTTGAAACTGGCACTTTTTGCAATTCCAGACAAAGTCTGTCCAATACGAAAAAAGGTCATAAACAGTGAACTGTAACAAAGAAGTCACAATAGACAGAAATATGACCCCACCTACCTCTCCCCACAGGTGAGGTGGAATGGTATCTAATGAGGCCTATTGTGTGAGACAATTTGTATACCTCATTTTACCCCCACAACTTCTGAATGTATATATTACTATCACCATTTTAAAGAGGAAGAAACTGGGGTTACTTAATTTACCACTGGGTCACCCAAATAGTTGGACAAAAAACAGGACCTGGGTATGTTTAACTCGAAAGCCAGACCTCTTATACCACACCCTTCCCTACTTCATAGTTTTGCCTAGTTTTTATTTCAAAGAGACTAAAATAACCAGAAGTGCATTCTAAAGTTCACACAATGAAAATTTTTTTTCTCAATGATTTCTTTAGTTTTGTGTTGAATGTCCCAAGTAAAAATATCACCATCAGGTAGTTCTAGAGATCTGAACCAAATCTAAGTGTAGCCCAGACCTGGTGCTTCAGTTAGAGTATTGTCCATAAATCAAAATGGTTGTGGTTTGATTCCCTGTCAGGGCACATAACTAGGTTATGGGTTCAGTCCCCAGTCAGGGCACATATGTGAGGCATATTTCTCTCTCTCTCTTTTCCTCTCTCTCTAAAAAACCAATAATCACCCCCTTGAGTGAGGATTTTAAAAGCTCTAAGTGTGTAAGCTGATTTCCGTCATCAGCACTGAGATGACCTGACTGAATAGAATTGACAAATAAATATTTCTGTCACCAACTTCTACAAGGAAGTGAAAATTAGTAGAATCATCTTCAGAGATATATATGGCTTTAATATATTGAATTTTAATTATCATCATGATGTCATGATGATTGCAATGAACTGAAAGATTGTGCTCCTCAAATTCATCATGTTGGATTTCTACCCCCCCCCCCCCCCCCCCGTGTGATGATATTAGGAGGCGAGACCTTTGGGAGGTAATTAGACCATGAAGACAGAGCCTTTATGAGTGGGATAAGCACTCTTGCAAAAGAGACCCCAAAGAGCTCCCTTGCCATTTCCTCCACATGAGGATACAGCCATAAGCCCACTTTCTGCTACCCAGAAGAGGGCTTTCTCCAGAACCGACCGTGCTGCCATGCTGATCTTGGACTTCCAGCCTCCAAAACTATGATACCTAAGTTTCTGTTCTTTATAAGCCCACTCATTTGTGATATTCTGTTAGAGCAGCTCAAACTGACTAAGAAATACTCATTATTTTTAGTCATTCAAGTGTAAACTGATAAAACAGAGGAAGGCAGAGCTGCAGGGGTTGGAGCCGGGGCTAAGCGGGACCTACAGGGCACCCTTCTCTCTCTCTGCTCACATGCTTGAGGGCGCTCTGAACAATTTCTGCTATACAGGGGACCCAGGTAGAAAACTCTTGTCTTAAAAGCTATGCACTGTGTTTTTGTAAACTTTTTTTTTTCTTTTTTACAGAATTGTGGTAAGCTGGTTGATGCTATGGATGTAAAAGTAATTCAGATGTGGCTCTTAACCCCCAAAAGTAAGCAATTTAGACATTGAAGCTTCAATTTCAGAGTAAGTAGTGATCAGCCTTTGTCCTTCATCCCTTTTCTATAAGGGCCTCCTTAGGTGACCCTCAGTCTAACATGTCACTCCGTTTCAGTGCTCATCTGCACATGTACCTAGAAGACTCGCTCTTACGTTTTTTTCTGTGTATCTACTCTGTTCTCTGATGGCCAAAAAGAGATGGGGTCTAGCTCTCTCTTTTCCATTCTTCTTATTTTCCTTTCACGAATGAAATTGTTTTAAGTATATTTTCAGTGCTCAGAATAAGGGAGAAACCAAATGATCATTTTTTTCTGAAGTGTACTTAATATTTCTGGGTAGAAAACTACAGTCATTTCCCAAGTTCTGAATATTTTACATGCTGGTATCAGGACAGAACACCCCACAGTTTCTGGGTGGGATATTTATTCCCTAAGTCACCATGCACCCTAATCAGTGTGTGCTGAGAGAGGCTACTACTTTGTTGTCTTTTCTTCCCTTGGGTGGGCCAGTCCAGCCATGTGAGATGTGGCTGCATCAAGGAACTTAGAGGAGATACCATGACAGGCCCTAATATAGGCATCTGGTAACTTTCTGTATCTTGGAAAAGAGCCCATTTCTCTGCAGGTGTGGCCCACATTCTTTGTCTCCAGATTTTGGTGTCTGCTGCTTAAACTAGTATCCTGCATCCTCTGGTAATTAGCTGTGCAACTTAGGGCATGTCATAGTTCTCTCATCTATAAAATATGGGTAATAGAACTGCTTGCTTTGTAAGTTGCTATAAGGATGAAATGAATTAATGCAAGTGACATACCAGAATGATTCCTATCAAATACTAGTAATTCTTCTAAAATCATCATCTCCACTATCATCATCATCACCACCACCATCATCATTAATTTTCAATAGCAAACACCTTCCCACCTATATAGTATAAACCTCATCATTTTCCATCTCCTCCTTTACCTTATTTAACCCTCATAGTATTTCTTATCAGCAAGCTTTACCAAGGAACTACTCTTTATTTTATACTTTTACTAGAGGCCCAGTGCACGAAATTCATGCACTGGGGGAGAGGGACCCCCAGCCCGACCTGTGCCCTCTCACAGTGCAGGAGCCCCACAATCGATCGTCCCAAAGAGGTAGGCCCTGCCCACCCACCTGGGCTCCTTGATGGATTTCCCCAAAGAGGTAGGTCAAAGCCAGGGGACCCCTGGCCTCATTACGTGGAGCCGCGGGACCCACCTCCGTGCTGTGCATGCAGCATCAAGCCCCACGCACCCGCATGCCTGCTGCACACGCAACCTCCTGGCGATCGCTCGTTATGGCGTGAGGGTGTCACAACCACATAGGCTTTTATTAATAGGATTTTCATTCTTTACATTTTTTGGGGGGGTAATTCCATTCTTTCCAGCCCTTAAATATGACACGTACATGAGTAATGTTTTATTCACATTTATCCTTTCCCTCAGTTAACAAGTCCTATAAATCCAACAGCTATTAAGTATTTCTTAGATGTAACATTGAAACCTCAAACAAAATCTGCATGAGACAAACTAATCGTTGATGTTACCATTAGCAATTCTTCCATCTCAGGTCCTCATAATGACATGATCATCTCAATCTTTCCCCACCTGTGCAATCCTTGGAAAGGCATTTAACTGTCCTATCTCAGAAAGGTAAGACACTTTAATTCATCCACATTAGAGACCTATGAATTTTCTCAGAATGATTTATCTGAAGTAAGAATTTTGAAAATGATGTAATGAATTGAAGTCTTTAGGAATAGTTCAAAATCAGTTTTTTATTAGAATTACAGACCTTAATGCTTGAAGGAATTTGGGCCTTCTGCCATCTATTGGTAAATACCTACCACTGAACTCAATGTTGGGAATACAAAGGAATCTAGGACTGACCCTTTCTTCAACCATGGACTAGTTTATTAGGGAATTAAGATCTGTAAGCACCCTTGGCCAGTGTGGCTCAGTTGGTTGGACCATTTTCCCATACACTGAAAGGTCACAGGTTTGATTCTCAGTCAAGGCACATACCCAGATTTCAGGTTCAATCTCCAGTTGGGGCGTGTACTGGAAGCAGCCGATCAATATTTCTCTCTCACATTGCTGTTTCTCTATCTCTCCCTCTCGCTTTCCCTCCCTCTAAAATCAATAAAAACATATCCTCAGGTAAGGATTTAAAAAAATAAGATCTGTAAGCAAGTTGAATACCATACTTTGTGGCAAGGTCTAAAATGGCAAATCCTATGGAAATATCAAAAGGTCAGGTTCAGAATCTTAGCTCAATACCTCACACTATACAAATATTCCTAATTTGGGCAAATGACAAAGATTTTGGCTGATAATGCAGAGGAAGCATAATTTTCTTATTTCCTCCCTCAACTCCAGTTTACCCACCAAACAAATTGCACGTGGTCACCGAGGCATCTAGTGCTTATCCACCTGAAGTCAAAATTCTTCTTACTTGCTCAATGTATAGTAGTAAAAAAAACCTCTCCCTCTAAGCTACAGACTTTTTTGAGTATGCACAATTATTTTCTGTTTTTATAGGCTACTTAACTAAGCAGGATTGGCTTTCTTCATTAAACATACTCACCACACTTGTAAGAGTAATTTTGGATTCAGATACAGTTTAAATTACCACATGGTAAAAACAGCCTCTGTGTTCAAATCACTCATTACATTTGAATGTTTAATTTTCTTCATCAGCCAAACAATCTATAATAATAAAAGCATAATATGTTAATTAGACCGGACAGCTGAACTACCTCCCGGACGTCATTCTGGGTTAACCCAAGGTGGCGGGGGCCAAGCAGAGGTGGTTAGTGGTGATCAGGCAGGCAAGCAAGCAGTTAGGGGCGATCAGGCAGGCAGGCAAGTGGTTAGGGGTGATCAGGCAGGCAGAGGGGTTAGGGGTGATGAGGCAGGCAGGCAGGCAAGCGAGCAGTTAGGAGCCAGCAGTCCCGGATTGTGAGAGGGATATCTGACTGCCGGTTTAGGCCCCATCCCACAGGGATCGGGTCTAAACTGGCAATTGGACATCCCCCAAGGGGTCCCGGATTGCAAAAAGGTGCAGGCCGGGCTGAGGGACCCCCTCCTGCCCCCTGTGCACAAATTTCCTGCACCGGGCCTCTAGTACATTCATAAACACTTTTAATTAACTCTTTTGCCCTGCAAATTATAGCATATAGAACCAAAGGTAATTTAGTGGTAGGAAGTTCTTAATATGAACCAGGTGGTTCATTTTCTATGAACATTACTCTAGCTTTTTCAGTGTTTTCATAAGGCTCTTGCCATTTGTAACATGTTTCTTTTGCATAATGGAAAAAAAAGAATTAGACATATCATCATGCCCCATATTATAGACATATCATCATGCCTACTCTTTATACTTTGATCCTTTAGAATAAAGTAAAAACACACTATAAATTTCTTTACTGTACAGCACAGGTCTGGTTTCAGTGTGCATAGAGCCCCTGTCACCAGGAGTCTTAAGTCCTGTTATTTTAAAAGTTTCACTCCAAAAGCTCCACTGGCACAGATATTTAATGTTACCATTTTATTCCATTTTGTAAGTTTGTGGTCTTTCAAACTTCAAAATAACCCTATCCACAAAAACATACATAAGTTCTTACTATGTCAGGATACTAAGCTAGCTACCATAATTACCATAAAAAACAAACACACTGAGTTCTGAGCTTCCATAATATGGCAGGCATGTTTCAAAGCTACCCCTGCTCTATGTCCTCCACCATAGCACTATACTCACAGAGGGATTCTTGCACTTTTAGCAAGGAGAAATGATATCTTCCTCTTTCCACCTTTCAGTTTAAATCAAACCCATGAATTGCACTAACACTCAATAGATAGAGAAGACAGTGTTCACAATTTGCATAGGATCTAAGGTGTGCAGCAATGATGGCATTCACTAAAACCACGCCAGCTGCTCCAGAACCAGCAGTGTGGCTGGGCAGCCACTCTGTGCCAAGAACTAAGCAATTAGCACCTCGGTTGTATTTAACTAGTGAGGAGGCGGTCTCAGAGGCACTTTGACCACCAATCACTGGAAGAGAATTACTTGTGCCATTGGAAAGGGGACAATATTTAAAGATAATTCTAAAACTCACATTATTTCTAATTCATGGTAAAATGCTCACCCTCACAATGCAAATTTTGCTCCAATGTGTTGCTGCTTCTAAATATTTATAGTCATAAGAAGCTGAGTATCAGTATAATTCAGGGCAAGACTTTTTCTAATGGAGTGTTAATATTTTTCAAAAGAATAATTCTGGGAGATTTCCCAGATAAGCATCTGGCTTTTACATAGTTCCCTAAGGAAAGAATTTACAAGGGAAGACAGTGGAATAATTACACTTATTAACATTTTATTTTATGCATGATTTTTTTTTTTACACATCTGTAAGCAGCCCACGCTTTTTCAGGTACCAACTGGTTCTGTTTTCCTTTATTTGTCTCTGAGTAGCTGACATGAATGATAACATCTAGCAATACACCTCCCCAACACACACACATACACACACACACACACACACACACACACACACACACACACTTTAGTGAGTATTCAGTAAGATTCAGTTCCATAATGAGTATCTATAATTTGTTGGGTGGAACATATTTTACCAATCATAAACTTTTGTAATGGAATTATTTTTCAAGAACTGTCACTAGTCACATTAATTTCAAATTAAACAATGATTAAATAGACAGAACATGGGGGGAAGTTAAACAGCCCAGACATGGAATTAGAAATAACAAGACGAATAGTAGTTCTCCAGCTCCACTGAGGCAGCAAAAGGAAACAATGATGCAAATGATTACAACATTTGGGGTATGCTGTTTTCTAGGGAGAAGATCTATAAAATTCACTGGATTCTCAGTGAATTACAATGTCTTACCTTTTATATTATTCTTTTCTAGGGGTCATTATTGAATTTCAGAAGACATCATGAGAATACAGATGATATTTGGTTATTTAAATCTAGGTAATAGTAAGTTGGATTATTTGTTTCAAAATAGAATTCATTAAGTCACTGAGTAACTTAGATGTGGATAAAATAAGGTATGCCCTCAGGCAAAATATACCCTAACAAAGGAGAGATATGTGGACATAGACAATATAATATCAGGCATGATGACATAAATGACCTGAAACATACATAAACTCTCCTGGAACTTTAAGAAGAGCATGTTAGATTAGAGTTTGAACAGGGAAAAAATCCATGAAGGAGATGGCATATAAACAGAATTTTAAATTATGATTGGAATGTCAGTTGGTGGGAAAGAATAGAAAGTGAAATCCAGTTAGAGATGGTTTAATGTCATAGAAGTTAAAAGGTAGTTGGTTCAGTGATCAATCCAAATGAAGACTGCAAATAAGAAATCAAGAGAAGGCTGAGACTCAGAAGGGCAGTAATTGAAGGATTAGGAAAGATTCCCCAAGAGCAAATCTGTGTCATTAGAGACCAAGGCTGAGATTGTTCAACCTTCCTATTCCCAGTGACTATGTACAGATGCAAAAGTTGGACAGTGAAGTTGGACAATCATTATAAAAAAAATGATTCGTTTGAAATATGGAGTTGGAGGAAAGCTCGACAGATACCCTGGACCCCTAGAAAGATGAACAAGTGGGTCCTAGAGCAAATCAAGCCTGAAACATCACTGGAGGCAAACATGACACTACTTCAGGCACTTCATGAGAAGGCAGGGTTCTTTGGAAGAGACCATAATGCTGGGGAAAAACAGAAGAAAAAGAGGAAGGCCAAATATGAAATAGATTGAGTCTGTAAAAGAAGCCATAAGCATGAGCCTACAGGAGCTGAGCAGGGCTGTTGAAGACAGCACATTGTAGACATCACTCATTCATTGGGTTGCTAGGAGTCAACTCAATGGCATATAACACACATGCAAAGAAGGAAGTAAATGAGTTTTGTCTCATTGGAGTGTAGAGCATTCTTGGAATATAATCTGGGGAAGGCAGTTTAGGATAAATCTTGTGTTGAAAAAAGAAAAAGAAGAAACTAAGATATCTTAGCAACTGTTTATATAAAACAGAGGCCAGGTGCATGAAATTCATGCACTGGAGGGGGGGTGGTTCTTCAGCCCAGCTTGCCCCCTCTCACAGTCTGGGAGCCCTCAGGGGATGTCCTACTAACAGACTGGCCTCCCTCTGCGGGAAGCGATCGGGCTGATCAGGGGAAGGCGTCACCCCCATCACCCCGCTGCTGCTGCCACTGCTGGCCGCCACAGCCGCCAAGGTATTTTCACCAACATGGATTCCAGTCCCTTCACCACGAAAAAATGACAACTTTCTTTAGGCATTTTCAAGATGTCTCTTTCATAGAATATGACATTTCTTGCTTTCTTTCTTTTTTTATCCTCACCTGAGGATATTTTTCCATTGATTTTTAGAGAGCGTGGAAGAGAGAGGGAAAGGCAGAGAGAAACATCAATGTGAGAGGGACACTTTGATTGGTTACCTCTTGCATGAGCTCTGACCTGGGCCCCAGCCAGAGAGGAGCCTGCAACCTAGGTACATGTCCTTGATTGGAATCAAATCTGGCCAAGGCTCTATCCACTGAGCAAAACTGGCTAGGGCAGAATATGACATTTCTTAGCACCTCCAACAGTGAACCTTCATTTTTTCCTCCAGGAGTGTGGTGGAAAAACCCTAGATCACCTTTTTGGATTCTTATTACCCAAGTTATCAAGAATGCTGCCAGTGGTGTACTTAGCCAATGAGCAGTCAGAAAGGGTGTTTCCTCTGCAGCTCACGCACAGAGGCGGGACTGCTGGCACGCAGCAGCTGGCAGGCCCCCCTGTCTGCCTCCGCTTCAGGCCTGCTCAAGCCACCACGGCTGGTGCTGGCAGGCCCCCTTGTTTGTCTCCACTACTAGCCTGCTCAAGCCACTGTGGCCGGCGCTGGCAGGCCCCCCTGTCTGTCTCCACTCCAGGCCTGCTCAAACCGCCACAGCATCCGTGGCTTGCCTCACCTCCCACACAGTCACCTCCTGTCCACCTGAATGTGCAGTATCCTCCTGAGAGTCATGATGTTACAGTGTCCCAGACAATGTGCATATTACATACATATATATATGCCACTGAAGGACGGGTGAGAAACAAAATGATGTTAAGTTATAAAATATGGTTTCTAAACTGTAAGGAGAATAAGTCCTATTATCAGCAGATACCATTGTTTTATAACACATAAGGATACTTTTGCATTTCAAGATGAGAGCTGGGGGAGAATTAATTATTTTGTATGAGGGAACAGATGAACATATAAAGTTTCCAGGAGAAAGAAGATCCAGAGGGCCCCTGCTGGTGTGGCTCCATTGGTTGGAATCTCTCTCTCATATATATTATATATATATATATATATATATATATATATATATATATCCCTTCCTCCTCTCTCTCTAAAAATCAATAAGCATATCCTCAGATGAGGATTAAAAAATAAAAGAAAGAAAGAGAGAAAAAGATCCAGAGGAGTCAGATTACAAACTGTTTGGGAAAAGGGTCCAAGGTGGTTACAGTAAAAAGTGGTTGAAGAGCAGCCAGATAAAGATTTTAAATAAGAAAAAGACATTAGCCCTAGCCAGTTTGTTTCAGTAGATAGAGCATTGGCTTGCAGACTAACAGGTCCTGGGCTCAATTCCTGTCAAGGGCACATGCCCAGGTTGCAGGCTTTATCACCAGTGGGGGGCATGCAGGAGGCAGCTGATGAATGATTCTCTCTCATCATTGATGTTTCTCTCTCTCTCCCTTCCTCTCTGAAATCAATAAAAATATATTAAAAAGAAAAAGAAAAAGACATCTAATGAAACATTTCTCAGTTGTTTTCTGAAGGCCTTGTGATATCAGTCACTTTGTCTATTTCTCCCATGTACTAGTATAGTCTATTCTAGAATAGACACATAGGAGGCTGCACGCACAGGGGTAAAACTCCTAACAGGATGCCTAGAGACTAGAGACCATGAGAATTGATATCTGAAAAATATTGCCTTATCTTACAGAGTCAGACCTTAATACCCGGGGCAAGGAGTCTGGGTTTCATGAAGCAGATAATGAGAAGCCTTTGAAGTTTAGCTTGTTTGTTTTAATCAAATCTGTGTTTTGGGAGTACAATAAACCTCTGATAGAAATGTAACAGAAGATCTTGGAAGAGGAGAGGTTGGGAAGAAGAGAAATTATGAGACTATGAAATAATTTAGTTTTGAAGAATTGATGAACTGAATTAGAGCAATGGCAGTAGAAATGGAAATAAAGAGACAATTTTGACAGGTGTTTGCAAATAAAGCCAAAGGAATTGGCACACCATTGATTTGAGTGATGTTGAAAAAGTGATTTTAAAGATTTCTTGGCAAAGAAAATGCAAGCTGCTTTTAGTAGTCTGAAGTTGGTAGGAATATATATACTATTATTTAAAAGCTATCTTACCTAATAAAAGAGAAATATGCAAATTAACCATCACTCCACTACACCCACAGCCAATCACAGTGAGTATGCAAATTAACCCAACAAAGATGGGGGTTAATTTGCATATGCAGGTGTGGAGTGGCTGGGGAGGGGCAGGAAGCCTGCTATGATGGGAAGGGGGCGGTGGAAGGAGCTACAGGAGTGGTGCTCTAGACAGAAGTGAGGACTTGCCGGCTCCCTGGGGGCCGGGGAGCGGGGACTTGCCGGCTCCTGGGAGGCTGAGAGTGAAGCCGGGGGAAGGAAGGCCCATTCTTGCACGAATGTCATGCAATGGGCCTCTAGTTTTACAAATAAATAATTTTATTTATTTAAGAACTACTTTCAGCATGAGATATATATACAAAAGTTCAACCAAGTAAATTAAGACCATGTTATCTTAAATTTAATTGTAAATATCACTCTAAGCTCATAATTCTTTCCTTGTAAATATATGCATATTTAACTCTATCCTCTGAAATTTCCTAAAAATAATGAAAAGTGATATAAATGAGCACTCCAGCTCTTTGATTATTACCTCTCAATACCATCTTCATGTCAACAGGAAACAGGATCTAATTTGAAGTGCTTTCCACTGGTCCAAGATAAGACGTTTGGGCAGCAAGTGGCTAAATTCAGAATGTGAAGTATTTTGCAAGACAGGTAACACATTTTTTTCCCCTACAAATCATTTGTGTAATATAAAAATTATAATATATATATATGTGTGTATATATATATATATATATATACATATATAAATAAAATAAGGGTGTTATTATAGGATAAAAGACATTTAAGAAACATAACTAAATGCAATATATGGTCCTTGTTTAGATCTCAACAACCCAACTGTTTATTTATGTTTGATATGATCGGGAAAACATTGGATGATATTAAGAATTTGCCCTTAAATGTTAGAAGTACTAACTGGGTGTGGGAAGAAGGAGAAGGAGAGAGTATTTATAAGTTGAAAATGTCTTCAAAAGTTGGTTTGTTGTTTTTAGTGAAATAGTATAATGTCTAGAGTATGCCTTAAAATACTCCAGAAAACAGAATGAAACAATGTGTGGAGGTGAGTTGTGGGGAGGGGAATAGATGAAATCAGCTCAGCAAAATGTTGAAAATTTCTGAAGTTAGGTGATATGTATGTGCCATGCATTAAATTATTTTCTCTAATTTTGTATATGCTTGGGAATTTCCAAAAAAAAGCATGTGTGATTATTTTTTAAAAGAGATTACTCCTACGTTTCTAATAATTAGGTAGACTACTCCAATAACCATGTAGTCCGTCTCCCTACTTCATATATAGCAATTCAATTCATCTCCAAAATTATCACCATGTTCTTTGTTTTTAATTATGTAATTCCCCACTTCCATAGATTTCAAAGGTCCACATTGCTTGTTAGATTAAACAGAAACTCCTATAGAATCTGCCATGTAGAGTCCTTTAAAAAAAATTAAAAATTGAGATGAAATTCATATAACATAAAATTAACTGTTTTATTTTTTGGGGGGGTATATATGTTTATGTGTGTATATATATTTTTTTTTAATAATTTCAACATCTTTATTTTTTATTGAATTTATTTGGGTGACATTGGTTAATAAAATTATAATTATATAGGTTTCAGGTATACAATTCTATAATACAACATCTATATATTGTATTGTGTGTTTACCACCCCAAGTCAAGTCTCAGTGAATAATTCAGTGGCATTTAATACATTTGCACTATTGTGCAAATAACACTTCTATCTAGCTCCAAAACATTTACATGGCTCCAAAAGTAAACTTCATACCTATTAAGGAGTTACTCTAAAATCTTTTATAATCTGACCCAACCTGGGGAGTTAGATATGTCTCTGAATGTGGTACTTCTCCAATGCCTTTCCCATTACTGCCTTAAAATGCAAAATTAATTTAAGGTCCAAACCAAGCTCCACCTCATTCAGGAAGTCTCCGCAATGCCATAATTTGGATTAATCTTCTACCTCCTCTTAATTTCAGCTTTTTAAAAAAGTTATTTTTGTTGTTATTGTTAATCCTTACCCGAGGATATTTTTTCCATTGAGTTTTAGAGAGAGTGGGGGGAGGGGAGAGACAGAGAGAGAGAAAAATTGATTGGTTGCCTCCCACATGGGCCCCAACTGGGGCCGGTGGTCAATTCTACAACAAGGTACATGCCCTTGACTGGAATCAAACGCAGGACCCTTCAGTCCATGGGCTGATGCTCTATCCACTGAGCCAAACTGACTAGGTCTGAATTCCAGCTTTGACACATACTAATATATAAAAACCCAGGGTCCTTAACATCCGAAACGACAGAAGGCTTGACCAAACGCCAGGCTAGGGGGCTGAGGGAGAGGGAGCTAATCAATCAGTGGCAGCGGTGACTGGTGAGCAGCTGAAAGGCAGACCTCTTGGTCCCTCCTCCCGGCCCTCAGACTCCAATCAATCGGTGGCGGAGGCGGGCCGGAACTGGGGACTGGCTCCCTTAGTAGGCCTCCAGGTTCAATCTCAAGAGGACAGGACAGGCACCCACGGACCAGCGCTGCTGACCTCCTGGAACTTGGCCTCGGGCACTGCGGCCGCTTCCCCTCCCTAGATGCTCCACAAGGTCACTGGAGCCTGCCCCGCTCCAGACTAAGTGTGATCACTGCACAGGGAAGAAATGCAGTAAAAATATAAAAACCCGATGACCAAGGGCCCGCCTCCACGAGCTCACGGGAGCCTCAGAGCACTGGGCACCCGACTATTTTAGGGGCTTCAGGTGAGTGGGGGACGCAAAGGGGTCAGGAAACCTCCCTAGAGGTCAGGCCACGGGTCTGATCGCGGATCCATCCATCCTGCCATCTGCCAACAGCGCCTCTGTGGAGAATGGGAGAACAAAGGGAGGGGGCGGGTCTGCAAACCCCAGAGGGAATCCAGGGTCCCAGGTACTCTGCCCCGCCCGCTGACACTGCGGCTCTGAGGGCACTGCGGCAGCCAACCAGCTGATCCACCCCCCCACCCCCACCCTGCCACCTGCTGGTTGCAGACACAGGGAGCACCCCTTCTGAGGGGAGACACCCACCACATATACAGAAGGTACACAGAAGGCGCTCAGCGAGGAGTCCCCACGGGTTGTGTTTGCACCTTCATTCTGTCCCCTGCCCCCCACCTCAATGCCGAAGGAAGCCTGATTCAGAAACACCCTCATGCTGACCACCCACACGGAGAAACAGCGTGTGATAGACATCATGTCCCCCAGACGCCTGAATCTGCTTCAAAGGAAGACACTACAGACCCGTGGCGGGAAGAGGGACTGAGACAGAAGGTCGGGGAAGAGCAGGGCTGCCCGGCCCTGCTCCCCGCCCCCCTTCATGTGTGAAGCGCCTGCATCGCAGCCCTTGGACGGAGGCCTGTGAGGGAGTGAAGAACTGTGGCTGTGCCTGTGGCTGCTCGGCCTCCTGCCCTCGTGGACAAGCAGGAAACGTATTTACGTGCCAGAATCTAAAACCCTCTTTATCGGTAATAGAGCAAATCATGCAAGACCTACTCGTGTTTCTAAACAGGATTCTGTGTGGCTGCGTGGGAACCAGATAGAAGGTGTGCTCTCTGCCCAGGAGGCTGCAAAGGTTGCTCCTCTCTCCAACGCATGTAACCTGGAGAGGCTTAAAGGGAAAAGGAGATCAAAACAAAACAAAATAGCAACAAGTTCTGAAGCCGCTGCGCTGCCGACAAATCCTCCGAGCGGTGGTGACATCAGATCTGTCTCCCTGCACCTGGGGCTCAGACGGCCAAGCTGCGGACACCTGCTAGCAGTTCTCAAGCTGCTGACCCTGCTAGTGGTTCTCAAGCTGCTGACCCTGCTAGTGGTTCTCAACCTGTGGGTCGCGACCCACAGCTTGAGAACTGCTGCTGTAGAGCCTAAGACCATCAGAAAACAGATATTTACATTATGATTCATAACAGTAGCAAAATTACTGTTATGAAGTAGCAACGAAAATCATTTTTTGGTTGGGGGTCAACACAACATGAGGAACTGTATTAAAAGGTCACGGCATTAGAAAGGTTGAGAACCACTGCCTTAGATATAATGGCCCAAAGAACTGGTTGGGACGATAATTTTCTTTCTTCTAAGGTGTTAGGGCTGCATTATTGTTGAAATAATAAATTGTGAAATATAAATACTACTAGAGGCCCAGTGCATGAAATTTGTGCACGGATATGGTCCCTAGGCCTGCCCAGCAATCAGGGCCAATCCGGGCCAATCCGGGCCTTCCAGCTGCCGGCCAGGGCGTCCCTTCCCTGGCTGCTGGCTGGGGCCTTCCTTCATTCCGCACTGACCCTGGTGGTCAGCGCACGTCATACAAGTGATTGAACTCCTGGTTGAACTCCCAAGGGGACACTTTGTATATTAGCCTTTTATATGTATAAGTAGATAGATGGTCAACATAATCTTGTTAAAGATTATAAGACTAGAGTCCCGGTGCATGAATTCATGTATGGGTGGGGTCCAGCCGGCCCGCCCTGATCGGGCTGGTTGGTGGGCCGCAATGTGCGTCATAGTGGCCATTCATTCCGGTCATTCTGGTCTCTTGGCTTTTATATATATAGACTAGAGGCCTGGTGCACGAATTTGTGCATGGGTGGGGTCTGGCTGGAGGTCCCCTTCGGCCAGGGGAGGGGCTGCAGGCAGTTGGCCACCAGCTGGCTCCCAATCAGGGTGATGAACTCCTTTAGCTTTTTCTTGTCTGTGAAGCTCTTTATCTGGCTTTCAATTCCAAATGAGCTTTGCTGGGTAGAGAAGGGCGTGGCAAGAAATATTCAAAGTGACGAACAGCAAGGACCTACAGCCAGGGTGACCTTCCTTTTGAAAGGACATGTCTGCTCCTGGCCAAGGGTTCGGTCTCCGTGAAACCCGGGTCAGTCTTTGCATCGGGGGAGTGGAATCGCTGAGGCACGTTTGAGAGTCGCCAAGGCTGGGAGTGTGATCTCAGAACAGTTAAAAACATGTTCGTGAAGGGATGTTATGGGTTCTCTCTCATCAAAAAGCCCACACGTGTCTGTGCTACACCAACAGGGCTGCTTTAACACGGAAGCCTCCATCCCCAGCCTACCCGCCTCCAGGAGCTGGCGGGAGGTTGGAAGTGGCCGTGGATAGTTGAGTCCACTAGCAGGGTCGCCTAAGACCATCGGAAAACACAGATATTTACATTACGATTCATAACAGTAGCAAAATTACAGTTATGAAGTAGCAACAAAAATAATTTTATGGTTGGCGGTCACCACAACATGAGGAACTGTATTAAAGGGTCGAGGCATTAGAAAGGTTGAGATCCACTGGTTTAAGGCCGTGGTCGGCAAACTGCGGCTCACGAGCCACACGCGGCTCTTTGGCCCCTTGAGTGTGGCTCTTCCACAAAATACCACCGCCTGGGCGAGTCTATTTTGAAGAAGTGGCGTTAGAAGAAGTTTAAGTTTAAAAAATTTGGCTCTCAAAAGAAATTTCAATCGTTGTACTGTTGATATTTGGCTCTGTTGACTAATGAGTTTGCCGACTGTTCTAAGGGAAAGAAAACTGATTTTGGAATAGGAGAAAAACAGCTCACACCTCTGAAGTAGGTAAATGACCTGGAAAAAAAGCTAACTTCACATTATATCCCAGTGTCGGGGAGAAAGTTACTGTGATTGCCAATATGTCAAAGGTTCTACTAACAGAGAAGATTCCAAAAGAAATTTTAAAACAGAATGAAACAAAATATGCAGTGAGGCTGAAGATAATAGTGAGGAAAATCTATGGGTATAAATGTTCAGCATTTGAAAAATCTCCACAAGGTCACTGCTGGCAAATGCATTCATGTCAGTTGGGCCTGGCACTAGAACTCCATAGGAGAGCCAGAGCCTTTCATGCCCACCTGGGTCCACACCGTGATGCATCAGATTCATGGTCCCCAGTCCTTCCAGGAACAGAGCCTGGCACAGGTGAAGGTGAATCACAGAAATCGCAGAAGTACTGGAATCATAACGACCTGTGTGCTTAGAGGGAATGGAGTCCCATCTTTTCATCCTGCAGATGAGGTAATGGGGCTCTGAGCAGGGGAGACTGACTTTCCTAATTCACTGAACTACCAGTGGCAAAACCTGTCTTCAAATTCAGATAAATCCATTTCCAAAGGACAAAGAATAGCTCAGCTCATCTTACTTCCCCTAAACTCCACCAATAAAAGTAATATTCAACAACATAGGTTGGATTCTGCCTTCGGTTCCTCTGATATCTATTGGGTTCAACAGATTACCACTGAGAGGCCACTACTCACTCTTGAATTAGACGGAAAAAATTTTTAAGGTTTAGTAGATACAGGGGCATTTGCCACGGTAATATCGACCCGATACTGGCCCCCCAGTTGGCCCTGCGAAGCCTCTGTAACACATCTTAAAGGCATTGGCCAATCTACCAACCCAAAACAGAGTGCAAAAATCCTAACCTGGAAAGATACTGAGGGTAACTCAGGGCAAGTCCAACCTTATATTGTCCCAGGACTACCTGTTAACCTATGGGGACGAGACATTCTATCTCAATTAAAGCTCATTATGTGTAGCCCCAATGAAATTATTACCCAACAAATGCTTAACCAAGGCTTTTTACCCCGACAAGGACTACAGATTACCATTCTAGCTTCAGCCCCCTCAGGGCCCATATCCATTTAGAGACAGTCTTAAAAGATAGTTCCCGCCCGCCCTCGGCTTGTCCGTCGGTCGCGGTAAATATGCCAGAAGACCCACCTCAAAAGGATCTTATGGAAGAAACCAAAGAACCTCATCCTACCCCTAGCACTAAGGTCCCCGGTATCTATCCCTCTCTTAAAGGTTTAAATAAGACCCCCTTAGATGATAAACTCTCCCGGGAAGATCAAGAAACCCTTGATGAACAGGCTGCTCATTGCCACGATGGTGAAGATCCCTGGGGTCTCACTGCTCCTGCTCTTCAAGAGCCTCCTAATAAAGCTTACAAACTCCCACCCTATAACCCCCTCACCCTTTACTATCCTCCTCCTTTCCGTGCTACAGCTCCAAATCTACCCCTTAATTCTGACCCCACAATACAAGCTAAAGTCTCCCTTACCCGAGACATATCCTCTTTAAAAGAAATCCTCCAACAAAAACGTTTCGATTCCAAGACACTTTCCAGCCCCAGATCTAAGTTTATTTATTTATTTATTTATTTATTTATTTATTTATTTATACTTATTTATTTAATCACTTATTTTTATTATTTTAATAAACTTGCTTTTTTATTAAAAGCATCATTTTTCTGTGTATAAGAGTTTTCTTTAAAAGCTTAGTTTGTGATTCTCTCTTCTTGAGAGTTGAGAAAAAGAGATTTTTGAACATCAAATTTATTTGCGCTTTTATTTTTTTTTTTAAAAAGGCGCCTTAGAGCAATTTGCTACAATTTGCTAAGTACTGTTATGTCTATAGACATACTGCTAAAGTAATAAAGAGAAGCAAAAAAGCAATAAGGTAAAAGCTCCTTATCTGATAAGGAGGCAGGGGAGATGTTATACAACATTTAACAGCCAAAGACCGGGTTATGACAGACACAGGTCCTGCCCTTGGGAAGAAATCCAAGGTCTGACTCAGTTTCTGGCTTTCCTTGGACCTACCCTCAAATAGACACCCAGTTCAGCTAAGCCATGGGTCACAGAGCCCGCCTAAGGTTGCCTTTATGGTCGTAACCTTTCAGCTTTGTCTTATATTAATTTTCTAGGGCTGCTGTAACAAAGCACCACAAACTGGATGGCTTAAATAACAAAAATGTTAAATAACAAAAATGTATCCTCTCACAGTTCTGGAGGCTGGAAGTCCAGGATCAGTGTGTCCGCCGATTTGTTCCTGGTGAGAGCTCTCTTCCTGGCTTACAGACTGCAGGGTTCTCCCTGAGTCCTTGCATGGTGGAAAGAGAGAAAGAGATACAGCACTCAGGTGTCTGTCCTTATAAAAATACTGACCTATCAAATGAGAGCCCTACCTTCATGATCTCACTTAACCTTAATCACCTCTGTTTAGGCCACGTCTCCTATATACATCTGGGGGTTAGGGCTTCATTGTGTCCATATTGAGAGAACACAATCCAGTCTATAAAAACCCTAATCTCTGCCTTCATAGTCCTAGTGTTCTCCCTGTGTGCATGTCTGTCTGTCTCCAAATTTTCCCCTTTTTATAAGAACACCAGTCATATTGGATTCGGGATCCACTTTACCCCTAACAAATTGCATCTGCTACACCCTGTTTCCAAATATTGTCACATTCTGGAGTACCAGGGGTTAGGACTTCAGCATTTTATGGTAGGCAGTTAGGTGAGAGCAGAGTAAAGATGATGGGCCAGATACAGAAAGCCACCAGGGCAGAAAGCCCAGGTGCCTAGCAAAGGACAATTGTAGGATGGGACCTTGCCCCCAGGGTGACCTTTCCTTCCCTAGCATATCACTGGTTATGCAGTTTGGATCCCATGAACTTTCTTCCCTAGAAATAGCATTTAGACCTGTTATATTTCAGTTCCAGGTTCAGAAAAGCAACAAAACCAGACCAGTGACCCCATAGCTGACCTCATGACCAGCTGCATTGGATAATGACTCCCTGCCCTGGAGCCGACCGTCAATCAGTGGAGACCTAGACCCTGAAAGGATACAATTGATTGGAAAGCTGCTGAATATTCTATTAAATTGCAGACCAGTAGTTTTATTGCTAGCTTTACCCAGTGGCCAGATAAGTTTCTATTGAACAAGTACAAAAAACATTTTACATAAATGTTAAAGTCACACCTTAAAATTAAATGCCCATTGCATTTTGAAGTTATTTATTACATATTCTTACAAGCTAGTATCTTTTTAACGTATGATATTTTGTAAAAACACTGTGAAATATGAAAACACAAGAATTCTCGTGATCCATCCGAAATGTACCAAGATCTCCCCCTAAGCCCTCCCCTAAAATCTCCACCCTATAACCCTTAGGAAGGAGGACCCATCTGGCTCTCCCTCCTGGGAGCATACCAGTGTCTTTCCCCTCTCTCTCCTCCTCCCTCCAGGTGAGTTACTATTACCTTCCTCACTCCCAGGCTCCTAGCTCCCAGGGCCTTCCTTTACCTCTATAACTTGTTCTCTAAGCCCATTTCTTCTATAAATTACTTCTACCCCTGTGACTTTATTTATTTATTTATTTTTAAAAAAATAGATTTTATTGATTTTCGAGAGAGGAAGGGAGAGGGATAGAGAGATAAAAACATTGAATCGGCTGCCTTTTGCACAACCCCCTGGGGACTGAGCCCACAATGGCAACCGGAGCATGTGCCCTACTGGGAGTCAAACCGGTTCATGGGCTGATGCTCAACCATTGTGCAACGCTGGCTGGCAAGGCCTATGAATTTATAAATAAATGTTCTCGCCCTAGCTGGTTTGACTCTGTGGATAGAGCATTGGCCTACGAACTGAAGGGTCCCAGGTTCGATTCTGGTCAAGGGCACATGCCCGGGTTGCAGGCTTGATCCCCGGTAGGGGGTGTGCAGGAGGCAGCCAATCAATGATTCTCTCTCGTCACTGATGTTTTTATCTCTCTCTCCCTCTCCCTTCCTCTCTGAAATCAATAAAAATAAAAATAAAAAAATAAATGTTCTCTTATAGTTTGAGTCTTGACTCTGAACTCTTTCCCAGACAGCACTCAAGTACTGAGATTGCTGAACCCGCGTCCAGGCTGACCCCACAGGTCTAACACCTGAAGCCATCCAACAATTTTGCTTGTGTCTTGATTTTCATTCCTCTATAAATAGATCTTGAGGCAAAACTTTGAGTGCAAGTTGTTATTTGGGAAGTACAAGAACATGAGCAAAGGAGTGGAGATATTGACATAAAGAAGGTTGTATGACTAAATCAGCTACTACAATGGTGACTGAGAAAAATCCCATTAATCACAGGGGGTAAATATGAGAAGCAGTATTATTTATCCAGAGAGATGAGGCAACAAGAATATTTAAACACAATTTTTTCTGTCTGTCATTGGTTCCTACCTGCTGTCTCCTCTCTCTCTCTCTCCCTCTCTTTCATTTTAGCCTAGACCAGTGATTCCCACTGTGAGGCACACAACCCCGCAAGGGGCAATTTGAGAATGAGTTATTAACAGTGAATCATATACAATATATAAATATATATTGTGACATTTGTGCATTTCAGTTCTCTATTATAATAGAAATTTTATTTGCTATTTTTTCATACCACTTCATATTATTATTATTATTTTAACAATTTCTTAGTGATTTCTTCCTCAGTACTTCAACTGTCCTTTCATTTTTTTTTATTTTTCTCTTTTATGGATGCCATGTTCTTTGGAAGCTTGTTTAGACCAAGTTAGTGACCCTTTAGGCTTCCTCCATGGGAATAGGAGTACACTTTTTGAATAATAAGATTTATATGTCGTGGAGAGGGGGGGACATCAGGATTTTAAAGATCCTTAGGTGGGGCATGGCCAAAAGAAGGTTGAGAACCACTGGCCTAGACCAGCTACCCCAGGGGAGAATTCATATACATAAACAAAGACACAAACCACCATCATTTTCCACTTTTAGTAATGCACCCTTTGAGTACTAATCTGGATTTCTACTAGTCTTCATTTGTCATAATGAAACAGTCTAGTAAGCCAAGAGGAGTAGAATAGGTAAACTGAGACAGTTAAAAAGCCAAGCAATTGATAGCCATCTAGTAAGTCACAAAATCCTATCTTCCCTAAACAAGGACCTTTAAGAATAAATGGTTTACACTTCTCCTCCCCAACCAGAGGGTAAATAGTTCAAATCACACTGCACAGAGAGACAGCAAAAATCCAGTTTGTGCCAACCACACCCAAGGACAGATGAAGTTAAGGGAATAAATCTCATTTTGGTGTATCAGCATAAAGCTGATGGATATTCTATTGAAATTCTTCCCTAAGACCTCCCCTAAACTCCCAGCCTTTAAAACCCTCAAGACGAAGAGCCCAGGGTGCCCTCTCTCTTCTGGAAACATGCCCACACCTTTCTTCCCACTCAGGTGTGCATCTCCTAAACTCTAAGGGACCCCAAGAGACTTGCAGCAAGGGGGCAATGGGCAGCCACAGCTCACCCCCGGCAAACCCCCTGGAATCTGTCACCAAAGCCCCCTTTTCTTTCCTTTCCCAGAGAGTCAAACCAGCCCCAAGGAGGCTCTCTCCTATTGCTTCTTCTGTCCTAAGCCCTTCCTCCTTTCACTGTCCCCAGCTTTAATAAACATACTCTCAAAATCACCTGGACTAGAGTTGTGAAGTCTTTCCTGCATGAAATCAAAGAACCCACACACTACAGGCTGGCCAGAGGCAGACCTGCTCCAGGCCCGGTTCCTGTCCGGTAACAATATCCAAAGTAAACGTTAGAAACATTCATGTTAACAAGACTCTCCTAAGTCTTACATCTGGCATTACAAAATCATTCGTAGCCCAGCCCCACTCTAGATACTGAGTGAGCTCTGTGTTCCCAATATAGAATGTTACTCTGGAAACTATGCACATCTATCTACATTCTTTATCTGCCGCTAAGGCGGAAAAACAAACAAGCATAACAGAAGTGAAAAAAAAAATTTGGAGTCTGATTCCTTATGGTATTTGGCAATCTTAATTTGTATTTATGTTTTATTGGTGAACCCTTACTAACAGAGTTTCCATTTTTGCTTAAAATTATTTTGGCCGTGGATTGTGGCTTTTGAGGACATCTGTAAATGCCCTTTAGTTCCTAGAACATTTGGCTCCTACATGACTATGGTAAAAATAAAACAAAATAATCAACTCCTATCAAGCTTTAAAAAGACACATCCCAAAGCACAAAGACTGAAAATTAGTAGCTACTCACAAATGTCATTTTCCAAATTATTTCAACTTGTCATGGAAATAATGATGGGGTAAAATTTCCAAATGCTCAAAGCTGGAAGTGGCAACAGGAGGGAGTGTCAAATTGTGTCAATTGCTTAAGTTGGGTTAAATGAAGACAGAAAGTTGCCAGCCAGCATGGCTCAGTGGTTAAACACAGATCTATAAATCAGGAGGTCATGGTTCTCTTCTTGGTCAGGGCACATGCCCGGGTTTTGGGCTCAATCCGCAGTGTGTGGGGCATGCAGGAGGCAGCCAATCAATGATTCTCTCTCATCATTGATATTTCTATCTTTCTTCCTCTCTGAAATAAAATAAAGACATAACTTTTTTAAAAGACAGAAAATCACCTATTGGGTTTGGCAAAATCAAGACATAAGTAATTTGCATGGAGGTGATTCAGTGGAATGGTGAAAAGAAAAACTTGATTAAAATCAATTGGGCAGAAAAGGGGAAGTGAAAAAGTAGAAAGTAAATACTGACAACTCTTTTGAGGATATTAACTGCTGGGAGAGCAGAAAAAAATACACAGCATTTGTAGAAGGGTAATAAGGTCACGGAGGGAAATTAACAGAAGGGAAGACTGACAATGTGCACAGATACAAGTGGATTTATGGTCTTAGTGGGAAGATGAGATTATTTTCACTTTACTGTATCTATTTTATTAATAAAATACAAGATGAGGTCATCCATGGGTGGGGAAGAAAAAGGGGAACGATTAGAATTTGGAGATAAGAGGTGGTGTTAGATTTCTAGGGCTGCCACAAACTAGGCTAAGGGGTAGGGGGGTTCCTTAAAGACAAAACAAATTTATTCTCTCTCAGTTCTGGAGGCTGGGTTTCTAAAATCAGGGTGTTGACAGGCCAAACTTCCTCTGAATGCTTTAGCCCTTTGCACTCGCTTGCTTTTTTCTCGAGCTGCTACCAATGCTAACCATGTCGAGTCACACTCGACATCCGAGTGCAAAAGGTTAAAGAAGAATTCTTCCTTGTCTCTTCTAGCCTTTGGTGGCTCCCTGGCATTCCTGGGATCATGGCAGCATAACACTAAAACTGCCTCTGTCTTCACATAGTATTTTTTTCTGGGCCTCTGTGTTTCAAATACCCCTCTCCTTTCTCTTGTAAGGATACCCATCATTGGATATAGAGCCCACCTGCATCTTGAGATCCTCAACTTGGTTACATATGTGAAGATCTTGTTTCAAAAAGAAAAAAAGGCCCCATTCACAGGTACCAGGATTAAGACTTAGCCATATCTTTTGTGGGGACACAATTCAACTTACTGCAAAAATGACATCATAATCATCCAGAAGAGTTAAGAAACTGAAATAATTAAAGATGTGTAGGGACATTATTTGGCAATGTCAAGGGCCTGTATGAACTTTTGGTAATAAATTAGAAAAGGATTAATCATGCAGTTGTGTGATTTCCCTTAGCAATGTTTTGCTGCTTGGGTGCAAAGATGAACTAGGTGGATAGTTAATTTAATCAAGGTTGGAATTTTGTCAGGAAGGTATAGCGAGAATGACAATAATATTATGAACTTTGCATGCAACTGGCTATATATTACCAAACTTTAGTGTAGTACATAAAAATGTAAGGACCAGATGAGAGAGATGAATTGTTAAAAAGTGTCAATGGGTTACAGGTCTCTATAGGTTTAAATGTAATTGAAATGGGGATTTTGAATGAGGGTGGAGAGGAAGTAGTGGTTAGCGAGTGGGAAGCTTAAAATTGAGATTTTGGAGATAAGTTAGTACAAGTTAGGATTTCTCAACCCACAACAATCATCAGAGATTCGGACTTACCTGTCTGGAGTGGGAACTGGAATTGGTTTTATCTCAGGTTGATAATCACTCATCTAGAATGTGCGTGACCCTGGGCCCATCAGATATGGAAGTACAGTGGAAGGGGGGGTCGGAATTGATGGAGGTTAGATAAGAGGCCAGATTGCTACAAAGATCTCCCCAGCAGGAGGAGGAAATATGAAAACCTAAAGGGATAAGGGTTGATTCATGGGGGAAGAGATGGTGCAGGGGCTCATAATAGTGTGAGACCCCTTAGACCGGCAGTTTTTATGGCAAGCAGGAACACAAAGCTTTGTGAAACCCTTTTCACAAAGGGTTTGGGGCCACTGGTGATTGATTCCTAAGCCTGGAAGGGTTATAATAGCCAGGGAACGTACAAATAAGTGTTGTTACAAAATACCAGTATAATGTTGTGCTTAAACCTCTTGCTCCCTTTTTGCTATTTTTAAATGGTACCCATAAAATGACTATTTTCTAGAAAATAGCTTGGAACAAGAGCAGACTTCCTTATGTCTTGAAATTATGCCGGAAATTACCAACCAATCCAAGAGTGTCTGCCTTGCAGCTCCTCCCTCAAGATGCTTAAAATCGAGGACCGGTGCCAACACCTCCCTCTGTCCTCTAGGGAGGGAGGGCAAAGCTCATGCGAGGTTGATCATTTTGCACACAACTGCCCCACCCAGTGTCAGAAGTGATGGGGTATCACGTTCAAGGCAAGATTATAGAAATACTTCAAGTAGGACACTGACTCGCACTGTCTCATAGATGGTGGGTGAGGTTGAAGTTCAACTCTCCTTCTATCCAGCTGATAACATTCCAGTGAAGTGGAGCATAACTCACAACAAGGCTGTAAGATCAGCTTCCCACCTGGCCTTCACACCACCAGGGAGGGGACAAGAGGGACAAACAGAGTGCCAATTAGCTCCAAGCGCCACCTCTCACCACCTCATTCAACCGTATTGGTGCCAGGTGGGTGTCCAGGTTCAGGAGCTTTTGCCTTGAGTTTGGGTTGGAGTAGGGTGGGTATTGCCGAAGAGCTTTTCTATCATTAAACAACCTTCCTCCAGTCCTTTGGCAAGAGGGAAACAGGATTTTCTTGGAGCTTCAATATCTAGGCCTGTTAGTGGTTAGGGGTTGGTGGCTATATGGGATATATGGGTGGTAATAAGGAAACTAGGGGAGATCACCACCATGGTATTTTTCAAGTCCTGAGGTCCTAGGCAACCCACTTCTTTCTGTCACCTTTTAGAGACTGTGTACGCCTGTTGTGTTATGTCTGGGGTTTTTTGTTTTTGTTGTAAAGGGAAGAAGCTGAGATGAATGGGGCTACTGCATCTTGTCATAACTGGAAGAGTCAGATTTTTAATTTCGATTAATCTCCCTCACTGTTTTAAATGTTGATTTCCCCTGACAACAACTCTTTCAGGTAAGAATGTCTGTCGTAAGCTACTCAAGGTCAAGGACCTCATTGTAAATTTTTCTGTTACTATTTGTGGTCAATATAGTCGGAATGTCACTTAGGAATGCATCCTTACAAAGGAAAAGGTGTCCTATTTTTATCTATGAGGTAATATTGAATACGTTGAATATTTTACATAGCACATAATCACATTTTATTTATGTTAAATACCTTTATGACAATAACCAGTTGAATGGACTCTGCATATGAAATTCCCCCTCCCCCAATACAGTGTTTTGCTCCTTCCAATAGTGGCTAATTTTTTTTTCATATCTCATCACAGTCATGCTTGATTAAATAAAGCAGAGACACATGCATGTGCAAAAATCATGTACTTCAGTTCCTCCTTCTTGTTGGATGAAGTGATGATTTTGATTGGTCTTGTGCAGATGGTCTTGACAGCCCCCCATTCATTAAAAGTTCTTGTATTTTTAAGGACTTAAACCATTTCCAAATTTTTCTTAAAGTAAAACTGTCTCTGTTCAAAAGGTAACATATTTGGTGTTTAGTAGGCATAATAATAAAATAATGCCTTATTTTGACACAGTCCTTTATATTTATAAAATATTTTCTCATATCTTTTCATTTTAACCTCTTCAACAGATTTGAAAGATAAACATATAGCAGGCTTTTCTATTTGCATTTTTCAAGTGAGGAGACAGAATCTCAGTGAGGTTTAATGATTTGTCTGAATTCCACATCGAGTAAGTTATGACACCAGGAAATGAACAAGGACTTCTAAGGCAATGATGTGATTGATCACTTGAAGAAAAATCTATCTTTTTTTTTTTTTCCAATCCTCACCCAAGGATATTTTTTCCATTGATTTTTTAGAGAAAATGGAAGAGTGGGAAAGACACAGAGAGAGAAACATCGTTGTGAGAGAGACAAATCGATTGGTAGTTTCCTGCAAGGATATCGCCTGAAACTGATGTATTTGTCCTTGATTGGAATCGAACCCGGGACCCTTCATTCTGCAGGCTGACGCTCTAACCACTGAACAAACCAGCTGATTTTTAAAGAGAGAAGGGAGAGAGAGAGAGAGAAAGAAAGGGAGAAAGGTAGTAAGGGAGGGAGGGAGAGAGGGAAGGAGGGAGGGAAGAAGGAAGGAAGGAAGGAAGGAAGGAAGGAAGGAAGGAAGGAAGGAAGGAAGGAAGGAAGGAAGGAAGGAAGGAAGGAAGAGAGAGAGAAAGAAAGAAAGAAAGAAAGAAAGAAAGAAAGAAAGAAAGAAAGAAAGAAAGAAAGAAAGAAAGAAAGAAAGAAAGAAAGAAAGAAAGAAAGGTGTGAGAGAGAAACATGGATCAGTTGCCTCCTGTATTCTCCCCGACTGGAGACCATATTCGAAACCCTTTTAGCGTACAGGCCCGAAGCTACAGATGCTCCAACCAACTGAGCTGCCAGGCCAGGGCAAGAAAGACTATATTTGCACACGAGTAAACTCATGCTTTGTTTTACATGAAAAGCAAAGCCCCTCCTCCATCTCTAACAATCTGTCTTTCATCATCCTCACTTGTGTTTCACATGACTGAGTTTGCTGCTAAGGGAATCATCAGAGTATTATTCTAAATGGAGAAAAGTCAGATAAAACCCAGTGTTCCTGGCTACAGCCTGTGTGATTATGAACACAATACTGTACTTACAGTAGGATGCCAGAGTGAATAGACGCTGCTGCCTTTGAAAGGATGAACATTCATTCTGACCTAATCACTATCTAACGCTGGGTACAATTATCTTTCTCCGAGTGGCATGCTATTATTTGACACCTTAATTGTTGTGTCTTTTCTTTCTGAAAGGCATGTAGGGTGTCTCATACAAACCAGAGCTTCATGAATTATCCATGTCACTGTGCCGCAGCACTGACTTACCTTTTCCAAAATAAAATCCACCCAGTCTCGTTGCCTGTTTTCAATCACCAGGGGCAGATCTGTGCTGCCCTGAAACCCCAAGAGCTGTCTTCTGTGCCATGGCATTTCTTATAATGTCAGCCATGGTTCACTTACTCACCGCAGTAATGGAAGCTTTCCTCCTCTTAGGCGAACCACAGAGTCCTGTCTTCGAAGAAAGACCAGAACATTCTTTATGACAGATTTTTTCCCAGGAAGCACCGCACAAGAGTGATAGGTCTCCTTTCTCCATGTCTATTCAACCTTGGCTCCTTTTCACTCATTTCCAGGAAGCGTTCTCTGAATAGAGGACTGTTTCTTGAACAGAAAGACTCCAGAAAGATCCAAACATTCAAGTCTGGATAACTTTCCATGGCTGCAGCTGCCATTTGGCAGCCTTCAAGCCGATGGGCTGGGGGTCCTGGGTTTGCCTCTGGGCCTGTCATCTGTTGTGTTGTTAGACTGCTGATGGGCTGTCTCTGCTTGCCTCAGAAGCCTGCACTCCCCTCTTCCAACTTCGGATGCCACTAGACGATGAAAACCAAGCAGCCACACAGCCCTTCGTCCCCCTCCAGACCCCAGTGGTTGAGTTAGTCTCCAAGTAGAAAATACCACCTTCCCACTGGCTTGCCAAATACATTGGGTGTACATACTCCATGGCACATCACCATTAAAAAAGTCAGAATTAAAATGCATTTGATGTCCCATGCTTTGCTGCTAGGTAATGCTATGCCAACCCTAAAGACTCATCTCATCTCCCCTTTTGGTTTTAATTGGGATCTTTTCTGTTGCTTTCATTTCGGTTTGCACCTGACTGACATATACTGCTGTTGATTACCAAAGTGAGTTGTTGGGTGCACTAGAGGTATGATCAATTAAACATGATATGTATTACTGCATCCATCTTTGGCTGCTTCATGGTACATTATAATTTGGGAAGGGACTATTAAAATAAAATATTAAAGAATAAGCAGAAACAGCCCACGGTTAACATGTCCAATGGCAAGAGAAAATTACAGGTTTCATTGTATATGCGGCACCATCTGCCTCTTCTCTGAGGCTGAGCCCTCGGCTTTCCCGGGGGAAATAGCTGTGGATAAGTTATTCAATTAGAACAGCATTATTGGCCAGCGACCTTGGAGAATTGGGTTGATGATGTTGTGATTATACTGCTCTACATTCCTTCATGTCTCCGGCAGGCTGCAGTGCACGGCAACTTCCTTAAGTGTTCGCTGAGCCCTACAATAGAGGTGAACAATTGGAATGAAGAATATCAAAGATTCCTGAAAGAAAATCAATTGTGAATGAACTTTTCTTGTTTAGCCACAGCTTCAATATTCTGAGTCATACTCTATTTTTGTAGACTTTCATTGAATTAAGTGATAGAAATGGCAGTAGGGAGGAAAGTGAATTTCATGATATGCATTTAACCTGTGGCACTGCACAAAATAATTCTTCATGTAAGATTACAAGGTAGAAAAATACTCAGGCTTCCTCAAATATGATATTAATCTTAGGGATGGGGAAATCTCACAGGGGCATAATGCTTTTCTAATAAAGACTTTAGCTGTCCTTCAAAAACATTTGTATCATAAAAAGTGATAATTATTTATGAATCACTCTCTCCCAGGAGGTCAGAGCCCTTTACAGATCATGCCATTTAACCAGTTTCTGAAATGGGACATTGTTTGGGTTGCTGGGACCATCATTGTTATATTTCAATCCCGTGATTTGCAACAATCAGGCGATCCAAGAGTGTTCCTTTTGTCTCATCCAAATATATATATTTTTTATATTTTTAAAAAAATTATAAGAGCCTGTTGAAGAAAATTGCAAATACAGAAAAATACTTAAAAATTAAAATCTAAAATCATTTATTTTCACACCTCTCATAAATGTATAGATATAGATATAGATATTGATATGATATATACTCTGGTATATCAAGTATTTGCACCCTGAGGTCAGTTTGGGCGATCTTCTAGGATTGCTAATTGAGCAGGAACCTAAACTTGCCCCTCCTTGCTGGTTCAGTTGTTGATGGCTCTGGAAGGTGGCTATCTGTATTTCAACTTTCAGACACTAGTAGGGTGAGGGCATGAGCAGGGGCGGGGGGAGGGGGCTGGGGGGACAATGGGGGGGTAAGGACACATATGTAATACCTTAATCAATAAAGAAAATAAATAATTTAAAAAATTATAAGCTTGTAGTCTTTGCCCTTTTTTGACAAGCTGGTATTTCAAGTTACTCATTTTTATTACCTATACATATATATTAGAACATTAACCCTTTGTTGCAAAAATGTTTTTCCCCAGTATGTCATTAATTTTAATTTAGTTTATGATATTTTTTATTGCAAAACTGTTATTTGCAGGTAGTCCGATTTATTTTTTCATCTGTATTGTTTTTCACTCCCTTTGTATGTAGAAGTCTTTCTTCACTTGAGAAAAGTTAAATATTTACTTCTATTTTCTTGTTTTAAAAGTTGAAATTATTTACTTTTAAATAATTAATACATCAGATATGTATTTTTATATGTAGGTAGCTAGCTAGGTAGGTAGGTAGGTAGGTAGGCATTTAGAACTGAATGGTCTCAAATAAATGTATCCATAAAGACAAGTTATGTTATGAAAAGTCCTAACATCTCAGTGGCTAAACATATTTTTCTTGCTCATATGAAGTCCAAGTGAGTCCTAGAACCTCTTGGACAGATGTCCTCCACATAGTAAGCTCAGTTTCCAGAGTGCTTTAATCTTATGGCACCTCTATCACAACCCAAAGTTTTGGGTTCACTGTGGAAGGGAAAGCAAGGAGGATGGTGTACCAGCTCCTAAGTGCTAGGGGGCCTGGAAGTTACGTTTCACTACCCAATAGATAGAGCCCTCCTGCAGACCCATCATCTAGCCCTGCCCACTGCATAGAGGAGTGAAAAATGAGAAAGACTGGAAATATTGAAAAGGATTTGTAAGATATGCCACAGTCTACCCTTTTGGTCTCCAGATATTCAGTTTAGTCTCCTTCCTGCACAGCTTTTACAATTATGCCCACCTCCTAAGAGTTAACGCAAATGTCTCCTTTAGTCATCACATTGAGCACAAAGTCCGGAATCTCTGGATGACATACAGTAAGCAGTCTTTATATCAAGTCCATTGGTAGCTCTGCAAGCCTATCTACTAAAACGAAAAGTTGTCTGGCACCCACACATCCGATGGTGGAGGAGGAAACAGGAGTCTCTGTCCTGAGAAATTCTGAATTTCTCCTGTGAGGACATTGAGCCCCTTTCCTCGATTAGACCCTGTCTGCTCTCTGGGAGGATCTAACATGGTCCTAGTTCTCTGTGGCTCCTGGCTCCACCCTGAAGATTCTTTCCCTTTCTCGGATACTTCTTAGACTCATTCAAAATGGGTCCTAGGAGAATACACTGCTTTCTAAGCCCACTTCCTTCTCAGGGCCCAAGAGTGCCTTTAGAGCTTTAATGGTTTTAAACACCTTTAGTCCAGGCTCACAGTTCCTTTTGCAATACAATTCTTCTAAAACATGTGTGTTTCTAACCTATTTGATTCCAAGTAGTTCCATGTGCCAGTAATTACGGCTACAATTCTTTACCCAGCATAGTTCCCAGATGCACTGCCTTTCCTCCCATTCTTACACTTACCTCTCCCAATTCCAGGAAGGTGTGAGTCTTTCTGGATTTGATGAGAGAGTTCAACTCTTAAGCTCCTTTACCTGAGCATTTTATCCAGTGGAAAAGATTGCTGGGCCTCAGGCCCTCAGTTTGATTTTTCCCTTGAGGTATTTTATTCCACTAAAGGTTTGCAATTGGAAGAGTGAAGGCCAAATTCTTAATCTGATTTTGTTTGTGTTTCCATAAGTAGACTCAATTTTAACGTCTTTTTACATTTTATCTCTTACTGTTAGGGTCAAGAAACAATTACCTTTTCTACTTATGCAAGACTCTAAATGTATGAACTCCTTATTTTCTTTCATTCTTGCTTAAAAGCAGGCAAATTCTTTTCTGAGCTATTTTGCTTGTAATTCCTTACCAAGTATAACCCATAGCAACCAACACCCGTTACCTTCTGGTTTGCAAATTATCTCAGCGGAAGTACGCTTCCATCAGACACACTCTCTGCTTCTCACATTATCAGAAGCGATGACCTTGCCAAATGTGTTACAGCTGCAAACATGGTCTTCATCTTTAGAGACACAGGTATCTGCAACAGAGGAAAGACCATGAAATCATTTGTTGGTTTCTAATTGATTTATCCTAGTCCATGGGTCAGAAGGAGACATGTGGACCTGCAGAACAGTATTTTGTGTTCCCACAGGGAGGGGTAGTACTGCAAAAATTGGTAATTCTAGAAAAGTCTGTGCAATGAAACTCTGACGTGTGTTTTGTTTTGTTTTTAATTTATCTTTATTCTTGTAAGTATTATAGAGGTCCTTCTTTTTCCCTCATTGACTTCCTCCACTCTAGCCCTGCACCCCCCAGCCCAGGCTTTTACCAATGATATCTGTGTCCAGGGGTTATGCATATATGCATATAAATTTTTGGTTAAACTCTTCCTGACCCTTGTGGACCAATTTTTCCAAATAATTTATTGAATAATATCTCCCTTCTCCCATTAGTCCTTTTATAAATGAAACTAGAGGCCCCGTGCATGAATTTCATGCACTGAGGGGGGGCGGGGGGTGGGGCAGGGGGTGGTCCCCTCAGTCCAGCCTGCACCCTCTCCAATCTGGGACCCCTCGGGGGATGTCTGACTGCCAGTTTAGTCCTGATCCACGGGATCTGTCCTAAACTGGCAGTTGGACATCCCTCTCATAATCCTGGACCGCTGGCTCATAACTGCTCACCTACATGCCTGCCTGATTGCTCCTAACTGCCCCCCCCCCCACCAGCCTGATCACCCCCTAACTGCCTGTGCCTGCCAGCCTGGTCGTCCCTAACTGCCCTCCCCTGCTGGCCAGGTTGCCCCTCACTGCCCCCCTTTCTGGCCTGGTCTCCCCTAACTGCCACCCCTGGCAGCCAGGTCACCCTTCACTGGCTCCCTCTGCCGGCTTGGTCATCTCACTGCCCCCCCTGCCGGCCTGGTCATCCCAGGCAGCCTGCTGTTCAGTCGTTTGATCATCCCTCACTGCCCCCCTGCTGCCCTGGTCACCCCACACAGCCTGCTGTTCGGTCGACCGGTTGTTTCGGTCATCACAGTCACTGCCTTTTTATATATAGAGATATTTCAGACATATTCTGAGTTACTATAAATAAATCAACAAACACTTGTGAATGCCTGCTGTCTAGTACAAGAAATAAAACTTTTACTATATATTCACGTATTTTGACATTTAAAATGTACTGTGTATTCATGCATTTTGGCACTTTAAACAATTTATTAGATATTTTAAAACAAACACTAGTACAGAGAGAACAATTAATGAACCATGTTTGCAGCTGTAACACATTTGGCAAGGTCATCACTTATCAACCAGTTTCAATAATTATCAACATTTGTCTATTTTGTTTGCCCTATTCTCTCCCATGATTTTTTTCAGGGGCTGGATTGTTTCAAATTTTTGCATATTATTATGCTATGTAAATAATATTATACTAAGGCATTCTCCTACAACACAATGTTTTTGTTGACTATTTGAAATGTTTATTCATGTATCTATGAGTAGTTGTAAGGAATTCATTTTATTACTATATAGAATTCCACTGTATGCAGACACTATTACTTACTTATCCATTCCCCAGTGATTGACACTTAAATGCTTTCCAATTTCATGCATTTACAAACATTTCTGCAACAAACATTTTTTAATGTTTTCTTATGCTTGTGTCTGAGAATTTCTCTATTACATATACCTGGAAGTGAAATAACTATATCATAGTATACACATATATTTAATGTTTCAAAATATTGACAGTTTGTTTTGAAAAATGGTTAAGCAATTTACATTCTTACCACTGTGTATTGGTGTATTGTATTTGTCCTATTGCTACACATCCTTGTAAATAATTTTGTCATTTAAAAAATTTTAGAGAATCTGATATACATGATATTGTATCTCCTAGGATTTTTGTTTCAGTTTCCTGATTAATAGTAAAGATAGGAATCTTTTATGTGTTTACTGGCATCAGGGTATCACTTTGTAACATGTCCATTCATAATTTTCCCCATTTTTAATAATTAAATAATTATTTTTTTGCTGCATAGCTCTTTATATATTTGGGTTTCCACTCCTTTGTCAATTTTACTAATCACAAATAACTTCCAAGTCTGTACATTTTCTTTTCACATTGTTTATGATTTGTTCAGATTCACAGATGTTTTTATTTTCCTGTCATTATGTTTATGTTTTGTGGTTTATGCTTTGCAATTTTGGTTAAGATTTTCTTCCTTCCTTAGGACATTATAAAGATTCTATGTAATACTTGTTCTCTAGAATTTTTGAAGTTTCCCTTTACACGTCTTTTATCTTCATAGAATCAAATATTTTTGTGTAGAGTCTAAAGGAGGAATCCCTTTTGTCCCAAGCTAATTACCTATTCTTGAATCCCTTCTTAAATAGTCTGTATCTAAAGAAAACCAGAGTATGTGATCCCAAAATATGTTCTTTGCTATAAGGATGGTTGTTGTTGTTTTTAGCTGAAGATAATTAAGAAGCAACAAATAAAGGCTCTATCTACTTTCTCCCTTTTTTCCTAAATGAGGCTATAAATTTGCTTTTACCAGAGATGAATCCAGACTCTTCTCAGCCCAAAAATGGCACCAGAAGAATCTGCAAACACACTTTACTCTGTTAGTTTTCCTCATATCCATATGTTTATCTTCGTACAGTTTGCTGCCCTTGGAAGCCTAAAATAATTTTTCTTTCTCCTATCATTTCTTTACAAATTTATTGTTCTTGTTGAAAATGCTATACAAACCCAGCTCTAGCCATATCTGAGTTACTCATCCCTGACTTTCTCCAACATTAATAAACTTATGCTTTCTTTTCTTATTCTGTGTATCTGTCTTTTGTTACCAAGCTGCAGCAGAGGACCTAGAAAGATAGAAGGAAAAACAATTGTTCTCTCCTACACTTTTCTCAGTGTTTTGCAATATCCTCTATGATATGTAAAATGTCCTTATATATGTGGAGCTGTGCCTGGCATTCTATTCTGGCTTCTTGGTTTTTTTCTGCACCAACACCTGATATACAACATTACTATAGCTTTATCATAAATGTTTATGTTGAGTTAAATCAATCCCTGAATTGATTTATACAATGTTCTTCCTTCACCTTGGTCACCTTGGTTCTTTGCAACATCCATTGGTTTCTAAAACTTTCATATCACATTCTAAGTTCTAGGGTATTATGTCATGATGTCTACTTATTTTCATTGCCAAATACTTCTTAATATTAAACTGTTTTATTTATTAAGGTTATGAAATATGTTCTAATATCTAATAGGGCAACCATTGCCCAACCCTCCCCTCTTATGAAAAAAAACACACAATTATTTTTTAATAAAAAAGTATATATTCATAGCTGTTTATTATTCCTCCAGTGGAAATTTAAGTTTTTAATTAAGTCAAAAGTGTTTTTCTGGGACTTTTATTTGGATGGCATTAAATATATACATTAAGTTAAAATAATAAATATATTTCTGATAGTCAATCTTTTCATCATTAATATGGCAAGTTTGTATTTTTTAAAACTTTATTTTTATTTCCCTATAAGATATTATCATTTCTTTATATAATTCTCTTGTATTTTTTTATTATATGCAAGGCCAAAATGTTTTATGTTTTTTTTTTTTTCATTTAGATATGATCTTTTAGACTTCATTGCACTTTATATTTCCTTGTGTATAAGTTATAGGAAAATAAGGCATGCTGTTTATTCATTTGTCAAGTCTTTACATTAAAATCTTAATAACTTTAAGTGATTTTCAATTCTCTTTCTGGGATTAACAAGTATATAATCATACAATCTATTAAGAACAATAATTTATCTTTCCTATCACTACTCAGCTAATATCTACCTCATGTTCCATTGTATTTTTCAGAATTTGAAGAGCAATATAAAATTATAGTTCTATTAACAAGGGTTATTACTTTATTAATTATTTCAATGAAATGCATGTAATAATTTAAATCAATTATAATATACATTTAATATTATAATTTTTATTAAGCTCAGGTATCCTTCTATAACAAGTTTTACCAAAAATAATCAGGAAGAGATGTTGAACTTTATTAAAGGCTTTGTGGACTTTAATTGATATTAGCATGTGTTTTGATTTGCTTTGTTTGAATTTAATCATGAGCAGTGGTGTATCAAGGGCAGGCAGTGGAGGCAATCTGTTATGGTACTTGCAATTATTTAGAATTTAGACCAACAAAAGTATTTTATTTAGGAGGAGAATTTTATCACTGACATTATTTACAGGGTTATAAAAAAAATAAGAAAAACTTCCATTCAACTTTATTATTGTCTTTAAATTCTCTATGATAATGCACCCTTTTGTATCTGTAGCCAGGGATGATGGCTCTCACCATCCTGCCTTTGGTAAACCATTGCCTATCAGACTTTGCAGTGTGATGGATTTCCCACTATAAGCCATTCTTACATTCCTCGAACCAGCATTATTCAGAAAACTCTTTTGTATATATACTGTGTAAAATCTGATTTGTAGATATTTCATTTAAAATTATTGCTTTTATATTAATGTTAGTAATTGGTATATAATTTTTGGCGGGGGGCAGAAATCATATATTGGTATCAGGATTGTATTAACTACATAACATAAATTAAGTAATTACTCTTTATTACCATTTTATATTAATTAAATAAAAAGGGAACATCTATAATCCTTTCAGCAATAAAGATTAAAAATAAAAATACCCCCCACCCAATAAATTTATTTATTTATTTTCAAAAGTCCATAAACTTAGGAACAGTATATATATATATATATATATATATATATATATATGGAGAGAGAGAGAGGAAACTATCAATTCCTTGAAACATTGAAAGAATTTCTCTATTAAACTGTTTGATTATTTTCTTAATAACTTTGTAATTGTCTTTCATTTTTAAGTAGGATTTTCATATCCTAATAAAGAAAAATACACAGTTCATTTATATTTTTAAAATATCAAAAGCTTTTTTTTATATTTCATTGTCTGCTATTATGCCTTATTTTATGTATCTATGTGAATTCTATTGGTCCTGAATTGTATTTTTCAGAATTTTGTCTGAATTTTTTTTCAAGCTATGAGAACTTAATTTATTATTTTTTCTGATTTTCTGTATTCTGATTCACAGACAAATGCTATTATCTTTATTGATTCCTATTTTATTTTTTATTGATATTACTTCTCTAATACTTTGCTTATTATATTTTTCTCCATTTCTTACTTAAATTTTAAAGCGTTAAAGATTAAATTGGACTGTTAATGGTATTAGTATATTTTCCTTTATATTCTACATAATCTAATATTGTTTTAGATATTTCTTTGATACAATAATTATTTAGGAAGTGTCAAATTTCATTTTCTTTTTTCATTTTGTTATTACCAATTATGTTAAGGTCATTGAATGTGATCTCAATTTTTGTCTTTTGGTGAAGGAATTTTTGTGGCCTAATTAATAGTTCCATGTTAGGTTATAAAGAAATTTTGTTTAAATAGATGTTTTATTAAAAATTACATTCTTTATCTACAGATCTTATTAAAATAAAAACTAAATTTACAAATTAAAATTTTTACAAATGAAAATGATCATTTGGCACCCTGGCATTGTTCACATAAAGTTCCCCTTTTCCTGGAGACTTTCAATAGTAATTGAATTGATGCCATTATCACTTTATATTTGTACCCAATATTGAAGATTTGGCCAAATCTTAGCTCTACTCTTGATATACTAGCTTGTGATTCTGGACAAGCCACTTAAATTCTTAACCCTTAATTTTCTGATCAGATAAACGAGGCCAACAATGGGGCCTAGTTGAAGAGGTCTCCTTGAGGATTAAATGAGTGAATGAATGTTAAGTAGAATGTTTGCCAATAATCAAAATTAAGCAATGTTGATTCTTCTATTTTTATTACTTCTACTAAAGACCTGGTGCACGAAATTCGAAATTCCTGCACAGGGGGTCGGGGGTCCCTCAGCCCAGCCTGCACCCTCTCGCAATCTGGGACCCTTCAAGGGATGTCTGATTGCCAGTTTAGGCCCAATCCCTGTGGACAGCCCTCTTGCAATCCGGGACTACTGGCTCCCAACCACTTGCCTGCCTGCCTACCTGCCTGATCGCCTCTAACCACTCTGCCTGCCTGCCTGATTGCCCCTATCTGCTCGCCTGCCTGCCTAATGCCCCTAATCGCTCATCTGCCTGCCTGATTGCCCCTAACCACCTCTGCCTCGGCCCCTGCTGCTTCGGCTTCGTCCAGAAGGATGTCTGGAATGACTTCCAGAAGGTCGTTCGGCTGTCTGGTCTAATTAGCATATTATGCTTTTATTATTATAGATGTAGTGCTTCTTTTAGTTATTTGTAAAACGTGATGATTCTTTGCTTACTTTGTTTTGAGGACATATTTTGTCCAACTATCTTGGCTCTCAGTATAGTCACCTCTACTCTCTGTCTTGCACATTAACAGTTGGAGGAGTTTTAAACATCCCAGCTTTTGGTAGGAATAATAACTGTTGTTCTTATAGCAGTTATAATCTAAAATTGTATTTCCCAATTCCCTGAAACATGGATTATTTGACATTTCCTACACTGAAGTGTGGGAGGAGCAGGTAGAGAATTTTACTATTTGGCTCTGAGCTTAGCAGGTCTTCTCTCTCTCTCTCTCTCTCTCTCTCGATAACTATAGAAATTATTGGTTTTCAAAGAGTGGTGAAAAAAAGTACCTGAATAAATATCAAACAAATTAGAGATTTTGTTGTAGAAATAAAGCCATGCAAGTAATACAAGGAAACCTGGATGAATCTCTCTGTATGCCTGTTGTGAGGAAATGTTTCATAGTTTGGCACATAATACAGAGATAAGGAAAAATAGATTTCATTGGGTAAAATTTTAAAAATACAAGACAAAGTAAAATAAAAAGCAATGATATACAGTACTTGGGAAAATATTTGCAACTTATATCACATATAATGTGTTAATGTTGCTGGTACATAAAGAGTTTCTAAAAATCCTATATAATAAAAGGGTAATATGCAAATTGTCCCCTCGACCAGTTCAATTGGAGTTCGATCAAGGGGCAGGGCCAGCCTGCCAACCACTTGGGGCCCCTCCCCACCACCATTCCCACCCCCAATCGGCCCCCTCACACCCCGATTGGGGGCAGGGCTGGATGGCCAACCTCCCACATCCCCTCCCCCTGACCGGCCTGGCCCACTCCCCACCCATGCACAAATTCATGCACTGGGCCTCTAGTATATAAGAAAGCACCAACTCTATGAAATTAAACAATTTACAATAAAAGAAATATCATTGTCTTTTAACCATATGAAATTAAGGTCAAAGTTCCTCATAAAAAGAAAAGTACAGATTAAAATAATATCAAGTTACCATTTAAAAACATTATATTGGCAGATATCCAAAACTTTGACACATATTCTCTTGGAAAGGCTGTGGGAAAACTTCCATGCTCATATATTGCTGCTATAAATGCAGAAAGATACATGACACAGAGAGGGAAATTTGGCAATAACTAACAATATTCATATGCATTTATCCTTTGACTCAGAAATGTCACATCTATCTCAAAAATACACTGGAACTTTTCAAAAAGAGGCATATAAAAAGTACATATGCATCATCTATACATATAGTCATTATGAGACTATTTGTGAAAGCAAAAAACTTGAAACTAAATGCCCATCAATAAAGGAATGATTAAATAAACACTCATATAATAGAGAATCATTTGGATGTTAAAAAGATAAAGAATATTTATATGTATTCCTCTGAAGTAAACTCTAGAATACATTGTTAGGTTAAAAAAATAAAAGTAGAGGAAAGTATAGAAAGTATGCCAGCACAAAAGCACTTATCTGACAACAAAAGATACACAGGTATACAGATAATTCCATACATATACATATGTGTGTGTTAGTTCTTATGCTTATATTTTAACTAGGAGCCCAGTGCACAAAATTTGTGCACAGAGGGGTGTCCCTCAGCCTGGCCTGCACCCTCTCCAATCTGGGACCCCTCAGGGGCAGTCGGACATCCTTCTCGCAATCCGGGACCGCTGGCTCCTAACCACTTGCCTACCTGCCTGCCTGATCGCCCCTAACTGCCTCTGCCTGCCAGCCTGATGTCCCTAATGGCTCCCCTGCTGACCTGATCACCCCTAACTGCTCCCCTGCCAGCCTGATCACCTCCTAACTGAGCCTCGGGCCACTGGGCAGCCCCCATTGGTGGCTTGCCTGAGACTCAGGCCAGCCCTGGGCGATTGGGCAGCCACCATGTGTGGCTTGCCTGAGCTTGCAGCTTCCATCCCCGGCTTCCCTGAGCCTCGGATGTGGCAGCCGCCATCCCCAGCTTGCCTGAGCCTCAGGCAGCCACTGCGGCTTTGTCTGGAAAAATGTCCAGAAGGTCATCCGGAAGGTCTCTCAGTCTAATTAGCATATTACCCTTTTATTAATATAGATAAAACCAAAGACTGAAAGAATAAACCATAACATTTCAAAAAAGTTGATATCTACAGTGTGAAGTGATAAAACAGGATAAAGGAATAAAAGTGAGGTTTCTGAGCATGTGCTTTGTTTACTAGTATGTTCTCTACTAGAACAACCATATCTGTGGAATCTGAATCTATTTAATTCTTTTTATTTGAATCTATTTATAGCTGTTGTTTTAATGCCTTGACAGCAGAGACTTTATACCCATTTGAATTACAACATTCAGTTTGATTGATTCTCTTTCCTTGGTAACATGAATAGTATGGCCATTTAGGGGTATACTTGTATAAGGATCATCTGATGATTTCAGGATGAACACTTGAAGTTCAGTCCTAGAATTTTATTATGGCCTAATATCTTTGGGAAATGGTGTATCAGCATTGAGGAAAGAAACAGAAGATTTAAGGATTTTCCAGAAGTCCTAAAGAATTTTCATAGGACTGAGGAAGCTTTGTGTAAGTAGGGGGATATTGGTGTGGGGCTAATTGAGTAAGACTCCAGGCCTGTTAACCAAGCTTCAGCCAGAATAATTCCACTTCATTATATATATGTAACGTTTTCTTTATAGAACAGGATCTGCATCCCATAAAATGACTGAGAGAATAAAATGTTTTAATTAGAATGATCTGTCATACATTAAACCTACCTAAGATTATATCTATTTTTATTATTCCACAAATGTGGATTACAAATGAACACAAACATGATCATTCAAATAAAACAGGAAAAATTGAAGAATAACAAGATGCAGAATAAAAGAAAATATGCTTGAACCAGATGTCAACATAGTTGTTGTTACACATAAAATTGGATACAATCTCCTTGGAGGTCAAAATAAACCACATTAGTTACATATCTCTTATTCTCAGAAAGAATGGAGAAAAAGTGCTTCCTGTGACTATATTCAGAAAATT
Organism: Eptesicus fuscus; assembly: GCF_027574615.1. NCBI lineage: Eukaryota > Metazoa > Chordata > Mammalia > Chiroptera > Vespertilionidae > Eptesicus > Eptesicus fuscus. The sequence continues at coordinate 43,154,561 of NC_072480.1, read as the reverse complement.
TTATCCTACCTAATAAAATAGTAATATGTAAATTACCATCGCTCCGCTACGCCCACAATTGGGCCAGCGGGAGGCGCAGGGGGCGGGACTCGGGATGGCCAGGGTAGTTGATTGGGCCAGCAGGATGCTGAGCTCGCGTCGCCAGTGCCAGCTGCAGCGCGAGCTCAGCGTCTGCGCCATGGCTGTGCTGCGGAACAGAAGGGGCCTCTGGGGCAGCAAGCTCACGTCCCGCTGCGGACCATCAAAAGCGGGGGAGCTGGGTGCCTGTCTGCTCCGGCACCAGGCCTTTCAGAAGCCTCCGCTGCACCGGAGGCTTCTGAAAGGCCTGGTCCACCAGCGGACAAGCACCCAGCTCCCCCGCGATCGAAAGCGAAAGTGTGTAGGGGATCCTACACGTGCATGATTCAATCATGCACTGGGCCTCTAGTTGTAAAATAAACAGTGACTTTATCAATTAGAATCCCTTCAGCTGCAAGTAATGCAAAACTCAATTCAAACCAGGTTACACAGTAAGGCTAACCTTGAAAAAGAGGAAGACCATTCTAGAATCCCCTAGAAATCCTTTCTTCATGTCGCTTTGGCCCAAATGGAGCTACTTTTTTTTCTTATATAAATATGATCCTGGAAAAGGAAGAGGAATTAGCTGCCCCAATATTTGTATACTCCATGGAGTAGGGCTAAATACTGTAACAAAATTGACTTCTGTTAGAAAAGAGGAAGGAGGGATGGATAGTGTAGGCAACCCACTATGACTATTTTAATGATTTAGTGGAAAATTATCAGCTTTATCACAATCACCATGTAGGATTTTATGTGACTACTTCTTGTTTAACTTTATTTGAAACCAGGGGCTAATGAGATTCAAATATGTAGCCTGCTTTTTCAACTTTATGCAAGTGAGATTGAACTGAGAGTTTCTAAATGAATGAATTGAAAGCACTTCCCTTTGAATGGACTTTTCTAACCCAAATTAAATTTCAGACACATCCACTGTTGGCATTACATAATATGAAAAGCAGTTAGGAAGCAAAAGATGAGACAAGTAGAGGGATCTGCCAACACAGAAAACAGGGATGAGAGCAAGCTCCCATGCAGAGTTGTAAACTAGCCTGCCTAAATAGCACTTTCTAATTGATATTAATCCTCACTCAAGTATATTTTTCCATTGATTTTTAGAGAGAGTAGAAGAGAGACAGAGATAGAGAAACATTGATGTGAGAGAGACACATCGATTGGTTGCCTCCCACATGTGCCCTGACTAGGGCCAGAGACCAAGCCTGCAATTGAGATATGTGCCCTTGACTGGAATCATGCCAGTGACCCTTCAGTCTGAGGGCTGACACTCTATCAACTGAGCCAAACCAGCTAGGGCTCTACTTATATTAATAAACATTCTAGGCACTAGAATAATTTATTTTAACAAATTATTTTAGGTTATTTCAATGTGAAGGAACTAGTGTGCTGGTATTCTGAAAAGGTAGAGCCATCCATAAGCATAAGCATGAAAATTAGTTTAAAAAAAAATGGAACATTTGTCAATTAATTATGAAGTTTTCTCACCAAGGGAAGACCCCTTTACTTCTTCAAATAAGTAGGTTGTAGGAGTTCTTACAGAGAAAACCAGTTTTTATCTAAGACTTCTTCTTTGAATAAGCTCTAGGCAAAGTGAGACCATAAACTTCTTCCACACTAGGGAACAGGGCAGTGTGTCTTTTCTTGAATATAATCCCATAGTCAAGGTTAATCTCAGTAACATCCTTGTGGAGAATTGAAACTAAGCATTATAACCACCAAAGTGAAGGCCAGGATGGCCCACTACATCTAAAATCTAGGTAACCAAATGAATTTTCTAAATATGTGGTGTTATTTAAGAGTGATCCATTCAACATTAGAGAATGTTTGCCATAGTCTATGATTTTAATTTTCTATAGTTATAGTTATATTGACACTTCTTTTCTGACAGCAGTTATACACCAGAATCATTTGTTTCTTAAAGTGACACTATTTCATTCTGCAAAAGCTGTCATCACGGCCAATACATGAAGTTTATCTAAAAAAGCAATCAGATCATTAAGGTATGCTTTTTAAAAGAGGAGGGAGCAACTGAATCAACACTTGAAATTATTTTAGAGTAACTGGGAATCTGTGTTAACTTCCTGCATCATGGCCCATTTTCCTGTCCACAGATGAATCAATGACAAGTGAAAAAATAATGAAAGTTATCAGGAAATCTACATTGTTGAATTGCTCAGGATTATATCCAACTGCATATTTCAGAAATATGACAAAGAATGACTCAGACAAGTAAGGATTTGTAAAAATTTTATATCACAAGAAATAAAGTTGAAAGCCATGTAGGACTGAACACAAAGACCCAGGCTACTACTATCTCTTGACACAGATGATAGAAAGGCTTGTTCTTTCTAGGCATCACATCAATGTTGAATGAAAAAAGAGGGATGCAGCTTAATTTACACCAATTTGTGTTTGTGTGTGTGTGTGTGTGTGTGTGTGTGTAGAAAACCCCATCTATACATATATATTAAAGCATAATATGCAAATCAACCAGACAGCAGAACGACTGGTCGTTATGATGTGCTGTGACTACCAGGGGGAAGACGTTCAACCAAGGGAGCTGCCCCAGCCCACAGGCCCCAATTGCCTGATCAGGGCCTGCCGGCCAACCTCTCAGTCCCTGCCCCCAGCCAGCAGGCCCCAATCGCCCGATGGGGGATGGGGAACAGGGAACCAGGGGTGGGTGGCGGCGGATGTGGGCGGCATCAGGCCAAGGCAGGTCTGAGCTAGCAGGGCCCCAATCACCCCACCGGTCGCCCCCCACACAGAGGGCGATTGGTGGGGGTGGGGACAGGGCCAGCAAGCGGGTGGGAATGGCCAACTTCTTGGTCCTTCTACCCTGGCCAGCAGGTTCCCATCACCCAATAGGGAACAAGGAACCAGGGGTGGGGCCAGCTTCCAGCAGCCAGGAAAGATCACCCCTGATCGCAAGCCAGGCCTAGGGACTCTACCCATGCATGAATTTAGTGCACTGGGCCTCTAGTTTTTCCATAAAGACCTCTACTTATATCACATTAGCTAGATCTGGAAAACATGGCCACCCTTAGTTTCAAGGCAGGCTAAGGGAGGAATATTTTAAATATAACATATTGTTCCCTCTAAAACTTAGGGTAATGAGTAAGGGGAAAACAGAGGGTGGGCAATTAGAAGTATCTGCCTCAATTATTTGTATAAAATATCTCTGTAATATTAAAAATGACATAACTATAAATTCTAAAAAAGTTGGACCGAAAACCTACTTGTTTTTTCTATATGTTGGACTAAAAAGATATTTATTTATCCACTCAAGAATCATTACTATAGCCACATCTACTTCGAGGATGAAGACCATTCTCAGCCAGCAGACTGTGGACATCCCAGGTGTCAACCTCACTCTGAAGGGACACAGAGTTGTTGTGAAGGGACCCAGAGACACCCTGCAGAGGGATTTCAATGACATCAATGCAGAACTCAATCTTCTTGGATAGAAAAAGAAGAGGCTCTGGCTTGACAAATGGTGGGGAAAGATAAAGGAAATGGCTACTGTTGGCACTATCTGAAGTCATGGACAGAACATGATCAAGGGTGTTACACTGGGCTTCCATCACAAGATGAGTTCTATGTATGCTCACTTCCCCATAAAGGAACTTATTCAGGAGAATGGTTCTCTTGTTGAAATCAGAAATTTCTTGGGTGAAAAAACACATCTACAGGGTTCAGATGAAGTCAGGCGTTGCATGTTCAGTATCTCAAGCCCAGAAAGATGAGTTGTTTCTTGAAGGAAACAACATTGAACTTGTATCAAATTCAACAGCTTTTATTCAGCAAGCCACACCAATTAAAAACAAGGATATCAGAAAAAAATTTTGATAGCATTTATGTTTCTGGAAAAGGAACAGTTCAGGAGGCTGATAAGATCTAAGTTGTCCAGCTATAGAAACAAGATGCCGAATGATTCCTCAGACTACTTCCAATATTTTAAAGATGCAATAAAAGCCATGTATTAAAAAAAAAAAAAAAAAGAAAGAAAGAAAAGAACCACTATACACATATTCTGACTAGGTACTGTAAGATGTTAAAGAAACAAATGAGACACAAACCTGCCCTCAGGGAGTTTACAATCTGGTAGGCTAGAGAGACAAGTTAAAAAAAAAAAAAAAAGTTGTGAAAAGGGTGAAGGAAGTCAGAATATGTTGCTCCAAATACGCCTTTGACATAAAAATTATTTTGAGCTGAAGGCGATTAAAAAGCAGCAAACACAGAAAAAGCTTCCCCTTTTCTGCCCAAAGGCAGAATATAAACTCACCACTTACCGAAGACAGAAAGGCTTTTATTAGCCTAGAGATGGCACCAGAGGAATTGGCAAAATTTCTTACTCCACTAGTTTCCTCCCATATGTTTACCTCCCCATAGTGTGCCACCCTTGGAAATCTGGGACAGCTTTCCTTTGTCCTGTCATTTCTCTGCCAAAGGTGTTGTTCTTTGTTGAAGATGTTATATAAGCTGAATTCTAAGCTGCCATTTTGAGCTACTTTGTTTAGGTTTCTCCTGCGTGATGTGTGCCGAATGTTAATAACTGTTTTGTGGTTGTTTTTTCCTCTTGTTCATCTGTCTTATTGTTAAAGAGTCCCAGCTGAAAACCTAAAGTGGGTAGAGGTAGTTTTCTTTTTTAAATATATTTTATTGATTTTTTACAGAGAGGAAGAGAGAGGGATAGAGAGCCAGAAACATCAATGAGAGAGAAACATCAACCAGCTGCTTCTTGCACACCCCCTACTGAGGATGCGCCCGCAACCAAGGTACATGCCCTTGACCGGAATCGAACCTGGGACCTTTGAGTCCACAGGCTGACGCTCTATCCACTGAGCCAAACCGGTTTCGGCAAGAGGTAGTTTTCTACAGTGGCTAGCAGCATCAACAGAAAAAGTGATGAATTTTACCTGGGGAGGTTGGAAAAGGGAGCTTCAGGAATGACTTCATACCAGAGTTAGTCATTAAACAATGTCTGAAAAGGATGTAGACATCAGCTAGGCCAGATAGATTGTCTGGAATGATATGGAGGAACTAGGACATTTCCACAAGTTTAAGCAAAATCACATAGGAATCAAAGGGTATCTTCACATAGGTATCTTCATGGCCAACAGGACTCAACCAAACACTCTTTTGTGGCACAAAGCTATGAGGGATATAGAAATTAAACTCAAGTGGGACGAGAAATCACCAATTATCCGAGAAAACTTTCAAAACAAAATGGTATTAATTGCCTAAAGAGAAAGCCCCAATAAAGGTTAGATTATGTTCTCCTGAGAGTTTAAATAAAAATGGCAATTTTGTTTTCCTCTATCTTAGCAACACAACAGAGCCGAATTAGCATGTAATAGAAGGTTTCCAGCCCTGGTAGCCTGGGGGTTAAAGTAGAATCTGTAATTCCATATTTCATCTCTCCCAACTATATTGCAAGATCCATCACTTCCTCTGGTTCCAAGGGCAGGAATGTCTCCATGGAGTCTCTCAGCATCTTTATTACTCAATATTTTCATTTTCTTGTTCCCACATTTTTATAGTGGCTAGACCCTGAGAGACAGTTCCTAGTGAAATCAAAACTTCCACGCAGTGTGGTTACCACTGCTGATAAGTGAAACCTTGGAACATCTGGCTAAGTGTTTCTCTTGTTCTCTCTGCACAACCAGATATTTCTCATTTGCCATTGGAACTTCCAAGCACCATTGTCAAAATAGCCTGCCTTCATCATCTCTGTTACTAGAAAATGTAATCTATTGATCAATCTAATTTGCCTTTTTAAAAATTAGTCAGAGCTTTGGTAGGAAACAGAACTCATCCTTGAAGTTTCATATAAAGAGACTAATTAATAGACTAACTACGACTTACAGAAGGGGTGAGTGGGATTAAAAGAACATAAGGGATGCTAAGGCTTCCAGAGACTAGTAACAATGGGAAGCCATTGTCTTAACTGGGGCAGAAAGGATAGTCAAGTAAAAGCATTTCTTGAGATCTGTGAGAAAGGCCACTTAGCAGAGCCCTGAGGGCAGTAGCTCTAAGTGTAGAAGGACACAGCTATTGCCAGACACCTGGCACCAAGGAAGGGAGAGGACACATATGTTCTGATTTTCTTCTCTCCCTTTCCCATTGAAACATGGAGTTTTGGGGTGCAGACCTCTTCTCGTGGGTCCTTGTCTGACAAAGTTGAAGAATAAATTTGTGGACTAACAGATTTCTTTAATAAAAATGTAGAAGGTTATTGGAAACAGATACAAACTCCATCGAGGTAGGGAGGTCCCCAAAGGGGACCCTCTGGGGAAGGGCCCCCAAATAGGAAAGGCCTACTCTCTCTCTCTAATGAGAAAAAATCTAAATAATCTGAATCTGCTGAGTCACTTTGTCCCTGATTTATAAAGGCTGTAGCTCTTTGTCTGGACATGATCTTTTCTAATTGGTCCCTTTCCTTAATTTGGGACCCCCATGCTTTCCTCACTGGTCACTCTGCTACATGGTATTAGTTTCAAAGCTCAAAGCCCACGTGGTGCCACCCTCTTTCTCTCCCCTTATCTTGCAATATTCCTCTATCCTCTGTGAAAATATGTTTTCTTCTTTCCAATATCCTGTGACTTTTCTTTATCCTCTGTGAATGTATGTCTTCCTTCTCCCTTATCCTGTGGCATTTCTCTCTCTTCTGTACAAGTAAGATAAGCATTTTGGCATCTCCAAGCCCCCATCTATGCATTCCTCTCCCATGGACCCTCTCTCAGTTGTCCTGGCTAGAGATGTTTTCTTACTCTTTATGGCTCTCCTAGCTGCTAGGTCAGAGCTACTTTTTTTTTTTTTTTTAAATATATTTTATTGATTTTTTACAGAGAGGAAGAGAGAGGGATAGAGAGTTAGAAACATCGATGAGAGAGAAACATCAATCAGCTGCCTCCTGCACACCCCCCACTGGGGATGTGCCCGCAACCAAGGTACATGCCCTTGACCGGAATCGAACCCGGGACCTTTGAGTCCGCAGGCCGACGTTCTATCCACTGAGCCAAACCGGTTTCGGCAGTCAGAGCTACTTTTAATTGCTTAAGCCAATGATACCTCTGTCTTTAGTTTATGGCTATTTTAATTGCTCAGGTCAGAAATGCCTCCATTCTTCCTGGACACCCACTTCATGTCTGCCTAATTAAGCTAGCTAGCTAACCCTTATCACCATTTTATATTGGTTTCTCCCACTGGCCAACCTCAGTTAAAAAACAAGTGGCCCCAGCTTCTTTGGCTCAGTGGATAGAGTGTCAGCCCTCAGACTGAAGGGTTCCGGGTTCAATTCCAGTCAAGAGCACATACCTCGGTTGCAGGCTTGACCCCTGACCCTGATGGGGGAGCGCTCTGGAGGCAACCAATCGATATGTCTCTCCCATATCTATGTTTTTCTTTCTGTCTCTACCCCTTCCTTCCACTCTCTCTAAAAATCAATGGAAAAATATTCTCAGATAAAGATTAACAAAAACAAAACAAAACAAAACCAGTGAGCAACCCTTATGCACAGAGCAGGGAAGGGAGGAAGGTAGACAAATATAAAATAACCAGAAAATCACTCTGCTTGTTTTTTTAGGTGGATGACACTGATTTTTTTTTATATTCCAGAAAACCCTAACTACCAGATAGCAAATTACATGTTGACTTCTGGTTAGGATCAGATCTTCTGGTACTTGGGCATTGAAATGATAGGAATATCCAGTAACATTAACTATAGCATTTTTAAAGACTCCTTTGTTGTAAACCTGGGTGTGAATTATGGCTCCACTAATTAGCACCAAGTTACTTTGCATCTATGAACAATTTTTCCATTTAACAAATAGGACAAATTCATAGAATTATCAGGAAAAATATAAATAAATCATGATTATTGTGCAATTATCCTAGTGCCTAGCACGTTGTAAGCACTTTGTAAACGTTAGCTGAGTTGACTATTTTAATAATGTAGTATTGAATATAGTAATAATACCTATATCATAATATTGTGAAAATTAAATGAAGGCCAAAAGCTATTATTATTGTTATTACTTAAAAAAATCATACTTTAAGAAATATTCATTGGAATTTCAAAGCCAACACATTGTTATGTTTTAAAAAGCAGGAGGTAAAACAGTATATACAGGGTGGTCCCATGTTTTGTATACTATGGTGCTCAGTGACAAACTTTAAGTTATTTTAGCAAATGGCCACATTTAAAAGTTGCTAGCTATTAATAGTAGAAATAGCACACCACCATAATGTAACATGACTGTTTTGGAAAGGACACCAGAATGGCCATTTAATTTTACTCATTATTGAAAATGACCCTTCTCATTGACTAGCCCACAGATCTTGAGAAACTACCCTTAGGGGATTCTCTGTGATAGAGTGTGGTTTCTGACTTCAGAAGTAATGATGTCTGATGCACATTTAATTATGCACATTTGCATCATAATTCTCTTATGATATAAAATCTGTCTTATGCCTTGAGCTGTGAAAAAGACATTATGTCCATTTTTGGAGATGAGATAGACTTGAGAAAGGTGGTGTAGGATTGATAGTGATGAGAACCATGTGACCATGTGAACTAGAAGGAGCTCTACAATGAATAAAGGAAGAGCCTTCTAAACTTAAAGAAATTCAGTCCTTTACCTGCTTGAAATATTTATGTTCTATGCCTGAATGCATATAGTAAGTCGAGAAAAATTGAGAATTCAATGTAAATAATCTATCACCAGATTGATTTCATATATAAAGATTTCAGAAAGATATAGCTTGACAGGCAGACAATAATGAAAGAACATCTAGATTAAACATCAGCATTCTGAAATGCTGAAGACATTGATTTAATTTTCCAGAACAAAATGAAGCTGAAAAAAATCATGAAAGATGATGCGAATGAATATTTTATGCTAGCAACTATATTTGCCAGTCATATTTTAAACCGCTGCCCTTTTTTCCATCTTCATTGTAACCACCCTACTTCAGATATAATCATGATTTGCCAAGACCTAAAACCCTTCAATGGCTTCAATTCGCACTTCTAGTAAAACTAAAATGCTATGCCCTGATGTTTAAAACCATACCTAGTCTTGCTACCAAATAACACAGACTCATCTGCAAGATCTCCTGCTCACTGACCGTGCTCTAATCACCACCGAATATGCGAAGTTTCTTCTCATCTCAGGAACTTCATGCTTGTTCTTTATTCAGCCTGGAAAACATTCCTCCATATATTCACATTGTTGGCTTTTTCTGTGTTTTTGTAGCTTCATTTTAAATGTCACCTTCTTGGAGAAGCTTTCTGATGGTCATCATTTCTAAAGTTATTTAATAGTTTACTTTCTCTGAGACTCATCTCATTACATGAAATTATATCTTTTCTTTATTGTTCTGCTCTTGTATCTACCTGCCTTGCTGCCCTGGAGAAAATCACTGGTGGTGTAATATCTGGGCAGCTCAGAAGCTCCATTGGGATGTGGAGCTGATTAAAATTGGAGCAGGCTGACCAGTGCCCTCATACTTTCACTACTAACTCCAAATCCACCCCAACTTTGCCCTCCCCACCACCTGCGATCCAGGTTTGGTAGGACGACCTAAGGACAATGCCTCTTCTATATGCTGCTTACATTTTAGAGTGATTAATTACCTGACCAAAAATTGGTAAGCAGAGTCTTCAATCTTGTAGGACACTGGGTCCTATCCAAAATATCCATTGAGACATTTGGTCCACGCTAGAAGGTCTTGATATTTGGTCCATGGAGGCAAAAAGGATTATTATTGACAAAAGAGGCACAACACAATTATTGGACCAATAAAACATGAGAGTATTTTTATGTATTAACCCTTTAACTAAATGTATATAAGCAGCAGGGGATATTTGAACCCAGGATCATTTTCTAAGTGTTGATGTTTTTGACAGGCCCAAATATCAAGGACCTCATGGCATGGACCAAATGTCTCCAAGGCCATTTGGACAGGAGCAAATGTTTGCTAATCCACTTCAAAGTAGTTCTGTGATATTTGAATTTCTCTTTGCTAATGCTCATCCCCTCATTCTCCTCAAACACACAAGGAAAAATATACCAAACCATGGTAAATATACTTAAAAGATAAGAGAAGTCCTGGCCAGTGTGGTTCATATGGTTGGAGCATCGTCCTGTACACTAAAGGGCGCATGCCTGGGTTTGGGGGTTCAATCCCTGGTTGGGGCAGGTAATGGGAGAAAACCAATTAATGTCTCTCTCAAATTGATGTTTCTCTTTCTCCCACCCTTCCCCTCTCTCTAAAATCAGTAAAACATCATTGAGTGAGAATTAAAAAAGAAGAGTAAAATGTTAGAGTAAAATAATTACAAAACTAGAACTTGATGCACAGACAAATTGTCATTGAAATGGGAGCTGTAATAAAATCTATTTGGGCAAATAAGTCTTCAAAAGATTTGACACAAAGCAACTCATTTAAAAAATTCTCTTAGAAGAAATCATGAAATAAAAAGGGTAATAAATGCCGGAGGTTGTTATAAGAGATAAGTAAGGATGATAAAATATCATTAAATTCTATCTACCTATATAATAGAGAAATATGAAAATTAGCCGGGATGCGGTAACATCATGACTGAACAGCAGGGACCTGAGGCTGCATGGCGCCTGGCCGGGGTGAGGGAACTCAGGCCACGCCCCTATCCCAGCAGGGCTTGACGGGGACCTCAGGCCACACCCTCCACCCTGGCGCCAGGCCAGGGGACCTGAGGCTGTGTCCCCTGCCAAGAGGGGCTTGACAGGGGTGGGGCTGGCCAGGTCTGGGTCTCACCCAATGGGGGTGTGCCGGCTGGGTCTGGGTCTTCTGTGTTTTCGAAGTTCGTGTGGGTGGTGGGTGGGGACTTGACTCTAGGTCCTGCAGCTTGACCCAGACTCTGACAGGAGGGAGAGTTTCATATACATTTTACTAATTTTCTTTCATCTCTGACACGTCTATTATAGAGAAAGGGCAAACAGCAATATTAAAATATTTCCTCTAATAATTCCCTTTTAATGTGCACGAATTTCATGCACTGGTCCACTAGTATAAACATAGTTGTCAAATAAAGTTGAGATTAAAAAATATAATATAAAATTTTAAACACTCAGAATCAATACTATGGAAAATATTATAAGTAGACAGACACCAAATGGATAAGAGAATATGCTAAAATATATGTTTTATGGAAGAGGATATAAAAGCATTCATAAGTTTCAGAATTGATATGTGAATAAACATGAATGTAGGGCTTAAATTAAGGGCAACTACAAAAAACAAAACAAGAAAATACCATCAAAGTCAAATGTATAACTCTTAAACTAAAAAAAAAAAAAATTGACACAAAGAAAAGAGGAAATAAAAAATGCACAAAAATAGAAAATAGGCGCAAATTGCCAAAAATATATCTTAAGATTAAATTATTTAATGTAAAGTGTTAAGATCATTGAAAAGAGAAAATCAGGTTTTTTTCTTAAGGTTCTAAAGTATGTTTTCTGCAAAAGACACATGGGAAATGAAAAAATAAAGAAAGGTTGAAAATGCAAATTTGGAAAAGAACATGTTACATAAATACAAACCAAAGAGGTCTGTGCAACAACCTTAATAGTTAAAAAATAAGAAATGTTTTTAAAGGTATAAAGAGAGGTTGTAATCTGATAAAGGGAACAACAGAGCAGGAAGATATGATCCTTATGAGCATACATGTACATAATATAATTTCAAACTGTATAAGAAACAACTGACAGAATTGTAGGGAGCAACTGATAAATTCTATTAATTATAAATTTAGATTTTAGTATCTTCAAAATCCATAGATCAAAAAGACACACACACAAAAGACAATGGATCAAAGAGACAAAAAAGACCAATAATATCAAATTTCTAAACAAATTAATTAATAAGACAGGCTATTAGATAATATAAAATTGTACAATCAAAAGACAAAAATAGCTCCATCCAGGTGGCTCTGTTGATTGGAGCATCATCCTATATACCAAAAAGATTGCGGTTTCTATCCCTGGTTGAGGCATATTAGGGAGGCAACTGATTGATGTTTCTCACATCAATGTTACTCTCTTTCTCTTTCACTCACCCTTCCTCTCTCTCTAAAATCAATAAGCATATACCTGGGTAAGGCTTAAAAAAACAACAACCACATATTATGCGCATATCTATAATAATAAAAGCCTAAGCGACCATTGTAACCAAAAGACCACTGAACAGGCTGCATAAGGCGACTAGGCCAGCAGGGGGGTTAGTGAGGGACAACCAAAGGACTGAGCAGCAGGCTGCGTGGGGCACCAGCCTGTATTCCTACCAGTGGTGCACAAGGGTTCCTTTTTCTCCACATCCTCGCCAGCACTTGTCATTTGTTGATTTGTTGATGATAGGCCATTCTGACAGGTGTGAGATGGTACTACATTGTCGTTTTGATTTGCATCTCTCAGAAGATTAGTAATTTTGAGCATGTTTTTATATGTCTCTTGGCCTTCCTCCTTATGTCTTCTTTCGAAAAGTATCGATTTAGGTCCGTTGCCCATATTTTGATTGGGTTGTTTATCTTCCTTTTGTTAAGTTGTATGAGTTCCCTGTAAATGTTGAAGATTAAACCCTTATTGGAGATAATATGTTCTCCCATGCAGTGGGCTTCCTTGTTGTTTTGTTGATGGTTTCTTTTGCTGTGTAGATGGTTTATTTTGATGTAGTCCCATTTGTTTATTTTCTCTTTAGTTTCCATTACCCTAGGAACTGTATTAGTGAAGATATTGCTCTGGTATACTAGTATGTCTGAGATTTTGCTGCCTGTGGATTCCTCTAAGATTTTTATGGTTTCCCATCTTACGTTTAAGTCCTTTACCCATTTTGAGTTTATTTTTGTGTATGATATAAGTTGGTGGTCTGGTTTCATTTTTTTTTTTTTTGCATGTATCTGTCCAATTTTCGTAAGACCATTTATTGAAGAGACTGTCTTGACTCTATTGTATGCTCTTGCCTCCTTTGTTAAATATTGAGCATAGTGGTTTGGGTGGATTTCTGGGTTCTCTGTTCTATTCCATTGGTCTATATGTCGGTTCTTGTACTAGTACCAGGCATTTTTGAGAACAGTGGCTTTGTAATACAGCCTGATATCTGGTATTGAGATCCCTTCTACTTTGTTCTTCTTTCTCAGGATTGCTGCAGCTATTCGGGGCCTTTTTTTTTTTTTTTATTCCAGATGAATTTTTGGAGAGTTTGTTCTAGGTCTTTGAAATATACCATTGGTATTTTATTGGGGAGTGCATTGAATCTATAGATTGTTTTGGGTAGTATGGACATTTTTAATCATGTTGATTATACCAATCCATGAACACGGTATGTTCTTCCATTTGTTTATGTCTTCCTCTATCTCTTTTTTTCAGTTTCCTGAGTTACAGGTCTTTTACCTCCTTAGTTAAGTTTATTCCTAGGTATCTTAATTTTTCTGGTGCAATGGTAAATGGGATTGTTTTTTTAATCTCTCTTTCTATAAGTTCACTATAGGTGTATAAAAATGCCATAGATTTCATGGTGTTAATTTTGTATCCTGCTACATTGCTGAATTCATTTATTAAGTCTAATAATTTTTTGATGGAGTCTTTAGGGTTTTTTTTTTTAAAAATTTTATTGATTTTTTTTTTTTTTTTACAGAGAGGAAGGGAGAGGGACAGAGAGTTAGAAACATCAATGAGAGAGAAACATTGATCAGACGCCTCCTGCACACCCCCTACCGGGGATGTGCCTGCAACCAAGGTACATGCCCTTGACCAGAATCGAACCTGGGACACCCCCCCCCCCCCCCAGTCTGCAGGCTGATGCTCTATCCACTGAACCAAACTGGTCAGGGCTATGGTTTTCTATGTATAGTATCATGTCATTTGTGAATAATGACAATTTTACTTCTTCTTTTCTAATTTGGATGCCTTTGATTTCTTCTTTTTGTCTGATCACTGTGGCTAGCACTTCCAGTACTATGTCAAATAGGAGTGGTGAAAGTGGGCATCCCTGTCTTGTTCCTGTTCTTAGGGAAAATGGTTTTAGTTTTTGCCCATTGAGTATGATGTTGGCTGTAGGTTTGTCATATAAGGCTTTTATTATGTTGAGGTATGATTCCTCTATTCCCACTTTGCTCAGTGTTTTTATTAGAAAAGGGTGTTGGACTTTGTCAAATGCCTTTTCTGCATTAATTGATATGATTATGTGATTTTTGTCTCTCAATTTGTTTATGTAATGTATTACATTTATTGATTTGCAGATATTGTACCAACTTTGCATCCCTGGAATAAATCCCACATGCTGTATGATCTTTCTAATGTAATGCTGGATCTGGTTTGCTAGAATTTTGTTGAGGATTTTAGCATTTATGTTCATCAGGGATATTGGCCTGTAATTCTCTTTGTTTGTGGTGTCTTTATCTGGTTTTGGGATTAGGGTAATGCTGGTTTCATAGAAAGGCTTGGAAGTGTGCCTTCCTCTTGAATTTTTTGGAATAGTCTGAGGAGGATTGGTTTTAGTTCTTGTTTGAATGTTTGGTAAAACTCCCCTGTGAAGCCATCCGGTCCAGGGCTTTTGTTTGCTGGAAGCTTTTTGATTACTGTTTCAAAACCTGAATAGGTTTTTTTATTCTTCCTGATTGAGTTTTGGAAGCTTGTATTTTTCTAGGAATATGTATATTTCATCAAGATTGTTTATTTTGTTGGAGTAGAGTTGTTCATAGTATTTTTTTTTACAATCCTTTGTCTATCTGTGGGGTCAGTTGTTACTTTACGTCTTTCATTTCTGTTTTTGTTTATTTGGGTCCTCTCTCTTTGTTTCTTGGTGAGCCTGACTAGAGTTTCATCAATCTTGTTTATCCTTTCAAAGAACCAGCTCTTGGGTTCATTGATCTTTTGTATTATTTTTGTTTGTTTGTTTGTTTTTGGTCTCTATGTCATTTATTTCTGCTCTGATCTTTGTTATTTCCTTCCTTCTGGTTACTATGGGCTATTCTTGTTGCTCTCTTTCTAATTCTTTAAGTTGCAAGGTTAGATAATTTATTACTAGTTTTTCTTGGTTTTTTTTTTTTTTTTAGGTAGGCCTGTAGAGCTATGAACTTCCCTCTCAGAACTGCTTTCATTGTGTTCCATAGATTTTTTGGATTGTTGTGTTTTCATTGTCATTTGTTTCCAGGATGGTTTTTATTTCTTCTTTGATCTCTTTGGTAACCCAATCATTGTTTAATAGTATGCTATTTAGCCTCTAAATGTTTGATTTTTTTTTTCATTGTTTTTATTGTAGTTGATTTCTAATTTTATGCCATTGTGATCTGAGAAGATGCTTGTTATGTTTCTATCTTCTTGACTTTGAAGAGACTTTTCCTGTGTCCTAATATGTGGTCTATCTTTGAAAATGTCCCACGTGCACTTGAGAAGAATGTATATTCTGTAGCTTTGGGGTGAAATGTTCTGAAGATCATCATTGATGTTTTTATATCTCTCTCCCTCTCTCTGAAATCATTAAAAATATATTTTTAAAAAATGACTGGAACTAATTAGTAATGAAAATACTAAAAGACAAAAACTATGAGACAAAAATGTTGTGAAACAAGTAATTAGAACAAAAGTTTAACTCCAAATAAATCTATCAGTAAATATTCAAGAAAAATAAGAAAATTAAGAGAGCAAACTCAAAGAATCAAAAGAAGGGTAATAATAAAGCAGACAGTGAGATTAATAAAATAGAGAACAGACAACAAAAGTATATCAACAAAATCAGTCATTGGTTCTTGTTAAACTTTAATAACAAAATTTTGGGGGGAAAAACGGTCAAAAATAAAAGAAATTACAAATAAAAATATAGACAAAAATGGAGACATATCTACCATAAAATGGTGAAATTAGTGAAAGAATAACATAAAATGTTATGTTTTTAAAGGCAGATCAAGTGGATAAATTTACTATAAAAATGAAAAAGCAAAAACTAAAGCAAGAAGAAATAGCAATTTGAATAAACCAATAAACATTAAATAAAGTCAAGTGAAAGGCAATGATATATATGTCTACCCCCTCCCCCCACTAAAATCTCCAAGCCCTATTCTTTCATAGAGAATTCTGTCAATATTTTACAGAATACAAGTTATTCCAGAAATTAGAAGGAAGGAAAAAATAAACTAGAGAATTTCCTCACTAATTCTGTGAGTTTGATGAGATCTTAATTCTAAAACGAGCTAAGGCAATCAAAAAAGATAGTCATAGCCTTACTTTACTTAAATGCAAATACAATCATGTTAAATAAAATTATTATTCTACTAGAGGCCCGGTGCATGAAATTCATGCATGGAGGGGGGTTGTCCCTCAGCCCAGCCTGCACCCTCTCCAATCCAGGACCCCTTGAGGGATGTCCGACTGGGCTAAACGGGCAGTCGGACATCCCTCTCACAATCCAGGACTGCTGGCTCCCAACTGCTTGCCTGCCTGTCTTCCTGATTGCCCCTAACTGCTTCTGCCTGCCAGCCTGATCACCCCTATCCACTCCCCTGCCAGCCTGTTTGCCCCCAACTTCCCTCCTCTGCCAGCCTGGTCACCCCTAACTGCCCTCTCCTGCAGGGTTGATCACCTCCAACTGCCCTCCCTTGCAGGCCTGGTCCCTCTCAACTGCCCTCCCTTGCAGGCCTAGTCCTTCTCAACTGCCCTCCCTTGCAGGCCGGGTGCCTCCCAACTGCCCTCTCCTGCTGGCCATCTTGTGTCCACATGGGGGCAAGATCTTTGACCACATGGGGGCAGCTATATTGTGTGTTGCAGTGATGATCAATCTGCATAGTACTCTTTTATTAGATAGGTTAGAGGCCTGGTACAGGGGTGGGAGCCAGCTGGTTTGCCCTGAAGTGTGTCCCTGATCAGGGTGGGGTTACTTTGGGGCATGAGGAGGCCTGAGCGAGGGGCCTGTGGTGGTTTGCAGGCCGGCCATGCAACCCAAGCAGAGGCCCTGGTATCTGGAATTTATTTTCCTTCTACAATTGAAACTTTGTAGCCTGGAGCGGAGCCAAGCCTGGGGCTCCCTCCGCGGCTGGCAGCCATTTGTGTTGGGGTTATAATTGAAACTTTGTAGCTTAAGTGGGTGGGCCCGGCCAGGGTGTGCAGAAAGCTTTGCTTCCCCTGTTGCCAGCGGCAACCCTGGTCTGCTCTCTCAAGCTCCATTCTGCCACCATTTCTGTTTGAATTTGTTTACCGTCTATAATTGAAACTTTGTAGCTTGAGTGGAGGCTTAGGCCTGGCAAGGGCAGGCAGAAAGCTTGGCTTCCTCTGTTACCTAGAAAACCTTGCTCTCTGTGGCTGTAGCCATCTTGGTTGGGTTAATTTGCATACTTGCTCTGATTGGATGGTAGGTGTGGCTTGTGGGTGTGTTGGAGGTATGGTCAATTTGCATATTTGTCTATTATTAGGTAGGACTAGAGGCCAGGTGCATGAAATTCATGCATGGAGGAGGGGGTCCCCTCAGCCCAGCCTGCACCCACTCCAATCTGGGACCCCTTGGGGGATGTCCAACTGCCAGTTTAGGCCTGATCTCTGTGACATCACTCTCACAATCCGGGACTGCTGGCTCCTAACTACTCTTCCGCCTGACTGCCTGATCGTCCTTAACTCCACCCCCCCACCACCAGTCTGGTCACTTCCAATGCCTCTCCTGCCAGCCTGGTCACCCCTTAGTACACCCCTGCCAGTTTGTTTGCCCCCAACTGCCCTCCTCTGCCAGCCTGGTCACCCCTCACTGCCCCCCCTGCCTGCTTGGTCACCCCACGCAGCCTGCTGGTCAGTTGTTTGGTCATCCCTTGCTAACCCCCCTGCCGACCTGCTCACCCCACGCAGCCTGCTGGTCAGTCGTTGGGTCATCCCTCGCTAACCCCCTTGCCAGCCTTGTCACTCCACACAGCCTGCTGTTTGGTTGTTTCTGTGAGGGAGTCATGACCAATTTGCACATTACCCTTTTATTAGTATAGATAAGAAAAAATGTAAATACATTATGATCAAGATTAATTATTGCAAAAAATGCAAGAGTAGTTCAACAGTAAACTTTTTAAATTTGAGATGCTAATAACCAATGGGGAAAATACATGTTAATCACCATAGATACAGAAAATGCATCTGATAAAGTTCAACACTAATTTATAATTATAAAAAAACACACAACACAAACTCACCAAAACTACAAAATAAAATGGAATTTCCCTAACTTGAAAAATATTTTATAACAAAGCCTATTATAAATATTTTTAATACAGAAACAGTAAGACTGAAAAAGATAAGAATATCTCTTTCAGCACTACTCTTTGACATATGATATTGGAGATTCTAGCCAGCCACTAAAAGAAAAAAATAACTAAGATGTAAGGAATGACATAAGCTAGTAAAACTGTCATTATTTTTTAAATGAAAAATATCAGCAGATTATTAGAAATAAGAACAAAGCAAAGAAAGTGAATATAAAGTAAATTAACAAAACCAATAACATTTCTCTGTATAAGAAATAATCTAGAAAATAGATTTAAAAATACACCATTCACAATAGCAACAAAATACACAAAGCATACCATAATTAACTCAATAAATATACACAGAATATTTGATAAATTAAATTACTGACAAGTTATATATATGTGCATACTTAGGATCTGGCATTATCCTACTAAGAAATTTATTCTAAATATATTTTGATGCAGAACAAAGTCTAAAAGCATGATTATTGCAGCATATCTTGTGTTGACAGGGGATTGGATTCAATTAATGTATTTTTCAATAGGAACTAGATGCCGCCAGAATACAAATCAGCAGTAGAAGCAATGAATGAATGTCTAGACAACATGGAAAGAACTTAAAAGCATAATTCTGAGTAAAAAAAAATAAGGAACAAAATGAGATTTCTACTGCAATATCATCTATATGAACCTAAATGTCATGCGTACAAAATAACAATGCATGTTTTACAAGAACACACAGAGACAGAAAGCTGTGTGGCCAACATTTAAGAATGATTGTCTATTGTTGTATCCAGGGATGGGGAAGAGGTGAATGAGAGGAATGGTGCCAAAAGGAAATAAACAAATTATAATATGACTAAAATATAACAAGAAAGGAGTGGGTTCAGACCAATAAAGGCAGAGTGCCATTAGCTGAGAACTATAATTAATCCAATCTTTTGCACCAGATGTGCAGAAAAATAAGATAACTTCGTTCTCTATCTTGAAGTAGCTATAGCCAGAGCCCCTGTAACAATGGCAGCAAAGGGGAACTGAAAATGGTTCAGGCTGGGCCGCACTGGAAACAGATGCACAAGACAAATGAGGAGAGAAAGCAGCAGCCTTGGTTCTGTGCTGTGTCCATCCTTCTTGCAGCAGAGCAAACAAGACAGCAACACATTGATTTACAGTAAAAGGGCCTATCTTTGCAACCAGAAGGGTTGGAAACTTTTTTTTTTTTTTTTTTGGATTAGAGCAAATTACTCTTTTAAGAAAGTTACTGAACATCTAAAGAGAGGCTTTGAAAAACACGTTGATAAAATAGGTGGGTACTTTATGTGTCTTCTCAAAGAGCATCATAATTTTCAATTTTATAGTAGCCATTTTTCCTAACTTACCTGGTTCAACTGCAACACAGGTGATTGTAGACTTTATTGGGAAGAATACTGAAATGGGGAGACTAATGATAGCTTGTGTTACTAGTCTGAGTTCCCTTAAGGCATAATGAATAATACATAGCTTCATTATTATGCCCTGGAATCTGAAAGGGGGTGGGCCTTGCCCCTGGAGTAAGATAAAAGTAGGGACTTCAGACTAAATCCAGAGGTGACTGGCATTTAGGGAAATGAAGAATATTATTTCCTGCAAACGATTCTTGTTTGCTGCCAAATGCCAATTTAGGATGCTTTCACTTGAACTCCAAAATGAAATAACCTCTCTGGGACTTCATCTACTTCTTCCAGCTAGTTTATTTTGGCCGGCTATCTGAATTTTGTTTTATTTCTAAAATCTATCCAGAGTGAAAAATTATTTGCTTTTAATTTCTTTAGCAAGAACCCACTTTTTATTCTCAATGAAAAAAAGAAAGCATGATAGATTTTGGCAAGATTTCCAAAGTCACTCCTTTGGAATCTGAAATGACGTTATTAATCTCACCAATAAATGCATTATATTTATTCCATAAAGAAAAAAAATGAGTATTTTTCTATTTATCTAAGAATCTCCTTGGAATTGAAAGCATAACTTTAAGAAATACAAAATGTGCCAGCAATGTAGTCTCCAGGGTATAGACTCAATGTACTAGGGATAATAAAATGCAACTATTTGACTTTTATTATCTCCAACATTTTTATTGTTCAATTCAGTTCACAGTCATTGAAGACCTGATATTTCCAGATATTCTGCGTGGTACAAATGTAAATATGCCCTGACTTCTACCCTCACGGAAGTTAAATATAAAAACTTAAAGAGGAGATACCTACATTACTAATTATAATGCAATGTATAATCTGAAATATAGCACAATAGAAATCTAGAGAGAGAGTAACATGGGCAGGATAGAAGAGGGAGGAATTAGTTTCTGAGAAGGGGATCTGGAAACACGCCATGGAGAAAGAAACATTTGAGCAAAGCATTTAAGGATATATATAAAATTTCTCTAGGCAGATATGGGCATGCAGACTCATTCTGTACAGCAATACCAGTATGTACAGGGTAAGGAAAATAGATTGCACATCTATGAAATAGTGAATACTATTTATTATTAAAATTATAGAACAAGTGCTTGTCCTAGGCCATGTTAATGTAAAGCCTGGTGGTGGAAGGTGTGCTTTGATGTGAAAAGCCTGGGTCTACCCTGTGGACAATACTCAGTCTCCGAAACATATTTGAACAGAGTAGTGACAGAATGTGGCCATTACTTGGGTAAGAGTGTGAAACATGAATTTCAGGAGAGAGAATGGAACCATGATAACTGGTTGGAAGAATTTCATGGAAGTCCAAGAGAAGAGTAGTGGGGATGGAAAGAAAGAATTGCCCTCAAGAGGCATTACTGGCATATCATTTTAATAGGGTTATGTTTGAGATGTGTTGACATTCTTCTCTTTCATTTTGCTCTTACATGACTTTCCTCTTATTCAACCAGAGGCAATCATTTGACTTAGGAGTTATCAATACATGTAAAAGGCTAATATGCTAAGTGTCCAACTGGTCACTATAATGTGCACTGACCACCATGGGGCAGATGCTCAATGCAGGAGCTGCTGTGACATGCACTGGCCATTTACAGAGAAACGGCACCATGGGCCTGGCACCCACAAAGCAACACTTGGCTTCCCCCAAGTGGGACACAGGCCCCGCCACCACCCTGGAGCGACAATGCACCAAATTGCAGCCAACTCTGCAGAGACCCCATAGCACAAAATGCAGCCCATGGTTGCTGTGGTGCTGGGTAATGATGTCATAGAGCAACACCCAGCTTCCTCTCCCTAGCAACTAGCGACTAGCCTCCTTGGACTTTCTCCAGCCCAGTAACATGACTTGCTTTATAGCCAGGTGGAAACATTTTACACTGTAACCAAATGTCTGTGAAGCGTTTTCCTATGCTCATCTCATTTGATCCTCACAGAAGTTCTGGAGTAGGTAGATAGGAGACTCAGTGGAATCCTCTTTTCTTTTCCTTAGCTGGAAAACAGAGATTTAGAAAGCTTAGGAACTTGACCCGACTGAAAAGAAATAAGAAATGGTGGACCTTAAAAATGACTTCAGGCCCTAACCAGTTTGGCTCAGTGGCTAGAGCAGCGGCCTGTGGACTCAAGGGTCCCAGGTTCGATTCCAGTCAAGGGCATGTACCTTGGTTGCAGGCACATACCCAGTAGGGAGCGTGCAGGAGGCAGCTAATCGATGTTTCTCTCTTATTGATGTTTCTAACTCTCTATCCCTCTCCCTTCCTCTCTGTAAAAAATCAATAAAATATATTTTTAAAAAATAACTTCAGGTTTTCTCACTGCGCAAAATATAGTCAAACACTGCTGCAGTTAAATATTTTACCCTTTGTTCTCCCTGCATGATCTACAATAATAATCTGCTTCATGTTGATATTTACTGCTGTGTTGCTGACAATTACCTGAAAGAGAAGTTGGGGTGCTTCACTGAACTGGAAAAAGTTTAGCCAAATCAGAAAGCAGGTCTAATTAAACAAGTTTATCTATATATATAAAGCTCTCACTGGCACCAATCACATGTGTGTGTTTCGATCTGTCATTGTTCGTGAATTTGGTTGACACTTCTATTATAAGAAAGGGCGAATAGCAATATTAAAATATTTCTTCTAATTAATTTCCTTTCAATGTGCACGAATTCATGCATTGGGCCACTGGTAGGATTATAATAGTAGGAGTAAAAGAGAAATAAAAAAGGAATGTTGAGTCTTAGCCATGAAGAAAAATTCTGACAATATTCTGAAAGACTAGCTCTGTCACACCATGACTTCTTTTGAAAGAGAAAGGCAATACAACCTGGAAAGGGTGATCACTTTTGCAAAAGACACTGTTGTGAACATAGAGGAACTGCTTTAAACAGGAAGAGATTATATCGCTTAAATTGGCAATTTTAAGTACAGTACCTCTCTCACCCAGCACCACCACCAGAATAAGTAAGTTGAAAGCTCAGCAGTGATATTAGAATCTAAAGTTAGGTGTTCGTTGCACATTATCAATTCCCTACATAATCAACAGCATGTAGCTAACTGATGAGATGGCATGGGAGTAAAGGGTAACGAGTGAAAAGAATAAAAGTTACGGCAGCATCCAGTAAAAGCCACAGGGTGTGGCCGATAATAGGTCACTGGTGATATTACAGGTTTTCCCGTCAACAGAAGGTAGAGCTTTTTGATGAAAAATGGTGTAAAGCAATTATTATTGATTTATATTTTTAAAATATTTAGCATTCTAAAAATATAGCCTACCAGATCAGACCAGGTAACGTAGGAAACCTAAAATAGCACTAACATATACTAGTAGTAAAATTTGGAATTATATGATAAATACTACAGAAAATAGAAATAACGTATGTACAGTGTAGTTTCACTTATTAAAAAGATTAATTTTGCCTTACCTACAAGATAACTTAATACCACAATTCCTTACACCCATCAAGCAACAGACTTTTCATTTTATCTATTACAGGACACCAACTAAAAGTGACCATCTCATTACTAGCAGAATCAATAATAACATTGAAGATTCTTTTTCTCTGCGTGTAAATAATAGGAATAGTGGACACAGGCAAGTTCATCACATGCACAGTGCCTTTATTTTATTCACCACAATCGAAAAGCTTAATTGCATCCAGTTTAATGCTAAGCATGACACCCTTACAAGCTCTCTTGGGCTTCCCTGATACCTTAGGACACATCTTGCTAACAGATGTACACATAAATGGAGATGAAGCTCAGATGCTCACAGACGCAGTTCAAAGCTATGGCAGCTTGGCACTGAGATGCTGAGTGTGGGTCCTGGGGAAGGAGGTTGCTGGTGCTACTCTCACTGTTTGGGGTGCATGTTGCCCCCATAATGGCTTGCTGCAAAATAAATGCTGAACCCTATTTTTGCTTTTGGCCTTTTTTTTTTCTTTTGTAAAAGAAAATCCTCTTTGGATTTCTTTTGGTTAGCAAATGCCAAGTGGCATAACACAAACTTCTGAAGAGCAGAGGATGCCTGTATTTGATATTCTTTAAACCATAACACTGCTAGGCACTGCCTGGGTGGTTTTCTTTTAATGATAATACTAGAGGGACAGTGCATGAAATTCATGCACAGGTAAGGTCCCTAGGACTAGCCGGAGATCAGGGACAATCTGCGGGGCGACTGGCGGGGCGATTGGGGGGGCCTCCGCTGGCACCCACCTTGGCTGGCCTAGGGCCTGAGAGCTGGGGGCAGCTTTTGCATTGAGCATCTGCCCCCTGGTGGTCAGTGCACGTCATAGCAACCGGTCGTTCCACCAGTCATTGAGCTGTTTGGTCGATTTGCATATTAGGCTTTTATTATATAGGACTAGAGGCCAAGTGCGCAAAATTCATGCACAGGGAGATCCCTCAGCCCAGCCTGCACCCTCTCCAATCTGGGACCACTCAGGGGATGTCCTAAACTGGCAGTCGGACATCCCTCTCGCAATCTGCGACCGCTGGCTCCTAACTGCTCCCCTGCCTGCCTGCCTGATCACCCCTAACCACTCTACCTGCTTGCTTGATGCCCCTAGCTGCTCCTCTGCTTGCCTGATCACCCCTAACCGCCTTTGCCTGCTGCCTGATTGCCCCTAACCTCTCTGTCAGCCTGCCTGATCACCCCTAACCACCTCTGCCTTCCTGCCTGGTTGCCCCTAACTGCCCTCCCCTGCCAGCCTGGTTGCCCCTAACTGCCCTCCCCTGCAGGCCTGGTCACCCCTAACTGCTCTCTCCTGCTGGCCTGATTGCCCCTAACTGCCTCTGCCTTGGACCCCGCCACAGTGGCTTTGTCCGGAAGGACATCCGGATGGATGTCTGGAAGATGTCCAGTCTAATTAGCATATTACCCTTTTATTAGTATAGATTACACGGGCTCCATAAACGAAATCAGCTTTTCCCTTTGTTTCCCTATCTGAGAGATAAAACATAACTCAGGTTTAGTCATCCAGTTAACTTCTGAACATGTTAGGAAGTTAAAGTAACACTTTCAAATCGGTGCTGCTCTAGTGACCAAAATAATGGTCTTTGAGTCTTGTCCAACTTAACAAAGCTTCCCAAGTGCTTAACTAATGGACAGTTTGAATAGCATTTACAATAGGACATTCCTTTGTGCTCTAAGTTCCTCTCTGGCAATAAGTTTTCTACGAAGGCATCAAATTAGTGACCTGCAACCATTAAATGGCTTTCTTGTTCCAGCTTTCACCCAGTGACCCCTATATTTACAATTGCTCTAATCAGTCACCACATAGTAGTTAGAACTGTCTTCATAAAACATTTGGAAATTACTTGTCTGGTAGCATTATGAATTAGAGTTTGGAATCTCCAAATAAAAACTTTACAAGCATTCCTTTACTCTTTTTACAAAGCCAAATGAATAGGTAAATGGTGGGAGACATTCCAACAAAAGAAATGCTTACAAAATAATCCTATGCTTATGGTATCAAATTAAAAAAGCATTTGTTATTTTAATTTATTTTATTTATCTATTTTTTTATTGTCTAAAGTTTTACATATGCCTCCTTTTTCCCCAATTGACGCTCACCACCCACCCCCCCCCCCCAGCCATTCCCCCACCGGGCAAGCCCCCACCGCCCCAGTGTCTGTGTCCATTGGTTAGCATTTGTTATTTTAGTTCTTAACATGAACATAGTTATCAGTTAAAGTAATAGAAAGCTATATAGTTGATTAGCATCTTGACTTCAGTTGTTATTGAATTAAAATGATGATGAACGTAAGTCTTCATTTTCTTTGACAAAAGATACACAAATAAACAACAAACAAAAAACAACACCTAAGAAATGCCTACTGAATGCTTTGTTATTGTTTTGTTCTTTTCAAAGAAGCCAATCCTGTGAGAGAGGATGGCTGACAAGAAGTGATAAATCCAATGGAACATACCAGTCCTTGGATTATTAGGCAGCAAATGGTCGAGCTTATCATGTGCCTAATTATAGCTTTTACTAAGGAATGATAAATACTAATAGTAATGGTAAATAAAAGAAGAAGAAACAAAAGAGGAAAGATTTATTGAACTCTTAATTTTCCATGTAATCTTTATTAAATCATCACTATAACCTTCTGCGGTAAACATTACAATGATCTATTCTAATACATACTGTAATTATCACTATTTTAAGGTTAGGAAGAGGAGGCCCAAAAGATTAAACAAGTTTTCCAAAGTTGTAACATGTTGTTCTGGTTTCTAAATCATAATTTCTACATTTATCATCTTTTTGAAGAGGTCTATCTCATAATAGTTTGAGAAAAGATGTATGGAAAAACTGATCTATGTAAAACCACGGCAGTGGGGAACACATTTCTTCTTCCTCCCTCGCCCCAAATATAAGCCATACCTTCATTATTTTTCACTTACTTTACATCTTTCTCCTTTCCCCATTCTAAGGCATGTTGAGTAGCATATTTTAAAATAAACATAGGAAAAGGCTTGCTAGCATGTATATAAGATGGCAGTCAAGAAGTTGGCGTGAATTCTAGCTCAGCTGTTGAATGGCTTCTGAAAATTATACTTAACTCTTGATTTCTTTTTTCTAAATGAAGTAAAGACAAAGGAGAGATAGGCTCTGAAGTATTTTTAAAAATAGAGAACTCAACATCAGTACTAGTTCTTTCATAAATTGTAAATTGGATTTGACAGTTCTTATATGTAATACAAACAAACCAAGATATGTTAAATATTCACAATATTATAGCATTGCTGTTTTTAAACATTCTTGTTTTCCTTTTTCTCCATAAAAGATAATTTTATAATTATTAGGACACCAATTCTACATATTATCTAGTTGCTCCAGGAATCAAATGAGATGATAATTTTGGAGGCATTTTGTAAATCATAGCACATCATAAAATGGAAGTTGTTTGAATTATCATAACTTGGTTGAAACCATTAAAGCATTAATTCTAGGTTACAGGGATTGAGGGGAGGCACCATGAAACTATTGCTCTTGTAAGAAATAGAGGTGGAAATTACAAGCAGCTCCACAACCCACTGAACCATGATTTCAGAGTTCACTCATCACTCCTGGGAGCTGCATTCTCCCCCTGCTTTCTCTTCCATACCTCTCTCTCTTCTCCTGCTTCCTTCTGTGTCTATATCTGATTGATTGTTAAGGCTCCAGTGACTTTAATTAGTTTCTCCCTCTGGCATATGCTCTAAAATTTAGACAAGTAGTTAGGCCATTAGTTTATTTATTTATTCTCAGTCCCCACCCCCTTAAAGGGTTAAGGTCCCCAACAGATTAAATTATTTGTAAGAATATATTTTATTATTCAAATTATATGTGTGATACACAGCTCAGGAGGGCACCACTGCACAGAGACTAACTCCTGCATGAAACCAATTCAGTTACTCTAACCCTGGGTAATCACGACCATTTTCATAAAAGATATGTGCTACCACTTATGGAAACTTTTTTACATGATAAACACTATATTAGGATATTTACTTAATTGTCTCAGTTGAACTCTCAATGACTCTGCAAAGTGAAATTTATTATTCCCACTATAGAGATGAGAAACTGAGGCTCAGTAAAACTAAGGTAATTTTGCCCAAACTACATGCATTTGGTTAATAAACAGGGGCAAGATTCAAACTTAATGACACCAAGATCATGACACTACATTAGGGGAGTTTATTTATTTACTAGAGGCCCAGTGCACGAATTCCTGCATGGGTGGGGTCCCTCCTGTCTGGGTCCGGGTTGCGGGTGAACCGGACTTGGGGCTGCCAGGGCCTCAGCTGCAAGGGCTGGGTCAGTGTGCATCATAGCTATTGGCCGGTCATCCAGTCATTCTAGTCGTTCTGGTCGTTCAGTAGTAACCATTGCTTAGGCATATATATTTGTTTGTTGTGAAATCATTCACTAAATTTCAACCCCAATGTGCTTATGAGCATAAAGCAACATAATAATTCTCTAGTGCTGTACAGAGAATCATTTGGTCTAATTCTCTATATAATATTCAATTGTGTGTAATAATTTCCAGAGTGTTTTTTTTTCTTACCTTCATTTTAGTTATATTGTTCCCCCTAACATAACCTGTTAAACTTCCCTCTTCTTGTACTCACCCCCACCATTCCTGCCCTCACTAATGACTGGCCCAATCTACCAAGAGCTTTTGTTCAAGCTTCCCTCACCCTAGTGTACCCTTCCTACCTAGAGCAATGCGCCCCATTCCTCTCCAGAACATCTTTTTTTTCCTCTCTGTTAACTAGGCTCATCCTGGTATATACAGACTTTAAAATGTTTCCTTGCTTATAAATTGTTCACTATTTATTGAATCTTTTCTATTCTTCACATAATTCCTTCAGATTTTTCTATAACTCTATTCAAGGACAATCATTAGTTGATAGTTCAATGATTTACATTAATATTTTATGTCCTTTTATCTCTCTCATTTCCCCTTTTAATTGTGAACTTTCCAAATAGCACAAGCTATTATTTCTTCAACTTCCCATAATTTCCAAAACATTTATTTGCTCTTAATGAGTATCTTAATGTTGATGACAATAGAGCAACTCAGCATGAATTCATGTCTTCTTTATAATGCAGAGAACACTCAAATTAACAAGACTTGTAGGTACATCAAGTTTTTTCCAAAACTCATAAAAACAAGGGGAAATATATATGCAGTCATGGGGTTTATTTCTCTTTAAAAATTTAGCATGCATTCTATTTGAATATAATATCCAACTGAATATCTGTGTATTTGTCATTTTACAATTACAACAAAATAAATTTTTCAACATCTGTATTCTCCTTTCTATTGTCACTATTTTAAAGTTACAAAAGATACTCAGTAAAATTTGACATGATTTCCCAGATGTTATAATAAAAATAATGGGGTTAAGTCCCCCCTCTTTTTGCCCAGGTAAAGTGAACTCAGTCTGTTTTCCCCTTTTGCAATTCTGTAACTTAGTTGCAATGTAGAGTCAAATTGTAGAAAGTCTGAGACATAATCAGCCACTTCTAAAAGCAACCCATGTGAAATCATAAGCAGGATATAAATCGCTAACTTTATGAAGTACTTCACCTACACTTAAACAGGTAATTTGGTGATTTACCAAGAACAAAACTAGCTGCCAAAAAGGTACTTCCAGCCTTGGCTTTGAAGTAGAGTCTGCTGAGTCAAGTTCACAGCCTGGAAGCACCTTCTGGGATGTTCATTCTTCCGCTGCAGATCATATTTTAAAGTCACTGATTCAGCCCTGGCCAGGTGGCTCAGTTGGTTAGAGTGTCATCTCCTACACCAAAAAGGTTGTGGGTTTGATCCCTGCTCGGGGCATGGACAGGAGGCAACAGATCAATGTTTCTCTCTCTCTCTCTCTCTCTCTCTCTCTCTCTCTCCTCTCTCTCACTCTCTCCCTCCCACCCTCCCTCCCTTTTAAATCAATAAAAAGCATATCCTCGGGTGCAGTTATAAAAATAAAATAAATAAAGCCGCTGATTCATCTAATCCAAACTGGGCATCTAACTGAGAGCACATATTCTGGGTTCCTTTGCACTTTCCTCCCAGCACGCTCTCCTTCCTCGAGCACTGTGATCCACAGTAGTTAGCCTTGACTTTACTAAATGTCTATTTAACTTCAATCAATGCAGAGGCGTGCTCCGAAACAGGCCCCTCCATGTCAGTCTTGTTTTCACTGACGATTCTCCTGAGACACCCTCCACTAGGCACCACAATCCAGCTGGTGAAGGGCTATTGGAATGAACCATGGCTGAGGAAGCCCACTGTAAGTGAAGCACACGAAGTCAGAGATAATAAGCAATAAACAAATTCATCTGTTTTGGAAAAGACTGGCTATCTGTTCACCAAATCCACTTCCTGCTGGTAACATATATAGAATGCACTTCCTACCTTTCCTTGCAGTTAAATTTTACCATGAGACTGACTCGTAAACACTGAAATGTGGTCAGAAATAGTGTCTGTGGTGAGAAACAGGTGTCTCCCGTGTAATTCCCATGGCTGTGCCTCACCTGGAATGGAGATGACCTTCCAGGGCACACCCCTCAATGTGTCCAGTATCTTAGATCTACATGAAGGTGGCGGACTGGTTCATGATCTATCCTTTCAAGGAAAGCCAGTTACATGAGGAAAAAGAAAACATTTAACTTATGCTAAACTACCTAGGTGAGAACATTTGTCTCTCTGAATCTAGTGTTATCTTAATTAACACAGAAATGTGTACCTTTAAGTGAGATGCTTCCACAGCAATAATCTAAAATATGGGACATTATTAGTTCAGTGCTCAGGTGTTGGCAGGAAACTGATATCAGGACTTGGAAAATAGAGACCCATGTTATCTGTGGCAGAGCATTTGGTCAAGATGCATTTGCTTCCAGGATGGCTAACACACACAGGCCCCCTCCTGAGTTATTAACAAAACAAAACACAGAAGAACTCACCACCAACAAACAAAACTTGCCTGAATGCACTAGAGATGGAGTAAAGGCAGGTAGATTAGGCAAAGGAGTCAACACTTGGAACAAAAGAATAGCCTCAAGAAGAATTTTCCATTTTCACAGCTTTTAGCCTAAGAATAGGCTTCAGGGGGAGATGTGTAGAGTAACTAAAACTCAGACAGAATATTCACCATCTTTCTGGGATAAAGAACTAGTTGCTGGGTTTGGGGCAACCCATAACTACTAAAAGGTTAGGAGGAATCCTGAAAAGAACAGTAATGAAAGAGACTAGGAAGAGATCAGAAATTTAAGACTTTTAAAGGTTAGAGCAGCTAGCTGGAATATAAGTGAGTGGGAAATAAATTGCTATTTTATTAAGCCACTGAGACTTTAAGATTTTTCTGTAATAGCAATTAGCTCTATCATAGTATAGCAATGATACATTTCTTTCATTTGATGAGTGTACATCTATATGCAAGGGTAAATCAGGGTGAAGAATTTACAAACCCTAGCTTGCTTATGCCACCTAATTTTTGACTCTATTTTATGTTTATTAAGTACCTAATGAATTGAAACAATTCTATATAAACTTTTAATAATTTTCTTTTCAGATTTATGCTCCTATGTCCCGTTTTTAAATCACTACTGTGGCCTTAACCGGTTTGGCTCAGTGGATAGAGCGTTGGCCTGTGGACTGAAGGGTCCCAGGTTCGATTCCGGTCAAGGGCATGTACCTTGGTTGCGGGCACATCCCCAGTAGGGAGTGTGCAAGAGGCAGCTGAATCAATGTTTCTCTCTCATTGATGTTTCTAACTCTCTATCCCTCTCCTTTCCTCTCTGTAAAAAATCAGTAAAATATATTTAAAAAATAAAATCACTGTGTATAGAAAAACACAGTTTAATATATGCTCTTGATATAAATACAATAAATGAAAAAGGAAACCTATTAGATATAAAATATGAGCAAATAACCATCGTAAAGATGGCTTTTTATTTCATTATTACCTACAGAATAAAGGGTGCTTATCAATAGACTTACTAATGAGATTTAGAATAAAAATAGAGACCCAACTTCCTAAAACAGTCATTAGCAGTTGTGTTAAAAGCAACGGAGCAAAGCAATGGACTGATTTGTTGATGCAAGTTCCTTCTTCAAAGAACTTACCATTCAAAAATAACTTGAATAATAAATTGTTCAAATTATTAAAACTGAGCAAGTTTTTAAGATTGTTAAGATGATTTTATCTCCTTAAAAATGTAATTATTTATTTTTAAAGTACAGTGAATAATCATTTTTATTCCCACATATTCTCTCCTCTCCTAAATAATTCAATTTATTTAGGAGAGGAGAGAATATGTGGGAATAAAAATGATTATTTTTAAAATAATTCAATTTATTTAGGAGAGGAGAGAATATGGATCTTTGTGAGAAAATTAGCTCTCATTTTTAGAGCCCATAAAGAGCTTTCTCCAAACACAAGTTTAGTTAATCCTCACTATTCGGTTAAGTACATAAGCCAGAAAATATTGCTAACATGTTATAATAGAAGAGAAATATAGCTTCATCATTTAATAGGACTCTAATTTCTAGTTAATCAAATATCACCAACTGGGTGGAAGGTCTGAATTCATGACAGATAGACATGAAATAGTTTTATTTTTCTATAATGACTACTCCCCTTTGCCCACCAGGCAGCTATAATAGCTCTTAAATCAGGACTAGTATTAAGAGCTAATCTAGTGTAAAACCTCAATTTCATCTCCTCTGACCTCCCTGACTCAGGCTTTGCCCAAGCTAGAGGAAACTTTGGGGAGGGAGGCTTCAGATGCTCCCTTAGGGTCCTAGCTCCTCCATGTTAGCAGGGAAGGAAACTATGGGGAGAAGATTTTTCCAATAAATGGAAATGCAATCTTTCAGTGGCTCTATTTAAATGCCCTTGTATAGCCTATTGCTGGCAGATAAGAAATACCCTGAAATTCTCTGTAAAAACCTGTGGGTTTTCCAACATGGGAAATGTGACTGCCATGGAGCCCTCCACTCATCACTTTGGGAATACACACTGCCTAACAGCCCTGGACACATGTAAGCCCCCTGGAATAGAGGATAGGGTAGCAAGACATTCCATATGATGGCATGAGGGGGAAATCCCTCACCTCTGGCTAGATTGCAAGTGAATTGAACAAATAGGGGTTTTCCTAGTGGATCCCAGTTGCTGCTAAGTGATGAAACAAAATTTTTGTTTGAGCTAAAATTCCCAAATTTGCAATGCTAAAATGTTTTCATTCATTGTAAACTATTTCAGATATTTTTTAAAAAAAACTGGCTGAAGGTTAAGCTAAAAAAAGGCAAAAAAATCCCAGAATATTGACTATAATGATCAATATATTCAGAAAAAGGGAATCATAAAAACTTTACATAGAAAAAAATCTAATATGTATGTCATATCAAACACTGAAAAAGTGATATTTGATACACAAACTTAGAATCTATTTATAATAATGAAAGTGTAATATGCAAATTAGGCCAGACTTCCTTCTGGACGACCTTCCAGATGAAGCCTGGGCTGCAAGGGAAACCTGGATCCCAGGTGTGATAGGAAAGCCAGTGCCGGCAGCCTGGGGGGAAGGAAGACCTACTCTTTCACGAATTTCGTGCATCAGGCCTCTAGTTTTATTACATATAACAACTATGCCCAGACTGGGGGGAAAATGTTGTATACAAGATGTGCAATATGGTCAACAATAAATTGCCAATTTTACACTAAACAAATCTTTCAATTTTTAATTTGTAATTAATAGTACCTACTGTTTATAGAATACTTTTATGGACCAGAAATGTAATTACTATTTTGCTTTTAACATGACTCCTTTAACTTGTATTACAGTTTTGTGAACAAAGCATTCTCACCTTCATTTTCCACTGAGGTAATTAAGATTGTAAGACACCTCCACAAGGTCACCTATTCTGATGAGTAGCTCAAATTAGAATTTAAGTTCATGTTTTCTGACACAAAAGCCTATTCAATTACCACTTTCAGATGAGTTGAAACCAGCTTGTTCTAAAAATGCATTTCAGTTCTTTGCACATCAGTTTAAGAAATATTTATTGAAAATATTTTATTCAGTGAGGCATCAGGCAAATGAAGAAATTATTGAGCAGATTATAGTTGAGTGTGAAATGCTCTACTACTTCAAGTAAATCTGAGCAGCCCATCTAAGTCTGTGCCTCATTCCCCAACTTGAGAGGAGCTCTCATAGGCATCCTGGCACCATGAAAAGGGCATGGAGCACATAGCCTGGAGGACCTGGGGATGAATCTTGGCACTGTTATTTACTATTTGCATGACTAGATTCATAGCTCAAAACACAAATTAATCATAAAACGATGTTATGAACACTTACCTTAAAGGTTAAAAATAGTAAATGCAAATCACCTAATATACTATAGTGGCTGTCACTACTACTACTACTACTACTACTACTACTATTACTACTACTACTACTACTACTACTACTACTACTACTATTATTACTAGAGGCCTGGTGCACGAAATTCGTGCACAGAGGTGTGTGTCCCTCAGCCCAGCCTGCACCCTCTCCAATCTGGGACCCCTCGAGGGATGTCCAACTGCCTGTTTAGGCCCAATCCCGGACATCCCTTTCGCAATCCAGGACTGCTGGCTCCCAACTGCTTGCCTGCCTGCCTTCCTGATTGCCCCTAACCGCTTCTGCCTGCCAGCCTGATCACCCCTAACCATTCCCTTGCCAACCTGATCAATGCCTAACTGCTCCCCTGCCATCCTGATTGCCCCTAACTGCCCTCCCTTGCAGGCCAGGTCTCCCCAACTGCTCTCCCCTGCAGGCCTGGGTCCCCCCCAACTGCCCTTCCCTGCAGGCCTGGTTGCCTCCAACTTCTCTCCTCTGCCGGCCTGGTCACCCCTACCTGCCCTCCCCTACAGGCTTGATCACTCCCAACTGCCCTCCCCTGCTGGCCTGATCACCCACAACTGCCCTCCCTTTCAGACCTGGTCCCTCCCATCCCAACTGCCCTCCCCTTCTGGCCATCTTGTGGTGGCCATCTTGTGTCCACATGGGGGCAGCCATCTTGTGTGTTGGAGTGACAATCAATTTGCATATTACTCTTTTATTAGATAGGATAGAGGTCTGGTGCACAGGTGAGGGTCAGCTGGTTTGCCCTGAAGGGTGTCCCAGATCAGGGTGGGGGTTCCCTTGGGGCATGGGGTGGCCTGAGTGAGGGGCCTGTGGTGGTTTGCAGGCCAGCCATTCCCCCCGGCAACCCAAGTGGAGGCCCTGGTATCTGGGATTTATTTATCTTCTATAATTGAAACTTTGTAGCCTTGAGTGGGGGCCAGGGCGAGTGGAAAACTTGGCTTCCTCCATCACTGGGGAAACCCAAGCCTCCTGCTCGCTCCGTGCCCACAGCCATTTTTGTTGGGATTTATTTACCTTCTATAATTGAAACTTTGTAGCTTTGAGTGGAGTCCACGGCTGGCCAGGGTGTGCGGGAAGCTTGGCTTCCTCCATTGCCGAGGAAACCCAAACCTACTGCTCACTCCGTGGCTGCAGCCATCTTGGTTGGGTTAATTTGCATACTCGCTCCTGATTGGATGGTGGGCATGGCTTGTGGGTGTAGTGGAGGTACAGTCAATTTGCATATTACTCCTTTATTATATAGGATTATATTTAAGTATGTAATGGTAAGCTTTTGATGTATAATTAAAATATACCCAAACTTATGCCGAAGCCGGTTTGGCTCAGTGGATAGAGCATCGGCCTGCGGACTCAAGGGTCCCGGGTTCGATTCCGGTCAAGGGCATGTACCTTGGTTGCGGGCACATCCCCAGTAGGAGGTGTGCAGGAGGCAGCTGATCGATGTTTCTCTCTCATCGATGTTTCTAACTCTCTATTCCTCTCCCTTCCTCTCTGTAAAAAATCAATAAAATATATTTAAAATATACCCAAACTTAGTTGCTTAAAATAACAGTTTTTTAAACATGATTTTGTGGCTTGGCAGTTCTTTGGGGCCAGCTCAACTGAGACTTGGTTGTCCAAAATAGTGTCACTCACATTTCTGGAAGTTGGCACCTTATTAGTCTGGGAAGACCTCAACTTGGACTACACATTTTTGCTCCATATGGTGTCTTATGCTACAGCAGGCTAGTCTATACTCCTTACTATGGCAGTATCAGTGTGCCAAATAGGAACACAAGAGTAAGCCCCAATATGCAAACACTTAACCAAGCTTCTGTTTACATTATGTTTGCAAGTGCATCATTGGCCAACGCAAATCACCAGGCAGATAACAAGGGTCTGGAGTTAGTATGGGTTGGCATCACCAAAAACATGGATAGAGGCTACAAAATCACTGGTGGACATTTTTGAAATCTGCCAAGATCTCTAATTGGAAACTTTCTTTGGAACCCATGGCACAAACCAGCTTGTTTGGCTGCCTCATAATATAGCACTTGTTTTGATAATCTATTTTATTTGGCATGGATATGTTTAGTTCTCTCAATCCTAATTCAGTTTTCCATCAGATAATTTATCCTAAGCTTGTAATATTTGTGTGTGCCCTTCTATATACTGACAACTCATTTCTTTTGAAAATAAAGACAAGGCATTAATAGTTTTCTACCTGGACACATGAATAGTTACTAGTAAATATATAATACTTGACTTTAGAGTCACAGTACATTGATAAGACTTAAATCACTTCCCTAATATATGCTGCTTGTGACTATGCTATGGGCCTGTTTGCTATTTGAAGAATGGAGCTGTTGTGCTGTAGACAGAAATTTTGTCCAAACTAAGTCACCCTGTCCTTGACTGCCACATAATAGCATATTCTTTCAACTGTAGTTGTTCCTCAGTTCTCTACTGTGATGTTACTTTGCATCAGGCTGTGATTCAATGAATCCTTCAAATGCACCCTCAGGCACTCATGCTTATCCAGCATCCTATAGCTTAATCTAAGCTACTTTTCAGTGTACTTTATACTTCCATCACTCATAATCCAAATGTGTGTGAGCAGGGGTGAATTTTCAATATTTGAGAACCTGACTGCTAAAAGTTTTGCCAACCAAATGTTACAAGGAACAATGTGTGAAAGGCAAGAACAGAACTTAGCCAAATAGCTAAATGGGGCATTTATAAGTGTTCATTCAGGTCCCATAAATAGGAATAGATATTTCCACATCACGTAGCTGAAAAACTATAAAGCATCCAGTTCTAGACAAAAAATCAACTCTTTCTGTCTCCTCAGGGATACAGTGACATATGAATTTCAGAAACAATTTTAAAAATGAGATTACCAGGTTTCTGGGCATGATATAGTTTCCCATAGTTCAAATAGCAAACATGGTCTTAAATAAAAAGCCAGCTTCTTTCTAGAAGATTGCTGCATTATTTATAGTCTCTGAAACAGTGATGATTTTCTCCTTCATATTGGTTTATTTTAAACGTTGAGGCATTTTACGCTGAGCACAACCTAAGCTTCCTGAGCTACAGGAGCTGATTTAATTCCTGGTTTGTGCTGCTGTAACCATTGCCTGGTGTGGGAATCTCTAGGGTGCTTTGAATCCCAAGAGATCAATCAAAGGAACTGGTCACAATAACAATAAAAGAGAGTCCAGTCTTGAGATTGCACAAGCCATCGGAAGAACTATGAAGATAAGCCAAAGTTCTCGCTGCAGTCACCATAGCTGGGATCCCTCCATCTCACCCACTGGTCACTGCTGCACCTGGCTGGCACTGAAGGCAGGTGTTCGATTTGCCTTCACTATGGAATGGTCACACACCTTCAGTATCTGTGCTGTTTCCACCAGAAAGGTAGATATGGAACACACTCTCCCTAAGAACATTGTGTGTATATAAGATTTTTTTTATTTTTTTTTTAAATTTAATGTATCTTTATTGTTGAAAGTATTACACATATCTCCCCTCCCCGCCCCCCTCTCCCCCCTATTCATTCCCTAAATAGGTTAGTCTTGCTCTACGTTTTTCATAAACAGCCTTTTCCAGTATTAATTCCCTCCCCTGGGGACATACCTCCAAGCCTTTTTCAAAATCCCCAATATCATTTATTCTAAAGGCTTGTATGGCTGAGAATGGCTGTTCGTGTCTTGAACCCTGCTGTACCATTAAAGGCCAAGCTAGTGTCCACTCACTTTTCTCATCCTATATAATAAAAGGGCAATATGAAAATTGACCCTAAAGGCGGAACGACCAGGAACGACCGGTCACTATGACGCGCACTGACCACCAGGGGGCAGATGCTCAAAGCAGGAGCTTCCCCCTGGTAGTCAGTGCGCTTCCACAGGGGGTGCGCTGCTCAGCCAGAAGCCAGCTCATGGCTGGCCAACGCAGCAGCGGTGGCGGGAGCCTCTCCCACCTCCGCAGCAGTCAGTCAGACATCCCTCGAGGGCTCCCGGACTGGACTGTGAGAGAGTGCAGGCCAGGCTGAGGGACTCCCCTTCCCTGCAAGTGCATGCATTTTCATGTACCGGGCCTCTAGTTAATCTATAACATAGTCTTGTAGATGAACTAAAATGCCTTTTGTTCCTTCAGTAGTTGTATTCCAATGGGTAAGATTTAAAACGGACTCCTTACTTTGTACCAAAGTAAGGCACACAGGTTTCTCTGTACATGTTCCACTGGACCCCATCTGTACCTAGATTCTGCTCTTTCCTTCCTCCTATGTAGTACTTCATTCTCGTTTTCCTGTTCATTTATATCCTCTCACAATGTTTCTCCATCATCTCATGTTTTTTTCTTTTTCCCCACTTGCCTGATTTATTTCCTATTCCTCATTGACCTCTACCAGGTATGGTTTCTTCTCCCTCCAATCCTCTTGTCAGTACCATAATACCATTCTTCTACTAGAGAGGTTTTTAAACAGTATATCCTCACTTTCTGTATGTGAGTCTATGTGCATATGCACGCATATGGATGCATGCCTTAGTCCAGTCAGGCTGCTATAACAAAAATACAGTACAGGGTGGCTTAAACAACAAGCTTTTTTTTTTTTTTCAGGCTAGGAAGCTCGAGATCAAGGCACTGGCACAGTTGGTGTCTGGCCAGGGTTCTCTTCCTGGTTCACAGACAGCAGTTTTCTCGCTCTGTCCTCACAGGACAGAAGGGTCTAGAGAGCTCTCTGGGATCTCTTTTATAAGGGCATTGATCTCATTCATGAGTTCTATGCCCTCGTGTCACACTCATCTCCTGAAGGCCCCACTTCCCAATGCTATCCTCTTTGGGGTTAAGATTTTAACATACGAATTGGGGGTGGGGGCAGACATTCAGTCTAAAGCAGTGCAGGTGTATTGAGAATGGACATGATGGGGAGCACAGATCTTGATGGTGATGGTCATTGAGGCAGAAATCTACCTCATGATTTTGATAAGTGAGATTAGTTGTGTACTCTTGCCCAAAATAATCCAATGGACCTATGATAGCAGGTAATAATAAAGAGGGATTCCTTTCAGCTTTATCTCAGAATCTTTAAACATTCAGTGAAATGTGTATCTGTCCTGCCAAGCCTCTTCAATACAGAATATTTTGGATTATTTAAAATACATAATTTATTCAAGTAGTGATTACTTCATGATTTCTGTATGAGAAATTTTATATTATCTTGCTCTCATTTTCTAGTTTCTCTTTATTTGGGTAACAGCATTACCTACCTGATCTGTCATGTACATTTTCAATCAGGCTCCCTGAGGTGGTTGCAGTGATGAATAAAAGAATCTGTGCATTTGTACTACACAGCCCTTGCTGATTTAATGAGAGCCATGCTAGGGGGACTAAATCAAGGCTCTCATTTCTGAAAGGCTTTGATTTTCAGACATTCAAACCAATTATCATGTTGTTGTTGACAAGACAATGAAAATATCCAAGATAATGTGGTCAAATTTATCTTTTACTGGAAGGAGAGGACTAATATGGACCAAGATATTGTATTAATTTTTAAAGGGTAAAAAATATTAGTATATGGAGGAAAAAATAAAGGAGAAAACCTTTTTGCTTCCATTGGAAATAAAACATATCTATACTTTGATTTTTTTTTTTATTTTATTCAAACTCAACTTGGTGAAACTCAGCAGGGTAGTGCTAGGGACATTCTCCAATTTCCTGTTCTTATTCTTCAGAAGCATATTAAGCTTTCTGAAACATCAATCAGAAGACAGAGAATTGATTTTTTTTTTTTAAGTAAAAACAGAATGTATTGCCTTTTATACTTCCTGTGTTGTTGTTTTTTCTCTCCTACCTACTACCTACTGTTCTGTTTCTTTTTTCTTTCTCTTGTTAGATTCCACAATCACTAAATACATCCGGCTTACTGATACTCTCGCTTCTCACTCCAAGATTTAATATTGAGATCCCTATGTAGTTACAATCTGGTCATTTATTCATTTATTCAGTCAGTTTGTTCTTCATCAAATATATGAGTAGGTATGGTAGGTGGGATGTTAATATCAAATTTTTACTTACATCATTTGTATGCTTTTGTGCAGTAAAGCCCAACCATTTTATGATACGGTAGGCATATAATAGACACCACTACAAAACCATTTCTTACCATGGCAAGTTGCCAAAAGATAACAACTATGAAAGCTACAGTTTAGGAGAAATTCAGTGGAGTTTGAGAAATAAAGGAGTGATAATATTGTTTGCTGGACTCAGCTGTCCTTCTTCCCCTGAAAGCTGGTCTACAAGTTTGCTTCTAGGAAATGACATGGGGTCCACAGCTTCAAGATTAATTTCAGTTCCTGGTGGGCTTCTTTTGTCATGAGCTCAGGTGAGCTGGGAGCGAGAGCGTATACTGAGTGTCAGGTGTGTGAGTAGCGAATCAAAGCAATGAATTAAAAAATGAGTTATGCCTTGAACCACTTACTGAGATGGTATACTGACAGGATCAGTGCTTCCTCTGATTTTAGAATTTAAAATCTAAAATCTAGAATCTAAAATCGGAGGAAGCACTGATCCTGTCAGTTCCATTTCCCCTCATGGATTGGTGCATTAGTCTAGAATCAGGTAGACCAGCACATCACACTATTGAGGAAGCTCCAAACAAAAGGTTCCAGAGTTTGTAAAACTTCTGGAACCTTAATCTTGGATTCCTATTCTCCAAAACTGTAAAGAAAAACTTTCTATTGTTTAAGCCACCCAGTCTATTTTGTTATGATAACCCAAGCTGATTAAGGGCACTGTGGTAATAATAATAAAAAAAAGGTACAGCCATCCTGGAAACCATTTTGGCAATCTATAATAATAAAAGTGTTATATGCTAATTAGACTGGACAGCCAAATGACCTCCCTGACATCCTTTCAGATGACCTTCCAGACGAAGCCGGGGCTGTGAGGTCCGAGCCCCTTGCACAAATTTTGTGCATCAGGCCTCTAGTTTTTTTATAAATTTAAACATATTCTTACCACATGGTCCAGCAATCCCACTCTTTGCTATTTACACCCTAGAGACATACAAAAAAGTAGTACATACAAAAAAACTCTGTATATAAATGTTCATAGCAGCTCTATTCATACTGGTCCAAAGTTTCATACTGGTCCAAAGCTTGAAATGTACTTCAAATGCTAAATGAGTAAACAAACTGTGGGACATGAATACAATTGATTATTATTAGGCACTTAAAAGGAATGTACTATCAATACACAATGACATGAATGAATTAAAGACATAATGCTGAGTGAAAGAAGCCAGTTTCAACAGGCTATGTACTATATGACATTCTGGAAGAGTCAACATTATAGTGATAGGAAATCGATTAGTGATTATAGGGCTTAAGTATGGAATGGGTGAGGCTATAAAGAGGCATTATAGGGATGTTTTGGGGGTGATAGAACTGTTTCGTATCTTCAATGTGATGATAGTTTTAGTAATCTGTATATGAGCTACAATTCCTAGACCCTACACCCCCAAAGTAAATGGATTTCACTTTATGTTAGCTATAAAAATTAAAGTAACTCCACTATTAAAAAAGCTGTGATAACCCTGGCTGGGTGGCTCATTTGGTTGGAGCATCATCCATGCATCTATAGGTTGTAGGTTCAATTCCTAGTCAAGGCACATGCAGGAGGTAACCAATTGATGTTTCTCTTTCATCTCTCTCTCTCTCTTTCTCTCCTATTTCCTTCCTCTCTCTAAACATAACCTCGGTGAGGATTTTTTAAAAGTGTGATAAATATTACTAGTACTTACCAATATCTTATTCTCCCATCCTTTGGGGCATGATAATAATACTTTCCCTTCCCTTGTGGTTACACGGTGCCATGTGGTCAATGAGTTATGCATGGAAGTGACAGATATTGTTTTCAGGAAAAACATAAAGGTTTGGAGAGAGATCTCCAGGTGTTCTGAGAAAGGCTGCACATTCCAGATTGTGCAATTTTAACATAGTAGAGCCTTCCTCAGTCTGGGTACCTGACTGACTGTAGACCAGAGATATCCCACCTCCAACCCTGCCACCCATTGTAAATTTAACATGAGAGTAGAACAAACTAATGTTATGCCACTGAATAATCCTGCCTTATAAAGAAATTAGTAATACACTTTGAGTGCTTTTGTAACGAAAACCTAAAACATGTCACATTAGTTGGCATGTGTCAGCAGCAAAGAAAATAACATCAGAGGCTGCAATGACAAAACATTAAACAAATATGAGGCCTATTATATATAACTCATAAGGAAGACAATATTTCTAATGTGTTTGTGGTTCTCAACCAGGGCAATTTTTGCCCCTAAGGGAACACTGGCAATATCTGCAGACATTTTTTTATCAGAACGGGGAGAGTGCTAGTGACAAGAGGCCAAGGATGCTGCTAAGTTTCCTACAATGCACAGGTGAACCCCCCACAACCAAGAATTTCCCAGCCCAAATGTCAATGATGCTCTGGTTGAGAGACTCTGGTCCTGAGTCATTGGAAAAAAGACTGGTTGTTACTGCCTATATTTAAGATACTGCAAAATAAAGAGGAAAAATGACTGATTTGCAAGCAGACATGATGGAGAAAAAAGATTCCAGCAATCAGGTTTTTGTAATATTGGAAGGCCAACTGTTTTTTTTTAAAAAACAAACAAACAGGAAGAGATAAAATTGAGAAAGGCAAGTTAAAGCTGAGACTTGTGGGAAAGGTTAGACTAAGAGTTTGGCTTTCACACATCTAATGTTGAGAACTCTTTTTTTTTTTTTCTTCTTTTTTTGAGCAAAAGCAAAGTTTTATTACATAAAAGCTCCCTGCTGCAGAGAGGGGACCCAAATGGGTTGCCATAATGTTGAGAACTCTTAATGCATAAAGTAGCCACAGGTGAAAAATCAGACTTATGGATACAACACCCAGTAAAATCTGACAGTGGGTAAAGAAACACAGAAAAAAGATAAGATTAAGGGCAAATATTTTCCTCAAAAGGCCACTATCTAATATTGAGAGATAAAAAGCCAAAACATCTATGAAAAATATCTCAAAAACAAACAAACACAACAACAAAAAAAAAACAAAACCTGTGGTTGTAGTTTTTGGAATTTGGAAAGGAGAAGAATAAAAATAATCTGATAAATTTTGTGAGATTTGTAGTTCAAATAAGTTAAAACCTGGAAAAAAAAATCGTATGGCCTGTATTTAAAACAAGTATTGGTTCTCAAACTCCCTTAAACAGGAAGTGTAAGTGTACTGAAAAGGTTGTACAGCCCCAAAGGTGGGCATATTACTCAATGCAAACTTCTGAAATGGCCAAGAAGAATAAGAGCAAATACAAAGTAACTTGTATTTTTATTTTGAAAGCTCCAGAGCAAAGCAAGCCACGTGCACACCCAACTTAAGGACTGTTGTGAATCCCTCAGAAACCTGAGGGCTTGAGTTCAATGTTATCACTACATGAACCTGAGTTGCATCAAAAGAGGAGAAAGGGGTCTCCTGGGGGTCTTGCATCTTTCCTCCTGCTGTGATGACTAATGAGCCTGTGTGTCCCAGGTATTGCAGCCATGAGATGATGGATCCTCCAATAGTCTGGATCCCTTGGTGACTACTATATGGAGCAGAGACCACCCTGATCATGGCCCCTGCCAACCACTATAGACATATAGCATGATTAATGTCCTGACTAATGTATACTTCCATCTTCATTTTGGTAAACTGAGAATCACCTTGGCCAATTGCACCATAATGACACCACAAAGGAGAGGGAGCCAATGAAACTAGCATATCACTGAAATGAGAGTCCAATTAAGTCACCTGAGGGTGACACACACAAATATCCAATCAAAATAATGTTATAGTTTCCTTGTGCCATAACACTAATTGTTCTATTAAAATGTATGGCCTTGCATACACAGTTCATCCTGAACCATTTTCACGACAAGCCAAAACTTAGAGTCATTTTTCCCCATGAGGTAGCTTGAAGAG
The DNA here is from genome assembly GCF_027574615.1 of Eptesicus fuscus. NCBI lineage: Eukaryota > Metazoa > Chordata > Mammalia > Chiroptera > Vespertilionidae > Eptesicus > Eptesicus fuscus. The sequence continues at coordinate 43,110,892 of NC_072480.1, read as the reverse complement.
AGTAATTCATGGTCTATGCCACTATTCACCATGTATGTCCACATTTTCATGTTTACATTAAACCGAATATTTACCAGAAAGCTCTGCTAGTAGATGAGTTTTGTACTTCTGCTCTTTCACCTGTGTTAGTTCTTCTTTAAGTCATGGAGTTGGGTATGAGGGGAGATTGACAATCAGCACTCTTTCTGGTAAATATTTCCACTAGGTTGATGTGAGGAAATGTATTTTTTTTTTCTACTGCTGCATCTGGGACTGTTTATTAGTTTCATTTTGATAGATGGAGAGAAGATGAACAAATCATGGGATTTATTTTTCAGGGCATATTTGATAGAATCAGAGACCTTTTACCCTTCTATATACTGCCTGGAAAAGTCAAATCAGACCAACATAATATGATTTGCTTTCCTCAGACTTTGTTAAAGAAGCCAGGTTTGATAGATAAAACTGGATCGAGTTGCTTTTTTTTTTTTCATGAAACACGGATTTAAGACAAATTCATAGATCAAAGGCTACATGAAATATAACATATCTGATTTTTCTTCTTGAGAGATTTTCCGTTACGGTATAGATAATGTATACAGTCCACATAAAATACATGAAATCTTGACAAGTTAACTCAACAAGGCAGCATCCTCGAAAGATTTATCCAGTCTCTAAGATTTATTCACTGGAAATAACTATCCCACTGTTAAGAATTGAAAGAACAGGTAACAAAGTCACGTTTTGAAAGCATATCTCTAAACTGCCTCTTTGCTGTCCCTGAGTTCCAAAATTGGAGAGTTGAGATTAAAGACCTGTAAGTCTCTACTGGTGGCCTAATAACAGTTACTCATTTGAAAATATGATAAAATTGGTGGCTACCAGAGTAGGGAACTCAATAGTTAGGGAACAAAGTGAGTGGATAACATTTTCCCTGTCCATGTGTTGATAGCTTTAGAATTTTTAATTATTTAAATATATTATCTAAACAAAAATTAACACACAATAAAAATTTTAAAAAGAATGAAATAAAAGCCAATCAAAACATATTAAATGCTATTCAGAGGGGCACTGAGCATTGCCCAACACTGCGTACAGTCCCCTGAATGCTCTTGTTCATTCTGCACTTGCCAAAATCCTCCTGGCTGAGACCTTGTTTAGATGAATAACTTTAGTTATGAAGCTAAGTAAAAATGGGAGGCCCAGAGCCCACAGAATATGGGTCTCTCTCCACTCTATCATGCCATCTCCTCTTTTTCAGTCTTCCTTCTTCCCCTAATTCTTCTCTCTTCTCCATCTATTTTATAGCATTAACAGTTCACACTTATTAATGCTTACTATGTACCAGGCACTGTTCCAAATGCTAATATTAAATATTTAGATCTCAGTAGCAGCAAGGACAATTGTAGGAAAATTAAGCAACATGCCTGAGCTCATACAACTAGTAAATTACAAAGCTAGAATTTGAAAATGGGCCTTCTGCTCAGAGTGTTTGCACTTAACCATTATGCTATGCTGCCTCTTGCAAGTTAATCTTATCAACTGGTTCTTTTGTTCACAAATATCATACTCAATAGATGCACTTTTCCAAGAAAAAAGTAAATAGGCAGTTTTTCTTTTACTAATGTTTGTTTCCATGGCATAAGAAAATTCTTCCAGAATACTTTATATTTCCCCTTTTAAACCTCAGAAAGAGGAAAAATGGAAAGGAAAGGACTGGTGCAACAGAGGAAGATGGATGGAGTGAAAGTGGGTTGGTGAAGGAGTTGGGAGAATGAATCCTATTCTCTTACTTGGCAGTGCCAACCCATTGGGAAAATCCTAAAAAGGAGATTTCAAATATATATATATATATATATATATATATATATATATATATATACAAGAGGCCCAGTGCATGAAAATTCATGCACTGGAGGGGGGTCCTTCAGTCCGGCCTGCCCCCTCTCACAGTCTTGGAGCCCTCAGGGGTGGGAGGCGACCCCGCTATCAGGAGAAGGCAACACCCCATCACACCTCTGCTGCTGCCACTGCTGGCAGTGCAAGCCTAGGCCAGCCCTGGTTACCTGAGCCTTGGGCAGCCCTAGGCAGCTACCATTGAGGCTTTTCTGCACCTTGGGCTGGCCGTGGGCGGCTGGGGGCTTAGGGGACAGGGGACTCTGGAGGCAGGCACGTGGAGCAGCCAGGCCCACCTGGGGGCGGGCCCAGCCTTGCCGTGTGCCTGCCGCCCTGGCAGAGCTGAGGGGACTGGGTGCCACCATCTTGTGGCTGTGGGTGCCGCCATATTTGAGGGCGTGACAGTCAATTAGCATACTCCCTCCTTATTGGCTGTGGGTGCCGCCATCTTTGTGATGGTATGAGGGTCAATTAGCATATTCCCTCTTTATTAGATAGGATGGAGGAGGAGGGTAAAGGGGAAGAATGGGAGATAAATATAACACTATCAAGAATGAAAACATATTTTTTTAAAAAAAACCATATATATATGTGTGTGTGTGTGTGTGCAAAAGTAGGTTTACAGTTGTTCGTGTGGAAAAAGTCATGCAGGTTTGATTATTACAATAGCTTTATGAACTCAAAAGAATGTCACAATGTAACTGTAAGCCTACTTTTGCCAACACATATATATAGCTAACTACTCAACCATCTCAAAATTGGTCTGTCTTAAGGAACATTGTGTTGCCTTTCATGGAGGCTAGAAAAGTTGTCAGGGTGCTATAAGAGGAATTTATGGCATAAATGTTGGGGATAATGACCCTGGAACTGATTCCACTATGAGATTTAAAAATAATTCTATAATTCTTATGGTATATGTTCTCTCTTTTAGAATCCCACGTCTTCAGTCCATTTTCTCATTGCTTGTCCTGATCTAGTTCAAGATAGTGCTAAACTGAGTGATTAATTAGGTACAGGAATCTCTGACATTAGTCCCATCATTTATAATTCTCAAAATATTGTGATACTATTCAGAGGTCGTTCATGCTCTACACGTTTATTGACATATTATAACTAGATTCAATTATCTTTGTGCTTCAAAGAGACACTATTTCACTATTCTAAAGTAGCATTTATGGGTTTAAAATAAATTATAGCTTCTCATTATATGGCCACAAAATGCTTGTACAAATTCAGACTTTAATCATAATGCTGTACATAATCAGACAACACTAGAAGAGAAACAGTAGCTGATAACTTCTAAAGTAGCACTTTAAACTGTAACAAGTTTTTAAAATGCACAGACTTCAATTATAACATTATACTATAAACCCTTAATTATTTTCCAAAGGGATGAAGGCTGAAAACTATCAAGTAGCTGAAACTACTTATCAAATTATTTTTGTGTAGTTGAAGAAACTAAAAAGGAAAACGATTTCTTCTCTCTTTTTTTAATTGATAGGAGAGAGAGAAAGAGAAACATTGATCAGCTGCCTCCCACATGCACCCCTTACCAGGAATCATACTGCAGCTGGGGTATGTGTCCTGACTAGGAATTGAACCTGCCACTTTTCTGGTGTACCAGATGACTCACATGGGCCAGGGCAATTTCTTCTATTTTTATGAAAAAAAAAAATCACAGTGTAGTAGATTACCTTGATAGACACTTTATTTATAGATCTTTTCATCTTTGTTTTACTTTGTTATTTTTGTTTGTCAGCACCTAATAAATATTTGTTGAATTATATAACCAAAATTATCTCAACTATATCTAAGAAATGCTGTCATATAAACTAGTAGAAATTAGTCTAAATTATAATATACAATGGATGAATCAGGGCATTATTATTCAGTTTGCAGAAGAATTCTTTTTCAACAAGATTCTTTGAAAGATCAAAAACCCTTCTTAATTTTAATGTAGAATTCCAGCTACTTTTCATTTACATCCAACATTTCCAGGGCACTATCTTGGAAGATAAAGCATTGGGGGTTCAGTAATTTGCAGATTCAAACTAGCATTGGGACTTAGATTTTATAATTACCCAAAAGAATTTTTTTCTTATTTTTAGCTCTGCATTGTGTTTTTTTGTGTGTGTGTGTGTGTGGTGTTTTTTTTTTTTTTTTCATTTTTGTCAGAAATGATACCATATGACAGCATCTTAATTTCAATCTTGCTGCCAAACCTGGAATCAGTTGGATGGCCTACATCATCAAAATTTATTCCTATGGAAGGACCCACTGTTTTGTTTTTTTACCTCTTTAGGTCCCAATTACAACTTGATTCATGTTCTTTTGGAGTTGGGACACTGGGAATGATGTTACCATTATGTAAACCAGCCCATCAGGGGAAGCTGGCCTGCTTTTCAACTTTTTTTTTTTTTTTGGGGGGGGGGGGGGATGGCAGGCTAGTAAGAGCAAAATAAATATGACTTGAATACTGAAAACAGAGTTTTAGTAGAGCTGTTACCAACAAAGTGTTCTTCTCATGAAAGTCATCACAAAAATTCTTCCAAAAATGAAAATTTTAACTATTTACCTTACATTCATCCTTTGCAATATTTTACATTTCAAAGGCTCTATATACATGTTCTGTATGTCTCCATTCATCTTTTCTTTAGGTGAAAAATGAGGCAAGTTAACTTTTCAAAACAAATGTGCAAAATGTTGGAAAGCATATGCTTCAATTAAATATGACTCAAAGTAGATTTTTATAGCCATTAACTGAGTACTGGAGCCATTAAGCATTTTATGTTTCCTTTGCTCATTATCCTATAATTCATTGTTCTAGTTTGTATGTGCAAATTACTGAATCCTGGTTTAAATATTTACTTTTTTATTCATTGTTAATTTAATCCACCTCCACTCTTTTGTATGTATATTCTACATATACATACTTTGCATGTATAAATATATACATATGCTTATATACATACAAACTATGTATATATATATATATATATATATATATATATATATATATATATAATCCTATCTAATAAAAGAGTAATATGGAAATTAACCATCACTCCGCTACACCCACAAGCCACGCCCACCAGCCAATCAGGAGCGAGTATGCAAATTAACCCCAACCAAGAAGACTGTGGCCACGGAGAGAGCAGGAGGCTTGGGTTTCCCCGATGATGGAGGAAGCCAAGCTTCTACAGCACTGGCCAGCCGTGAACTCTGCTACAAAGTTTCAATTATAGAAGATAAATAAATCCCAACAAAAATGGCTGCAGCCAGGCCATGGAGCTGGAGAGAGCAGGAGGCTTGAGTTACCCCCAGCGATGGAGGAAGCCAAGCTTTCTGCACACCCTGGCTGGCCCAGACGTCCACTCAAGGCTACAAAGTTTCAATTATAGAAGATAAATCCCAGATACCAGGGCCTCCACTTGGGTCACTGGAGGGCGTGGCCAGCCTGCAAACCACCACAGGCCCCTCACCCAGGCCACCCCACGCCCCAAGGAAACCCCCACCCTGATCCGGGAAACCCTTCAGGGCAATCCAGCTGGCCCCCACCCACACACCACACCTCTATCCTATCTAATAAAAGAGTAATATGCAAATTGACTATCACTCCAACACACAAGATGGTTGCCCCTATGTGGTCAAAGATCCTGCCCCCATGTGGACACAAGATGGCCACCACAAGATGGCCAGCAGGGGAGGGCAGTTGGGAGGGACCAGGCCTGAAAGGGAGGGCGGTTGTGGGTGATCAGACCAGCAGGGGAGGGCAGTTAAGGGTGACCAGGCCGGCAGAGGAGGGAAGTTGGGGGCGACCAGGCCTGCAGGGAAGGGCAGTTGGGGGGGACCCAGGCCTGCAGGGGAGAGCAGTTGGGGGGGACCAGGCCATCTGGTGTAGGGCAGTTAGGGGCAAACAGGCTGGCAGGGGAGCAGTTAGGCATTAATAAGGCTGGCAGGGGAGTGGTTAGGGGATGATCAGGCTGGCAGGCCGAAGTGGTTAGGGGAAATCAGGAAGGCAGGCCGGTGAGCAGTTGGGAGCCAGCAATCCTGGATTATGAGAGGGATGTCTGACTGCCTGTTTAGGCCTGATCCTACTGGGATGGGGCTTAAACGGGCAGTCGGACATCCCTTGAGGGGTCCCAGATTGGAGAGGGTGCAGGCTGGGTTGAGGGACACCCCCCCCCCAGTGCACGAATTTTGTGCACCGGGCCTCTATTATGTATATAAAATACTAGAGGCCCGGTGCACAAAATTCATGCATGGGAGGGGGATCCCCTCAGCCTAGCCTGCACTCTCTCCAATCTGGGAGCCCTCAGACATCCCTCTCACAATCCGGGATTGCTGGCTCCTAACTGCTCACCTGCCTGCCTGCTTGATCACCCCTAACTGCCCCCCCGCCAGCCTGATCACCCTTAACCACCTCTGCCTGCCAGCCTGGTTGACCCTTACTGCCCCTTCCCCCACTGGCCTCGTCACCCCCAACTGCCCCTCTTTGTGCCCTGGTCGCCCCTAAATGACCCCCCCTGCTGGCCTCGTCACCCCCAACTGCCCCCCTCTTCTGGCCTGGTCACCCCTAACTGACCCCCCTGCTGTCCTGGTTGCCCCCAACTGCCCTCCCTGCCATCCTCGTGATCCCAGGCAGCCTGCTCTTCAGTCGTTTGGTCGTCCCTCCTTCACTAACTCCCCTGCTGGCTTTGTTGTCCCACGCAGCCTGCTATTCAGTCGTCCATTTGTTGTTTTGGTCATGACGGCTCCTGGCTTTTTATATATTAGGATATTTTTGAAAAAGAGTGCTTGTTCTTTATTTAAGCATCTATAATCTTACACTTAAAAGGAAAATATTTTCTTTACAAAATAAACATTTGTTCCTGATTTTTCTACATTGCCCAAGGAAAACACTACATTATAGGTATGCCAAAAAGAAAATGAGCTTTAGGAAATAATCTATTCCATGTTAGGCTTTCAATATCTTTATCCTCTGAGCATGAAAGCCATTAACATCTACTTTGGTAAATTTTACTCTTATTTTATATCCTATATAATAAAGAGGTAATATGCAAATTGACACTCACGCCCTTGCATCACAAGATGGCTGCCCCACATCATCACAAGATGGCCGCCTACATATTGTCACAAGATGGCCACCACAAGATGGCCACCCCCACATTATCACAAGATAGCTGCCCCACATTGTCACAAGATGGCTGCCCCCACATTGTCACAAGATGGCCAGCAGAGAGGGCAGTTGGGGGGACCAGGTCTGCAGGGGAGGGCAGTTGGGACAACCAGGCCTGCAGGGGAGGGCAGTTGGGGGTAATGGGGCCGGCAGGGGAGCAGTTAGGTGTCAATCATGCCAACAGGGGAGCGGTTAGGTGTCAATCAGGCTGGCAGGGGAGCGGTTATGGGCAATCAGCAGTCCCAGATTGTGAGAGGGATGTCGGACATCCCCTGAGGGGTCCCAGATTGGAGAGGGTGCAGGCTGGGCTGAGGGACACCCCCACCCCAGTGCACAAATTTCGGGCACCGGGCCTCTAGTCCTACCTAATAAAATAGTAATATGCAAATTGACCGCACCTTTGCTAAGCCCAAGCCACGCCCACCAGTCAATCAGGGCGAGTATGCAAATTGCCCAACAAACATGGCTGTTAATTTGCATATGCTGAGGGAGGGAGGAGTGAAGACTGAAGACAACTTACAAGGAAGAGGAAGGAAAAGCAGAAAGCAAGGTGGCTGCCAGAGGGAAAGCCCGGGTGGGGCAGAGCGGGGCGGAGCGGGGCAGGTGGCAGTGGCATGCGGGTGCAGCCGTAGAGGCCGCTTTCAAGATTCTTCCTGCAAATGGGCTACTAGTGTATTATAATCATAGAGTTGGTTTGTGAGGAGTTTATGTCCTGCATACAATGTAACTCACAACAGCATCATAATTCTCAGAGAGCTAGAGACCATACAATATGAAATGGAATCAGACGAATCCTTCTGGTTTACAGATATCTGAAGTCCCTGTCAGTGTAATCTTGAAGGAAAGATTTCTGAAAACAATGAGCCCATCATTATTCTAACTTAGTCACAAGTTTTATATTTGATTTGACATATTTCAGATAGAGTTGTGGCTGAGAATCCATCTCAATGTTACATCCCACCTCTTGCAACAACTAAGTAATGCCTTGACTTAAGCATAGGTTCACCTCATGGCATCTCACTTCTCACTTTTGAATTCCTATTCCCTTCATAGATATTGCCTTTTATTTTGTGACTTCTCCACCATTTACTAGTTTGTTAGCTCATTTATTTATCTAACAAACAATTCCGGGACTTTGGCTCGGTGCTTGACATTGTAAAGGATGTGATAATGAGAATGAAGGTCTAAAGAGGTGATAAATTGAAGGTCTGGTGGTGAATAAGCTCAAAATGCTGAACTTATGGAATCAAGACTAGCCGATAAGCAGCACCACTCAAAGTGTGGACTATGAAATGGTGCACAACAGAACTTGAAAATAAACTCTTAGAAACTGTTATAGCAATTTGACATGGCTCTGATGTTATCAGTTGACTCATCGTGTTGAACAGAATATAGACCAGTTTGGTGTGGTTGAGTCACTTGTTACACATGGTAAGACTGCATGTAAGCCCTCAATCAATGAATCTTCATAGATAGTTTGCAAAGCACTGGCCTATAAGAAATATATAACAACCTTCAGACTACAAACTTTCTATTATTTTCAATTAATCCAAGTTCCCTAATGACTTTTAAAAATTGATCTGATGTTTAGAGATCTGGAGAAATTGAGTAGACTACATAGAAAGAAAGATGCTAGCAGTTTTTGCCATTTTACCAACAATTAATTTCATTGTGTTGGCATATCCTCCTAGAGCCACTATAATCACAACTTTTTAAATAATAGTAACTAAGAATAAAAGACTACTTTAGAGTCAATGTGTTTTAGATAACTCTAGATCTATGAATGTGTATATTTTCATGTGAATAATTAGACAAACCATAATAAGAGCATATGTTTACATTTGATTTGTAGTCAAAAGTTTTGATGAAAAATTATCAGTATTTTTTTTATCCTCACCTGAGGATATTTTTTCCATTGATTTTTAGAGAGAGTAGAAGGGAGGGAGGAGGGGAAGAGAGAGAGGGAGAGAGAGAGAGATGTGAAGAGACACATCACTTGGTTGCCTGCCTGCCCAGCACTGGGGATCAAACCTGCAACCAAGGTAGATGTCTTTGACCTGGAATAAAACCTGAAACCCTTCCATCCATAGGACAACTCTCTAACCACTGAGCAAAACTGTCCAGGGCTATCAGGACATTCTTGATTCAAATGGTGACAAGAATCAACATTTATAGTGAGTATTTGTCAATTTTTTTTTTTTGAGGGACAGGGTTCAAATATTTTGCTCTTATAAAGGTAAAATTTTTCAGTGTCATCACTTAGTCCTCATATTCTTTAATGACCTCAGGTATAAGAACACACAAATGTGGAAATTTTATGTTCAATATGCTTTTAATGTAAAATTTATGAGATTAAGAAGAAGGTATTTCTTTCATTTAATCTACAAAACTGTTGAGGGTCTGCTATTGGCAAGTTGTTATAGACAGCCTTGGGGGAAATATACAGAAGTTTTTGTTCCTAGTCCACAAAAGCTCAAAAGTCTCTTGTGAGAGAAGACACATATAAATAATGACAACTCAACATGACAGGTATTATGATGAAATGTATACAGAATGCTACCTACAGGCAATTGTTGCTTTATAGGTCAGGTGAAACTGTAAAAATGACTGTGCAAGCTGAAATTTTGCAAAGCAATCTTAATAATCAATAGGAAAAAATTATGATTTTTCTATAACCTTTAATTTTTTCTCAAAACATTTAAGTTGTTTTATTACTGGTTATAAACATACAGATAAAAGAAAAACTAGCAAAATCAGTATTTATTTAGCACACTGTAATTTTAAATATTAGAAATTTTGACAACTAAAATGTTTTTCATCTAATTGTAAAATTTTTGTTCATAATAGTTTTAACAGTAGCTTTCCTTCTTATCGCTAGGGAGCAAGCATCTTTTGTATGCATTGACTCATTACCATAGTCCCTTCTAAGTGTGAATCAGCTTCTAACACTTTACCCTTTATACTTTTGATGCTACAAAATTTCTTGAGGAAGTCTCTCAATATGTAGTGGGGTTTTTCCCCATTGTCACTTCTTTAGGGTCATCTTTCTCCTTTCACACAATCACTTTTCTCACTTACATTAAGTTCACCTTCATTAAATTCCTCAGCAGCACATCTACAGTGTCTCAATCCGTAGCAGTGCTAAACATTTCCTTAATCAGCTATTTCTCCTCTAATTCTATTTATGCTTAATTCCAATTTCACTTCCAGCATTTCGCTATTCATATCTTTGCTATTTTTCATCATTGATGGCCTATTCCTTTTTCATTATCCATTTTGTAAAAGATCATATGGGATTATCACTGGGAGGCATCACAACTATATGCTTTGCAGTCGTTACATGAACTGAATAACAGATGTGTCATGACCAATCACCAACCACTTTTAAAAGAAGGGAGATGATTGGTCACTGATCATGATGCGCATATGTTATTTAAGTAATGATTTTGTGCACTGAAGAACTAGCAACAAAATGTTATACTTTTGTTATGGCAACAAAACTTTACACAACTAATCATATTTTGTATAACCTGGTAACTGAAATTTGAATTTTGTTGGTGAGAAACTGATGCTATTTAACTAAATCATGGTAAATGAATTCAAACATAATGAAATGATTAAAATCAAGGAATTCTTGTGTAAAAATACATGGAGATCTTTAAAAATCAATTGATAGAAGAATAGTGCATCCAGTCTAATAAGCTGTAGGGGGCAAATAGGGGTCATGCAGAATCTAGAGAGATGAGGCTTGAAACAAAATAGTAAAGGTCCTTTGGCATAAAATGCCCACGTAACCATCACTGCTCTGCCTGGAAAGAAACGGCCCGTAACTTCAATCCTACCTTATCCAGTTCCTTCCCTATTTTCACCAAAATTTACCCAGACATCAAAACTGCAGTGCATAAGTCACCCTTTATATTCCTTCATTTTAACCTGGTCTTTCTGCCGGGTCTGAAAATGTGGGCTAACACTTACTCCTCCATGCCAGCTAGTAGCTTCCTCTTACAGCCAGCTGGGAATAATAGCAGGAGCCAACTCGCAGCTGGCTCAACATTGTCTGTGATGGGAACGTTTTTGTTTCTCCCCCATGCAATGGGAATCAGGACACTGGCAATAAGCGTGGTCATCAATATCTGACTCTGGCCATACAGTGGAATGCTGAAATGCGCAGAGGACTCCGTCAGCTGTGTGCTTCGGTTCCTATTCCATCTATTACTTTGTTTGAGCAACTCCTTTCACTTCTCTGGACCAAATTTCCATAATTATAAAAAGATGTCAGACCTCTCAGATATATTTCTGTAAAGGCTATGATTAACTCTGGTTTATCATGTGTTTTCTCAAAGATTATACTTCATTTACAGCCATGCAACAAGAGGGGGAAAAGAAATTACAAAGCCAAATAGAACACCTGCTCTTAGGAGCTATTTAATATCTATTTTCAGAAGCAATGGCTCTTTCTCCAGAAAAATCTTGCAGAGTTTTTGTAGTTTTCCTTTTTTTCAACAGCTACCAGCAGCTAATGATCTACATTCAGCATGAGTTGTTGATTTCTAATTTCCTTTAGCAATTTCCTAGCAAGGTAGTGCAATCATAGCTTCCCACTACAAACTCTACTTCTGTTCTTTTCACAGAAGAGAACATGGGATGTGGACCGAAATAATATTTTCCCCACTTAGTGTTAAATAGCTTAATTGTGAGATAAATATGTATATACACACATTTAAATAGATACAAACAGACACAACTAAGTAGCAGAGCAAAAGAAACAGCAACAATTTAAAATAAAAATAAGGATTGAAATTTTCCAAAGAAAGTGAGAAAAGAAATTCAAGTAAGTGAGACACATGAGCAAAGTTAACTTGGCCAATCTGTAGGAGAGGGAAATTGAAGGTGGGAGTGGTGATGTGTGCATAAGGACTAGAGATGGTTATTTAAAAGCTGTCCTTTGCATTATCTGTAGTCCACTGTTTTACCATTATATTAGGTGTCGAGGTTGGCATTATCCTTGACTAAGTCTACGTACTTGTTTAATGCACCTTAAAAATACAAGGGAAAGAGGGAATCTGAAACAAGCAACTTGAGTTAGATGAGTTTAGTAACCCCACATAATAAGCTAATTTGGCCATAGAACTAAAAAGATTTTTCTCTTCAAAAGAGATTCTTGTTCATCAGAATCCACATATGAGTGAAATCATATGGTACTTGTCTTTCTCTGACTAGCTTATTTCACTTAGAATAATGCTCTTCATCTATGCTGTCTCAAAGAGTAAGATTTCCTTCTTTTCACAGCTGAGTAGTATTCAATTGTTTAAATGTACCACAATTATTATTATTTTTTTTTATCTCCTCATCTATTGATGGTCACTTAGGCTACTTTTAAATCTTACCTATTGTAAATAACACTGCAATGAACATAGGACTGCATATATTCTTTCAAATTAGTGTTTCAGGTTTCTCTGGATAAATTCCCAGAAGTGGAATTTCTGGGTCGTAGGCAGTTCCTTTTTTAATTTTTTGAGATAACTCCACACTGCTTTCCACAGTGACTGCAACCAATCTGCATTCCTACCAACAGTGCACAAGAGTTCCCTTTTCTCCATGTCCTTGCCAACACAAGCACTGCCGGGAACCAATTCCAGCATGTCATAATTACAAGAGTTTCACCAAAAGGTTGGTGAAGCTTGGGGAGCTCAACAAGGGTTGAGTCAAATGTAGTTTACCTGTTGGAATGGCTAAATGGCACTTCCCCCAAACCTGAGTAGGATTGTTAACTGCCAGACAGCTCAGGGCATTTTATTGGCTCCTGTTGGCCAAACACCTGAACAGCTGTAGGCTATTCCCCAAACTGACAATGCTTCTGTAAACTCTACCCTTTGATATCTTACCCTTTGAAGTGTATGTCTCCACATTGCCTTAGGACATATTGTGTTAATAAGTAGCATGAGATCCCTTAGTCAAGGCGTAGTCTTTCAGCTCCTTTAGCTGAAGATCCTCTGACCCCCAATGCCTTTCAAAATTATCTTTCGTCCTTGGACTCCTTCTTAATCATCTACGTATCAGCTCCTTTCTCCAGATTGTTGAACCTTTTGTAAGGCTAGGACAAGAACCCCGGCAAAGCACAAAATAGAGACAGATTCATAGATAGAGAGCAGGCTAACAGCTTTAGAGTGGGGAGAGGGAGGATGGGGGAGGTGGAGGAGGATATAGGCAATAAATGGTGATGGTCAGAGACTTGACTTGCAGGGGTGAACACACAATACAGTGTGCAGATGATGTGTTGTAGAATTATGTACCTGAGACCTGTATAATTTTGTTAAACAGTGTCACCACAATAAATTCAATAAAAAAGAGTAGTTCTTGATTTGTGGGATTTCTCAAGAATACAGAGCCAAAGATAAAATGTAAAGTTTGCTTGTTTCCTTTCACTGTGTTTTGTTTTTCAAACTTAAGTAGTATAAATGCTGCTTTTTCTGTTTTTCACTGAGTAGGTTCAGTACATGAAAATATGACTGAGTGGCTGAGACAACAGGAAGCAAAAGAACCACTCCCAAAACAATGTTCTACTTCATTTTTAAAGAAGTTTTCTTCCACTCTACCATCACAGTCATATTTTTCTGTTTGTTTTACTTTTTTTCAAAGTTTGATTTAATAGTGGCACTTGACTTTCTTGCCATTTAAAGATTGGCTACACAAAATGGGGGCAGGGGATAAACTAGTGCTCACTGCTGTTCTTACTTATCAACAAATGAGCCACACCAAACTAAAAAATAACATTTAAAAAAGCCATTGGAAAGTTTGGCTGATTTACAAATTGGCTGGCATGTTTAGTTTGCTTTTATTAAATTGCTCCCTTCTCAATAGCCTCTGGCCATTAGCATAAAAAAGATAATAGGTAGTACTCTGGAAATCTATGAGAATTATAAAAATGCCTTCATTGCAAAGCTTTTGGGCACATGAACAAATAAACATGAAATTTAATTCTGAAAAACTATTCTATGGATCCTGTCAACTCATTAGAATCTCTCAAGTGGCCTTGAAGGAGACCTGCTAAGAAGATCATTATTGCCTCAGACCCCACAAAGGTGATCTTTACAGGGATGGGTTAAGAAAAGAGAATTTCAAAGTTTCAGATCCTCCCATAAAAGACTGTATTTCTGTTTTGAGAAATAACTGTAGATCATCCATAAAAGAGACAATGAGTTTCAAACTGACATGAAGTTAGAGTTTAACAACAAGTTATGGTTTGTGTCTACATTTCTTTAGTCCTAGTTTTACTATGCAATGAAAAATGTCGGTTCACTTAGAGTGCTATAATTTGTTGTTGAAAAGGATGTTATTTGCATTTTGAAATCATTTCTCTCTAGGTTCCTCTTGAAACCATGACAATTATGAGAATTAATAAGAATTTGGGACTGCAAAAATTTCTTCTAATTCCACAGATACAGGTCTACTTGAGTGGGCTAATTAAGAAAATAAAAGAATGGAAATATAGTAGACTGAAAAAAGTCATTGCAGACAAATTTTACCCACACATAGACAATCAATAGCTTTAGAAATGCTTTGGAGTCATGGACTTTTTTCTTTTTCATGAGTCTAATACTCTTAAACTTTGTGTTTTGTTTGTTTTGTTTTGTTTGTTTGTTTGTTTGTTTGTTTTGCTGATTGAAACTGCCTCAGGATTTCCTACAGCCTGTTCTGTCGCCTTAGATTCTTTTACATTTTAATTTGCAAAAACCACATTTTAGAAAAATTAAAAGATAGATACATCATTTAAAATATAACATTGCACGTCTTTTCCCAACACTGTATCCTTAGCAAGGCAAACTTAAAGAAAAGGCTGATCCTTGGAATTCTTTTAATCCCATTTACTTTTCTTTAAATTTAGTCTCCTCATATAAATAGTAGCATATTATTTGCTTGTAATTATTCCTTCTATGTTCTTCAAATCATATCATGACATGAATTTCATTTCCCTCACTTGGATTTATGAAATTCCTTAAGAGCTAAAATTATGCCTTCTAATTATTTTGAATGATATGTAACCATAAGGTAATATAACTGATGTTTTTAATTGTATTGAAGTATAACCTATATGTAGAAATGTACATAAATAATAAGTGCACAGTGCTCTGAATTCTAACAAATACACCTCTGTAATTAAGAAACAAGAACCTATCAAATCAGGAAACAGAGTATTTTCAGCATCCACAGAAGTTCCTCATATTCCCTTCGATCACCTCACCTTAACCAAGGGTAACCGGTATCTTGACTTCCTACATCAGAGATTAATTTGGCCTGACTTCGGACACAAAATAAATAGAATCATACATTCTGCACTCTTCGTCTGGCTTTTTGTTGTTGTCATTATGTTTCTGAGATTCATCCATGTGGTGGGAGCCTCTCCCTCCTCCACAGCAGTGCTAAGGATGTCTGACTGACGGCTTAGGCCTGCTCACAGGGAGTGGGCCTAAGCCATCAGTCAGACATCCCCAAGGGCTCACAGACTGTGAGAGGGCGCAGGTCGGGCTGAGGGACCCACCCCCCCGAGTGTATGAATTTCATGCACCAGGCCTCTAGTTGCTGTATAAGATTCTATTGAGGAAATATACCATATATTTTAAATTTTCTAATATTTTTTAAAAATCATTTTCTAATTGTTTTTTTCCTTCCACCCTTGATTAGCACTTGACAAATTGCAGCTTTTGGCTATTATAAACATTGCTGCCATGAACTTCCTTGTATATGTCTTTTGGTCAAAATATGTACTTAAATCAGTGGGTTATGTATCCAGGAATGGAATTTCTGAATCAGAGGGTATGTATTTTTTCAGTTTAATAGATACTGCCACAGAGTTTCCAAAGTGGTTGTACCAAGTTATACCCTCAAAGCAGTATATGAAAATTCAGATGTTCCACATCCTTGTCAACACTTGGATTTGCCTGTCTTTTCCTTCTTAATCATCACATGATTAAGCACTATAGCATTGTGCTTTTAATTAGCATTTCCTTCATGAATTTTCCTCAAACTTTGGCACATCTTCATGTATTTATTGCTATTTTATATGTTATTATTATTTCATGTGTTTGTTGGCTATTTGGATATGCTCTTCTATGTTATGCCTTGACGACTTGTCCATTTTTCTTTTGAAATGTTTAGCTCTTATTGGCTAATGGGTATCTTTTGTATGTTCTAGATGCAGTCTTTTCCACATCATGTTTGTGACATTTTTTACATGCAGGAACTGGAAATACCTTATCCCCTGGCATGGCTTTCCTTATCATTCCATGAAATATCTTTTAATAAAATGTTCATAATATTAATATAGTTAAATTTTATCATTTTTTAAGTTAGTACATTTTGTGTTCTATTTAAGCTATTTTTGCTTACTTCAAGGTCACAAAGATATTCTCTTACGATTTTTAAAAATAAAAGTCTTATTGTTTTCACATATTAATCTAGAAATTTTTGTGTAATGGTGTGAGAGCAAGATTAATTTTTTCCAAGTGGATATCAATTGATCCAACACCATTTATTGAAGAAAACCTTCCATTATATTACTGTATCCCCTGTGGACATAAATCTGATGTCTGTATATGTATAAATTGTTTCTTGGGGGAAGAAGGTAGGTCTCTCTCTTCTGTTATATTGGTCTAGCTGTCTATTCTTAAGCCAATAAAACTGTTTTAATTAGTTTTCAATAGGTCTTCATACCTGATAGGGTGATTTATCCTGCTTTGTTTTTTTGCATTATAACTGATTTAACTATCCTCTGCCTTTTCATTTCTGTATACATGTTGTTAAAGATTGACATTTTATACAAACAACTAGCTGAGATTTTTTTTTCTTTTTTTTTCTTTCTTTTTAAATGGTGATCTTCCATAGGATACAGAAGTCCATATATATTTTCTAAATATATTTTATTGATTTTTTACAGAGAGGAAGAGAGAGGGATAGAGAGTTAGAAACATCGATAAGAGAGAAACATCGATCAGCTGCCTCTTGCACACCCCCTATTGGGGATGTGCCCGCAACCAAGGTACATGCCCTTGACCGGAATTGAACCTGGGACCCTTGAGTCTGAAGGCCAACGCTCTATCCACTGAGCCAAACTGGTTTCGGCTAGCTGAGATTTTAATTGAGATTATGATGACTCTATAGAGCTGTTTGAGGAAGATTGACATCTAAATAATTTTGTCTTCCAATCTATAAACATGACATATGTTATTTCCATTTTCTTTAATAACTTTAATATCTAATGTTATTTTCACTATAGAGTTCTTAAATATCTTCCTTAAATTTATTGCTAGATACTTGATGTTTTTTGACAGCACTATAACTGGTATATTTTTTAAAAATCATTTTCTAATTGTTACTGGTATCTATATATATAAGAGCCTAAGCGACTAAACGACCGAACAACCAAAGGATTGGTCGACCAGTCGCTATGACATGCACTGACCACCAGGGGACAGGCGCTCAATGCGAGAGCTGCCCCCTGGTGCAACAGCAGGAGTGCTGCTTAGCTGACCAAAAGGCCCCAGACCCAGGGCTCCTGGCTGGCCGCTGCACCCCGGAGACCACAGCAGAGTGGCAGCAAGCCCACTGAGCCATGGCGGTGGCAGGCACAGCAGGGCCAGAATGAGCAGGTTCTGGCAGGTAGCATTGGACTGCCAGTTTTCGCTCAATCCCTGCAGGCTATGTGGAGGGACCCACTGGGTGCACAAATCCGTGCATTAGGCCTCTAGTGTAAAACTAAAGTTGATTTTTTTTATTTCTATGTTAAGTCCTAGTTGTTTGTATGTAAATTTTTTGCATTTTCATGCATACAAAATTATGTTGTCTGTCAGGGAAAAAAAGAATCTTACTGTATTATTTCTCAATTATTTTGCCTTTTTTTTGGGGGGGGGTGCATTTATTTATTTGTTTATTTACATAATTGCACTAAATAAAACTTCCAACACAATGTAGCAGTGATATTTTTTGGCTGTTTTCAAGCTAAGGAAAAAGCTTTGGATGTTATGTTTGTGGTAGTTTTTCCTAAATTGATTTTAAAAATATATTAGATTATTTATGCATCCAAATGAATGTTTCTTTTCAAAGTGATTTAAGAAATAACATGTTAAATTCATTACTCAGAATATTTTGGTCTTCTCCTTAGGACTTGCTGCTAGAACTTTATAAGATACATACAACACATATATCAGCATTATTGTTAGAAATGTAATAACTTGCTTTAAATATCAAAATGAAGATGACTTTATTTGTTATATTTTCTGTAATTTTTCTCTAAATTTCTTGACGTGGTTGATTTTTTAATAATTATGTGTTAATCTCAAATTAACTCTGAAGCCTCTACTTCCCTTTATACAAAACTTTTAGCATTTTTTAATGTAGTTTTTACTGTAGTTCCCTCTGTTTTACTTTTTTTTAATGCTGAGATGCCAACATAAGCCTCTCTCTTTTACTACATAAAATCTATGATCATTATACTTTGAAAATTTAAAAAAAAATTATTGGTTAGGCTCTTTGCTAAACACCAATTTAACACCTATCCCCACCTTCATTCTCCTCCACCCTTAACCCCACCCCACACACATACACTCATTCAATTGCCATGCTGTCTTTTGGAAGTCTTGTGTTTCTGGGGATTCCTAAAGGGTAAATTGGTTATTTCTAACTACAATTTATTATTTTCAGTGAATTTCCAGTCTTATGCATGTTATTGTTACCCTTAACAGAGACTACTAATTTCCGCCCAGTATCCATTTTCTCTCATTATTTAAAGTAGAATCCCTTTCAGCAAGGCACATAGATCAGGTAGAGACTACATTCCCCAGCCTCTTTTGCACCCAGATGTGACCATTTACTAAGTTTTGGTCAATGATATTTTAGAGGAAACAGTACTTAAAATTTCTGAATCATGTCCTTCAAAAAGGAAGCTGTTTGCCTTTACATTCTCATTCTCGCTTTCTGCTGGCTAAAGAAGATGATAACGATGGGATCCTTAACTTGGGTCCAGAAATGCTTGCTAACTTGGGTCCCTTGATGGCTTTGTGTAGACTTCCCTGACTTTTGTTTTATTTAATTCACTATGTTTAATTATAAAAAAATTAGTTGTATCTTATATTATTCAGCACTCAAACATGCTCTCCTCTCTCTGTCCGCACTGGATAAGGCATGGAACAAATGTTCTTTACCTTGATTTTATGAAAATGCTACTCAATCAGGAAATGGTAGAAGTTAATTGAAGATTTGGGGATAATAGTAGCACTAGTAACATTACAAAAGAACTCTCCTGAGAGCCTAATATAGAATATCGGACATCATTCTTTATACAAAAGTATCTAAGTCAGACCAGCTAAGATGAGTTGAATTGTGTCCCACAAAAGATATATTGAAGTCTTATCCCCTGGTACCTGTGAATATGACCTTATTTGGAAATGTAATCAAGGTTAGGTCATTAGTGTGGGCCCTAATCCAATATGACGTGTGTTGTAAAAGGAGATAAAAACATCTTGTGAAGATTCAGACACAAAGGGAGAATGCCATTGGCAACACAGGTAGGAACTGGTGATGTAGTTGCAAGCCAGGCAACACTAAGAATTATCAAGAATATGAGAAGCTGGAATGAGGCAAGGAAGAATTATTCTCTACAGGTTTTAAATTGATACCAACACCTTGATTTTGGACTTCTAGCCTCCAGAACTGTGAGAGCGTTCTGTTGTTTGAAGTTGCCCAGTTTGTAATACTTTGCTGTGGTGTCCCTACCAACCATACATAGCCACAAGAAGTTCTCACTGGCCACCCATTTTCTTCATAATCTCCCCAAGCCTCTCACCAAGATGTTACTCCTGTCTCTCCCCAAAATATTCACTCTTCCTAGCCCCGCAATGTTCTTACATAGCAAAAGATAGAATAGAGATTCCAGAATACCATTTCAGTTTGTATAACTCTAAGACAAAATTTTGGGAGTTTCATTTTTACGAAGTCTTTAATGATAACAATAAAAAGCATCAATTGCATAATAGCTGTGATTAAGAAAACATTTAATTTCTCCAAAATATCCCCAAGCATACATTTAGCACATTTTTTTACGAGTGCTATTCTTTTAGTAAAATCTTGTGCCAAAATTTCCAAGTTCAAAATAGCATGTTTTTATACTCCATAGAAGACAGATAGATGATAGATAGAGACATACAGCATACAGATATACATATCTATATAATTTTATGTGTAATATGTATTTTATATACAATATATATTACTCTGAGGAAAACATCAGTTCTTTTCAAAACTTAAGATTTGGTATGATTTTGGCTTCCTAAATAAATACATTTTTCTTGAGTTGAGTTGAATAGAGCTGAATTGGATTGAAATAAATCAAATCAAATTATGGAACTATGTAACAGTTAGTAACAGTTAACTGTAGAATATAATAAAAAATTAATTTAAAAAATATTATGTTATTTTGGGTATAGTGTTATTATTAAATGATCAGTTTTTTTTTGCAATACTGCTACTTCATCATTGTTCTCTATTAGAATCCTAGAAGCTAAAGATCAATTTATTTTATTTCCTGGTGAATCCTCTTTTTTAGGTACTGATATCAAAGTGATGCATATTAAACATTCTGCTCATTAAAATGTAGGTCAATGGTCTTCTTGAATATTATCTTCTCTCTATGTTTGTGTAGTTGAGCTAAAGTTACATAGCATCACTGCGCTTTAAAATACTTTATGTCAATGCCCTAGGACCTTCAAACAAGACCAGAAATAGTAGAGGGTTAATGTATTGGAAATGGAATGCTCAATTATGCAAAGAAGAAATGAATAATACTTTCATATCAATATGAATTCTGACAAATCTGGAGACTAAGTTATCTTTTCAGTACTTCAGTTCCATTGCAATAGACTTTTTACAGAGACTCTCTTTTCTGTGTAAATAAATATATGTAAATATGTATAGTTGTAAATTTAAGTGTTGGTTACAATTTATTTCTCTCTCTTCCTATCTCTGATCATTCAAAATAATGTTTTCTTATTTAAGGAACTCTGACTCCTTAGAGAAAAGAAATTTCACCAGACTCATCCATTAGCATAATTGTTCAGTAGATAAAGTTTATATTTACCCTCCTAATTGTCACTTTCCACATGTTCCTTACCCTTCCATGTATCTACAATTTGATCGGGATTACATTATTGGAAATGACTATTCATCACCCTCAATCTGGCTCTATAACTCTGCACATTCATCTTTCCTTTAACACTCCACATTCCCCATGCAGAGTTATTTATTCTTCGCTTCATTTTCTTAGGCCCTTATTTTCTCATTCTTTAAAAAATTCTTAAAAGAATTACATATATATAATTTCTGCATCTCCCACTAATTCTCTAACAACTTTCTTCTGATCACTTCATCAGAATTGTTCTCATGGAGGCCATGACTTTTATTGCCAAGTGTAAAGGACATTTTTCAGTTCTTATGAGGGCTGACAACTCAGCCACATCCCCATAATTGACTGTTCTCTTCTTCTTTAAACAATCTCTTCCCCTGGCTTCAAAAACCTAGCATTGCCAATTGAAATGCCTCAGGAGTCTTTTCTTCTTGATCCATACTCTCTGTATCTAATCTTCCCACATTGTGCCTTCTGTTATACCTAAAATTATACATTCATATGATAAGATGTACCATGATGGATGCAACATGATATAGCCAGAAGCAGGGTGAACAGAGGGAGTTAAAGTTATAAAACAAAAGCAGTAATAAGGCTCTAGCATGGTGAGAAATAAAAGTTCTATGAGATGATGTGAAATAGAAAGAGCATCCAAGGTGGAAAGAGAGTAAGGAGGTAAAGAAGAGAGAGAGTAAGGGTTGTCAAAGAGGGCAGGAACAGGAAGCGTGATGTAAGGTTTTATGTTGCCTTTCCTCTTCCTCTTGCTGGATCACACATCTTGCCACTAATGAGCTTTAAAATGAGATGATAGAGTCAGGGACCAGAAATAATTAGGCTATGTAAGTATAAAACAGTGATAAGGACCTAAAGAAGGGTGATGTGATCTAGGATCTATAAAAAAGGAAGGGAAAAAATCCACTTATGGCAGCAGCATCCATGATAGAAAAGGGGCATCTCTGCCTGAGTGACCACTTACACAGGAGAAATACATTGTATGTTATTAGGGTATTGCCAGTAGTTGGAACAAATTAACCAGGAAAATACATAACGGCTCAAGCACCAGAGACATGTATTTCTTCACCTAAGTAAAGACCAAAATAAGTGCTCATGACTAGTAGACAGCTCCCTCCAAACAGGCGCCCAGGCTTCTTCCTATTTTTTCATCTCCATCTTCAAAACATGGCTTTCAAGGTCGCTGTGCTCATCTCCATCAAGCCAGCAGAAGGCACAGAGCATGGAGGATCATGCATGGGAAGAGTCACAGGCCAGGTGTGAAAGTGGAATATATCTGATCCACCCACATTTCAATTACTAAATATTAGTTATATGACCATACCTAACTAAAAGGGAGCCTGGGAAATACAGTTGGCCTTTGAACAATGTAGGGATTAAGGGTGCTGACTGTCTGCTCAGTTGAAAATATGCATGTAATGTTTGACTCCCTGGAAATGGCCTACTGTTGACCAGAAGCCTTATTGATAACATAAATAGTTGATTAACACGTCCTTGCATATTACATGTATTATATACTGTATTCTTACAATAAAGTAAACTATTATTCAGAAAATCATAAAGAAGAGAAAAAACATTTATAATATTTATTGAAAAG
The DNA here is from genome assembly GCF_027574615.1 of Eptesicus fuscus. Lineage (NCBI taxonomy): Eukaryota > Metazoa > Chordata > Mammalia > Chiroptera > Vespertilionidae > Eptesicus > Eptesicus fuscus. The sequence continues at coordinate 43,088,056 of NC_072480.1, read as the reverse complement.
TGTCCACATACAAGTGAACTGGCACAGTTCAAATCCATGTTGTTGCAAGGCCAACTGTATATTTTAGCCATAAGTCCAGGTGGGAGAGGAAACAGGCTTATTGAATAGCTAGTAAGTCTCTGACAAACACTGTAAAATGAGAATGCACTTTAAGTATAATGTGTTCATCAATGGTCACTGATCTATCTGCAACTTAAGAACAATTTAAATTGAATGGCAGTGGGATGTTGGGCTGCTGAAATGAAAATGAATCCATTGAGCCCATTCATATCATCTTGAAACTAAGGCACCCCACACAGTTCTGTCTAAAACCTTGGTACAAAAACAGTATGTCAAGTTGGATATTTTCCCTATTATCTATCACACAGTATCATTGTGTATATAGGAATATTTACTAGTGTACCTTTCTCCCTGTGTTTTCCAATTTCAAGCCCCTCCCTCCAAAGAACCTTTAACTTCTGAAATAAAAATTTCAATCCACAAGATTTTAGATTTTTGTCATACTTTAGAGCCACATCTGTCAATGGATTAACGAAGAAACAAAAAAAGCATCAGGTATTCATTAGCTCTAAAAGAAAATTGCCCAGCCACTTCTGTAATTGTAAACCCCATCCTTCTCCTATGGTGATAGAAGATCATTTGAAACCAGTTTCTCACTAACCCATATGACAATAGAAACAAGTTACCCCTGCTGACTAATTCTCTCTTTTATGTGTATTTTTGGCATTAACCTTTCCCAATAAACATTACTTTTACATCATTTGATATATATGATGAAAGCACACAGCTATAGGTGTGCGTTTATTGCAAGTGGCATATATATATTTAAGATGAGAAATTGATGAGCATATTCTGCAAAGAGAAAGTGTTGAAGAGATATTAGTTGAGTGAATTAGACTTTACTGGTATAGCAACGTCGTATATCTTTTACTGGCTAGGGAATAAATTTTGGACATTTGCTTTTATGTGTCTTTAAATGTAATATAAGTAATATGCAAAGATCTTTTGGTAATTTTTGGTCTATATCAGCTACATTTGCTGAAATTAAGTGGATAACTTTTTAATATTAAAACGTAGGAATAATAAAAAGAAAGAAATTCCAGAAACGAGGAGTTCAGTGGCAAAGGGAAACAATGCTTGCACATTCTAAAAAAAGGCAACGTTATCTTTTAATTGTTCATTTCTTCATTCAATAAATATTTCAAGATCCTATAGAACCTTGTTAATCAAAGTGCAGTCTGTGGAGCAGCATCAGAGGCATCACTTGTGGCTTGTTTAAAACGCACCGGCTTAGGGTCCAACCCAGACTTCCTGAATCAGAGCTACTGTTAACAAGATCCCCAGGTGACTTGTATGCACATTAAAGCTTGAGAAGTACTGCATACATAGCACTCTGTAGCCAATGTACATAGAGTTTTTCACATCAACAATCATTGGTCAAATAGCGCTAAGCAATTAGACATAAAGCCTGCAGAGAAAGAATGTAGAGCAATGATTCTCAATGCGGGGAGAGGGGGGGGTTTGTCCAAGGTCTGGAGACATTTTGGATGATCACAACTAAGGGGATGCTACTGGCACCTAGTGGGGAGAGGCCAAGGGTACTTTTAAACATCATACAACGCACAGGACAGTCCCCACCCCAAGTAATTACCCTGCGCAAAATGACAGATGGCAATAGGGAGAAGCCATAGACAGGGGTCCACAAACTTTAGCATGTGTCAGAATCTTTTACAGGTGAGTGCCCAGAAGGCTTATTGAAATACAGACTGCTAAGCCCATCCCAGAGTTTCGATTATAGGTCCAGGGTGAGGACTAAGAAGATGTGTTTCTCTTAGGTTCCTAGATAATTGCAATGCTGCTAGTCCAGAAGCCATACTTTGAGAAACACTGGTGAAGAGTGACAGGAGATGCTCCTTGGCCAACTGTGGCCTTTCGCTGTAGCCTCTTGATGGCTCTGGAAACTCTTGGCAAGTTAACTAGAGCCTGAGGTTCCCTAATAGTTATAGGTTGACAAGAGAAGCTGGGCAGTAATATCTCTTTAAGGGTTGCTCAGGGTGGGGGTATGGAACATACAGGGCTGTGTCAACAGAGAAGATACAGTGTCATTGTCATTTACAGATGATACCAGATGGCAGCTAAATTCAGAGTCCAGACTGCCTGAAGGGCTTGCTAATTACAAGAGGCTTCAGCTGCAGGAAACACCCTAATCACCCCAATGGCAGCTGGGCAGCCCCGGGGAAGGCCCTATTGCTAGCAGAAAATTTTGTTTAGTATAAAGTAGGACCTGAAGGGTAAAAATAACAAGTTCAATTTGGGCCATATTTAACAGAGAAAAGATTGAGAATGAAAGATATTTGGGAAAATAATAAGGGCGATAGGGGGAATGGGAGGGACCGGTAGATTTGATGAGACGGGAATCAGTGTATGGAAACGGAGGAGCAGCTGGAGCCCAGGCAGGCCCTGAGGGACCCCCTGCTGTCCCCGGCATCCCTGCACGCCACACTATGCTGCATGGCCATGGCCAGATTTACAAAAAAAAAACACTTGAGGGTAAAATTTGTGGTTCCTACTTACCACCTGCTCTATGTCCTCTACTTTTTATTACCCCTTTCAAAAGAAGGTGTTGATTTAGCACCTTTAGGAAGAAAGAAACTCATCTTCTGTTTGGATGAACCCACTAGCTGCCTTTCTTTGGTTGTCAAGCAGCACCGAGATCATTTTGTTCTGTGGGTGGCATCGAGCAAACACCCAGAACTTTGAACGAGGGAAGAACAGCAGGGACGGGAACAACTACCCAAGCAGCTGTTTCTGGGCTACACCCCAAGTCACAGGGTTTGGGCCAAGTTCATGATATTCTCCTCTGATGGAAACTTTAACAATTCCCTGCAAAGTGGGAACACATTGGAGAAATTCATCTAAAATAAAATTGTTTACAGTTTAACTTAGTAGGATATAACATTTTTAAATGGACTTCCTTCTGAAATTTGATTTTACAATGACAAATACTAGGAGTGGAATCCCGAGTAGGTTCATATTAAAAACCATTTCAGACTTTATTTTGTACCCCTTTATTTTACCCTGTAATTTTATGAAGGGTGAAGAAAGAAGTACAATCGCTTTCAAGAGAGAAAATATTAATTAAAGGTCCTTCTCAGACTCACCTTTCTTTACTTTTCCTCTCTGGGTTCTTTTTAGTGCATTCCCAGTACAGCATAGTCCCAACAGTGTAGCGGAGTTTCCTTCCTCTGTAACACTTCTTTTCCCACCTCTCTACAATATCAGCAGGACTCTGGTCACACACTGGGGGCGGGGGACATAGGGCACTCTTTATCTCAGGAGGGTAGGTAGAGATTCCTATGCAGGCCACCTTGCTCACAGGTGCCCATCTTTCAGATCCTTCCCAAATGTGACTCTACCAATCAAACTAAGCTTTCTTTCATTAACGTGGAGCACTGAACTCAGAGCTCAGAGTTAGGCTAAAAGTCCCCTTTCCTATTTCCATGAAGAGTGGTTTCAGTCCAGAATGTAAGAAGCTTAGAAGTTGCCACTCTGTCCTAACAACAAGTAAAAAGCTGAAAACACTGAAAATGCAGCAACTCCTCTTAGATCCACAAAAGAAGTGAGGTCACAGGATAAACCACTGCCCCCCAAATTGGAGAGACAAACAGGTGAGTACAGAGAATCACAACCAGTGAAACAAAAACCCATGAGCTGAAACCTCCCTGAGAACCAGAGCAGGGGTACCAGCATGAAGAGAAGCAATAGAGATGAAGGGCCAGAAACCTGGGTCTACCTGCATTTTATTCAGCCATGCACCCTGTTTCTACGTCCTGCCCACTGTCCCCATAGCTACTAGTATTGCAGGTACAGTGAGTCTTTTACTCTGGCAACTTAAACTTTGAAATTATAATTTTAAAATGCATTATTTACACAAAAATGGTACTTTAACCAGTTTTTGACTATGTAAGGCATTCCTAAATATATACTCATTGCTTTTGTGGGAGCAAACTTTCTTCACTTAGAGGAGAGAACTTGTCCATTGACTAATGGACAAAACAGCATTGCATTCTTCCATCATCCCTTCCTGTAAAATTCCAGGAAGATCTCTTTTCAGTGCACCGCCCACCCCATGTTCTTGCATTGTTTACCCTAAAAATCACATCGCGGGTACAAAAAAAGTCCCCACCTCCTTTGTGAGCATGTGGAAATTGTGGGTATGTCAAAGCAACTGGGAAAATGGCAAGTACTGACTTGTAGCTGCCATCAAACTCAGGGAAACTTAATATCTTGTTAATAAAAACCCAGAGCGCACAGTTATCCAAAATATTTAGTCATACACACATCCATGCAACAAACTTGAACTTAATTTTTAATAAAAACACTGTAAGTTTTGTAATTATAAAGAGACTAAAGGATAACTTCTATATATATTGCCACATATTTAATGTAACATGGAGGGGAAAATTTTTCCTTCTATCATTCTAAGTTTTTCTCAAATTAGCATGAGACAGATGAACAGAAGAAATGACCAGATTTATTATGTGTGTATTTCCAGCAGTTCTGTAAGAATACAGACCAGAGGATACATTGGGCAATTAAGACTTAGATTGAGAATGAAAGATATTTGGGGAAATGATAAGGAGAAAGGAGGATATGTGGTTTGGGACTTCAAAGGACAGGAAGGCAATTCACATCTATAATAATGAAAGCATAATATGCTCATTAGACTGGACAGCCAAATGACCTTCTGGACGTCGTTCTAGTCGTCCTTCTGGATGAAACCACGGTGGCAGGGACAGAGGCAGAGGCAATTAGGGGTGATGAGGAGGTAGACAGAGTAGTTAGGGGTGATGAGGCAGGCAAGTGAGTGGTTAGGGGCGATGAGGCAGGTAGGTGAATGGTTAGGGGCGATCAGGCAGGAAAGCAGGCCAGCAATTAGGAGCCAGAGGTCCCAGATTGCGAGAGGGATGTCCGACTGCTGGTTTAGGCCTGATCCCTGTGGGGTCCTGGATTGTGAGAAGGTGCAGGCCAGGGACCGCCCTCCCCCCCCCTCACTGTGGACAAATTTCGTGCACCAGGTCTCTAGTGGAAATATAAAAGCAAATGTTTTGTAAATAAATGTTTGCTAGGCCATCTTTAACAATGGGACACAGAGATCAAACTTGCTAGGTTCCTCCCTATGACACTTAGTTCATATTAACCCTTTGCACTCACTTGCTTTTTTCTCGAGCTGCTACCGATGCTAACCGTGTCGAATCACACTCGACATCCGAGTGCAAAAGGTTAACCCATCGTTATCTGTACTGATAGCTCCCTTTCTGGAGCATGCCCTCTAAATTCTCCTAGGCAATTAGGGGAAAGGAAAAAGGTTTTTCCTGAGTCTTTTATTCTTTCAAAATAACTGGCTTAAAATCAATATCCCAAAATATTTTGGGGTGGCAAGCCCTACTCTGCATCAGTGGTATTGGGCTAACATTCAACCAATAAAACTTAATTTTTAAGCAATATTTATTTTTCAATTACTCTCAAAGTAAGACCCTACCATGTCTCAAAAGTATGGACATATTTAAATTTCTCCATTCTCTTTGCTAAAGATAGGGATGGACAAAAGTAGGTTTACAGTTGTGAAGCACAGAGTTTATTCTTGTATTATTATTTATTAAGTATTGTGTTACTTTCTATACAAATAACTGCAAGCCTACTCTTTCTCATCCCTGTATATTCACTTACCTACAGTAAGTTTAATGAGTCCTGGCTCTAGAACTTACATATTAAAATGTATTATGAGTTCATGCCTGTATATTTCCTTTGTCTCCTTACTAACTACTTTATACAATACTAGAGGCCCAGTGCACAAAATTCGTGCATGGGTAGGGTCCTTAGCAGCTGCCGGCCAGGGCCTTCCTTCGTTTTGTGCCACCCCCTGGTGTTCAGAACACATCATAGCGAGAGATTGAACTCCTGGTTAGTCGAACTCACAAGGGGACACTTTGCATATTAGGCTTTTATATAAATAGATTCCTCTAGTCAGGGGTAAGAACATTTTAGGTTATAATTAGTTGGAGAAAGATATGGAAGGAGAGATAGTGACTCTGAAGAAGCAAAATGAAGTCATTAACAGTGCTGGGCTGAGTCTATAGTTCTGAGAATTTATAGTAGTTAAATAATGTTCAAGCATCTGCAATTTTTTTTAGAATAAAATGTCTAGCCCAGTCTTCCAGTGCACTATAGGGTTGTGAGTTTCATCCCCTGATCTGGGCATGCATTCCCCAGTCCTGGTAGGTGCAGGAGGCAGCCAATTAATGTTTTTTTCTCTCTGTTTCCCTCGCCCTTTCCTCTCTCTAGAATCAATGAAAAACATATTCTTAGGTGAGGATTTAACCTTTTGCACTCGGATGTCGAGTGTGACTCGAAACGGTTAGCATCAGTAGCAGCTCTTTTTATACTCTTTGAATGTATCGATAATTTGAAATATAAAAAATCCAAATAAATAAGTTTGTATGAAAAGAAACTCCAGTTTTTTATTCTACCGCCGCACTTTGTAAAATCTGGGGTATTTAAAAAATTAAATCCTGAGTAGAATAAAGGAATCGAGAAAAAAGCAAGCGAGTGCAAAGGGTTATATATATATATATATCCTATCTAATGAAAGAGTAATATGCAAGTTAACCATCACTCCACTACACCCACAAGCCAAGCCCATCAGCCAATTAGGAGAGAGTATGCAAATTAACCCAACCAGAATGGCTGCGGCCATGGAGCAAGCAGGAGGCTTGGGTTTCCCCAGCAATGGAGGAAGTCAAGCTTTCTGCACACCCTGGTGGGCCCAGGCCTCCACTCAAGGTTACAAAGTTTCAATTATAGAAGATAAATAAATCCCAACAAAAACTGCTGTGGCCACGGAGCAAGCAGGAGTCTTGGCTCTGCTCCAGGCTACAAAGTTTCAATTATAGAAGATAAATAAATCCCAGATATCAGGGCCTCCACTTGGGTCGCCGAGGGGGGGGGGGGGGGGGGGCGTGGCCAGCCTGCAAATCACCACAGGCCCCTTGCCCAGGCCACCCCATGCCCCAAGGGAACCTCTACCCTGATCCGGGACCCTTCAGAGCAAACCAGCCGGCCCCCACCATGTACTAGGCCTCTATCCTATCTAATAAAAGAGTAATATGCAGATTGACCATCACTCCAACACACAAGATGGCTGCCCCTATGTGGTCAAAGATCCTGCCCCCATTGTGGACACAAGATGGCCACCACAAGATGGCCAACAGGGGAGGGCAGTTGGAAAGGAACAGGCCTGCAAGGGAGGGCAATTGTGGGCAATCAGGCCAGCAGGGGAGGGCAGTTGGGAGGGACCAGGATGGCAGAGGAGGGATGTTGGGGGTGACCGGGACTGCAGGGAAGGGCAGTTGGGGGAGACCCAGGCCTGCAGGGGAGGGCAGTTAAGGGTGACCAGGCCTGCAGGGGAGGGCAGTTAGGATCAATCAGGCTGGCAGGGGATTGGTTAGGGGGTGATCAGGCTGGCAGGCAGAAGTGGTTAGGGGCAATCAGGAAGGCAGGCAGGCAAGCAGTTGGGAGCCAGCAGTCCTGGATTGTGAGAGGGATGTCCAACTGCCTGTTTAGGCCCGATGCTACCAGGATCGGGCCTAAACGGGCAGTTGGACATCCCTTGAGGGGTCCCATATTGGAAAGGGTGCAGGCTGGACTGAGGGACACATACCCCCGTGCATGAATTTTGTGCAATGGGCATCTAGTGTGTGTGTGTGTGTGTGTGTGTGTGTGTGTGTGTGTGTGTATATGTATGTATGTCATTTTGTAGTGGCTCACAAAGTTTTACTCTAGTCATTCCCTCCAAATGGAAAAAATTTACGGGTCTAATAGACATAAAGTATTTCTACAAAAGAGAAATTTATTTTAGAAACTAAGAAGAAAGAGAGAGCACTTATTAGAAGCAATGATGTCTCAATATTAACCATTTGAAAGGATTTAGAATTCTAAACACTAGTTTGGTACAACATAACAGAGATGACAGATACTTTCATAAGGCAAAGTGGGATAAAACAGTGGCTTAGTATGCTAATTTTCCCCAGAGGCTTAATTTTCTTACTCTTGCAAATCCAAATCTTTGTTGTAGTCCATATGCCTGGATGTATTTCATGTTTGAATCTTTATGGCTAATGATAATTGACCTTAAAAAATGGAGTAATTTTTATTTTTTGTTTGTTTTAATCCTCACCCAAAGATATGTATATTTATTTTTTAGAGAGAGAGGAAGGGAAAGAGAGAGAGGGAGAGGGAAAGAAACATTAATCAGTTGCACCCCACAGGCCCCCAAACCTAAGTATGTGCCCTGACTGAGAATTGAACCCGCAACCTTTTTGTTGTATGGGATGATGCTCCAACCAACTGAGCCCCTGTCCAGGGCAAAAATGGAATAATTTTTATCTCACACACACACACATATATGCACACTCATAATTTTGTGGCAAAAATGAGAAGTATTACTGAAAGTCCATATATTGTTCATTAAAATGTTAAGGGGGAAAATATGTTTTAAATTTAGATTATCCACTAGTGCTTCTACCTGGTTTATTGTTGAGGTTTCTCTGTGGTCTTTCAAAGGCCTTCTATAAACTTTCTTTTTTTTTTCCCCCACCAAAGTATGTCAGCCTTGTTTCTTCTACTCTTGTTTTCTATTTAACTGCTTCCTTCTTTTATTCTTTGCCTCAAGCCCTGGGCAATGCATAATGTTCATTGAAATGGAGAAGGGACAACAAAGAGAGTAAATTGAAAAGGGAGGACAGCCTGGATGAGTTCTTGAAGGCAGATTCCTATGTAAAAAGTTCTGGCCTTAAAGGTTCAGGCAGCGCTATCTAAGCACTCACTATGTGGTCAACACTCTTCTAGATGCTTTGCATTAATTCATTTAGCAGCATGAACAGCAAGGAGGTGGGGATTATTGATATTCCCATTTTACAGATGAGGAAACTGAAGCACAGAGCAGTTAAATGATGCTTATTTACTAAGGTGCTGTGCCGAGAGATATCTGGATATCCTGAAGTTAAAAAGTATGCAGACCCATTTTACTTTTCTTCTTTAACTGAGGAAAACTGAAAAAAACAAAAAACACATTGGGTTTTTCATAAATGACTTATGTCAGGTTGAAAATTTTTCCTTCTCTTGCTAGGTTTAGTGGTTTTTATTATTAAAGGGTGGTAGATTTTGTCAAATACATATTATTTTTTAATCTATTGAGATAACCTTGTGATTTTTTTACCCTTATTTTATAAACATATTATAGTAATTGATTTTTGTATGTTGAACCAGCCTTGCATTGCTGGGATAAATCCCACTTTTTCATAGTGCAGAATCCTTTTTATATGTTGCTGGACTCAGTTCAATAAATTTTATAGAGGCTCCTTTGCATTTTTATTCATAATGCATACTGGTCTACAGTTTTCTTTTGATAGAATTGTCTGGTTTTTTGTATTAGGCTATTACTGCCTTCAGAGAATAATTGTTCTCTTCTATTCCTTGGAAGAATTTGTGATTGGCTTAATTATTCTTTAAACATTTGGTAGAATTCACTAGTGAAATTAGCTAGGTTGGGCTTTCTTATTTGTTTGTTTTGTGTGTTGTTTTTAATTTTTTTTTTTTTACTAATTCAGTTTCCTTACTTTGTATAAGTCTATTCAGATTTTCTCTCTTCCTGAATCAGATTTAATATTTTATTCCTTTCTAGGAATTTTTCTATTTCATCTAGGTCAAGTAACTTGTTGGCCTATTGTTGTTCTTAGTATTCACCATTGTTTTCAACAATCACCCCCTGGTGACTAAACTCTGAGTCTAGTCAAATAAAGATAGATGCCAGAGGGGATGGGGGTTAGGGCACTGGGTGAAGGGTGAAGGGATTAAGAAGCACTAATGAATAGTTACAGAATAGTCACAGAGATGTAAAGCATTGGAAATATAGTCACAATATTATAATAACTATGTATGGTGCCAGGTGGGTGCTTGAATTATTGGGGGGAACACGTTATGAAGTATATGATTGTCTGGCTGCTATGCTATCCACCTGAAACTAACACACACACAAATGTTGAAAAAAAAAGATGAACCTTACAATTGCAACAGGCTATTCCAGGGAAATGGCAGTTCAGTCACTTGACAATTATCTGAGAACTAGAGGCCCGATGCACAAAGATTCGTGCAAGAATGGGCCTTCCTTCCCCTGGCTGCTGGCACCACCTTGCTCTGGCCGGAGCTGCCTTTCCGCCTTCTCACACTGCCCAGAGGCCCGCCCCCACACCCGGCCGCTTGGTGCCTGTGTATGCAAATTAACCCACCAGCTTTGTTGGGTTAATTTGCATACTCACTCCTGATTGGCTGGTGAGCGTCACAAAGGTACAGTCAATTAGCATGTTACTCTTTTATTAGGTAGATGAGACTTTGGAGGAAGGGCCAAACCCATTCCACTTCCTCTAGTGGCTTCTAACATGCCATCAGTTTTTCATTGATACATTAGTTGTGAGGATGTCGATTTTCAAGATGCCTGCAGAACTGGGTACAGGGAGGTGGAAATAGGGCACATTAAAATACCAAAAGTTCACTATTCTTAATGAAAATCAGTTATTTTTCTTAAATAAAATGCTCCTCACATTGTTGCAAACCTTTGGTTAATTTCCAGAGTTCTGAAAAAGTTGATTGACAATTTTTTCCAGAGCCCTCATTGCTTTTATGGAGAAGTGGTTTTCTGAGGTTCTTACTCTACAATTCTGAAAGTGCTTCTGCTACCACTGATTCTTATGTACATAGCAGTACTCTGCCCCAATAGTGTGGGATAATAGAATATGTCCCTGGGGAACACGGGAGGAAAATCCTAGAAGCCTAGAAAGGTATGGAATGGGGAACAATGATCCAATGTTGCTTAAATTATAAAAAGGGAAACCTCTAGCCCAGCCCACCAGCATGGCTCAGTGGTTGAGTGCCAACCTATTAAAGCACGAATTTTGGGGGAACATAGGCAGGCTTAGAGATTTTTTAGAATTGGGGTCCATGGAAAAGCGCGGGGCTGCAGACTGGGAGAAGGTACATTTCCATAACACAAGGAAGCCAGGTGCAGTTACATCTCCATAAGATATGGAGGCAGCAACAGGTATATTTCATAAGACAAGGGAACTGGAAGTAGCCAAGAAAGGTAACATTTACAAAATAAAGAGAAGGAAGCCCTTCATTCAGAAGGAGAAGAAGAAAGCCCAAAGGGAATAGAAAAACAATAAGGAAGGGGGGTGGGGGCGGAGAACTTCACATGTCCCATGTGAAGTTCAACCTTTGAGCCCAGGAGTTACTATAGTAACCAGTCTAAGAGAATAGTGACCAATCAGAGGGGATATCAAGGCACCAGGATCTGCAGCCTATATAAGCCAAAGGGAAAGGGAACCCAGTGGGACCCTTTCCCCCCTCCCTACATGGGAGCCCATTCTGTGGGACTCTTTCACTCTCCCCACGTGGGAGTCTGTACTTGTTCTTCAATAAATCTCCATCTTTGCTATACCACTTTTTGTGCATGGATTCATTCTTCAATTCCGGCAGACAAAGAATACGAATTCCAGTCCAAAAATTCGGTATCACTATGTACCAGGAGGTCAGGGTTCCATTCCCCGTCAGGGCACCTGCCAGGTTGCTGCTATAATCCCCAGTGGGGGGTGTGAAGGAGGCAGCAGATCTATGATTCTCTCTGATCAGTGATGTTTCTATCTCTTTTTCCCTCTCCCTTCCTCTCTCTGAAGTCAATAAAAACATTTTTTAAAGGAAACCTCAGAAGCTACGCTGTTTTGTTAATATGTTGCACCTTTCTGTTTTGTTCATTTACTCTTAATTACTAATATAAGTTTATTGATAAGAATTGTGATCTTTGATTGTGGGGAGAGGGAGGTGGAGTGGAAGAGGGTGTGGGGGGATAAATGGTGATGGAAAAATAAAATAAAATGAAAAAATGGGGGAAAAAGAAAAAATCTTAGAATACATATAAGGAGATTTAAATGAAGAATTGTGATCTTATCTCTGCTGAAGTAAGCAAAAAAGCTATTTTTCCCATTCTCATTGGGTGACTCTGGGCCTGCAATGACTATGTGCTGGGGTGATATCCTGTGGAAAATCCCAGAAGCAAGGAGGGACAGATGTGGGCACCCGGGAAGGGCAGACAGGGCCAGCTGGGGGAGCGAGTTCCTGCCTGTGTTGGTTTGTACTTCGTATTGTTATGAGAGAAACAATCTTAACATTCCTAAAAATAAAACCGATTTTTTCTTATAGTAGATATAAACTTAATTCTATAGCAGTCACTTTTTATATATACATTTAAAGAACCTGAAATTAAAACCCTGTGGGAGGAGTTCTGTTTTTAAACTTCTTTGAAAGTTGCCTATTCCACTTAAAATAAAAACTTGAAATTTTTACAATAGACATAACATTTTTGCACACTGGAATATAACAATATGAGACAGGACAGAAAGGTAAGGATAATACAAGGTCAGAGGTCAGAAGATAATTTTTAATATGTTTACTAACCATTTTGTATGGGGCTAATCTTTGCTAGGTGCTTAGGGTAGAACCTTGAAAATGCCACAATTTGTGTTTAAGAAATTCATAACTTCGCGGGGAGGAAAAATGTATAAATAAGCAATTATACTGCAATATGAACTTGGCTAATAGCAGTGAAGTAAACCTCTAGGGCAAACACAGAGGAGAAGGGAGGAAGTGCCCCGCTTGTGGGTTTAAAGAGAACACCTCAAAGAAACAAGTTTCCCTTCTCTGTTGGGAGGGCATTTTTCCCATGTGGATCTGTCCCTGGCACACAGGGCAGGATTTCAGTCAAGTTAGATAGGGAGTCTCTTTGGACCTCATGACTAAAGGCCTCAGGGCTTCTACAGCACTTCCTGTTCAAGAAAGAAATTAGTATTAAACTCTTACAAGTTCAAATCTAAGTAAATATTCATTTAGTAACACCATCTTAGCATCACCAGTATAGTATCACCATCTGACTTGCCCTACTTTTTTGTTTGTTTGTTTGTTTGTTTTGTTAATCATCACCTGAGGATATTTTTCCATTGATTTTTAGAGAGAGTAGAAGAGAGGGGAAGAGACAGAAAGAGAAACATCGATGTGAGAGAGACACATCGATTGGTTGCCTCCAACCAGGGTCAGGGATTGAGCCTGCAACTGAGGTATGGGCCCTTGACTGGAATCGAACCCGGGATCCTTCAGTCCGCAGGCTGATGCTCTATCCCCTAGCTCCATGGTCAGCAAACTGCGGCTCATGAGCCACATGCGGCTCTTTGGCCCCTTGAGTGTGTCTCTTCCACAAAATACCACGGCCTGGGCAAGTCTATTTTGAAGAAGTGGTGTTAGAAGAAGTTTAAGTTTAAAAAATTTAGCTCTCAAAAGAAATTTCAATCGTTGTACTGTTGATATTTGGCTCTGTTGACTAATGAGTTTGCCGACCACTGCCCTAGCCAAACTGGCTAGGGTTATTTACTCTAATTCTGAGCGGTCCTGGCCATTTTCACTGCAGAAATGTTTGGTTGACTGGCCATACAGGCTCCTCTGAGAGGAAGAGAAAACATCTCACTTCTGAAAGAAGATGTACAAAGGAGCATGCCCCCTGCATGTTGTTCCCCTGTGCCTCCTATCAGAGTTTTCTAATATAAAACATTAGGACATTTGGTCACATGAATATTACAATAATTATTTTTTTACTTTGACCTCATCCTGACATGATTTTCTCCCTTGGCCTTTGGAAATATTTTTAAATGATGTGAACATGTTTGCTTGTTTGTTTGTTTTTAATGCTGAGTCACAAAATTATTTCACTCATTTTATCATCTTTGTCTGGAGAACTCTAGTTCATGCATACTGCAGGAATCTGCATAGTTCCAACCACATAAGCCTATATAAAACTTGCCTTTTATTCTTGAAACCCATAATCTCAAGATATTAAAATATTTTACCCACGATGTCTTCATTACATAGTGCTGAGACTACCTCTTCCTCGTAGAAGAACACCATGTTATAAGGAATCGTAAATCTGTCTGAAAGGTAAGGTACATCACAACCCTGAGAGTGAGGGGCACAGAATACAAAATGAAAACAGATGCCCAGTGTGCAGGGTAGGGCCACTTTTTCAGGGATACAGAGACAACTTTGTTAAAATGATCAGTTTCCCCTGTCACTATAGAATTCATTAAGAATATTTTTCCTTTCTTCCAGATGTCATACGATGGAAGAGACTACCTTGAGAGTGGCGTGGGGTTCCAGGTAAAGAACTGGGGAGAGAAGAGCCGCTGAAACTCACCTTGGCCCAGCATAAAAGGCTGGAAGGGCCAAAGGCAAGCCAAGCTCAGCAGACGCACCAAGGGACCTGGGAGCAGTGTGAGAAAAACCAGAAAGGCAGATCCAGGAGAGAGACGTGCAGATCTTTGCGTAGCTGAGGCATTTCAGTCTTCAGTGGTTGTTTTTCCAGGACTGCCCTGTATAATGGTTAAATGTTCCATGGCCTGAGACAACCAGCTACTGCTATGTGAAAAGGTCAACCTCCTTATGTTGCTATTAATCCGATTCCTATCAACAGAGTACCTAGTATTTCCTTTCTCAAGTCTTTAGCTTCAGAAAAATAATAATATTTTCTCTACCTCACTTATGAGAGTAGATTAGGGGGGTTGTTGTTTTCCCACAAAATACAGAAAATGATTCTGGCTAAGGTGCAACAATGTATTTATTGGGAGAATTTCCAAAAACTCACAAATTTCAAGGGAGGTTGGAAAACAAGGCTCTAAAAACACCAGAAACCAGGAAGACTCCAAATGTTTTGTTAGCATGAATTGAGTGACAGTATCTTTAGAGCTCCACCAAGGCAATGAATGTGTTCCACTGGCTTTTGTTCTGTTCAGTTCCTTTATCGTTGGCTCATCCCACACAGAGCCAAAGAGAGAATGTGGGCAGCCCCAGTTGAATGGTGATGTCCATCCCTGTCTGGGGAATGCAGGCAACGTTTTCCGAGAACCCCACCAAATCCACCCATAGAATGGGAAGAAGTCACCTCCTAATGGAATTCATTACTAAAATAAGAAGGAATAGAAGCTGACAGGCAAAATACCCACCATCGAGAGTAATAGCAATACGCTCTCTAGTTTGTTGAATTAAATAAAATTACTTTTCTAACAGTAGGAGGAATTTTCTGCTAAAAATCAGGCTTAAATAAGGGTGGTAGCAGTCAAGAATGTAGTACTGAAAACCGGGGCCAACAGAGTTAATGAAAGATAAGAATTAAATGTCACGTTAAGTAAATTATCTTGGAAACCCAAAGCAATGGGTCAGGCAATCAGTGAAGACAGAACCTAAGACAAAGTAAGGAAGAACAATGAAGTAATATGTACACTTTTATGTTCATGACCAACTCTGGGGCCCCCAGTGCAAAAAAGGTGACATTGCCTAAGAAAGGTGATAATTGAGATAGAGGAAGAGTTTGAATTAGAAATAAAAGCAAATTTATATAAATGAATAAATGGGAGAAAAGAATAACTCTTTCTTCCTATAGTATTGCTGTTAATAACAATAGACAGATAATGAAAATTTAAAAATTCAACACTTGTCAAATACCATTGCAAATCACTGCTGCAGGTAAGAATCATCTTTGGATGCTAAAATAGATGGCAAAAGTATGATGATGAACAGGATATTTGCAAAGTCTCAAATTATCTTCTCACAATGTATTTATTAATTACAACGGGAACATTGCAACTTTACAGTGGAAAACCCTGGCAGATGACACCTTAACCAAATGATTGAGGTTAACATCATCAGAAATAAGACACCTCAAAATCATGTATCTTCTAGGATGATGCATTCAAAACTATGAGAACTATGAGAAATAAATGTTTGTTGTTTAAGCCACCTAGTTTACAGTATTTTTTGTTATAGCAGCCCAAATGGACTAATACACCTGCTAAAGCAAATAACAATTCATTCTATGCCTCAGTTTTTAATAGAAAGAGCAATTAACCAAATAAATTTGATTTTGAAATTAACACACACAAATTTTTTAATTTTTAATTTAATCTTTTAAAAGAAACATTTTAATTTTTTAAGTTAGAAGGTTATTTTTTATTTTCTCTTCATCTTAGAATTATGAGCAATAAATGCTTTTCATCACATAATTCTGTGTCCCATTTTTATTTCTTGAATGAAAGCCCAATTCTAATATTTTTGCATATGCAGATCAAAGTAAATAAACAAGTATGTTTCTGCATATGAAACAGGCTTCTTTTCATTTATTTCCAGTATACATAATGTGCCTGTGTTTCTGTAGAATAAAAGTTAGCCTCCAAATAATATGCATAGTTGGAGAATATTTTGATCAATCCCATGACCATGGATTGACACAAAAACTTGCTTTGGTTTCCAATACCTTTCCATTGGTGAAACACAGTGTCAAAATCAGTAAACTCAGTAGCAATCTTATCTCAAGCCCTTCTACGCATGGGTTGTCCCAGCAGAATCTCGACCATATTTCTTTATGAAAACTTTCCCAAATACATCCTTCAGAGCCATTGTCAATATATTATCTATATAAATAAAAGCATAAGTGACCATTATGATGGAACGACCAGAATGACTGGTCGCTATGACGTGCACCAACCACCAGAGGGCAGATGCTCAATGCAGGAGCTGCCCCCAGACCACAGGCCCCGGCCAACAGGCCCCAATCACCTGATTGGGGCCTGGGGCCTGGGTTGGGACGGGGAACCGGGGGTGGGTGGCGGTGGATGTGGGCCCTTTCCCAGGGAGGCCGAGGGCTGGCTCCCTTCTTGGGGCCAGTGGCCAACCTTTTGGGTTTCTCCCCCTGGCCAGCAAGCCCCAATCGGCCTGCCACCTGCCATCCATGGTGGCAGTTGGCCCCTCCCCATGGCTGTCAGGCCCCAGTCGCCTAATCAGGGCCTGCCTGCCAACCTCCCAGTCCCTCCCCCTGGCCAGCAGGTCCCAATTGCCCGATTGGGGCCAGGCCCTGGGCTGGGACAGGGAACCGGGAAAGGGTGGTGGCAGACACAGGCAGTGAGGGAAGGTGGAGGCGGGAGGCAGAGAGGCAGGGAACCATGAGGTGGCAGTGTGTGGGTGGCAAGGGAAGAAGGAGGCAGGGAGGTGGGGAGGCAGGGAACCTGATTGGACCTGATCGCCAGCCAGGCCAAGGGACCCCACCCATGCACAAATTTCGTGCACTGGGCCTCTAGTCTATAATAATAAAAGTGTAATATGCTAATTAGACCAGACAGTGGAACGACCTCCCAGACGTCATTCCAGATGTACTTCCTGATGAAGCTGTGGTGGCAGGGGCGAAGGCAGAGGTGGTTAGGGGCAACCAGGCAGGCAGGCAGAGGGATTAGGGGCTAGCAGGCAGGCAGGCAGAGTGTTTAGGAGCAATCAGACAGGCAGGAAGGCCAGCGGTTAGGAGCCAGCGGTCCCGGATTGCGAGAGGGATGTCTGACTGCCGGTAAACTGAGGGGTCCCAGATTGTGAGAGGGTGCAGGCCAGGCTGAGTGACACTCCTCCCTCCCTATTCACGAATTTCGTGCACTGGACATCTAGTTTGTTATATTAGATGTTAAAGCCCAGAAGGATAACTTCTTTTAATGCCCCAAAAATACAATGAAAGTCTTTCCCTTAATATGTATGACAAATTAGAGTGGAATTTTTTCAGTAATATTTTCAATTCATTTTAGGACTATGAGGAATTTATTGTTTCTTGGTGATTGAATATAAGATTATTGAATAGCACCCCAAATGGTGGTAGAGGCTAGTAACACTTGTTGGCAGGAAGAAATTTGATGAGAATCAGAAATGTAAAGTAATCCCCAAAGCAATAAAACATCTTCGTCATGCAAATCATATTTGCATGTTAGGACCTTTCAGGTAGCAAGTGCAATGCCACCCTCAGATTACCTCAGATGATTGAGTTTTATTATAAAGGACACACAAGAAAGGAAGAGAGATTCGAAACAGCTGCATAGCCAGGCTTCTGAGAATCTAGAATAACTTTCAGAATCCTTCCATAATAATGAAGTTGGGCCTCATGAAGAGAAGAAATGCCAGTCAGTGTACTATGTAGCTGTAAGGACCTCGCTATCATTCTCTGCCCCCAGCAGCAGAAAGGCTCCCTTTATGAACTGCTCAGCATGGTTATTCAGCTATTCGCTGCCACCACTCCCTGCTCTCTGGCTGCTCCTGATGAAATACTCTCTGCTCTGCAATCTGCCACACAATTCTTGCTTATTCCCAGCATCTGCTACCTCATAATTTCTACTGGATTATCACTTCTTCTTGCTAACTTTTGTCTGTATGGAGCTTCATCTCTGCATCATTCATTGTTTGTGTCCCTCTCTTTGTGTTTTGTATTTAAACCCCCCTACAAGAGGATCTTACCATAATTACTACTTTAATTTTTAGGTCCAGCTTTCAGTGTAGGCTCCCTTATTAAGACCACTGATTAATCTATAAATGGTTGGGTTTTAATTGACATTCATTTTAGTCTAGCACACGAATGCCAGTATTCCCAGATCAAATGGAACAAGGCATATGTTTCTCTACATCCTATGTGTAGAAATCCCTAAGAAGGAAACAGTGGCCATGGCAAGTTCTCTGTGGATTCTCTAAAAAGGCAGTAAGCACATTGCATGGCTTATCCATTCGAATCTCTTTGAATCTAAAAAGAGAAAAATAGCTTTAAGTTTTCATGCATAAAGTTTGTTCAATTATTGGGATCATCAGCGGGATATGAGACTGCCATATAGGATCTAAGTCACCATCAATCATCACTAAACAAAGCAGAGTTAACTGGCTTATGGAGCTATAGAGCTATAGAGCCTTTCCTGCTGCTTCCATTAGCACCATGCTAACCAGCTCAGCGAACCAGCACACTGGCTGTAACACATAAACACACCCTCACACCCAAACACAGCCATCACTAGCAAAGTGCATCTGTGATAAATGAGATTCAATCAGCCTTCTGGCCTTCCAGGCTCAAGATAACATTTCTGCTATTGATAGTATCAATTTATAATTTAATTTCAGATCCTAGCTCTTAAGAGATAAGACTGTTTGCAGAGCTAAAATCTAATCCAGTAGAAGGTATTGGACAGAGTTCTATAAAGTCTGATGACCACAAGATAACCTGATTTCCTTAAAACTCTGCCAGAATACATTTTATAAAGCCGAATTTCCACAATGAGTAATAATGAAAACGGTGACACCAAATTTAATATTTGCTTTATCATTTACCGAGACGCATGGACTCACTGGTCATCCTGAATGTACTCTTCGAAAGAAAGAAAGAGAGAAAGAGAGAAAGAAAGAAGGGAGGGAGGGAGGGAGGGAGGAATAAGAAAGGAAGGAAGAAAGAAGGAAAGAAACAAGTGTAATTTTTACAAAAGTGAAGGCAAAACATGGCTTCCTCTTAGGGTCATCAGAGAAAATTGATCCCATATCTTCATTAGCGTATTTTTGCACTTATTTGAGAAAACGACAATGCTCGTTGTAGAAGTTACAAACAATGCAGAATGACAACCAGAGGACATTATTAACAGTTCCACACCTGGCTCCTGTATATTTCTGTAAGGAGTTCTACCTGTGTAAGCAATGCCACCTTCAGCTCCCCTTGACTGCTGACGCTCCTTGCTGTTCCTGGATTGATTGTGGGCGTAGACGAAGTTATCAGGCAGCTCCTGACCCATCCAAGGAGGGTAATTTTATTGCAAGTCTGTTTAGCCTCTGTCTTTTGCTCTCTTGAAGTCATCAATTCTCTCAGGTAAAGAACACAAATAAAATTTAGAAATGCTCCCTCAGGCTAGGAGACTAGGAATCATGCCAAAATTTCTCTGAATGAAGTCACCCTCTGCATAATCTCCCCTGCTCACGCCATCTCTCACAACCACGTGCTGCCCTCTGATTAAAGGAGAATTAAAGGTAATGTAGAGTCACTCAGGGGTTTTCTTATCCAGTAGCTGTTTTATAGATTAAACCCAAGATGATCTCTAGCTCTTTCCTTCCTTTTTCCATTTTTCACACGCTCGTGTGTCTGTGAGTGTGTGTAAGAAAGCTACGAAATAACAAGCAACCATAAACAATAAGCATTCCCTCTTTCATTTTTTATTTTCTTACTGCACCACACCCTCCTCCTCTCCTAACAAAGAACTTTGAGAAACTGCCTTTCTCCTCATAGGGCAGAGTGAAATCATTAAATAAAAATTATAGGATGCTTTAGCCAAATTCTCAACAATACTGTGAATTCTTCAAAGCTGTTATCCTAGAAGGCTGCCTGCATACTTCTCCCTATTCTAAGTTTCTTCCACCAAACTACAAACAATAGTGAGTCAGTTTATGAGAATGCCCATAGCTGTAGAATTCAGCCCTTGGGAGTCAGCCTCCATTCTTCATCTCAGGTCAAGTTTCATCGACGTTAATTTTAAAGCATTGTATTCTGAAATAATACAAATACAAATTTCTTATACAATATTTTTTTTCTTCTCTGACAAACTAGGTAAGGGTAAAAAATATTATTCATTCTTTAAATATAAATCATGAGAAAAAAGCCATCATTAACAACCAACACTCACCTGAGTGGTGTAAAATAAAAAAGAGCAAAAAATGTACTAAGCATAAGTCTTAACTTTTTAAATAAATATATTATGATGAGAGAGAATCATTGATTGACTGCTTCCTGCATGCATGCTTACACTGGGGATCAAGGCTGCAACCCAGGCATGTGCCCTGACCGGTATCAAACCTTGACCTCCTGGTTCATAGGTCAATGCTCAACTGCTGAGCCATGCTGGCTGGGCTTAACTTTTCTTAAATGCAGACTTACTTCTGCCAGATTGCTAAACACTTTACGGGATATCCTTGTACTCACATCCATAAAAATTGGCACCTAATCCTAGTTTTACCTCTTCCTCATGGTGAGTTATTGGGCAGTTTATTCTCCCCCTTTTTCAATGGCATTAAATGAGAAGATTGGTTAATTGAGATCTCTAAAATCCTTCCCGGCTTCCATATCTCATGGGCCTCAGGGAAGAACACTCAACTCCCTCCTCCTACATATCCATATGGAAAAACTCCCACATGGATCTTTCCAGGCCTCACACTACCAGCTCTTCAGATTAATGAGTTTAGAAGCCCATTCCTATTTAGGTCTCAGCTTTACCCCAGGAAGCATCCTTCCTTCATGCCTCTATGCCTGAGGTTTTCTAAGGCAAACCTCTACTGGCAAAACCTATAGTTTCCTAGCTCAGACTAAATTATTTTCAGGTGAAGTGTCAGCGTATCTCAAGCCACATTCTTCAGAGATTTTATAAATAATGAAGTGGGTAACTTGATGATAATTTGCCTGATTCTTGTGATTATCTCTCTTTAGTTCTAAACTTGAGGGGGTAGGAAATAGCTGTTATATATTACGCTCCATGTAAAATCTCAGTTGGAGGAGCAAAGGCATGATAGGAACAACTGGAATTAAGGAAGGAAGGAAGGAAGGAAGGAAGGAAGGAAGGAAGGAAGGAAGGAAGGAAGGAAGGAAGGAAGGGAGGGAGGAAGAAGGGAGGAAGGGAGAGAAGGAGGAAGGGAGGGAGGGAGGAAAATTGAAAAATATTTGTTGAATGAGAGAATAAACTGATGGACAAATAAATGAATGTCTCTTATTATTTGTTTAAAAAGCAACTTTATGTGGATGCTCATTTAAATGAAGCAAACTGACATTTACTAAATTGTTTCATGTGAGTGTGTATGCATGTTTTGTATTTTGTGTCTCTGTGAAAATGTATTTTATTTTGAGTAAATTTCATACACAAAATATATTTTCAGGTTACAATGTAAAATAGTACATCAAGGTTTATTTAGAAATTCTTTTGTGCACAGTAAACCCTGGATTGCAAGTTCCTATAGAGTAGGAAACCTATTCTTTGCTTTTCTTGTGCTTAACATCTAGCTTATCATCTACTGTTATTTGTTACATATAAACTTAATGAGGATTTGGAGCAACATCCCTAGCCCTCTCCTAACTGCGTGCTTGCTGGATGTAGGACATTGATTATTCTGAACTCTAAATACTAATCCAAATGTAATTGTTATAGGACACTTAGGAAAGAAAATAAAGTAGTGCTCAATTACATGTTTATTAACTTAACTAATTTATTTAATGAATGAAATAACAAATAATACTTTAATAGTTTTTAATACTAGCTTTATTTTTCAAAGTAAAATGTCTTCTTAAAAAGGAAAATTTTCTTTATACATTGTTGGTAGGATTGTTGTTAATTGATAAAACTTTTTCTTAGACTAATTTGGCAAGATGTATCAAAACTTCAAGAATAATTTTAACTTTCACCCAAAATACCACATTTAAAATTAATTTTAAGAAAATCATCATGTCTGTGCCCAAAAATTTATGTATAAAATAATTTAGTTATTTCTTATAATAGTAAAAATTTTGAACCTTTTTAAAACCCTAATAATAGTTTTGTTATTTTTAAAAATAAGTAAATTTATATTTTGGACATTTCTATAAAATTATAGAGTAAAAAGCACAATATATTCTTAAGTTAAGGTGAAAACACAGTGTTACTGAAGTATCTAACCTTTGAAAATAAATACATTTGTCTGTACATATACTCCAAGATGCCGATGTTGTTTTTCTCTGGGGAGTTGGTAAATCTAAGTTGGGAGATAGCTTTCCATGGGTCTCTCACATTTCCCCTTACTTTGCAAGCAGAGGCATGGACTGCTTCTTCTTCCAGACCGTATTTCTAAGAATGTTTTGTGAACAGCCTTGGGAGATTTAGGGTCTCCCTCTGGAGCAAAAAGTACACTGTCCAGTTTAATAAAGATAATGTCTGTCTCCTAAAAAAGTTCAGGCAGGCTACTTCTTAGAAGAAAAGATTTGGGGTTCCTAAGCTTAGCATTCCTCTCCTATAACATAACCCACGTGTACACACTGGCCACCAGGCCCTCTTTTTGTCACCATGTGGGGATTAGGGGTCAGGAACTTGTTTCAAAACATACTGATCCTCTATAGTTGTAACAAACTGCCCTTTATCTCTGACCTGGGAGTCTCATATCATCCACCAGCATCTATAAAATGGTGGCAGGTTAACTTTACATCTTGTGGTTCTTGATAATGCATATGTTTTGTATATTTGTATTTTTAATACATTTATATCTTACTACATTAAGTATGTAAAACTTTTATAACCAGATGTGTTAATATTGTTTTTAAAAGAACCTGAAAGCCCTGGCCAGATGGCTCAGTTGGTTGGAGTGTCATCCCACACACAATAAGTTGCAGGTTTAATTCCCAGTCAGAGCACATACCTGGATTGCCAGTTCCATGCAGGTACATGAGGCAACTGATGGATATTTCCCTTTCACATCAATGTTTTTCTCCCTCTCTCTTCTCTGTCTCCCTTACTTTCTCTCTAAAATCAATAAACATATCCTCTGGTGAGGATTAAAAGAAAGGAAGCTGAAATCCAGATAGAATGCACAATAACATGCCAACAGTATATCAGAGAATGCTGGTCTATCATGGCCAAAGGCCTGGGAATGAGAGAGTTAAAGATACTTCTTCATCTGTTGTTAAACTTGGACCTTTCTGTGATTCTTTTCACATGTCAAGAGTCTTGCAGGGTTCTGCTTTCAACTTGGAGACTGCTGAAAGCTAAGGCATTCCACTATTTTTATGTGGTTCATGGGGGCAAGGAACTGTCCCAACAAAATAACTAGGTCTCCTGGAAAAATGCCAGCTGCAGTGTCTGACAGGGAACAGGTGTTTAGTGCACAGGATCCAGAGTCAAGAGCCTGCTGCCTTTAAATGTAACTGTCAAGTGATCAGCGTTCGCTGGCAAAT
Organism: Eptesicus fuscus; assembly: GCF_027574615.1. Taxonomy (NCBI): domain Eukaryota; kingdom Metazoa; phylum Chordata; class Mammalia; order Chiroptera; family Vespertilionidae; genus Eptesicus; species Eptesicus fuscus. Next base: position 43,064,115 of record NC_072480.1, on the reverse strand, counting down.
GGCACTGGGAACAGAGCCTTCCTTTATAGAACAGATGAGACTTTATAGTTGCTGGAGGTTATAAATGTTTGTGAATATGGCTGTGCATACATATGTTCTCTCACCAACATTCATTGGAACACAGAAGTAAAGTGTTTATGAAAATGTCCTTACTGATGGTAGTTTCATTTCTATAATTTGAGATGAAAAGAACGGAATGTAATTGGCTAAAGTTTTTTTGGCATGTATCTCTACCGTACGTTGGATCTCAGAGATGGTGGTGTAAGACAAAGAAAACAAGGGAAAGGAAGGGAGGGTCTTCCCTCGCCTGTGAACCACTGAGTTGCATTCTGGGGAATGAAAAGGAGAGGGCTGAGTCCGCGTCTGATTGATTTCAGGGAATGCAGACTTAGAATAAGTAAGTTGGGTTGTGGTTTTCTTCATTCCCAAAAGAAATTTAAAGTAACAATTGCTATGTAAAGCCAACCTATAAGAAGCCGCTTTAGGTAGAAGTTGATTCACAATAATTAAAAAAGTTAATCCTATCTAATGAAGAGGGAATATGCAACTTGACCGCCACACCATCACATAGATGGCGGTGCCCACAGTCACAAGATGGTGGTGCCCAGTCCCTTCAGGTCCGCTGGAGTACCCCAGTCCTTTCAGCCCCACCGGGGGGGTGGCAGGCACACGGTGTGGCCGGAACTGCCCTCAACCCCCCAGCTACCCAGGGCTGGCCCGAGGCACAGGCAAACCTTGGATGGCGGCTACCCAGCTGCCCAGGGCTGCCCAAGGCTCAGGTAACCAGGGCCGGCTGAGACTTGTGCTGCCGGCAGTGGCAGAAGCATAGGTGTGATACGGGTGTCGCCTTCCCCTGATTGCCAGGTCGCCTCCTGTCCCTGAGGGTTTCCGGACTGTGAGAGGGGGCAGGCCTGGCTGAGGGACCCCCCCCCCCCCGCCCCCAGTGCATGAATTTTCATGCACCGGGTCTCTAGTATATTATAAACGAATACAAATAAACCTAATCCAGTTCCCTAGCACACAGTTGCCTCCCTTTACTGTTTTAGGTTTAGAGTGGATTTCTGATCTGAACTTTGATTCCCAGTCCTCTTTCTCCTGGTACTCTGGAGTCTCATAAGTATCTTTATGATGCTATAGCAGATGCTATGTGATCTTTCTACCAACATTTATTCTCATTGTCCACATAAGTGACAGAAATCCAGTTTTATTCAGGGTGGCCATATGTCCAGTTAAAAGATTATATTTCCCAGGTTTATAACAAGATGTGGCCATGTGACTAATTTCTGATCAATAAGAAGAGGAAGTGCCCTGTGGATTTTCTAGAAAGTTTCTTTAAATGGGAAACAATTTTTTTAAGTGTGAATTGTCCACTATGTGACTTTTTAAAATATATATATATTTTATTGATTTTTTTACAGAGAGGAAGGGAGAGGGAGAGAGAGTTAGAAACATTGATGAGAGAGAAACACCAATCAGCTGCCTCTTGCACACCCCCTACTGGGGATGTGCCCGCAACCAAGGTACATGCCCTTTACCGGAATCGAACCTGGGACCCTTCAGTCCGCAGGCCGACGCTCTATCCACTGAGCCCAACCAGGTAGGGCAAATATATTTTTTTTATTGATTTCAGAGAGGAAGGGAGAGGGAAAGAGAGATAGAAACATCAATGATGAAAGAGAATCATTGATTTGCTGCCTCCTGCATGCCTCCTACTGGAGATCGAATCCACAACCTGGGAATATGCCCTTTACTGGAATCAAACCCGGGACTCTTCAGTTGGCGGCTGATGTTCTATCCACTGACTAGGGCTGGGAAACAATTCTTCATCTTCTCCTGCTCCTCCTCCTCCATCTCCTCTTCTTCCTCCTCTTCCTAATGCTTCTCTTCTCTTCTCTTTCTCTCTCTCTCTCTCTCTCTCTCTCTCTCTCTCTCTCTCTCTCTCTCTCGTTTTCTCTCTCTCTCTCTCTCTCTGTCTCTCCTCTTTCTTCTACCTGAGTAATGTATATGTAATTCCTCCAGCAAGCTTACATAATGCAGTTATTTTGCAGATGAAAGTCAAGGAGACCATAAATAAAGTATCCTGGATCTCTAATGATTCTGTGCTTTCTCCATACTCCTCTGAACTTTGTTGCTGTATTTTACATAAAGAAATAAACCCTGTGTGTAAGGCTATTTCAATAATTCTAACTGAGAAGCCTGATTCTAACTGATTCAGATCAAATGCCATAGTTTAGACATTTTTTACAATCTCTCTGGTGAATTTCTAAAATGGATTAGAAATATTCAGGTTTTGAAAGAGATAAAAAAAAATGGTATGAAATATAGAAGAAAAAATCTAGGCACTGAATTATCAGAGAGGATTAAGTCATTCTCAAATAAGAAAATTAAAATGAATTTTACATTGTTTCATATTTTAAACTAATAAATTTATGTAAAAAGATTTTCAATATTTCATTTAGTATTATTTATCCATATCAAAGAAAGAAATCTTGCCATTTGCAACAACATTGATGGATCTTGAGGGCATTATGCTAAGTAAATAGTGTATATCACTTATATGAAGAATCTAGAAAAAAACTGAAATCACAGATATAGAGAAAAGATTGGTGATTGCCAGAGGCAGGGGGTAGAGAGTGGGGAAAATGGGTTATAATGTAAAATATGTTGACTATAGTACTGCATTGTATACTTGAAAATTGCTAAGAGAGTATATCTTAAAAGTTCTCATCACAAGAAAAAAATTTACAACTATGTGAGGAGATAGATGTTAACTAAACTGGTGGTAATCATTTTGTAATATATATATATATATTATACGATATATATACATATGTATCAAATCATTATGTTGTATATCTGATACTAAAAATACAATTTTAAATGTCCATTATATCGCAATAAAAATTAGGGAGGTCCAGCCAGTTTGGCTCAGTGGATAGAACATTGGTCCAAGGACTGAAGGGTCTCATGTTCGACTCCACTCAAGGGCACATACATACTGCAGTTGAAGGCTCCATCCCTGGCCCTGGTCGAGAGGCAACCAATCGATGTGTCTCTCTCACACAGATGTTTCTTTCTGTCTCTCCCCCTCCCTTCCACTCTAAAAAACAATGGAAAAATATCCTCTGGTGAGGATCAACAACAACAACAACAAAAACCTGAGGAAATATTTCATTCAGTTTTACACACAAAAGAGAGGCATTATGGTGACATGCTTTTAAATCATATGACTTTGATTTGCATCGGTCCTATGTTGGGCCAACTATGTGACATTTAACAAACGCTTCACTCTCTTCATGCTTCCCTTTCTTCCTCTGAAAGTGGTTCCTTCTTCACAGATTGTTGTGAGGATTCCATGTTTTCATATAGATAATGGCCATAGACATTGACTGGAATACATTGTCACCTATAATTATTATTTTCGAGTGTCCTCTCGATTTTTAAATATTTCTGTAAAACCTGTTAGGTCGATAATCTTGATTTTATATCTAGCAAAGTGATCGGGTTTTATAATGCTACAGGAAGAGGAAAATGAAGAACATGGACTTGCATGTGTTTATGTACGTTGGAAGTGGGAGGGTCAAAATCAGAGACAATCAAACTGTCAAGAGCATGAAAACACTCTCCTCACTTTCTTTCCGAACTTCTTCCCATCCATCACCAAGATGTCACAAAGTGAAGGATAACGTTGCTCAAGTATGTAAGAAGTTGGCCCTTTTCCCTGGCAAATAAATTTTACTTTTTATGTCTGCATATAGACCTCAAAATAATAGTATTTGAGGCTTTATGGTAAATTCAATCTCACTTACTTTCTGCTATATTGCTTTGGTTTATGACAGACTCAATAATTCAATCTGTAACCTAAATCCTTAAATATGTATTAATATTCTCAATTTACTTCAACATTTTTATTTTTATTTAGGAAAAGTATTACTATTTCCACTGAGTTTGTGGTTATATCACTTGAATCTTTTAAAAAGGAGTAATATACTCATTATATTGTTGAATAACTGCTTGTCCACAGAAAATAAAATATTCTCCAGTATCTCAATGTTCATATTACCTTCATTCCTGACTTTGTTAATATATATTTTACACAATGGGGATATATGATAGCTTTTGAGTGCTCTTATTTATCTTTCCTTAGCTTCACTCATCCCTCCCTTTCCTGTTTTATGATGTATTTCTAATTCTTCTCTGTTAATTTTTATTTTGATTACTTTTTTTTGTATTCTATTCAGTCATCTACATTAGGTTTTATGTCCTCAGAATTTATTGCTGGAATTCTCCCACAGAGAGGAATTATCTGTTCATCACAAAATGATGCTCTTTTTATTAGCTCATAATTGAGTATTACAGAATAACTTTCTTCTGGTCCTCATTCTTACAACTGAAGATGATAACACTGATTATTTACTTTTTTTTTATTTCTTAACCAGCTGGAAAGATATTTTATATACTGTCTCTAGGAACAATGAACCAGTTTAGTATATCAGTCAAAATCACATTTTAATAAAATGATTCCTTATAAAAGTGCTTTCTATCATTTATATTGTCTGCCTATATACAGTGAATTCATAGTTGTTGTTTTTTTAATTTCCAAATCCCTACCTATTAATAGTCTTTGCTTCATCATATTACTATTTACCACTGATCATACTGTTGATATATCCAGAGATTCCAACCTGAGACTCTCAGTTTCCATAAATGACATTTTAGTAATGGAAAATGTTTTATGAGTCTTCAAAACCTAAAATATTTAGAATCCAGCTCCTTATTCATTATATCTCAAATAAAAGAAGCCAGAATTATATTCACAAAGAATGACTCACAAAAGAAATTTCAAATTTCCTAATTATCCTATCTGAATTAAAAAAAACTTTCAGTTGCTAGACTTCAAATATAATTTCAAAATTTTTGCTTTCACTGGTAGTTCCCCAGTAAATAGGTACTTGTCACAGAATTGCTACTTTTCAGCAGATCTGAATGTAGCAAGTTTTACCAATTTTTTTCCTTGCTTCTCTAAAACCCTACTTCTGCTGACCTAATTCTTTTTATAAACCTGTATAATAAAAGTGTAGCATGCAAAGTGTCCCCTCAACCGGGAGTTTGACCAGGGGGCACAGCCGGCAGGGGGAAGGGGAGGGAGTACCCGGCCGGCAGCCAGCAGCTGCTAGTGCAGGAATTTTGTGCACCGGGCATCTAGTTTATTATAATTGTCTGTTTCTCTCCCTAGACTGTACTTATATCACTGTTGTAACCATAGAATAAGGCACATAATACTGTTTCAATAAATATTTGATTGAGGGAAGAAAGGAATGAATAAAGCAGAAACTAATGAAAATACTACCAAATATTCAAACGGATAAGTGGGAGGAAGAAAGGGAGAGGTTATGATTATAATCAGGAATAACTATCTGTATACTTAAGGTTATTACATAGATGCTGAATGCTTCCCTTTAAAATAAAAAATAAAGCACTGTCATTTGACTCTTGATAACTTTTAGAATATGCTATCATTCCCGTGTTGAGCTTTTTCTTGTCTTTTTTTTTTTTTTGCCTTAACATGCTAATTTTTGTTCCTGCCAAAGGAGTCATTTGAGATATGAACATTAGTTCATTGGAGTATAAGTATGTCAATGTCACTCTAAAAGAGACAAGGCTGTGTTCCATACAAAACTGAATAAGAATACATAATTTGTATCCCTTTTAAACCCCTCTAGTATTTGGAGCATTTATTAGAAAACCAGGGTGCCAGGTTTTTTCGGGGGTGGGAGAAGGAGGGATAGAGCATTTAGAGGTCAGTCACCTTTTAAATATATATCCTCATACTTGATCCTCACAACAATGAGGAGGTAGGGACTGTGGAGGAAGATTCGGAGTGATGTCAAAGGCAAATGCAACAATGTATCTATTAGAAAACAAGCTTAATTAGGTGTAAGTAGAGTGAACTCTGGTTCCAATTCTGCCACTAGGTACGCTGAGGAATTAACTAACTCAGCTCCTCTAGGGCTTAATTTTTTCATCTTTAAAATGAAGGGCTTGGACTGCAAGGTCCAGCTCTGAAATTCCATGTATATTTCATAAAATAAAATGCATTCCAACCAGTCAAGTCAAAGCTTGAATTCTTATAACCAGAGGCAGAAATAATCCAGGAGGCTTCAGCACCATCGCAGAGGATGAGCTACCTTCTTTTCACCCCTCAGAAGAGCACTCTCCCTTTGCCCAAGGAAAGTACATTGAGTTATCTGGTCACATTTTACATTGATAATAATCTCTTACTTCCTCCCTACCCCCTCTTCCCTGGTGTTCTTCCAGATAAGACAGTGAAAGGTAATGCCATGGGACCAACCTTCAAAATGTAAAATTGGGAGGAGGGTGGTAGAAATGTACAATGACACCGGAAACTAGGAAGAATGCCACCTGTATACCAGAAACTTTGGGATGATTGAAAGAAAATACCTTGTTGGCCAACTAACATACCTGCAAAGTTAGTAGAAGGGACACTGCAGAATACCTACATCCTCTAAACCATGGTGAGGGCAGGCCACGGGGCAGGTACAAATAACATAGAAGCAGGGGAGGCTGCTCTCTGAGAAGATGGCCAGACACACTGACAGTGGGGAAGGTTCTCCCGCACAGAAGAGGTCTACCCAGAACCAGCTGTGTCTAGCTTAACTTGGAGCGAAGCACCTTTTAATACCTTTTCTTCTAAGCAACAAATTATTTTCAGTAATAATTATGAAATGAAGTAGATTACAGTATTGATTAGGAAAAAAATCACAGATATTAAAAATTCCCTTTTATAACATCATCATATAACTGTTCCCATAAAAATAAACAAATTCATTAACATCAAATAAATATTATAAAACCAAGTTGGAAAATAAGTAATGGGTTGATACTTATAAATGGAAATAAAACATAAACCTGCATTGTATTGGTCTGTCACAGTAATGAACAAAAACAGTAACAGACCATGACTTGTACAAATTTGTAAATGGCATCTTCAAAACTTTTCTCTTCATATATTCACATTCATAGACAGTACAGTTTTAATAATCTATAGATGTCTACAGTTAACCATAATCTATTTATATTAATTTTAAGATTAAAATACTTTTTCAAATGGTTCAACAGATATACATATAGGGACAATCTTATACAGACAACTTTTTCAGGTATTTATAAAAATCTCATTTTACAATAAATTCCAAAACTTGCAATAATTCCCATGTCGTTGATTCTTCAGAATTGATTCCAGCAGCTTTCAAATCTCTCTGCAGTCAAAAAATTTCCACTAAAATAGCTTCACCAGAAATTTCATCATGTTCTGTGTCTTCTGATTTAAAATCACAGTGCTCTCTTGTTCATTTTGTACCTACTGTTTAATGGCAGGAACCTCTAGTTCCTCAGTACTTGGAAAACTGCTCCCCAAAGCAAGCTTGAATGATTGTGAATCTTTATGAATTTATTCTTTAAGCAAGCACATGTATCTAATCTTCAAATATTAGAAGCCTATTGTATAATTTGGAGTTCTTTGAATTACCTTCCATAAAGAATGCAATGTGTATTCAATGATGGGTAATATTAAAATGTACTAAGTTGAAGGCATGCATATGTTATTAAAATTCATCTGTTCCATGGCAATTGTTTAGACCTTAAACCAACAAAAGATTTTTTAAGAGAGAAAAATTGTATCATTAACATTGTTTAAACTCGCTAGTAATAAAATGCAAGGTAAGAAATGGAAAAAGTCAAGAACTATATGATTTCACTGTAAGATTTTTATGTAAGATATAAAACTGAAAGCAACAAATGAACAAACAAACAAACAAAAACCTCATAGACACAGCCAACAGTATGATGGTTACAAGAGGAAAAGGAGGATGGGGGGTAGAAGATCATAAAGGGGGTCAAATATATGGTTATGGAAAGGAATTTGACTTTGGGTGGTAAACACATAATGCAATATACAGATGATGTATTGTAGAATTGTACACTTGGAACCCATATAATTGTATTAACCAATATCACCCAATAAATTTAATATTTAGAAAAAACAGATCAAGATTTATCAGTTATTTTGTTTATTGCAGCTTCTTTGTAGTCAGTGTGAAGCATTATTGCCTGCACCCAGATTGACCACTCCCATTATTACCCAACCTTCGTTGCCACTTCCAAAAGCTGAAAGGCAGCTCAGCATCAGGGTTTCCCAGAAATAAGCAAACACAAGAGAAGTTAGCCTAAGCTAGTCTTTCAGATCACGTTTGCTATGAGAAACAAGGAAATATTTTTTTTCAAATATCTGTATCTATATGAAGATATGAAAATAAGATACAAAATAAGAGACCTTGAAGATTACTCCATGGAAGAGAATGCAGAACCCAAAACCAACTCTAATAGATTAAGATTTTGGAATATGAAAAAAATGGTATTTAAAATTGTTCAGATAAGGAGAACTACATGCTGGGGCAACTGTATAAATCAATGTAGTCCCTTTCTTATTCCACACACAGAAATTAATTCTAGACAGCCTAAAAAAATTGAGTGTGAGAAAAAAACACGAAATGAGAAGAAAATATAGATAACATTTTTATATGCTACTAGAGGCCTAGTGCACGAAATTCATGCATGGGTAGGGTCTCCAGGCCCTTCCGATCAGGGCCTTCCAGCTGCTGGCCAGGGCCTTCCTTCATTCCGTGCCACGCCCTGGTGGTCAGCACATGTCATAGTGAGCAATTGAACTCCTGGTCTCTTGATCGAACTCTCAAGGGGACACTGCATATTAGCCTTTTATATATATAGACTAGAGGCCCAGTGCACTGGTAGCATCCCTAGTGGCTGCTGACCACTGGCTGAGTACTCCCTCCCTTCAACTGGCCAGCCCTACCCGCTTCGAACTCCCAGAAGAACTCCCAGTTGAGGGGACAATTTGCATACTATGCTTTTATTATACAAGATTAGGTTGAGAAAAAAATTTCAAAGCATAATAAAATCAAAGATAAAAACCATAAATAGAAGGACTGACATAATCAACAGCATACAAATAAGTTTTTATACTTCAAAACTAAAATCATAGCAATATTGAAAGGTAAAGGACATCCTGGAAAAAAATACATTGTGTCACATGATTGGAAAAAAAAAGGGCTTTCAGAAATCAGCAAATAACAATAATAACAATAATAATAAAATAATAATAATTCTGAGTGAAAAATGGACAAAGAATATGAAAAGGTAATTTATAAAAACAAAGATGTAAATGTCAGAAAAATGTTAAACATTATTATGAAAATAAGCAAATAAAATAATGAGATATTTTATGCCTCAATGTGGAATTTATGTTACTCTCTGTCCAATGTTGACAAGGGATCAGCAAAATGAATATAATCCGACAGTGCAACATGTTAATCACTCATTTGGGTGGTCATATCTGCAGTAAAAATCAAAAGTTTAAAAAGTGTGACTTGTGATTCTACATCTAGGGATATACAAAGAGAACTAATTAAAGATACATACAAGTTTTATGTACAAAATCCTCATTACCCTGATATGTATCTATGAATACAGAAATCATCTAAATAACCAATTGGAGAAGATTGGTTAGATAAATTATAACATATCCAGTAACAAAATACCATGCAGTCATTAAAAAATGTATCATAGTATTGAAGGATCTATAATAATAAAAGCATAATATGCTAATTAGACTAGAGGGCCAACTAGCGGCGGTCGACCTTCCAGACCAAACCGGGCTTGCATGGGCCAAGGCAGCCACTGTGGCTGTGAGGGCCGAGCCCCTTGCACGAATTTTGAGCCTGAGGCTTCTAGTATTATTATATTGTTAAATGTTCACAATATAATGTTAAGTGGAAAAGACAGGGTATAAAACTATACACACCAGATAATTTCAATTTTTAATAAACAAGATGATTTGATTTTTAAACGTTGGTTATTTTGGGTATTAGCATTATGGCTTTTCTTCTTTCTTCTCTATAACTATATTTTCTACTTGTTCTACAATGATCTTATACTTTCACAATCCGTAATAAAACAATGAGGTTATTAGAAGGGAAAAAAAGGACTAGACTTGGAATAACTCCAATGACAATGGACTTCTTTGCTGACTTCTTTGCTGACTTTGGGGTAGGGGGAAGCAGCTTCCCTCAGGTTCCTCTTCCCTCCAGGCCAAGTACACTAAAGGCTTGGTTTCTGGTGATTTGTTAATCACATCCTATCTAATAAAAGAGTAATATGCAAATTGACCATACCTCCACTACACCCACAAGCCATGCCCACCAGCCAATCAGGAGTAAGTATGCAAATTGACCCAACCAAGATGGCTGCAGCCACGGAGCAAACAAGAGGCTTGGGTTTCCCTGGCAATGGAGGAAGCCAAGCTTCCTGAACACCCTGGCCGGCCCTGGACTCCACTCAAGGCTACAAAGTTTCAATTATAGAAGATAAATAAATCCCAACAAAAATGGCTGCAGCCATGGAGCAAGCAGAAGGCTTGGGTTTCCCCGGTGATGGAGGAAGCCAAGTTCCTGGCCACCACTCAAGGCTACAAAGTTTCAATTATAGAAGATAAATAAATCCCAGATACCAGGCCCTCTGCTTGGGTCACCAGGGGTCATGACCAGCCTGCAAACCACCACAGGCCCCTCATCCAGGCTGCCCCATGCCCCAAGGGAACCCCAACCCTGATCCAGGACACCCTTCAGGGCAAACCAGCTGGCCCCCACACGTGCACCAGGCCTCTATCCTATCTAATAAAAGGGTAATATGCAAATTGACCATCACTCCAACACACAAGATGGGTGCCCCCATGTGGTCAAAGATGGCTGCCCCCATGTGGACACAAGATGGCCACCACAAGATGGCCAGCAGGGAGGTCAGTTGGGGGTGATCAAGCCTGCAGGGGAGGGCAGTTAGGGGTGACCAGGCCGGCAGAGGAGGGACATTGGGGGTGACCAGGCCTGCAGGGAAGGGCAGTTGGGGGGACCAGGCCTGCAGGGGGGGGGCAGTTAGGGGCAATCAGGAAGGCAGGCAGGCGAGCAGTTGGGAACCAACAGTCCTGGATTGTGAGAGGGATGTCTGATTGGAGAGGGTGCAGGCTGGGCTGAGGGACACCCCCTTCCCCCCATGCACAAATTTCGTGCACTGTGCCTCTAGTTATTATATAAGGTGACATGATTTAAAATATCCCCTCCCCTAGGTGTTCCAATTGAGATAAGAATGTGTTAGGTGTTGAATTGTATCCCTCCCAAAATTCTTAATTTTAATGTCCTATCCCTTGTATATAAGAATATGACCTTATTTTAAAGTAGGATGGTTGCACATATAATTAGTTGAGCCTGGATGAGGCCCTTACTAGAATAGGGTGGGCCCCAAATCCACTAGGACTGGTGTTCTTATAAGAAAGGGAACATTTGGACACAGAGACAGGGGGAGACAGAGGGAAGATGATGATGTGAGGCATTGAGGAAGAACACCATGTGAAGATGAAGGAAGAGATGGCTGCTGATTTTACATGCCAAGGAAGGCAGAGTTTGACCGCAACCAGATGCTAAGGAAGAGGAATGAAACAGATTCTTCCTCACAGCCCTCCGAAGGAGCCAACCCTGCCAACACCTCTATGTCCGACTTCTAGAATTTTATTTATTGTCTCCAGAATTATGAGACAATAAACTTATGTTTTTTAAGGCATCCAGTTTGAGGTACTTTGTCATGGCAAAGTCTAAAAGTTTAATACCGACCCAAGCATTTTTGACACTTTGATCTCTAAAGGTTAAAACCACACCATAGAACAATTGTTTTGTTTAGGGAGTACTCACTCTAAAATCTTTTTGCCTTGGGACATGGAAAGCACAAATTCCACTCTGCCAATCCAGAGACCATGGTCAAGAGGCTAAAGCTTTTTGTGAAATAACAATAAAAGGGATTTAACTGGTAAAAGGAATTCTAGAGATAAAACAGCAGGTTTAGGGAGTCTTGGGAATAAAGAGGGTCCGTGGGGGAGAAATGCATAGATGAGGGCTTGGAGCCACCAGAAGGCATAACTTCACAGAGAATAAAGAAAAGCCACAGAGTGTGGGGAAGAAGGAAACATACTTTCACAGAGGATAGAGAAATGTCGACAGATGCCAGAAAGAAGAAAACATATTTTCACAGGAGATAGAGGAATGTTGCAAGATAAGGGGGAGAGAGAGAGGAGGGCACCACCTGGGTCTTGGACTTTGAAGCTGATATTCTGCAAAAGAGTGACCAATTGGAAAAGCACAGGATCATAAAATGGGGAAGGGGTCCAATTAGAAGGAAGCATGAAGAGACAAAGAACTTCAGCCTTTATAACCATAGAAAAAAGAAGCTTAGTTGGTTACCCACTGGGAACCTCTCCCTACATGAAAGTTTGTATTTGCTTCCAATAAATTTCCACCCTTTTACTAACAAGTCCTTTTAGTCCATGAATTTTATTCTTCAAAGAATAAAAGAACCCACAAGGGGAGATCTGCTCCCTGAACCCCACGTTTCACTGGGAATGAAGTTATTTACCTGCAGCTATTTTTCACTGAGAAATGTGCATTTCTCTCTGGTGGCAGGGAGTGAACTCCTGGTGGGGGAGTAATCACTGAAGGAGAGTTACTTTGGCAGCAAGAAGACTCCTGTGCCTGCAGGTACCCAGGCTGCAGATCACAGGCTGGAGAGAAAGGATGGTCCCTGCTGGCTGGGCATGGATATGGACTGAGAAGGGCTATTTATAGCTTCCAACTTTGTTCTTCCTGAATTAAAATTTTTTTCTGTTATCCCCAAGCCTTCCTAAAAATCTTTTTAAGGTTTACAGAGTCACTTATTACAATGGGGAGCCTGAAGCCAGGAAATGTAACCTGCAGGTGTGTGTGTGTGTGTGTGTGTGTGTGTGTGTGTTGGGGGATTTAGGGGGATAGGTTATAGCCTGTTTGCGGGAAGCCGCCCATTGTCTTCACTATCAGAGAAGTGTGGACAGGGATCCTGGAAGGCTGGTGACCCTTAAAGCTCTGGCAAAGGTCAGAGCTATGCACCCACTGTTTAGTTGAGACAATGGTAGGTGAAACAACTTCCCCACCAGATAGTCAAGCAAATCCTTACTGATAAGATTGTCTGCCTGTTACTGGAATTGCCTGCCTAAGAGCTATGGGTGTATCCCAAACCTGAATAAAAGGGATGGCAAGGCCAGAGCAAAGCGGAGTCCTTCCTTGGACTTCCACCTGGCCCCCAATTTCCATAATATTATTTTTTGTCTTGTCTCTTTTATTTGCTCACGGCCTCCTCCAGAGCCTGAACCCAAACCCTGAACCTGAACCCTGAACCACCCGGGCCATGGGACACTCGCACCTGTTGAGAGAATCCAGTCTCAAGACCACAAGCCGTGAAGTGCACAAAAATCATGCTATGGTCTAGAGACCCTTGGTTGGCTAAAGTGGCAGATGGCCATTAGCACAGATTTGGGAAACATGTCAGCTTTCCCTGGGGATACTCAGAAAACCCCCGGAGGAAAAAAAGAACTGATAAAAAAACTAGACTTCCTGAATTCTGGCAGGATGGAGCTCACCCAGATTTTTGTTTGTTTTAAGGAACATAACTGTTGGTTGACCTCAAAACGGAGCAAGTCTGGACACTGCTTCTTTAGAACACTATGCCTTTAGCATTTTCATTTCACCTCTTTCCATAGATTCGGCATCAGATCTGCAAAGTTATAGGAACAATAGTATTCCACAAATATTTTAGATTATGGATTTCATTCTAAAATACTGCAGCATATTAATGAAAAAGGATAAGTTTAAGCAAATAATGATAATTAGTATTTGTCCATGCAGTGCTCATTTTTTTTGGTGAGATAGAGATGTAGGTTCACATCTCTATCTCCCCAATGACTCTAGTCCCAACTCATCATAATTTCTGAATTATATCCCTGCATCTTCTCTTACTTTCCTTCAATATATTTTCCTTCCAGAAGTTTTAAACTAAATATGCGAATTTAACATTGTAAACGCATATTTACAATTCTTCAATACTTTCCCAAGGAAAAAGAATCCAACTTGTCAGCAACATGGTGCTGCCTGTATCTCCAGCCTCATCTTCTCGTCTGAGAAAGCATGTCCCCACTTAGCCTGATTCATACTTTTCCTTCAGGTTTCAAATTTGGTATCACTTACTGATCCTGAATCTAAGTCAATTCCTTAAATCATACTTTTAAATTTTATTCAATTAAAACTCTAATTTCTAATTATATATTAATTTGATAAATTCATTTGTATAATGTTGATCTTCCGCAGTTTTAAGTATTACAAAGGCATAGGATTGATTTTCTATTGAGCTATACTTTATCTCTAGAGCCTAACACACTGTCTTGTCTATTGTAAGTATATTATAGATATTTCATAAAGACTTTATGAATGAGAAGGTAGATGCCATTGAAATAGTATTTGAATTGTGTTTTAAAGGAAACACTCGAATATAATAAATTATTTTTTTCCAAAGCCAAGATTGAGGTGTTTTTTTTTTTTTTTTAGCAGGGGTGAGATCTGTTTACAGGCAAAAAGATGACCTTTAAGTCTCAAAATTTTTTAAGTTTTCAGAGGCTAACCTGGCAAAGCTTCCCAATTCATCTACCATTTTGAAATAAGATTATCTGGGAACTTTCAATAAAAACTATTGATATCCATGGCTTGCATTTCCAAAGAGTTTTTCTAATGAGGTGTCACTGGTGTTTGTATTTATATACATACACTATCAATGAGCTTTAACCCAAAGCCAATTGGATTAATAGTCTAGGAATATAGGGGTTGCAGGGGAGGAGAAAAGGAAAAGAAAAAAAAAAGTTTGATTAATAACAGATGGATGCAATGAATTCGTTAAGGTAGAAATAAATGACAAACTCCAGTTTTATGCATGTTATTTCTAAACTTTATGCAAGTTCCCTTACATACAGTCTTAGTTTTCCATTTTGACAATTTTGTTAGTAATACTGAACGATTTTAAACTATCATTATAATCAAGCTTCTTCCTAAAGCTCCTTGTTCCTTTGGCAGTAAAGACATAAATTGCCATTGTTTATTTCTGTGGGCCTGTGAAGTGTAAAATTTTTTGGCTTAACTAACCTAAGTCAACCACATAATGTAACACCTTTGGATAATAATTATACCTGAAATATGTACCTCAGTAGATAGGAGAAAAGCATCTCAATTCTAGCTTCTGTTCATTTAGTTTTTTGATAACTGATTTATGTATTTCTTGGGTCTCCTGTTATTCAATAGGAATAAACTTCTTTACCTCCCAGAATGTTTGCAAATATATGTAAATAAAATATTTAGTTTCCCCATCCCCACCCCCATGCACTTGACTAAGATTTTTAATAAATGATCATAAAATATATGTTACATGTGATTGTCACCAAACTGTTCTAATAAATATATTATTAAATCAACTTAAAAATAGCAAATGTTAGTAAACAGCATTCAAAATGTGCTGCCAAGTATTCTATATAAAGTTTCACATAAGCCCATATGTCAAATAAATTTATATCCAAAAATATTTATATCCTCAAAGTGATTTTACTCATTGTAATAATAAATTTTTCACATCATCGCCAGTAATCTAGAAAATTAATATGACAAAGGCATTTTATCAGTGCCCAATTGAACCATAAAAGGAAGCTGTAAGTCAGTTTCAAGGTTCTTTTCATTTTTTAATGAGAATATCAAAGGTATGAGTCTTCTGCAAAATGTTACAAGATTTTTCTTTTGTTCCTAGTTGTTTTTGACAAGCAATGCAGTGATTCATCAGGGGGAAACTTGTGTAATTTACCTATCAGGCTCATTGTGTGGTACTGGCCCCCATCCCCCTCCGCCCATACACACCTTTTTGAGCAACCACTTTCCTTATAGCACCTTTCCTCCCCCAGGGTGCTGGGCTGTATGTTCACTCCCAGTATATCCCCATCATCCTGCTTGACTGAGAGAGACACCTGCATGTGTGTCTACTCAAAGAATGTGAGACACAGTTCCTTTTCCAGATTGTAGCCACTAAATGAAAGTCATGTTCTATGTATACAGAAATGACCAAAATTCTCTTTATATAATCAGCACACTTTTTTTTTTTATTTATTTCAAGAGAACCCAATGCTCCTGGAACATATTATTATTCATATTTATTAAAATACTACATTCCTATTGGAAAATGTATTAAGTATAACAATATATATTTTTAAATAGTCATAATCCTTCCACCTAAATACAAACCACTTTTAAAAATTCTCTTGATATATAAATGATGAGTACAAATATTCAAAGTATAAAAATCTCTGCTACAGAGTCTTAAAATGTTATTTCTTTTTGTTTGTTTTTTTAAATATATTTTTATTTATTCCAGGGAGGAAGGAAGAGGGAGAGATAGAAATATCAATGATGAAAATCATTGATCAGCTGCCTCCTGCTGGGAACCAAGCTGCAACCTGGGCATGTGCCCTGACCAGGAATGGAACTGTGACCTTCTAGTTCATAGGTTGACGCTTAGCCACTAAGCAACACTGGCCAGACTAAAATATTATTTCTTATTCAAGATAATCATTTTGTCTGCTGGCAAGAACTACCTTTTATTCACTTCAGTGTAAACTCATTCTAATCAAAGTATTTAGTGAATGCTGTATTTTCTCAGACACATTAGAATTTTTCAGTCAATTAGGGTTTCCTCCCTCTCTTTTATCCCTAGAACTAGAGGCCTGAGCACTTCGGGGGGTCCCTTAGCTTGGCCTGTGCACTCTCACAGTCCAGGACCCCTCAGGGGATGTCCACCTGCCGGCTAAGGCCTGACATCCCTCTCGCAGTCCAGGGTTCTCACAGTCCAGGACCGCTTACTCCTTACCACCTGCCTGCAGTGGAGACAGGAGAGGTTCCTGCCATTGCTGTTGTGCTTGCCAGCCATGAGCCCGGCTTCTGGCTGAGCAGTGCTCCCGCTTTGGGAGTGCACTGACCATCAGGGAGCAGCTCCTGCATTGAGCGTCTGCCCCCTGATGGTCAGTGCATGTCATAGCCAACGGGCGTTCTGCTGTTCAGTTGATTTGCATATTAGGGTTTTACTATATAGGATTGTATCTAAGTTTTTGTTCAGTTCAGGCATTATCAAAATGGAGGGGGATATGGATCTCCCATCTCATCTATTTATACTACACTAGAGGCCTGGTGCATGAAATGCGTGCATGGGTGCAGTCCCTAGGCCTGTCCGGCAATTGAAGCGTGAGCATCTGGCATGGAAGGGCAGGTCCCAGCTGACCTCTGGGCCCTGGGCAGCACCTGGGCCCCTGAGTCCCCACGTGCCCCCCTCCGCCTGAGTCACGGTGCCCGAGTCCCCATGTGGAGATGTGGTGAGCGTGGCCAGATGCCGTGGGCTGGGGCACAGCGTGGGTCTCTGGGCTGCCCAGCGGAACCACATGGAAGCCTGGCAAGCAGCGCGCTCTCTCCTGGCTGGCCTTGCAGACTGGCTCCTGTGTGAAAACCCCGGGAGCCTGACCGGCCCCTGTGGTCCCAGCAGCTCCCGCCCGGCTCACTCAGAAGAGGCTGTGCAGGTGCAGGGCAGGTTTGTTGCAGGTGCCCGGCACCTGAGCATGGGGGCTTTCCTGGCGCACAAGCCCTGGTGTCCCAGGGGAGGGTAGCAGGCAGAGAGCGAGCTCGGTGGACACCCCACATTCTCACCGCACCTCTGTCCCCATCACCCCCATCCCCAGGTAGCTGGTGAGAGGTCACAGCTCCCTACCTAGGCACTGCAGGAAGTTGGCCACCACCCCCTGGTAGTCAGCACAGGTCATAGTGAGCTATCGAACTCCCAGTCTCCCAGTCGAACTCCTGTTCAAATGACCATCAGAGGAGACAATTTGCATATTATGCTTTTATTATATAGGATTTGCTTGTTTGCATTTATTCTTGTTGATCTTTAATGAGATATCCTACATGCTATCTAGTCTCCCTTCATTCGGCCATGTCTTCTACATCCTTCTCTTTCTAACAACAAGGACTTTTGATTCTCTAGCTATGCACAGCCTATTTAAAGGATATGGAAAACAATTGTCTACTCTCTGAAAACTCTGTGGAGCTACCTGAAACCCATTGCCTGGGTAACTTCTGTGGCTAGTGCTACTCAATCATCAGGGCTTCTCTACAAGGCTTACCAACTACCCAGTCACTCTCAGAAACAAGATATAGGTACATTCTGTATCATACACCCTATCCACAGTTAGAGAGTCTAGAACTCTCCCCATTTGCAGCTCAGTTCTAGATTATCTTAGGATATAATGCTTTTTCAACACAAGCTTCTAAAATAATGGCAAATACTCTCCAGTTACCCTTTCTCCCCTAGCTTGGACAACTTTACCTAATGTCCAGGGATATACTCCTATTGTATATCCAAACTATTTTTTATAGAAGCAATTAGATGTCTTCTGGGCTTAGTCTTTTACAATATTCTGACTCTTACAGTTCAAATGTCCTGGCTTTCAAGAGTATGTCTCTGCTATGAGTCTCAAGAGTCTATTTTGGAACTCAGAAATCGAAGTATTGACATTTTGTGCTCTATATTCAATGTAATCTCTCCCCTGAGACATTGCATGTTAATGAATAAATAGGGGAAAGGTCACAGCCAAAGGGGAAATAGATTGTACTGCATAGAAGAACTTCAGTTAACATAATAGAATTCTACCTATCTATCCACCTGCTCATTTATCTCTTTATCCATCTTTCTAGAAAGCTTTTTGTTCTGCTCTTGAAAATTCAGACATGTCCATTGCTCTTATTTTTCAGAATTCTATACTCTTCACTTTGCTTGAAGCTGTTCTTCAGCTAACACATTAACACATTAACATATTTCTCTTATCTTCACCTTTTTGAATTATTCCACTTTACCTGTCATTGAGTTTATTGGGTATTATGTTTATTCCCCAAATCATAAAGTTTCAGATGAAAAATGGCCATTGTTTCAAAGATAATATGTTATTATTTTCCAACAATTTAGAACATCAGTATATGCTCATTTTTTCCTTCCTTCCTTCCTTCCTTCCTTCCTTCCTTCCTTCCTTCCTTCCTTCCTTCCTTCCTTCCTCTCTCTCTCTCTCTTTTATCTAATGAAGAAGGAGGGGTACCTGTAGGTCACATTTTCAAAACTACTCAAAGTTGAACAGGTACACTGTGAAATAAAAACCTCTTAGGAATTTATCAGGAACTTGCCATAAAAATTCTTCACTGTTGCTCACAACTATTTCTTTTATTCTTTTTGTTAACCCCTTAATTTAGTCCAGGTCTCTGTAATTATCATGTAGACCAGGGGTTTGCAAACATTTTCTGTAAAGGGCCAGATAATAAATATTTTAAGGTTTGCATACTACGTGTTCTCACAACTACTCAATTCTGTGGTAGAGCAAAAGTTGCCATAGAAAATACATAAATGAAAGAGCAGGGCTGTGTTCCAATTAAACTTTATTTACACAGAAAAATGGGAGTCAGACCCCTGTTTAAGACTCTCTGGTCTCCATCTAAAAATTTCCTTTCTTTTCAATTCATTTTTCACTCTCTGCTCTTTTGAATGCCCAGCCTCCCCTTCTGTAATAAGCAAATAGAGAGGTGTGCAAAAGTGGGTTTACTGTGCCATGGTGTCATTCTGTTGAGTTAATAATGCTATTGTAATAACCATAACCTGTATGTCTTTTTTCCATACAAACAACTATAAGCATACTTTTGCCCAACCCTGTACCTATTTCTCAAACTGGTATTTAAAATCCTCTATAGTATGACCATCAGAAAGAGTAAAGAAAGCTGAAAACAAGCAGAAGAAAGTGTTGGGAAAACAAATCTAACCATAGGTTCTGGTTTTGGTGAGGAATTTTCAAAAGACAAAAACTTCAGGCAGAAAGCAGGTCAGTTACCAGTGTCTGCTAACCTTTCTAACACTGTTAGACTCCAGAGGGGCAGATCCAGATGGTCCTCAAACACTAGGTGGCCAGAAGGCCTCACTTGCAGTTTTTTTCTTTATACTAAAGGCCATCAGCCAGGCGTCCAAGGGGACAGGGACTGGCACTCAGCACGTTTATCATCAATTCACAGTGAAGCTGAAGCTTTGTTCCTAGGCATCTGGATACCATCCAAATGGCTAGAGTTCATGGCAAGTACAGGACTGGGTACACAATAAGGCAAGAAACTAGACTGACTAAAGTGTGGGGAACACAGGGAAATGCAGTCCAGTCTTACAGCAGACACTGTAAAAATCTACTCAGAAGGATAAAATTAGTTGCTGTACCATAAAGGGAAGGCTACCTGGTGCTGGGCGAGACCTCCCTGGAGGTCAATTAGGTAAGTAACTTCAGAGAATCTGGCCTCTGTAATAAACGTTCCATTTCCCCTTCTTGATGGAGGCCATAAAACAGGTGGTGGAAAACTGAAAGACCCCAAATAAAATGTACATAAGACCAAAGAGAACATGTAGATCTTGACTTGCTAATTTTAATAGGAAATCTAACTGCCATGCCGAGCAGACCACTTGCATCAGCAAGTGTTCAGCTGCAGTCTGGCTTTAAGAGAAATCAAATAATATTCAAAGACCACTTTATTAAGTCATCTTAAAAAATTACTATCATAGACACCAATGATATTTATCGTCTATATGAGCAATTAAATTTTGCCCATAGAAAGAACTAAAAGGAAAATCAAATCATAATTAGATGATAACAAGGTAAGCCTGGAATCAGTACAGAGATGATTTGATATATAAATGGTTTAATGCCATTAGGCTAAGATAACATATAACACATCCACTTCACCCTAAAAATATTCTTGTGAATGGATGCAGAACACGCTGTGTTCATTTCCCACAATTCCTCGCATCTTCCTTAATAAGAGGGATACCTTCCCTGTGAAGGAAGCATTTGAACTCCAACGGGGTATTTAGGAGCATATACTCCCTCGACTATTCTTGGATTAGCATTTTCAAAATTTATCTTTTGCAACTCTTTTCTCTCTATATTTCTATGGCTGGCCAAATCTTATTTTGATGGTCACAGTCTTTATTTAAATAAATATATATGGACAAACAAGTTGCAGTCAAATCCTGTTAGCATGTTAGCCATTCTTTACCTGCCCCATCACTTTGCTTATCTCTGCCCTGGTTTATTACCTAACATTTTAACTCTCAAGGGGGATTCTTTTTTATTTAATTTCCAAGATAGTAAAAGTCCTCACGTGCTGTCAACGGGGCATACCATGAAATGGGAACTACAGAGGCACAATATACTAAACACACTGGGTTCCTTATCTGGATGGCAGACATGGATACGTGGGGGCCCAGCTGTCTCAGGCTGTTGGTGGATCTTGTTAAAGTAATTTAATTCTAAGACTCATTATACCAAGGTCTACTTCCTTCCTCAATTAGTATTGGTTTAGGAACAGATGTTGGACTAAACCTAGAGGGGTTATTGGTAAGGGGAGGGTAGATGAGGGTATGGAGGTTTTATGTGAGAAAATTCAGCTCTGGGCAGCTGGTGAAAGCAGAGATAGCACGGCTCAGAGGGCCTGTCATGAAACATAATGGGAGCTCCCAGAGGGAAGAAAAAGACGAGTAAATATTGGCCTGGGTAAGACTAAGGGGAAGCTAAATAACACTCTAGGGAGCTAAGAACCAGGAACCTGTACTGAACATAGTTTGGAATATTAGCTACACAGGGTAGAAAATAAGAAAGGGAGAATGCGCCAATGCAGCAATAAGTACCTGTGATCAGACTCCTCAGTATTCTGAGGCTTTCAGTTATGGGACGCTTAACCATGGGAAAGTCTGATGCGCACCAGCTCTTTTTAAAAATGGAGACAGTAAAACTAACTCACAGGGCTACTGTAAGGATTACATAAGGTAGTACAAAGAAATTGTTTATTATAATATCTGACATTTAGAGTATGAAAGCTACTTTCTTCTTGTCTAGTGAAGGAGATTCTTAACCTGGAATCCATGGCTCCAGGGAGAATGTGTGTGTGTGTGTGTGCGTGTGTGTGTGTGTGTGTGTGCATGCCATACACAAATTTTTCTAAGAAGAGAGTTTATATCCTTGATATTCAAGAATACCAATGACTAGAATAAAGGTTGAGAAGCATTGTGCTAGTGCACCGTGGTAAGAGGTGATCTCTATATCTCACTAGTAGGGGAAAATGGGATCCTGAAATACAAACAGATAATTGCTCATCAATTCAGACTGGGTAATGCTGTGCCTCAGGAAGCAGTACTTTATTCTGACAGTGGGACTTGGTGATTGTGCTTGGGAGTGAAGAACAATCACAGAGCGAAGCACTCTTTGGTTGACTCAATTCCCTACTCAGATCTAGTCATGCATTGGAACTATTCCCTCCTTTCTGCTTTTCCTTCTATCATTACAAAACTGTCCTCATGATTTGTGCCTGTCCTATTCCAGGATAACAAATGCTACCACACTTATTCTGGCTCTTCCTGGGGGGAGAAGAGGTGAATGTATGGATGTTGTACGTGGCCAAGAAGATGGTCATTGTAACAGAAATATAGAGATTTCAGACAACATTCTTATCCTCCTATTCAGATTATCCCTTTTGCCTTTAGCACCAGAGTGTTGATAGAGGATTATATTAATAAAATGGATGCTTTCATTTATAATGAAAACAATGACAGAGAATATTCTGTATGATGGCAGTTATAGCACCTGGATCTATTCTACAAGGTGGAAGTAACATTTAGAAGTTTTGAAAATGAGATTTTTGCATTAATATAAAAAAGAACACATCTAGAAATTATCCATCTACCATTTTTAAAGTGATAAAATCATCAGTTATTCTGTGTATACTGTTAAGATAGTAAATTGAGATAGAAAATATGTTTTTTGTAAATTAAAAAGTTGAGTCAATATAATTTTTCTTTGTTAAAGTTCATCTTTCTAGGTAAGTATGAAAGCATAGAATTAATAAATATGCAAAGGATCATAACTCTAATCCTTTAACATATTCATGAGCCAATTAAGGAAATATGGCTGGCATTCCATTACTGGTGGTGGAAGGTTTGGTTCAAAGAATAATTGGTCTTCTGGTGCAGGAGATTATATGCTGAATTCTTTCTCATATATAACCTGCAAATAATTAATGTCTGTTTCATGTCCTTTAAAAAAAATAAGTTTGGTGACTATCTATAAAGCAATAATAAAATATTTCTAAGGACAAAATAATGGGGGGTTTTTGTAGGTGATTTGCAATACATGAATAAGTATTTATTTAGTTATTGTATTTGCATAGCCATCAATTCCCTTCTAAAGGGACTACCCAATTATGGATTCAGACATATTCATTTACATTGCTTTACTTGTCAATCAGTTTTACTCACTGAACTTTAATGAAGCAAGCTCAGAAACATGGACCAAGGGAAAGAAAATGGAAAACATTCAGTGCATCTGTTTTTCTTTTGTATGTTTTTTGTTTGTTTTTATTTTTTTTATCCCCACCTGAGGTGTGAGGATATTTTTTCCATTGCTTTTCAGAGAGAGTGGAAGGGAGGGGGAGAGAGAGAGAGAGATGAAAGAGACATATCGATTGATTGCCTCCTGCATGTGTCCGGACTGGGGGTGCAGCCCAGGTACATGTTCTTGACTGGGAATGGAACCTGAGACTCTCCAGTGCACAGGCTGATGCTGTAAGTACTGAGTCATGCCAGCAAGGGCCAGTGCATCTGTTTTAATAATTTAGAATCATGCATGTTTTAGCTGGTATGGTTTACAGGTAACCTATAAAGTGCTAATTCAAATTATAACCTTTAAGACTTTTTTTTATCAGATTTGATGTAAAGATTATTAGTTTATAGATCAATTTACAAAAGAAGACCTGACTAAGAGTCCAGGTGATAGGAGTAGAGGTGGCTATGATAAAAATCGATAACAAAAGATGGATGTTAGAGGTAGCGTTTGATATAATATAAAAAGCAGTCTGTACATGCCACATGGACAGGGATTGTTTGGTTTATTGTGTATCTCCATTTCTTAGGAGTATGTGTGTCATATAGTAGGAACTCAATTAAAACTTTGTTAAGTGTGTGAACTTGTGAATAACACAACTCTCAAAAGATGGATTAGACTAACGTGTTACTGGAATACTCCAACACAGACAGAATAATATGATAAGGGTGTTGGATACAGGATTCAAGTTTCACTTAAGTGACATTCTTTATGGTTCTACTAAATTCTGAAGTTACATATCTTATATAAGAGAAACATAATGAATAATAGTACCCCATCTGCCTCGTTTTTTAAAAGCAAAAGTGATATGTTTATCTAAAAGTAAATTCTCAAGTTGCTTTCTGAACTCTTATACAAGAGCCAGAATAAACTGGAAACACTTCCAAGACTAACTAACAAATAAGATGTTCATTAAACAATTTATACATATCAAATGTTATCACTAAGGTTACTTTGATTGAGAATTTAAATTAACAAGAACTAAATTGAGAGTAATTTTTCGACTTTCAGGTAAATTAAAGTACTTAGCACAATCTAATTAAGAAATGCTTAAGCTAGTTGTTATGGGTCACTAGTCACTACTAATCAGAAACTTAAAAATATTTATTGAATTTTTCTATCTCAGTCTTATATCAGATATTTTTTCTTTTTTCTTAGTGTAAAAATCTATTTATTTGTTTGCATAGCAAAAATGTTAACATTTTGCTAATGAAATTCCTCTCTTTAGTAAAATAATTAGTGATAAGTTGTCAGTTTCAGTGATGGCTTTAAGCAAGACCATAAATATTCAGCTTGATAACACAAAGCATCTGCTCTTTGATTACAATATACTACTTTTTATTATTTTGTTTCAAGAATTTTTAGTTTTATTTACATATACCAGATTACATCCTATAAAACTTGAAGTGACTGGTTAACATTAAGACTTGCAAATAATAAGATATATGCAGACACATGTTAATAAGTTGACCTTTATATAATTCCTTCATGGAACAATAGTTCATAGTCCCTCAGTAATTCCAGAGGAGAGAGACGAGGACCCAGAGGCCTGGAGTGCATTTTAGACCTGACTGATTTCACACATACATAAAAGGAGTTAATTACAATAGAGTTCACAGCTATGGCTAAAAAGCAGGATATACTAATATGTATGAGGGTCATGGACATGGAGAAAAATATATCTCTTATAAATAGTGAGTTACTCAATTCAAGAAAGAGGTATCACTTTGTGGACTGACTTCAGTCCTTCATATAATGACTGTTTTGTTTTCTATGTTTGTATCTTTACTGTAAAGCTTATAGTTCCCTCGCTACAAACTGAGCCCAAGGTTTAACTTCTAAAGTGCTCTTTTCAAAGCTCTCAATTACTTGAAAATTCCTAGAGTCTCTAAAACTCCAGTCTCTAATACTTTATTTATTTTAAAGGAATTGTGTGTACACACTTTGTTCATTATTCATAGATTTAGAAATGCAGGAAAATATTAACAACTGAAAAGATGTCTCAGGACTTTACAACTGAGAGTACTAAATAATATATCTGGATACACTGATCAAATAATGAAAGAGGAAAGCATGGCCACTATTCTTTAATCTGTGAATTTGACAGTTCTATTTAGAAATCATTGCTAAATGTTTCAAAAATCTTGTTTGTCATTTAGCCTGTTTGATGTTTCTGATTTGCAAACATAAAAAAGCAAAACAGTGATGTTTGAAAGATTCTTCTTAAGATGTGGGCTAAAAGCAGGAAGTGATCCCCAGCATCAGACTGAAAGAGTCACTCCACCTAACCCACCACCTCCAGAGCTGGCCATCAAATGCTGAGTTACAAGCTCATACGGGAAGTTCAAAGCAAAGAGAATTTACAAATTCGGACTCAGATAGAAATATTTTTCTAAACATTTTTTAAAAGTCCTTTGAATTCCTGGAAAATAGATTTGCATGCAAGGTATCTATAGGAAGGGTTCAAATAATACTTTTCTAATTAAGGCCTTAAAAACAATGCTCATGCTCAATCTTAACTTGCAGAGAGGACTTCCCCCAAATGATTGGACTCATATTAGAATATAATTATTTGTACCTTAACTAGAATGTGACTCTCCTAAGAATTATCGAAATGCTTTAAATGCATAAAAAATGAATGATTCACTTTTAACAACATAAACATAAGACACAGAGTAATAATGAATACCTACTCTACTTTAATAAAATGTTTGTTGGCATCAAAATGTTACAGAGAAGGAAGAATAGCCTGTTCATTATATTGTCCAACAGGGTTTGTCCAAGTAAAATTCTATATATTTATATTTACTTAAAATCTAATAACTGCAAAATACTGAAGGAATTAAACCTAGAAGAGTGATGTGAGTGATTATCACAGTTTATGTTATCTGCTTTGGAAATTAATACCTTAGAAGCCTTTGCAACAATCTTAGGTAATGTCTCACCTACATGCTCAGCTCTCCTCTGTTATTTTCATGATGAGTTAACAGGTACCCTAACTGGATGTCATTCCAGGAGCTCTGGATGGACAATTCCTGTTTAATCACGAGAAAGGCCTTGGGGGGGAAAGTAAAATTTCTGTTTACTGTTCTCTGTGAGATCAAATGAGGCCTCTGGTATTTATTTTAAAATTATTTTAAAATTAAGTCCAGAAATGTAATTCTAGAGATATTATCCACATGATATGTTTCAACTAGTAGTTCTTAAATGTTGAAAATATACCCGCACTATTAGAAACTATGAGCTATGATATTTTCACTCCTTTGATATAAATTTAAGTAAAAACAAACAAAAATGTGGTTATATCCCCATTCTTGATGCTCTACTTTTTAATGCACTGGTAATCAGTCAAAAATTTATTAAATACAGCCCTGACTGGTTTGGCTCAGTGGATAGAGCATCGGCCTGCAGACTAAGGGGTCCCAGGTTCGATTCCAGTCGGGGCATGTACCTTGGTTGCGGGCACATTCCTGGTTAGGGGGTGTGCAGGAGGCGGCTGATTGATGTTTCTCTCTCATGGATGTTTCTAATTCTCTATCCCTCTCCCTTCCTCTCTGTAAAAAATCAATAAAATATATTTAAAAATTATTAAATATATTTTTGCCTGCTTAATATTTTTTATTAAAATACCTGTTTTCCATGGAGTCTGTCATTTACCAAAATATTCTTGCAAGTACTCTACGTGTGGGAGATCTACGGAAGGAGAATATTCGTTGAGCACATGCAATAATCAAACAAAATTCTGTGTGGACACACAGATATGAAATGTAACTCCTCAAAAATCAAGATTTGGTGTCAGATTTCTCATGCAAAAAAATAAATGACACTAGTCATACACCAAAATGTTTAATAGTGGAAATTTCAAAATGGAACATATTGAGAAAGAAATTAAAGATAGCATCTAATTCAGTGACTTCAAAATAGTAAGCACTTAAGAATTCTTTTTTAAATGTGGGCATTTCATAAAATAAGTTAGACGTTAATATTGCATAAACTCTTCCTTAAGGAAAGCATGTTATTAAAACGTTTCAGGAAAAAAAATGAATAGCAAAGTTCTCTGAATTGGCTTATAGAAAAAAAACACATTAAGACTTTTATTAGCCCCAAAATAATTACTAGTATCTTCCAAATATCACAGGGCTTTACTGGTAAAGTATCTGGGCCAAATTCACCTTGATCAATGACCTATTTTCAGACTCTTCCCACAAGTCCACCAAAACCAATTCCGAATCTTAACTCCCATTTAAGTTTGAAAACACAGCAATTGACAGGAACACTCTCCCACACCCGCATTCCAAATAAAAGGAACTTTCCTTCAATCAACTTACACAGTTAACCATTCTTTTGACCTCCAGAAAACCTTAAGCAAAGAGATTCAACCAAAGGCTAATTTTAAAAATCTTAAATTGTGTGGTGAGGGTTTCTTTTAATATACTTAAAGTGAGATAGACCTTTTAATATCTCAAAGGTAAAGATACTGCATCTGCTGCAAAGCACTGGGACAAAGGCAACTAGCCTCATCATGTGACAAGACGGATGCAATAAAACTAGAACCACATGCCAAAATAATTTACCTGCTCTTTGTATACATCTTCAGTGTCAGGCGAACTTGGTATTGGAAAGCACTCATTAGAGAAGTTGTCTGTGTACCCGATGTCTACAGCACTGATTCCTCCCCATCCACTCAGTCCCCAGAGAGCCTGGCATGCACCTTCTCTTTCCCTGAGCCTCACAGGAAACCACTGCTAATGACACTGACAGGAACCTGATCTCAAGAAGCCTTGAGCTATCTGACTTCAGTTTTTGTCAGCCATTTACAGTTTTCCTGTTTCTTTTTCTGCCTGGGAACTGAAATCTGTAGCCAGCTCCTCAGTTCCACTCCCCCCAGAAAACGTGTTCCTCCAGTTTCCTGAGGGTAAGCCCCTTGTGTTCATTCAGCAGATTGCGGTCCCATCGCCTGTTTCTGTTCCGTACATTCAATCATCTGTGAAATCCAATCATTCACTTCATTCAAGGATTTTCAGTTTGTTTTTGTTTGCTTTTTTGTTGATTGCTTTGGGGGCTTTGTTTTGTTTTGTTCTTCTTTGGTTGTTTGGTTTGGGGGGTTGTTTGTTTTATAGGTCAGAAACAAGTCATTGTTTTATTAAAGTGTATACAGGGATTGGGGGGAAAAGGACCACACTGAACATTGTGGCAATGTACACAAAAGCATATGCCACATCCAAGCTCAACTGTCCTGGACTGCTAAAGAGGGGAGAGGGAGTGGGGGGAAGGGAAAGAGGAGAGGGGGAGGGAGGAGGGAGAGGGAGAGGGAGCCTCAGAAAAGACCTCATGAAACCCAGAATTCCCTGGTTTTCCCTCTCTCAACCAGAGATGATCATGACATCCAAACCACTAAAAAGTGGAGAAGGCCATCAGATTGGTTGAATGGGGGGATTTTTTATTTTTATTTTTTGCTATTTTATGTATGGGTTTTTTGCTATTTTATGTATGAGGTTTTTTGTTTGTTTGTTTGTTCATTTTTTTTTTTTTTTAAGAAACTCAGTTCCACTTTGGTTGATGTGACTTATTTGGAGCATCGTCGGGTGCACCAAAGGGTCACAGGTTCAATTCCTTGGCAGGGCACATACCTGGGTTGTGGGTTTAATCCCCAGTCAGGGTCTGTATGGGAGGCAATTGATCAATGTTTCTTTCTCTCTCTCCCTCTCCATTCCTCTCTCTTTAAAATCAGTAAAAACATATCTTTGGGTAAGGTGACCAGATTTTAACATTGGTAAAGTGGGACACTATTGACCGGGGGGGGGGGGGGGGGGGGTTCTTGATATATATTTTTTTAATATATTTTATTGATTTTTTACAGAGAGGAAGAGAGAGGGATAGAGAGTTAGAAACATCGATGAGAGAGAAACATCGATCAGCTGCCTCTTGCACACCCCCTACTGGGGATGTGCCCACAACCAAGGTACATGCCCTTGACCAGAATCGAACCTGGGACCCTTGAGTCCACAGGCCAGCGCTCTATCCACTGAGCCAAACTGGTTTCGGCCCAGGGGAGGGGGGGGTTCTTGATTAAAAATTTGGTCTATATTGTAATCGCTTTTGGTTTTTTTAATAAAAGGAAATTCACTTCTTAGATCATCATTGAATTTGCATCCTCTTTTCTTACTCATTATGTTAAAAATCTAAAAAAATAATTTAAAATTATATTATAAATTATTATATACATATTGCTTAAAAACACAGTAAGTACATAATTACATGAACATATTTTATTGTTAGTTTATAAATTAAATTAATTTGATTGTTATAAAGTAACTATATTTTAAAAATTATTTTAATCCTATATTTCTTTCTAAATAATAACAATACTAACTTATATTATTTTTCCCCTGAATTTGCCGTAACTTAAGTCGTAAGTGTCACTTTCAAGGCCGGTGCTAGACATTTTGCCGCCACTATAAAATATAAATAATACGAGTACTGTCTGCTAAATTTAAGAAAATTTATGTATTTATGAAATAAATAAATAAATTACTTACCTAATTATCTGAATAGCTGATTTGTAATGACATCACTTGTTTAACTAGCTTACTAGCATGCAGTACGATGTGTATCGTCTGAGAGACAGTTACAAAATGTTTTCGTCGTTGCCAATCCCAAAAAACGCCATTGTTCATTAAGTCCAAACAATGGTGGTCAAATTCTAACAACTGATCAACAATGCGAACTTTGATAAGCAGTTCTCGATAATCAGTTCTCAACAATTATTTGTTATTATTAAAGTTTAACATTATAAAATTAACAAAAATAATATAAAACTCATATCCTGGCTAAATAGCCACATGGCCGCTGAAAACCGTATATTCCCTTCCCATTCTCCCGCCGTTCCCTAGCTTGTTGTGCATTCTTTCCAAAAATCGGGACTTTTATAAAACGCCGTGGGACGCGGGGCAAATTGTTAAAAATCGGGACTGTCCCGCCAAAAGCGGGACATCTGGTCACCTTATCCTTGGGTGAGGATTTAAAAAAAAAGAAACTTAGTTCCCTCAAGCTCTGGTGTCTTCCGAATGGTTGTTCAAACAGACAGGGAGGTAGAAACTGAGCTCTACTCATTCTCCACTCAGTTTTATCCTGAATTAGAAGTCTATCTCTATCACAGTCAAATTCATGGATAAAATCACACTTTGGGTCTAAACTGCATTATGCAACCCACTCATAGATGGATGGGTGAATGGATGGTTGGATAGATGGATGTACCACACACACACATCTCTGCATGCAGATGTTACAAGGGAAGATGGAGTCCTAGGGGCACAAAACATTTTGTCTGGAACTCAGTGGATGCCATGGTCTTCATGCTGCTCCTCACGCAGCAATGAGTTCACCATCTTGACCATCCCTGAGCAAAGTGCGTCACTCTGGAAGCCAGTGCTCCTCAGGTCTGCTAGCACTTCCCAGCAGGCCACAGTGATGCGGATCTCCTGGGAGAAGGTGCAGAGGTCGTGGGTGAGGAAGAAGTGCTAGATACAGGTGCTGATGCAAGCCTTGTCTGGGACCTTCAGGATGGTAGTATCGGTCCTGAGCAGGATGGGTAGTAATTGGATTGCAGAAATCTGAAAAATCTGAATGGTTTTCTCTCCTGGTGGTCATCCCAGTCATATTTCTCCAAGATGACTTTGAGTTCTGTTCTCTTAATCATGGTGACCTTTCCCAGGTTGTTAGTGCATGGGTGGCCACCATCATGGTTTGCTCATTCTCCAGGGCTCTGCTGCAGAGAAGGAACAACCTTTGTGTAGGCTGCCACTGTGCACCCTGCTGACCTTCTGCAGAAGGCTGGCTGCCATGGCAAGCGCATTCCCTGGGTGTTTAGAGTATTGAGAGCAATGACATTCTTAATTTTGCCAGAAACTATGAAGAAAGCACCGGCTCATAGGATAAACTCAGACCTTCTTATCCAAAGGAGAATGTATCACTCAACCAGTGAGCACTGGTTGAGTGATACATTCTGAAAAGGTGGTTTTCATGATTGTGATGATGATCTAATCTGTCTTACTTTTCACTTTAAATATTAATCAATCACCTTGACATAGTTGGCTATAAAGTATAGGGTTAAGACTAGTGGCTTTGTAGACAAATAAAACCTAGGTTTTCATTCAGAACACTTACAATAAATAGGACTATTTTTTTTGGGGGGGGGGGCGGTATTAATTTCTGTGAACAAAAGAAGAAAATCTTGATTTTTTTTTTTTTAATTTTTGGATCTGAACACTATACCAATACATAAAAAAGTAACGATGACAGCCCTGGCTAGTGTAGCTCAGTTGGTCAGTCAAGGCATGGGAAGGCAACCAATTGATGTTTCTCTCTCACATTGATATTTCTTTCTCTCTCTCTGTCTCCCTCTCCTCCCCCTTCTTTCTAAAATAATCAAGAAAAATATCCTTGGGTGAGGATTTTTTTAAAATGGGTGATGATGATATATCAATCTTTATCTCTTTTTTAAAATTTAATGAATTTATGTATTTCCTTTTTATTGAATTTATTAGGGTGACATTGGTTAACAAAATTATGCAGGTTTCAGGTGCACAATTCCACAATACATCATTTGAACACAGTATTGTATGTTCACCACTCCAAGTCAAGTCTCCATCTATCACCATTTATCCCCCCAATACCCTATACCCTTCTCTTCATCACCCCCCCCCCCCCCCCACAGACACACACTCTTCCCCAAGCAATCACCACACTGTTATCTGTGTTCAAAAGAACCTTTTGAGATACATCATAATTAAAATGCCAAGGGCAAAAGATATAGAGAGAATCTTACAAGCAGCAAGAGAAAAACAGTTAGTTACCTACAAGGGAGCACCCATACAACTGTCAGCTGATTTCTCAACAGAAACTATGCAGGCCAGACGGGAATGGCAAGAAATATTCAAAGTGATGAATAGCAAGAACCTACAACCAAGACTACTCTACCCAGCAAAGTTAGCATTCAGAATTGAAGGGCAGATAAAGAGCTTCACAGATAAGAAAAAGCTAAAGGAGTTCATCACCACCAAACCAATATTATATGAAATGCTGAAAGGTAGTCTTTAAAAAGAGGAAAAAGAAGAAAAAAGTAAAGATAAAAATTATGAACAACAAATACATATCTATCAACAAGTGATTCTAAAAATCAAGTGAATTAAAAATCTGAGGAACAGAATAAACTGGTGAACATAATAGAATCAGAGGCATATAATGGGAGTGGATTGATAATTCTCAGGGGGAAAGGGGTGTCTGTGTGGGGGGTATGGGAAGAGACTGGACAAAAATCATACACCTATGGATAAGGATAACGGGGGGAGGGAACCGGGTGATGGGGAGATATGGGGGGGAAAAAGGAGAAACAATTGTAATAATCTGAACAATGAAGATTTATTTAAAAATAAAAATAAAAAATAAATTTAAAAAAAAGAGAACCTTTTGGACAAGCTGCCTAATCTTTAAGAGCCTCCATTTTCTTGATTGTAAAATGGCTATAGTAATAACAATTGTCTCAAATGGTTCTTGAGGAGATGAAAGAGAGGATGTATGTAAACAGTTAGACTCAAAATATCATTATAAACATGACCACAATAAACTAAGACAATAAGAATGGATAAGGTAGGTTAGAATATGAAAGATTTCATTCAAACGTTTGTAAAGCCTTCGCACTATAAAGAAAAAAGAGGGAGAAAATATCACCTGCAGTTTAATTTGAAATATATGAAATTTACATAGCATAGAAAAAAACTGAAATAAAATGTCAATAATTGTTCTCGTGCCCCCTCCCCCACTTTCCTGCATTCTTTACATTTTTATTGGTGTGTATGTCCCATTTTCATAATGAAATATTACCATCATTTTAAAAAATCCATTAAAAGTTCTATATTCTTGGTTTTGTTTTGATACAAGAGTAAATGACAGTATTATATATAATTTATGTCAGTATGTCAATTAAAATACAAATTGAAATCTATCATAAAAACCCAAAATGGAGTTTATGATAGACACTTTTAAATAGTAAGTTAAAACAATATCATAAAATCAGTGTACTTCTAAATGAAAAGATAATGTGTTAGTGATTTTAAAAGAAATAGTATAGAAGTATGGGTATGTACACATTTGTTTTTTTTTTTATGGAAAGTGATGATAAGATTATATTTGTACTAGTGGCCCGGTATATGAAATTCGTGGGCAGAGGGGGTGGGCAGGTTACCTCAGCCCAGCCTTCACCCTCTCCAATTGGGGACCCCTTGGGGTTCGGGCCTAAACTGGCAGTAGGACATCCCTCTTGCAATCTGGGACCGCTGGCTCCTAACTGCTCACCTGCCTTCCAGCTTGATCACCCCTAACTGCC
Source organism: Eptesicus fuscus (assembly GCF_027574615.1). Classification (NCBI taxonomy): domain Eukaryota; kingdom Metazoa; phylum Chordata; class Mammalia; order Chiroptera; family Vespertilionidae; genus Eptesicus; species Eptesicus fuscus. The sequence continues at coordinate 43,030,201 of NC_072480.1, read as the reverse complement.
TCTGCCTGCCTGCCTGATCACCCCTAACTGCCCTCCCCTGTTGCCCAGATCTTGCCCCCAACAGCCCTACCCTGCTGGCTGGATCTCGCCCCCAACTGCCCTCCCCTGCTGGCCTAATCTCACCCCCAACTGCTCTCCCCTGCCAGCCTGATTGCCCCTAACTGCCTCTGCCTGCCTGATCACCCCTAACTGCCCTCCCCTGTAGGCCTGATCTCACCCCCAAATGCTCTTCCCTGCCTGCCTGATTTTGCCCCCAATGGCCCTCCCCTACTGGCCTGATCTCACCCCCAACTGCCCTCTCTGCCTCGGCCCCCACCACCATGGCTTTGTCCAGAAGAAAGTCGGATGTCCGGAAGATGGCTGGTCGACCTGGTCTAATTAGCATATTACCCTTTTAGTAGTATAGATAGATTATATAGGATAGGATTGCTTAAATGGGGGGGAGGGGGAAAGCCTTTTTCAGCAGGAGGAGATGCTCTTAGCAGACAAAAATACATAATCCCTATATCTGGACTGATAGCCAGCCATATGCACTATACTGCCAAACCGGTCATTAAAAAATTGAACTGTTTTATTACACATTACACCAAACAGCTATTGCCCTTAAAACCCCTCCTCAGCCCCCACCTTAGGTTCTGCCTTCGCAGTTCACCCAGATTTGGTTCTGATTGATCGGTTTCTATGCCAGTCAGTGTCTCCGGGCCTATCTCTGGGCCTGATCAGAGAAGCAGGGCTGATCAGCAGCCCCCGCTGAGGCCTGGAGAGAAAGAGAGGTGCAGCTGCTAGCCAGGCCCAGAGAGAAAGAGAGAGGCAAAGGCTGATCAACAGCTGCCACAGAGGCTACAGATCTAACCCTGCTTCTCTCTCCAGGCCTCTCTTTGGGCCTGATCCGCAGCCCCCTCAGCAGTCAGTGCTGGGTTGCCATGCCAGTAGCAGCAGCAGTCAGTGTTGGGTCACCATAGCAACCCAGTACTGACTGTAGGACTGACTTCTGGTCAGTCGAGCCTTTGTTCATTTTGGACGTTACGGACCCTGGGTTTTTATATATTAGGATTTTCTACTTGACTTCATAGTTACTTTTCTAAAGTTCTCTCTCTCCTATATTTCTCTACTTTTTATAAAATACATAGTGATTGGCTTTTTAAAAAATAATGAATATACTCCCAAAGCTACAACTAAGCAGAGAAGCAGAATTCTCTGACATGTTAGAAAAGCATTCATCAATTTAATCTATCCCAACATGAGGGGTATGTCTCTGCCTAAGAAAACAGGGCTCTGAAAATGTCTAAAAGAAATTCTAAAAGTGGAACTTGTATGCTTGGTAGTTTCTATATCTTGGCAAAAGCTTGAACTTTTTATGCAAGTATTCATTCTTTGATTTCTTATGTTCTGAGGTTGCATACAGAAGTAAAAGTCCTCCTATTCTAAAAACATTCACTAATGAACCTTACACCAATCCCCAAGTGATTCTAGTGTCTAGTGATTTCTGTGAGCACGGGGCTTTCTTTGATTTGGGAACTTCTGATAATACTATGCATATCATTTTCAAGCAGAAATCAAAGTTGCTTAAAACATATACAAAGTCTTTGATAAATTAATGTCTGGCAAAATTAGACTAGAGAAAAAGCAAAGAATGATAGGAAGAAGCAAAAATGATGACTAAAAAAGGATTTAAAGAGACATTTAGGACAATTGATCTTCAAGACAAATGACTCCTTTTATGATTGCAATATACAGTCAAACATGAACTGTAGAAGATGATCTATTTTCATATTCTTTTGTCTGGAAAGTTATACCAATCAAAATTATGCCTTGATCCATTCTTGGTCATACTAAGCTGACATCATTTTTTTAAAGATGACATCATAATCAAACTCTTTTCTTTGACTACTTAACATGATATTTTGGTCTGTTTTACATGGTCTTTTTTTTTTTTAAGTATATTTTATTGATTTTTTACAGAGAGGAAGAGCGAGGGATAGAGAGTTAGAAACATCGATGAGAGAGAAACATCGATCAGCTGCCTCTTGCACACCCCCTACTGGGGATGTGCCCACAACCAAGGTACATGCCCTTGACCGGAATCGAACCTGGGACCCTTGAGCCGCAGGCTGACGCTCTATCCACTGAGCTAAACCGGTTTCGGCCATGGTCTTTTTTTTTAAGACGTCATTTTTTCGTATACTACGAAGACCCTGGGTACATTATTTTATAATATAAACATTAACAAAGATAAATTCCCTATGAGGAAGGAAGAGAGGCTGGAGACTGAATTAAACACCAGTGGCCAATAATTTAATCAATCATGCCTCTATAATGAAACCGCCATAGAAACCTAAACAAAAGGGGTACACAGAGCTTCTGGGTTGGTGAACATATCAAAGCTGGGAGGGTGGCTCACTCAGTGAAAGTATGGAAGCGCCATGCCCCTTCCCGTATCTTGCCCTCTGCATCTCTTCCACTAAGCTGTTTCTGTGTTGCAACTGTTATAATAAACCAATAACAGTGAGTAAACTTTTCCTGAGTTCTGTCAGCTATTCTACTAATTATTGAACTTGAGGAGGGGATCAGTGGATCCCAATATTTAGCTGGCCAGTCAGAAGTATAGGAGACCTGGGGCTTGTGATTATATCTGAAGTTAGAACAGTGAACATAGGTATCATTCAAGTACCAAGCTCCCCTAGAAGTTCAAATCTGCAATCACCCAGATAAGTGAATTCCTGTTTCTAAGAGAAAAAGAAAGAATTACCTAGTTTTTAAAAAATTTGGACTTCACCCTGGGTTTGCACCTGCTTTTGTCATTTGCAGACTGTATAAATTTTGTTAATTATCCTCTTAGACTAGTTACTTCGCAGGTAAAGTTGAATTAACACTCTGGATTCTACTTACCTTAGAATTTTATGAAGAGCAAATTGTAAAGATGATGAGATAGATGATAACACCCTAAGCAAACTGAAAGCATTTTGTCTTCCACGCGCCCTAGTGGGGAAAGGCTAGTGCAAGTCTAGAGCCACCCAACAGGTGATAGAAGATGAAAGTCACACGGACTACATCTCCCTTCCCACCAGGCCTCGGCCAGAATAAAGCTTCAACACTCTCAAGGCACAGGACACTTTTTACCTTTGCTTTACCTCTACCTTCTCTCTCCCACTCTGCCCTGCCATCCAATAATACTGATATTGAAATGATGTAAAAAAAACTCAGGTCAATCCTCCATGGAGAGGAAGATTTATTAAAGGAGGAGAGAGAAGAGATAGTTCCTCATGCAGCACACCTCCCACCCTGGCCCCACACACATGTAGGACTTTCTCCAAAGACCTAAGTGCTGCTGGTTGATGGCTATTCCTTTTCTGTGGGCAAAAATAGCAATAGGGGGAAGGAGAGAAATAGATGCAACTTTCTCCTTTATATACTTCACTCCATTGCATTTCAAGCAATAGATAGAAAATAAGCATGGGAAAAGTATGCCTTGAAGGAAATGTTCTTACCTCATACAAATAATACCCAAGCATAAAAATATTTAATATGGCTTATAAACACCAAGAGAGCAGAATAGTCAGATACTTCTCTAAACTAGCTATGAATAGCCATATACTGTTAAATTATCATTCCCTAAATAAAACTAATAAATTTAGGATACCAACCTTGAAAAGCATAATAGAAAGAATACTGATTTTATAGCTCACTGACATTTTTTGAAACAATAAAAATATCTAGCTATTTCAAAAGCAGTTATGATACAATTAAATGTAAAGGCATTTTATTTTACTTCCTGAAAGCTGACATTTATTCAAATGAAAAATAACATAATCCCTCTTAAATTGATACTCTTTCAAAAATGAAAGAATTGTTAGAGATATTACTCACTCCTAAAAATGAAATATTTAACCCGTTCATGCAAATGATTGCATCTTGAATCCAACATAGTAAAATAATGTAGATAAATAATTCTCTAACAAAAGTTGAAAGCATAGTTTAAATTTTTTTTAACCATTAAAACTTTTGTGGAGGTGATATGATTTTAGTGGTAAAACTGATGAAATCTCTGGTTTGACATATAATTTAAGAGAGAAAAGGTAGTGATGCAAACTGGAAATCTGCCCTATTCCTTAAAATTCAATTTTCTAGCAGAGACCTGCATTTCTAGCACTGCTCAATGTCTGTGCAAGAGGAGAGTCAATTCAACAGAAATTCAAAAGAAAAGCAAAAGTTCAATTTCTCATATGTTATAGAGCATTGTGATCTGCAAATATTTCATTAATATTTAATATAGTACCTCTAACCATGATATTGTTTGAATCCCATTGACAATACTAAGCTTTGAAAGCAAAAGTTAATCACTGTTTGATTACCAGTAGGAGACTATAGATTAAATTATTTCTAGATTTAACAGTTACACTTTACATTTTCTTGCTAAAATTCATACTTCCTATAATAAAATAAAGGGTGATCCTATCTTAACAGGAGCTTTAATGAGTGCTGTGCAATAAGCAAACTTTTACTGTGTGTACAAGTAAGCTAAATGGAATAACTACAAACATTCTCATCGGAAGCCATGGACCTCTGCTTCATTAGATTCAGTTCCCAAGAAATCATTGTTCTCATACTAACAAACTGGAGAATCTACAAAATCATAGCCTCTCTCTCTCTCTCTCTCTCTCTCTCTCTCTCTCTCTCTCTCTCTCTCTCTCTCTTTCTCTCTCTCTTTCTCTCTCTCCCTCTTCAGCACAAAATTGAGTACACAAAGAAACTTGGATGACTACAATTCCAGTATATAAGAAACTTTTCCCACGGGAGAAAAGACCTGAGGCCATTGCCATCCCTATGAAAATAGCAGGATGATAAGATAAGCAGCCAAACCACTAATAATCATTCAATGGCAAAGAGTAAGGATGACAGATTAAAAAATCAAAGGCGATACACAATGCAGGACTGAACCAGCATGAGCACTTTTCCCCTAGCATCTCTGAGTGCTCAAGTGTCAACACTACTGACTGAGGAAGGCAGGGGAACAAGATCAGAATGACTACAGACGTCTCAAAGAAGGTATAAACCAGAGACAACAGAGCAACATAGAGTACTGGAAGAAAATAAGCAGAAACCTTGATTTCTATATCTAGCAAACTATCTGTCAAAAAATAAAGGCAAGATAAAGGCTTCTTTAGAAAAACAAAAGCTGAGAAAAATGTGTTGCCATCAGACCTATGCTAAGGGAAGTATTAAAGGTAGCTTTTCAAGTTGAATGAAAATGCTACCAGATGGAAACTTGGATGCATAGAAAGTAGAAAAGTTCTAGAAATTGTAAGTAAGTGAATAAATCTGAAAGGCATTCTGTCATTTATTAACTAGTCTCTTTAAAAGACAATTAAGGAGTGAACAGAAACTTCACGAAAAAGATTTGAAAATGATGCTCAAACATGAAAATGTTCAGTTTCACTAAAATTAGAGAAATTGAAAAAGAGAAACAATACTAGGCTATCATTTCTCATCTGCCAGACTGGCAAAGTTAAATAGCAAGGCAACATATTCTGTTGGCAAGGCTGTAGGGAAATAGACACTTATACATTGCTCATGGAAAATAAAATTGTAATATCCCTTCTGGAGAGAAATTTGGTAATATTTAATAAAACTACATATGCACTTACATTTTGACTCAGCAATCTTACTTCTAGGTATTACCCTAAAGATATTCTTCTAACAACATGAAAATATATATGCATAAGGTGATTTATTTTGACAATATTTGCATTTGCAAAATATTGGAAATAAACCAAATGCCCATACATAGGAAAGTGGTTGAACAAATTACAATATATTTACATAATGGAATAATATGCAACTATAAAAGAAAGCAAGAAAATCCTCTAAAATTATTTGGAGTTTATTTCCAAGATATACTGTTAAGTGAGAAAAGCACAGTGCAAAGGAATATCTGTAGCATTCTATACTTCATATGAAAAAGAAGGTAATACTAGGATAGCTATAATAAAAAAGACAGATAAAAACAAATTGGCGAGAGTGTGGAGAAATTGAAACCCTCAAACACTGTTGGTGAGAAAATAAAATGGTGCAGTCACTTTGGAGAAACAGTCTGGCAGTTCCTCAAATGGTTAAACATAAAGTCACACAAGTGGCTCAAGATTTCTACTTCTTGTCATGTATCCAGAGAAATTAAAATATATATCCACACAAAATTTGTACACAAATGTTCATAGCAACATTATTTTTAATAGCCCCAAAGTGGAAACAACCCAAATGTCCATCAACTGATGAATCTATATATATAAAAGCCTAAACAACTGACTGGCCGGCTGACCAGCTGGTAGCTATGATACGCAATGACCACCAGGGGGCAGATACTCAACACACAGACATGGAAACATGGAACAGACTGATGAATCTCAGAAGGAGAGGTGGGGGAGGGCGGGAAGAGATTAACCAAAGATCTTATATGCATACTAGAGGCCCGGTGCACGAATAAGTGCACTGGTGGGGTCCCTGGCCTGGCCTGCAGGGATTGGGCTGAAACCAGCAGTCCGACATCCCCTGAGGGGTCCCAGATTGCAAGAGGGTGCAGGGCAGGCCTAGGGAGCCCAACAGTGCACAGATTGGCCTCCAACATCCCCAGAGGGGTCCCAGATTGTGAAAGGGCACAGGCCAGGCTGAGGGACCCCACCAGTGCATGAATCTGTGCACCGGGCCTCTAGTATATAAATAAAATGTGACATATCCATTCAATAGAATATTATTTAGCCACAAAAAGAAACGAAGTACTTATCTGCTATAATATGGATGAACTTAAAAATATTATGCTAAGTATAAGACACTAGTTATCAAAGATCAAGTGGTCATCTAGGCCTGAGAGTGTGGAATGACTGATGAAGAATGACTGATCATGGATACAGGGTTTCTTTTGGGGGTGATGAAAATGTTCTAAAATTGATTGTAGCAATGATTGCACAACTCTGTTAACATACTAATAAATCAATGACATATACTTTTAATGAGTAAATTTTATGGTATGTGGATTATGTATAAATAAAGTTATTAAAATAAGAAATAAAGAAGGGGATATAAGGAAATATGCATGTATTTGCTCATTTATGCAAAATAAATATAAAAAGGATAAATCAATAAATCAGAAAATAAAGAGATTCATTACCTACAGAGGGTATGTAGCAAAGAGCGGAAGAAAAGGGAAAATTAGAAAGGGGTGGTAGGAATAAAGAAGAAACAACGTTTTCTAATAATTAATTGATTAACTGATATTATCCTGGATGCAAACATGAAGTTTTCGTCTATAGGCTTATTATGCCTTGATTTGATACATGTGTAAAATTGTAATTACCATAGTGATAATATGTATGTTTTTCGAAAACACTTCGCTTAAATTCCTCTACTTATCAAATCACTAATGAATATCTTCAATATTCCAATATGTAAGAGAAGAACACTTCTAAGTTACATAACCCAGGTTTTAATTTCTCTATTGGACCAGCAGTGCTTTTGAAACCAGTACTTAGTAAAATTTATTTGATATATTAATACTCACTGGCAAACAAACTGGCATGAATACTAGAAAAAAATTAAATTCTGATTTGGTGCAAGGGGACCATATGTGAAAGAAATGGAAACTTACTGCTTAAAATGAAAACCTCTCAAGAGATAACACAATGTGTACTGTTGTTCCTTTTGGTTTGATTAAGGGTGTAGGGAGAAGCACATTACTTTCATTCTCCTGATGCCACTAGTAAAGAGCCTGAAGTTCAATATTCAAATATGTGTTTTTTTGGAGGTGGGGGAAAGGCTCAGACTTAAATTCCATTTATTGAAGGCACATTCTAAGCTTCATTTTCATCTCAGACTCCAGAAACTGATTTGGTTAATTGGGACAATTAAGAATCGCTGAGAGTATAATTGCCCCTTTCAATTTCCTTGGGGAGGAAAAAGTGATTTATCTCAGAAAACAAGAGCCTAGGGGCCTGCAAAGAAAGGGAATGAGAACATTTTGGTTACAGAGGGATATCAAGAAAGTCCTTTTGTAATCAACTCAAGAAATGATACCCCTTCAGCTTCTCTCCAGGACAATAGAAATTAAGGAATGCCTGAAACTGATTGTTCTAAAACTTTTACAACCTATGGTCCAGTTAGGCAAGGCAAAAGAGCCTGCTAGCCATTTGTATCAGCTGCTACCCTTGGTCAGTGCTAAAAATGTGCATGCACGTGCGCGCACACACACACGTACATTCAGCAGAATGAATTAAAAAAAAATGGCTCTTAAGACTTCAATAATTGCAAATCTGCTATAACATGGCTCAAATCCATGGAGATATTTGAAAACATGAACTTTAAATCATTTTCTTATGACTCTATTATTTGAGCATATCATATTTTGATTATTGTTATTTAAAAATAGTTATAGTCCCTTAAATTTTCACAATTGTGCTGACCCTATGAATCTGAAATGATGAGCAATCCATTGTAGAATTAGCTTCCCTCTGTATTTGTTGTGACTATGTAACACCAAAGTCCAAAATTTATTCAGATGCTCCACTATTTAGTCTACACAAGGCCACCCATCTGACTATGAAATCTGCCCATATCACATTGTTCTTCTCAAAAGGAGTTTTTTCTAGATAAAAATGAAAGATTATTTTTATCTTCTATTTTGAAAGCATTGGAATACCTTCAAGTCTTCTGGTATCAAGTTCGATTTCATTTTAGAAAATTATAAACCATAAAACAGGTTTGATAAGATTTGACACTTGGTTTGTTAGGTCAAATTAAAGTAATTTAAGTAAGAAACAAACATGATTTTTTTCTATGACCACTTTGAGTACTTCATGCAAACTATAAATTTGAAAACCTGGTATAAGTATTTAGTATAGGCTGCCTTGATCTGCCTAATTATGCCATTGATCTGGGCAGAAATATGGTGGATGCCCTGTGTTGAGATATTAAAAAGTTACAGTAGAAAAAAAAGGGAACAGTAGATCTATGTTAGCTATGAAGACTTAGGCAAGAAAAGTATGAAATTGGGAAAAGCAAAATTTCTGCAGTCTATCCTTCCTGCCAAGTCATCTGTCTCAGTGACAAGAGACCTTCAAGTGATATTATTGAAAGCTTACAGGCAAATTTCTTAGTCTGTTTATGAGAACTGCTCATCACCAGAGGCCATATTTAAATTCCTAGGTCTGTATTCAGGAAATGCTTGTTGCGGAAAATGAAGCTTGCTATTAAACCTTGGTTAGTCCTTTATAGCTTTGCTATAATTTAAGCACCATGTTGAATTTAACAAGAACTAAAAATGTGTAAAGTATCCCTGTAGGCACATGGCACCATACAACTTCTTTTACAGATATTCCTCCCAATAATATTGATATAGGCAAGAAAATATTGACTAGATTAGTCAGTTGGTTCAACCTTTTCTCCTATCACAAAGGAATACAGAGTTGATAATAACCCATGGCCTACCCTATACTAGATAAAGTATATAGCATCCAGGAAGTATAATTTGAGTGTCATTAAAATCACAGCTCTTATACAAGCCTAAAATGCTATCCATTTATGTTAAAAACAACAACAAGCATGAAGTAAATATGTCTAAAAGTCTCAGCTAAATCCATATATCACCAGAAATCAGCTGTCTAGTCCTCAGTTGTGAACACTTTGGCTCAGATTCATTTATCAGAATATAGAGTTTGCATCTTAAACACTGAACAAATGATATGCAATGATGGTGGAGAATGCTGCTGTTACAAACCCCTGGGAAGAAAGGTCATTGAGAAAAGGGACGCAGTGAAGATGGTGGCCAAACGGCATATTTGGAATGATAGTGCCAGAAAATGAAAGTGGAGGAGATAGGAAGAAGGGGTTAAACCAAATACACCTTCACAGGATTGACTATATTTTCTTAGCTCCAAGTAGATTATTTTCTTCTCTAAAGTTAAGAAATTAAAAGTAACCTAGTATGAAATTCTTCTTCTAATATTATCTTTTTTGTTGTTGTTGCTAATCCTCACCTGAGGATATTTTTCCATTGATTTTTAGAGAGAGGGAAAGACAGAGAGAAACATCGATGTGAGACAAATACATCGATTGGTTGCCTCCTGAACAAGCCCTGACCAGGGCCCAGGCTGGGGAGGAACTTGCAACCAATGTACATGCCCTTGGTCGGAATCAAACCTAAGACCCTTTGATCTGCAGGCCAACGCTCTATCCACTGAGCAAAACCAGCTAGGGCTCTAATATTGTCTTACATCATCTAAGTGGAGATGTTAGATTTTTACGCCACTTGTAGATTTAATCTAGTTGGCCTTTAATTCCCTTTAAAGACAAAATTTAAGTGATGACTACGTTTTTGACAATTGCTTAGACATGCACTCATGCAATCTCATTCATGGTTGTGGGAAATCAACATATTCCTAATTTGCAAAAAAGAAAAAAAGTTAAAGCTTGTGGCAGCCTGCCCTGATTTGAATAGCTGGCTTTAAATTCTGTTAGGTTTCAACTGCTTTTGAAACATTGGTAAAAAAGCAGCTTAAAATTCAAGTAAACTGTACATGTTATCAAAGCTCCAAAACAAAGATATTGCCCAACAGCCTCATTAGACATGAGGACTACAAGGATTCCATTCCATTTTTAGTCTCCTGTAGAATAAACCAAGTTATGATAATCACTGATTGTTGCAGCATGGGAGAGCATAGTTTTCCAATGGGATATCATCAGTTCCTAAGAGTTCATCTTTTCTTTCCAAATAATTAGTCATTATTTTTATCTACCTTTTAGAGTCACAATCTCAAAAAAAGTCCCCTTTGTTCTTGTGATGAAAAATGAAATTTAGCTTGCCATTATTAAAGAGAAAACATTTTTTCCCTATCCATCTTTGTGACAGACAGATTAACAAGAAAAAAACAAACAGAAGTTTATTCATAAGACTATCTCATTTATACATGGGAGATACTCAGGGATGAGTAATTCAAAGGGGTGGCTAGAGCTTGGGTTTATATAGCCTCTTAGCAAAGGAATGATAAATTTTTAGAGAAGTGACAAGACAGAAAAAGGACCTTGAGTGTACAAGGGCAGAAAATTGTGGGCAAGCAAATATATGGCAAACTAATTGTAGCCAAAGGCTAGTTAGTAAAGTATCCGAGCTGATGAAAGTTGTGTCTGGTAATTAATTTGTGTTCTTTCTGGTAGAGATGGGGAGAAAGACACATTTGTAAATTGTGTTCTTCTTTTAGGCAAATAGGGAGAAATCAGTGAGTTTGTTTTTAATCACTTTTTAATTGCCTTCAGCTCTAAATAATCTATACTAATAAAAGGGTAATATGCTAATTAGACTGGATCCACCGGACATCTTCTGAATGTCTGACTTTCTTCCAGACAAAGCCACAGTGGCAGGGGCCAAGACAGAGGCAGTTAGGGGCGATCAGGCCATCAGGGGAACAAGCAGTTAGGGCGAACAGGCTGGCAGGGAAGGACAGTTAGGGGGTGATCAGGCCAGCAGGGGAGGGCAGTTGGGGGCAATCAGACTGGCAGGGGAGCATTTAGCAGGTGATCAGGTTGGCAGGCAGAGGCGGTTAGGGGCAATCAGGCAGGCAGGCAGAGGCGGTTAGGGGTGATCAGGCAGGCGAGCAGTTCGGAGCCAGTGGTTCTGGATTGTGAGAGGGACATCCCCCGAGGGGTCCCAGATTAGAGAGGGTGCAGGCCGGGCTGAGGGACACCCCTCCCCTCCGTGCACGAATTTCGTGCACCAGGCCTCTATGCAAATTGTCCCCTAGACCTGAAGTTATATTGGGAGTTCAACCAAGGGGCAAGGCCAGCCAGCCAACTGCCCACGGCCCCTTTCCCTGGGCCTGCTGGACCCCACCTGTGCAATACTGATTAATATATATTAGACTTTCTGACCCTGAAGCCTATGCTGTTTTATTATGTCATCTAAATAAATTGAGACTAGGCACATGGGCTCTGATAAAAATAATATGATATTTTTGAATGGTAGAATCTAATAGGAGATAAAGTTTGTCTAACATATTTGAATTGAGTAGTTTAGAAATACTAGAATTTCAGAATGTTATTTCTCCTGGGACAAAATTTTTAACATGCTTTTATAAACATAAATATTATTTGAAATATTCTATTTTTAGCTGTGGAACCATACTGGCCAGCTGCCAATGAACAATTTCTCTTTTCCTCCTGGATGTTTAATTAGACTGCAATTTGAAGTCACCATTATATTTAGATAGGCCAAGTGACTAAGAACATGCCAATGGAATGTGGGTAAACACAACTGCCTCGTTTCCAGGCAAGATCTGTAAGACCTCCTAGATGGTAACACCCAGAATACCCTTAGAAGCCACATGTTTAAGATAAAAGTGTCTCTGTGAACCTTGACCCACAAACAATTGCATGAAAACTCAAAATCTTCATCACTGTTCCAACACCTCTTTATTTAAGTAAGAAACAGACATCTATTGTATGAATTAAAATAACTTTATGTTCCACTATTCCCAGAATATTCCCAGTTTACACAGCTTAGTCCAGTATATTCATTAAAAGCTCCTCCTTTCATTCTCAAAATGCTCTAGTTTGAATAATATATATGTTCTCTCTAGTTTTAAGCCACAGAGATTTATATATTATGAAAAATAGCATAATAACTAAAATATTGGCTTATGTTTATTTTATTGTGTTCATTTTTAGCATAGCTAAGTAGGCTATTTTATTTTAAATATCTTACCTAATAATAGACAAACATGTAAATTGACCGTACCTCCGCTACGCCCACAGCCAATCAGAGTGAGTATGCAAATTAACCCCACAAAGATGGCAGGTTAATTTGCATATACAGGCACAGAGGGAGGGGCAGGACACCTGCCATAAGGGGGAGGGGAGGCAGCAGAGGGAGCTACAGCAGTGGTACTCCAGACAGAAGAGAGGACTTGCCAGCTCCTAGGTGGGCCGGGAGCAGGGACTTGCTGGCTCTCAGGCAGCTGGGAGTGAAGCCAGGGGAAGGAAGGCCTATTCTTGCACAAATATCATGCAACGGGCCTCTAGTTTAAAATAAAAGCAAAGGCATACACAATAAATTGTAGTTTATTTGATTTATTATAATAGGACGCTGGACCCATTGTGCTATTGACCATTCCATTAAGTATATATGTGGATGGGAAGGAATATATTTACAATTAACTCCCTGACAATTATAAGCCTAGGCTTAATTGAGTAGTATTCAATTAAATATTTATTGCTAATGCTATTATAATGATGTCTATTATTTTATTCTATTATTTCTAATAAACTGCTGATAAAAATACAAATTAATACAATATTACTGAAAAATAATCTTGTAAAATTAATTAGTAAGTGTTTATTACCTATGTCTAAATCATTTCATTTCTAATAATCTCTCCCATTAGGTGGAAAATGAGAGATCTACAATTCAAAACAATTTATGCACAAGCAAGGGACTTATTAGTCTAAATAACTGAGAATTCCAGGAATAAATTTGCTAGAGGCAATACTGCATAAGGGATCAATAAAGTTTGAAGAAGGTCTATTTTTCTCTGCATCTCTTAATCCTTCCTCCCTCTGAGCATTGACTTTACTCAGTAGAGACATTCTGTCCACAAGACCAGGGAGATGGCCACCAAGAATCTAGATCATGTCCTCAAGGTCAGCAATTCCAACATAATAAATCTATCTCCTCCCACAGTTCTAGCCACAGTCTCAGGGAGAACTCCAAGTCACTGGATTTGTTACCCATAATTATATCTGAACCACTCCCTGAGCCATGAGGATAGGTTATTCTGATCAGCCAACTTGATGCAGTTTAATGGAGTACTTTGATTAGCCATCTTGATCTGGTTTCCACCATCATAGTAATGGTGATTAGGGCAGGGGAGACAATAGACTAAATAGACCTAATAGTATCACATTGAATGCAAAGGGTAGTTCCTGAAAGGAAGCAAAGATGGGCAAACAGACATCTCAACACCATTCCACAAATGATAGATATGCAACCAAAGATATTTATACAAACATGTCCATAACATTTTCACTTATGTTAGTAAAAATTTATAACAATTTTCTATCCAGCAATTGGGGAATTACATAGTGATTGAAGATACATCCATAAGATTATGCAAACAATAAAATCATGGCTTTGATAAATATTTAATGATACAGGAAGTATTAATAACTTATTATTTTGATGTTTAATCTTATGTGTTGACTGTGCCACAGAGTGCCCTGTAATTTAATTAATTATTATTCTGGGTGTGTCTGTGAGGGTGTTTCTGAATGAGATTAGCATTTGAATCAGTAGACTGAGGAAAGCAGACTTCCCTCCTTAACCCATTGGGAGGCCTGAACAGAACAAAAAGGTGAGGGTGAAGGAGAATATACTTTCTCTGCATGATTATCTTCAAGTTGAGACATCTGTCTTCTCCCATCTTCAGATTCAGACTTGAGCTAGAACTTCCTCCATCAGCTTGCCTTTCTCCAGCTTGCCGCCTGCAGATCATGGGACTTCTGTCTCCATGCCTATATGAGCCAATTTTTATAATAAATGAGGTTCTGGCTGTTTCTCTGGAGAACTCAGACTAATACATCTATTTTAGTGGAAAACTCAGAATTTAATAGCAGCCTTTCATAACATTTCATAAGCTTGATATTTCATCCTTTGTTTCAGTAAGCTTGATTTATTTCATATGAATAAAAATGATTATCATATTTCTCTTTATGATGCAAAAAGAGATACATACACAATGTTAAAAGCATTTTAAAAGACAAAATGTTAGATGGAGTTTGAAAAAGAAAAGGTAAGTTTAATGAGAAATTGTCTATTTCTGCCAAACGGAAAATTAAAGAGGTGCTTCCTTCCTCTTACTATACAAAAGTTGGATTAAAAAAATATTTGAGGTGAAATGATAGAAATATAACGGAGTAATGTTAAATTTCAGTTCAACAAACATTTATTGTGTACCTATCTTGTTGGTGACACTGTGCTGGGCCCTGAAGGTATAGGGATGATAATGGCTTTGAGGAACCCACTGCTGTGTTCACATGGGAAAAAATGCATAATTTATCTATACCAAAGTAAAGCCAAGGATAACAATGTTTAAGGCTGAGAAGGAAGCACAAGAGACTCAGGTTGCTTGAAAAGATTGGGTAATCCCTTCTGCAAGATGTAGTCCCTGAACAGAATCTTAGGTACTAGCTGAGGAAGGGAAAAAAAGGAATAGAAATACTTCAAAAGAGCACAACAAAGCCACTGAGGAATAAAATATCATATATCATTTGAAGAACTAATTCAGTATTCTTGGACATCAGGTGTGAGCAACAGTTGACATAAAAAAGAAAAGGAGGACCCAGTTTCTTTTTTTTACATGTACCTGTCCAATTTTTCCACCAACATACACCATACACAAAAATAAACTCAAAATGGATAAAGGACTTAAACATAAGAGGGGAAACCATAAAAATATTAGAGGAATCTACAGGCAGCAAAATGTCAGACATACTAGTATGCTGAAGCAATATCTTCACCAATACTGGTGAAGGTAGGGGAGGGTAGAGTTAAGGGGGAGAGATCAACCAAAGGACTTGCATGCATGCATATAAGCCTAACCAATGGACACAGACACCAGGGTGGTGAGAGCATGAGTAGGGGGGCAATGGGGAGATAAGGACACATATGTAATACCTTAATCAATAAAGAAGACAAAAAGGAGGACCCAGCTAATTGCTGACTTTGTATAATGGAATGTTATCTGGTAAATTATGGAGAATGGCTGATAGATTGTGATGGAGTAGCAGGTTTAGTTAATATTCATTTTAGATACACCATGCTGGTAGCAGTATGGCTGGTAAATTTGAGGGGCAAACAAAGCCTGGAATATAGTATTCAAATATCATATTCCTGGGCTTTAGATGGGCATCATGAGCGTTGAAGAAGAGGTGACATAATCAAAATACAATTCGTGTATCACTAACACTTACAGGTTGGTTTTTAATGGAGTGGGTAGAGGAATGAGGTAAGAGAATGTTAAGTATTTTAGGATGATTCCTGGGTTTCTTTGTTGGTTGACTACATTTATGGCAACTTTGTTAACTGGTTAATGAAGGAGCAGAATTCGGTTTGAAGATTAGTGTAAGGGAAGAAAATAAATTTAGTTTCAGACATATCAAAATTATTTAATATGTTTAAAGTCCTAAAAAGAGTTTGGCTAGAGATACAAATTTATAAACTGTCTGTGTATATATTTTAGTTGAATCTCTAAGAGTTCCTGTGGAGAAGGCAGTGTAGAGTAAAAATAATAAGAGCTTTGGCACATAGTGAAGTATGAGAGGAGGGAATAAAAATAATTGTCAGAGGTAGAAAGTGAGGCAGGAAAAATACTATAAAACTATCTAAAAAAAATAGATAGTGGCTCTAATAGCATTGCCAAATAGTTGACACTGCACCGAAAATCTGTGCTCCCCCTTCCTTAGTAGAAAGTAGTCATGGGCCACCTAGCCAGGACTCTATTTCCCAGCCTTGAGTGAATTTTGGCTGTGCCACTTTACTAGCTTTCATCAATAGAATGTGGCTACCAAAAGAATTTAAAAAGAGATATACAATCTCTTTAAGAAAACACATTGGTAACTGTATACTATCACTCCCAAGAGCTGAGAACCCCAAGGCCCTGGCTGATGGCAAAGCAACAATAGGGAAAGAGCCACAGTCCCTGAGTCACCACATGGAGGAAAAGCCACTGAAAACTTCCATATCAGACTATAATATGAACAAGAAGTAAACTTCTGTTGGGTTCTGAAATTTGGGAGGGGCTATTTGTTATAAGAACTAGTGTTATCATGTTATCAATAAGAATGGAAAAGTGTCCATTGAATTCGACCACTGGAAAATGATTGAGAACACAAGAAAAGTTGGATGGTAGCTACACAGAGATGTGAACCCAAGGAAGGCTTTTGTTCTAATACAAAGACTAGAAAGAGCATGTTTTACAGGCTAAGAAGAAGAATCTGCTCCAGGTGGAATGAGTGTGGAATAGAGAGGAAATCAGTCATGAAGAAATCCCAAGTCAGACCTTGATCACAAGGATCAACACCTCTTCCTGTGACGGTAAAAGGATGAAGGTAGTGAGAACCAAGGAACAGATACAGAAGTAGGTAAGTCTGAGGGGTACTTTAAGATTCTAGTTAACATATAACTAGACTATTTGTAAAGCATGAAAGTTTTATATGTTTTGGCAATCAAATGCTTGCTTGTTATAATACTTTAAAATGTGCAAACCTGATAGGAAAACATACTGGTATCTATCCATTGCCATTCCCTACTTAACATTACTGAAAAGGGGACTTTTCACATTCCCTTTTCTTCAACTAGCTCATTCTTATTTAATTCTCCTGTGAAGGTGATGTATAAGATAAAAATCCCTTCCCACAAAACAACATTACCAAAGACCTAACATCAAATGCTGTCCATAGAAGAGGATTGCGTATTACGGACAATTCTGTCTAACTTTAAGATGCTTCTTTGCGACTGAGAGCAAAAGGACAAAGCAATCTGCTGATTCGTCTTGGTAGTCTGTAGTATTTCTGGCTTACAGATATATTTATCTCTATACAACCCCACTGTGGAACTGACTCTGAAACAACAAAAATAAACTAAAAATGTCCCAACTGTCGGAAATGGTTGAAATGAATGAATGAGGAGTTGGAGGACAGGAAGTGATGGGGAAGAGAAAGAGAAAGAAAAGCAGTGTCTTTGTGATAGTTTCTGAAAGAATATTTGCATGCATTATTACATTTTCATTACTTGCTTTTTTTGTAATTTCCAGAGTACATATGTTTATATGATTGGTGTGAAAGCTTCTTGTTAAATGGACAGGATTTAAGATCATGAAGTAACTTTATCCTTTCTTAGATGGCCCCTCTAAATACTTTCTGAACTTTTTTTTTCTTCCTGGGTGAAATTTCAGGCAGTTCCCACAGGTTTTCAAGTCACTCTCAGTCACTAGAAAAGCGTAATGTCAGATATGAAAATAAGCAAATCAATAAAGTAAGGACAATTTTTAACAACGTTCAAGTTAAAGCTTTCTCCCTGTAGCTCAGGTCTGATTCAGGCATAAAACCTGCAATAACAAAGCATGGCATGTGCCTCTTTCTCCCTCTCCTCTCTCCTAACTCCAGCTCCCTGCCCCTTACCAGTCAGCATCAAAGCAAGTAGGAAAGGACCTTTGGGAAAACAGCACACTCTTGGGGTGCAAATATAGTTGTGATATGCCATTGGTTCCTTCTAGACTCTGGCCACTATACAATCATGGAGCATCCCTGTGAGGTTGTTTGTTTGTTTGTTTGGGTGGAGAAGAAAGCATACCCTTGTGCCATCTCTCTGAGGCAGATCATACCACTCCTTCAACTGGCTTTAGATTTCCATCTCCCCTTTAGCCTGTGGGGCATTACGTGATCCACCTCACTTGTGTCTTCTGGAGGTCCTTCTGTTCTTTCAGGCAGTGTGCCTGAGATGTGTCTGGGCACACAAGAAAACTCACTCTTCCTTATCTAGCACTTTGGTAGAAGTCAAACTTCTCCCTGAGTAGTCATTTTTCTCTTTGCTATTAGACAGGGACCCCCACCTATAATCTCTTGACAGGAGTGAGATAGCAGCCCCCCACTAACAGGGCACACATATCAAACCTCAAGCCCAAGGTGGTTCTTCTCTTAAAACCATTGACAATTCTTTCTTAGGAATTTCTCATTATCCTCATTCTATCTATCTATCTATCTATCTATCTATCTATCTATCTATCTATCATCTCCTCTTCTCTATTGAATCTCCATTGTTTTCTAGGCTGGAGATGAATGGTAGTGACAAAGGCTCTTTACTTGATCAAACCTGAGTCAAGCTTCTGAGCCTCCTCCTAAAACCCATCTGTGCTCTTCCTTATAAAACCTAGTTTTAGAAAAAGCCTTGGCTAAGTCAGTTTAACTGGGATCCTGAATATCTGACCACCCTCGCTATTTGACTGGTTTCTCACCCTCTGTCAGCCCCCAGATGATGTCTGATCACCCTGGCCTGTCTTCAGTAAAAATTCTTGTTAGGTCGATTTAGCCAGAACCCTCCTATTTGTAACTAGAGGCCCAGTGCACAAAATTCGTGCATGGGGGTGGGGGATCCCTCAGCCTGGCCTGCATCCTCTCGAAATCTGGGACCCCATGGGGGATGTCTGACTGCTGGTTTAGGCCCGATCCCACCTGCGGATCGGGCCTAAACTGGCAGTCGGACATCTGTCTCACAATCTGGGACTGCTGGCCCCTAACTGCTCACCTGCCTGCCTGATCATCCCTAACCACTTGCCTTCCTGCCTGATTGCCCCTAACTGCCTCTGCCTGCCTGCCTGATCACCCCTAACCACTCTGCCTGCCTGCCTGATCACCCCTAACCACTTGCCTGCCTGCCTGATTGCTCCTAACCGCCTCTGCCTACCTGCCTGATCGCCCCTAAGCACTCTGCCTGCCTGCCTGATTGCTCCTAATGCCTCTTCCTGCCTCCCTGACCACCCGTAACTGCTCTTTGGGGGGCTGCCGGCTGTGGTGAGGGGCCGTGGTCATTCTGGTCTCTGGTCATTCTGGTTGTTCTGCTGTTTTGGTCACTGGGCTTTTATTATATAGGATATTTCCTGTTGCTAATGTTCCTTGGCTCCTTGGTTATAAATGCCTATTTTCCCATGCTATATTCAGAGTTGACCTTAATCTCTCTCCCCCACTGTAACATCTCATTGTAGTGATCACTATACCTAACATGAATAGAGACTGCCTTAGCATCTTTAACAAGTGTCATGGAATATTTTTTTCTTTAACAGTAGCTGATGCTGGTACTGGCAGAAATTGTTTACCCCTGTCATCTTCTGCATGTGTGGTCTCTCCCTTCTGAAGGTATGGAGTAACTTGGCAGTCCTTGTGTCTTCTTGTCTTTGAGAAAGAAAACAAGGACAGAAAGAGCCCCATTGCAGCATCTTGTACATTATTTTAATCCTCTTTCCCCACTCCAGAGAGGAAGATAGAGGAGCAAATTAAATTACATCACAAGAAAGCAAAAAGATGAATCCAAAATGTAAGAAATTCTATAACAAGAATAAATCAAATTTCAGTCATTATGCTTGAGTCTTGGCTGTGTCAATGACTGTCATAAGTGCATGAAAAAAAGAGGGAACAGGATCACAGTGGGTAAAGAGCTAAAAGAAACAAATGTGATTTGTAGAAATTGTTTGGATTTTGAATCAAACTAATCAAATGCAAAAAGACATTTTTTAAAAAGTTTGGAAATTTTTATATGGACTGATTACTATATGATACCAAGAAAATATTATTTTTATACATAGGAAAAGGTTCACATTTTGTAGAGATGAGTACCAAAATATGTAGAGATTGAGGAAAGGAAAGGGAAAGGGAGAAATAGAAAGGACAGAAAAAGCTTAGGTAACAAAAATCTTAATATAGTAATTTTGGAATCTGGAATATGGCTATATTGAGGTTCCATTATACTTTCATCTTTTGTGTATGCTTGAAATTTTTCATGCAATGACAAAGAAAACATTTTTTGCTTATTATGTAACTTAATACTTTAAGTTTCATATTTAGTAGAAAAACAGATGTTGATATTTTCATTGATGTTATTTTTTGAGACTTTTTTTCTCTTGTTTCAGTCGTATGTGATACTCTGCCCTGAAATAATGTTTTAAGAAATCTTGTTTTCAGCATATATTGACTTTAACTAAGGACAGAGAACTACTGTAGGAATTATTAATGGTAAGACAAATGATACAAAGGAATATAGGGCCTTAAAAATGCATCAACATCAAATAGTTACTTCTATAATCACTAAATCAATATTGTTTTGATTCTCATTTTTTACAGTCAACATTAGTCATTACATTAATAATAGTTTTAGATGCAAGAGAAAAGTCATCAATTTTACTGCCTACATGACAATCTTTGAAAACTGGGTAACAAAAATATTTAATTAGATTTAATCCCTCTTCTGCTTGAGGGTGACAACATTCTAGCATCTTTCAAATGATTACAGGTAAAATGCCACTGAATTTTTCTTTGTTGATCTTAGCCATTATGTGTTCTTCATAAAGAACCAAAATACATCCTTTGGTAAGTATTAACCATCTGAGTAGAAGATACAGCTAAACTACAAACTAGTTATTTTTTCTTAATGTTAACACAAAATAAGCAGATATTCCAAAGATGATGAATAACCAAAACATGAAATCCTAGTGTGAGACTTAACATAATAGAACATAAGGCATCTTTGAGATATTTTTCTAAATTAATCATTTTAAATGCATTTTAATTCAGATCATTGCAAATGTGTAAATACTACACTAATATAACTTACTAAATGCCTTAGGCAATGATGATATTAGTCACTCAGTCTGGCATCAATCAATAAATCATTGTCGATTTATTAGTCATATTTCCCCTTATAATGATGCAACACTTGACAGCTTACAAAGCACTTGTACATACACATATTAACCCATTTTCATCTTACAAATGAGGAATGTGTTCACAGAGGGTTGAAAGACCTGCCTGTATGTCTACTGCTATGGGTGGGGAGACTGGCACCCAAATTTAGAACTTGTAGCCTAAAGTTCATCAGTCACACTTTTCCAGTACCAGGATGCCCAATGTAAGGAATAGTCATTGACACAGCCAAGACTCAAGCATAATCAGAAACTCAATCTCCCTGCACTAAAAAAACAACTAATTTGTGAATTACAAGCTAAACAAGTTAAACTCTTCACAATAATATAAGACAAGAATTCAGGAGTGATCCCAAAACAGAACATGATGCATTTCCAAATGTATGAAGAAAAAGTACTGACTTAACCTGTTTTATTGTCAGTGTCCTTCACTCCATAAAATACTTAAGGAAGGAAGAGGTATGTTATATGTCAAGGTTGTTAAAGTTCTGTACTTCTTATAATATACAACTGTGGATTCCTGAGGGATTATAATAATTGGCAAACTAAAGTGCAAGTAATGTCCTGTACATTTTGCAATATATTTTCTCAGTTAATCCACAAGACAATCCTAAGGGTCTGTTATTTTTATTGTTTTCCATTTTACAGAGAAGGAAACACAGTTAGTAAGCAGGACTGAAGCCCAGCACCGCCAAACCCGAAAACCCACATTCCTCACCACAAAAATATGTTTTCTCTCCCCTTTTCATCCCTCCTTACAAATAGTCGTAACAACACATTCCAAAGCTTTTGCACATAGAAAACTCCTTCAAATGAAATAATTCATTCATTTATGCAGTATATTTGTACTGAGCCTCTTCCTTGTGCATAGAAATACATTACCTGGTTTCTGCTGTACAATATCTGCTCTCCATTTGAGAACACACACACACACACACACACACACACACACACACACACTGCACAATTCTACTATCCCCAATAATAATAATTTCTCGTCACTAAAATCTTACCATGTGTCCAGTTATTCAAATGCATCACATGTGGTAACATTTAATTCTCACAGTTCTATGATAGTCAGATCATTCCACTTACCTGATTGGATATTATGTTGGCTTATGTTAACCTGAAGACTTTCAGGTTAACACTAAGACTTTCTCATTTCTGTAATGGTATGATAATAGTTCATTTTATAATAAATTTTAACCCACATTGCCATCTTAAGGAAATCATTCTACAGATATTCTTACTTTAAATAATTTAAAATTATGTAGCTTTGTAATTTCAATATCAAAAATTCATTCAATAAACGTTATTGAGTACTTAAAATGTACAGCCTTGGCCTACTTGCTATTAAGGGTACTTAAGTACGATATAAGCACCTCTAAGGAGCTTATTATAATCTATCAGTATAATGATCAGAGCTGCTTGTGTACCATCAGAAATGATGCAACATGTCATTCTCCGCCCTCTTTCTTCTCCATCTCATAGATATGTCCGTTAACATCTCCACAAAGTAGACTCTGGCTTATAATGTTTCCTAAGATAACCCTAAATTATATAAGATGACAGACACCTTGACCCCACCACTTGGTGGGTCTTGGTAATTATTTGCATGCATCCTACATCTAAAATTCGGTGGCTAGGCATATATTTATCTAATATATATTGGGTATCTACCATATGCCAAGCACAATTCTAGGCCCTGACAACACATCAGTGAACAAAACCAAGCCCCTGCCCTCACAGAATTTTGCATTACAATGTGGGGTGCGTGTAACAGTTCATTAAAAGGGCTATAGACAATGAGAATGAGTGGAAAGACAATGAAAGCTCCAATAAGATGAAATTTGAGCAGATACTTGGTCAAAGTGAGGGAATGAACCATGTGGACATTTGCAGGAATAGTTTTCCAGGCAAGGGCTGTAGTATGCGCAAAGGCCTTGATGGAAACATGTTTGGCTGCAGTTGAATGAGCAAGAAGCCAAGTGTTCTGAGATGGGAGTGAAACTGAGCAGGAGCAAGACCATGGGTGTTTACCTCACGTTGCACCAAGATCCTTCTAAAACCAAGTACTGACTGAATACATATGTCAGGAAGGGTAACTCAGTGTGCACATAGGCCCCAAATGACACCTTGAGAATCAGTTTTGCCTTAATTTCACTCTGTGGTCTGCCTGCTTTTCCTACTCAAAATCCAGTCTCAAAACAGTGAAATGGAAATTGGGAGAGACAGGTATGTTCTAAAGGTATGAAAATAAATAGATAGATAGATAGATAGATAGATAGATAGTAATCCAGTATTATTCTTTCAAATCAAGTTCCCACCCTTCAAGTCTGCATAGTCTTATGAGGTCCAAATACCTTGCCTCACTCTTATTTCCTTTTTCCTGTACCAAAATCTCCAACAAAGGGTTCTGCTATGTTGAATAAGTCTCCCAGGAAAACAAGCACCACTACCCTTACCTAGTCCTGATAGGCACTGTCCATCCCCTACTCTTTGCAGGCCTCATATCACCAACATCTGAATTTAAGTGTGGAACTCTTCTTTCCCTTGGGCACTGAGTCTAGACTCCCTGAAACCCAATTAGTTTACCCCTCTGTCCTGAGGACCAGGCCCTGCAAGTCTTCCCATATCAGAGTAGAATAAGGTAAGTAGCAAATAAAGTGTAATAGGCCATCACTCCAGTTTGGGTATTTGGTAAAGGCCTTATGGAGGAAGTGACCATAAAACCGTCCTTGTCCCTCTGTGTCTACTCCTGCTCACTCATAGCTGAGACCACTTGTTCCCACTTTCTTCTCTGCCTTGTCAGATGGTTTCGCTTCAGTTCCTGACCCACAATCAATCCAAGCAAGAAAAAGACTCTTATCAAATTCTATTGGTTAATATAATGACATCTCAATCTCGAACTGGAATTTGAGACTTCCATTTATTTTCTTTGCCCCTCACTCTTCTTCACTGCTAACAGTTCAAATTATTTTAATAAGCCATCATTTAATTGAGCATGGGTGCCACATCAAAACGTTACCCAGACAAGTGCTCCTTATCAGAGAACTATACCTGACTTAGCTGGAACCAGGCAGATATGAATTCTTTGGTCCTTCTTGATGCCTTGGTGTGAGTGATGTCAATCAATGATAGATGGAACAACTAGTAATGTCCATTGAATGACCATTCATTAAATTCTATTGAATTGCCCTAACCCCATGGTCGGCAAACTGCGGCTTGCGAGCCACATGTGGCTCTTTGACCCCTTGAGTGTGGCTCTTCCACAAAATACCACGGCCTGGGCGAGTCTATTTTGAAGAAGTGGCGTTAGAAGAAGTTTAAGTTCAAAAAATTTGGCTCTCAAAAGAAATTTCAATCATTGTACTGTTGATATTTGGCTCTGTTGACTAATGAGTTTGCCGACCACTGCCCTAACCAGTTTGGCTCAGTGGATAGAGCGTCGGCCTGCAGACTGAAGGGTCCCAGGTTCGATTCCGGTCAAGAGCATGTACCTTAGTTGTGGGCACATCCCCAGTAGGGGGTGTGCAGGAGGCAGCTGACCAGTGTTTCTAACTCTCTATCCCTCTCCCTTCCACTCTGTAAAAAATCAATAGAATATATCTTTAAAAAAATACTATTGAATAATATTATTCAACTTAAATACCTAATATTACCTTTCTTCTCTACTATGAGGAACTATGTTTTATTCATTTTAATTCAGCTTTGTTCCTGATATATGAATGATACTCAATAAATGCCTAATGAACTACTAACTGAATTAATTAATTAATTAATTAATTAACATAAAAACCAGATATAGGCTCTAAAGTACAGAGCTGGAGTGATTTCTCAACCACAGAATTCTCTATTTTTCTCTTTGTTGTTCCTGTACACAGAGTAGACTTCTACCTTGCTTCTTCACTGTGTTATTTGTTTATTTACCCTATCTGGTAGTTCATTTCCTTTATAGGACTGAATTCTACTCTAAATGTCAGCTACTAAGTAGAATTTGAAGGCCAGCTAATTTTTAGTAACCTTTCTTTCAAAGTGTTGAATCATATTATTTGTATTCCCATCCCTTTAGCAAGCCGGTTTGCTCTATTTCAAATATTTCCCAAATTCATTTCAGTTCTACAAGACCTCAAGGTTGGAATCACCTGGAATTGGATGGGACTTCCTTCACCTTGTCTAAACCATACTTGGTCTTGCCATGTCCTTAGAATACTAGGCCTTAGACAATTTCTGCTGTCTCTTTCCATCTTGTAATTTACAAAGAGGATGACTACCAAGCCTCAGCATTTTTTCTCCTCCAGGTATACTCAATGCAAAGAAATGAGCACTCTCTATGAGGTCCTTGAAAGATGGCTGGCCTTTTATTAGACATATATTTAAAGGTTTTCAGACAAAGGAACAAGCAAGGATAATGAAACAAAAAACCCACTTGCTTTCTTTAGGGAATGAAAAGTAGTCCTGTTTGGAATTTAAGGTTTATTTAAGATATTAGATTGAAATAGTTAATGCAATATAAATGTAGTTGGCTACATAAGCTTAATCCTCATGTGTATGGAAATCTTGCATATGAATACGAATTACTACCAAGATGGAACATTTAAACCTAAACATATTAATACACTTCATAAAGTCAAGTAGGAATGGAGTATCTTTAGTTATGGAAGACATTCACTGGCCAAAGATTTGAGATTACTGTTTTGGTGTACAGTGGTGACTAGTATGAAAATGAGAAGGTGCTAAAATATTCAAAGTATACAAAGCAAAGTAGATGAGTTAGACAAGACCTTCCCTACAGCATGTGCCTCCTCTCTGATATGTTAAAATGCACTGGTGGCCCTTCAGGGGCCCCTGGTATGCCTTACAAATAAATTCAGTCTGGACTATTAAGGGTACAGGGCACAGAATTTAGAGGGATAAACCTGCATTCAAATGTTGGCTCCTATATTCTCTAGCTATGAGATATTGGGCCATTATATATAACCTCTCCAATACTATCTTCTCTTCTGCAAAATATAAAATCTACTTCATAGGTTGATAGAAGAATAACATGAAATAATATAAGTAAGTGTCCAGCACAGTGCCTGATAAATGATCTGTGAATGTCAGTTTTTCTTGCCCTCTTAAAGTAATTCATTCTCTCATATATTCTTGTTCCCCCTAGGATGGTGATTACATCTGCTTTTACTTTTGAATAGAAGAATAAAGAGGGAAATTACAATTGTGCTTACACTTTACATAATTATATCAACATTATAAAAACTATTAATAGCCATGTCATCAATTTTAAAATGTCAGGATGGCAGGATGATAAGTAAATGAGAGATATGGGGGGGGGGGCGATATAAATAGAATAAATAAGAACCTTTGGCATCCAATTCTAAATGAATAAGAAGTCCAAAAAAGTTTTCAAGGCTAATATTATACAATTTGCCCCTTCTTCTTCCTTACCTACGTAATATTTTTAGTTTTATTTTCATCATTTTCTGGCACTTTTCCAGTCCAATTTCTTGTGTGTGTTGGAACCTACTCTGTACTACATACTGTGCTAGGGACTCAGGATACCTCAGCAGACAGGGTGAAAGTCAGCTATAAAGTATTACGACAGGTGCAGGTGAGTTATTTACAGGGAGCTATGAGAGCAGAGGTATGAAGGATACTTCACAGGGGAAGTGATAATTAAACTGAGCCTTGAAGATTGAATACAAATTAGACAGCTAAGTAAGGATATTTCAGTTACAGTATGTAACTATTCTTTTCCTTCTGTCATACACCCAAACATTAATACTTATAACGCACCCACCCACGTAATATTTCATTCCCATACTATTATTTTCTAGGAATTTATATTTATTGATGGAGGAGAAGTTCTATTAGTCAGGGACTTAATTTATATCAATTATTGAGAATTTTTGGAACTTCAAGCAGCAAGTTTCATTTAAAAGATGATGATAGGCAATTGCTTCTTGTGATTACAGCATCACCAAAAACCATTGCCTTTCACAGTAGACCTACTGAACTGAGATTAAATATATGAGTCGATCACAAACTTGAAAGTAAATCAGAATCTTTAAAGAAATGCAATAAAAACTTAGATGCTGAGGCATTCCATTTCCCTCCAACTCCAGTTCTGAAATTATATCTTCTCCTAGACCTGTTGAATCAGAACTTTTGGAGATAGAGATTGAGTTTCAGAAATCCTATATAATAAAAGTCTAATATGCAAATTGACTAAATGGCAGAACAACCAATGGAACGACCAGTCACTGTGATGTGCACTGACCATCAGGGGGCAGATGCTCAATGCAGAAGCTGCTCACAGGCCCCAAGCCAGCCAAGTCGGGTGCCAGCAGGGGCCACCCGATCACCCCGCTGGGCGCCCCACAGATCAGCCCTGATCGCCAGCCAGGCCTAGGGCCCTACCTGTGCACAAATTTTGTGCACCAGGCCTCTAGTCCTATATAATAAAAGCCTAATATGCAAATTGTCCCCTCAGGCAGTCATTCAACTGGGAGTTCAACTGATTGCTATGACATGCACTGACCACCAGGGGGCAGCACAGAACATGGCGGGCGTCGGTGATGCAGTGCTGGCAGCGGGCGGCAGTGGAGGCGCTGCTGGCCCCAATGGGACCCGATGAGAGTGGGACCACGGCAGGATGGTGGAGCAGGTGAGCAGGTGGTGTCAGGCCAAGGTGGGTGTGAGCGGGGGCCGATAGCCCCACCGATCACCCTGCAGATGGTGACCAGCGGCGGCGAGGGGAGGTGCTCAGGGGGCGGGGCCACTGCCCAGCTCCTAGGCACTGAGGGAGCCGGGTCGGGGCCCGGCCTCAATTGATCGTCCCACAGTTGGGTTGGTGAAGCAGGTAAGGGAGTGGTGCCAGACCACGGTGGGGTGCCAGGTGGGGCTGCAGGACTGTGAGGCTGGGAGCTCGAGCTGGGGCTGTGAGCCTGGGGGCATGAGCTGAAGCCTGATCCCCGCAGGCCATCCCGAGGGACCCCACCCATTCACAAATTTGTGCACTGGACCTCTAGTGAAGAAATAAAATCCTCTATGTACATTAATAGCTTTCTTGTTAAGAAATTTGCAGCCATATAAATTTCCATTTGCATTTTTACTAAAACAAAATATTGCTGTTATGTAGGCATGCCTTCAGATAATAATGAGTAAAGAAACAATTTTTTTTAAATCAATAATTAATAATGTTCAAAACCTCCAAACCACAGTTGTTAATTTAATGGAACATTTTCAAAGTAATTTTAATTGTATCTAATTATAAATATTTTGTATTTACACCTTCTGAAGAATAATGTCTTCTATTACATAATTTCTAAATATAAGAAATTTCTAAAAATTGTCAGAACAGCCTGGCCAGTGTGGCTCAGTGGTTGAGCATCGACCTATGAATCAGGAGGTCACAGTTCAATTCCCAATCAGGGCATATGCCCAGGTTGCAGGCTCATTCCCCAGTGGGAGGTGTGCAGAAGTCAGCCAATCAATGATTCTCTCTCATCGTTGATGTTTCTCTCCCTTTCTCTCTGAACTCAATAAAAATATATATTTTAAAAAATAAATAAAAATAAAAATTGTCAGAACAGAATTTCCTCAGACTACAACTGTTTATTTTTGTGTCTGATCTCATTATTATAATTTGTTGAGTCAAATTGTAATAGCTTATTTTTTAAAAAGCAAAAATAGGTCATGTAATTTTACATCTTTCTTGTAAAGATGACTATTTTGGACAAAATGAAGAGCAAATTAGAAAGAAACTTTATCTATTAGAAGTGGCAATCCAGATGTAACATAAGATGAGCTATTCTGTTCCCGTTGTTGCTATGTAATTTAATTATTTTAGTGAATGATTCTGTCAACTTATATCTAAAACATTAAAAAAATAACTGAGAGGAATGATTGAGAATTCATCCATAGAGATCCAAAATAGAATTAGTTATGCAGTATTTTGGATTGGTGTGAGGCTTTTGGTTGTTGATGTTGCGGGGGGTCATAAAATGTATCATCATCAGTGTATTAGTTTTCTATTGCTGAAAGTACATCAATGTGTTTAAAACAACACATTTACCAGTATTGTCTCAGTTTCTGTAGTCAGCAGTCTAGGCTTGGCTTAGCTCAGGGTCTCAGAAGGTTACAATCAAGGTGTATTCTCGTTTGAAGGATTGATTGGGGCAGAATTAACACCCAAGCTCATTCTGGTTGTTGGTACCATTAATCTCCAAGAACTTGTATGACTGAGGACCCTCCTGCTCACTAGCTCTATGCTGAGAGCCATGCTCAAGTCCTGGAGACCACCATACTTGCCACCTTGTGATCCTCTCCATAGACAGCTTACAACATGAGATTTGTTTCTTCAAGGCCAGCAGGAGAATCTCTGTCTACAATCTGCTAAAACAGAGTTTGACATAATGGAACATGATAATGAAAGTGACATCCTAACACCTTTGCCATATTTGATGGCTTAACGCAAGCCCTCCCCAACTCAAAAGGAGAGTATACAAATGTAGGACTAAATAGGAGTCACTTTAAAGTGCATTTTCCTAAATCAAAAAAATGTATTGCATGTTTTTAGTTTATTTCTTTATTGTTTCCTGTGTCCTAGACTATATGTCCCTCGAGATCAGAAAAATGTTAAAATAATATTGAATAGAAACTCACTTTCTTATAAAATCCAGCCACAGAAGCTGTCTATTTCTTTTAAAAGTTACTGATTGACAAGTAAGTAAGGCAGAAGTTTATTTCTCACACAACTGATTTTCCAGAAAAAAAAAAAAAAAAAAAAACTGGTAGGAAAGCTCTGTTCCACAGTCATCCACAGACCCAGGTTCTTTCTATCTTTCAATTATATCACCCCTCTCCTTGGGCAAAACAGGAACAGGGATATTATAAATATTTCTCTCTTTTCCGCATCCAGCATGGCTAGAGAGGGGTCCGGTTCCTGAGTAGGGGTGGCTGGGAATTGAGAAAATGAAAGAGACAAACACAGAGATAGAAGGAAAAAGCTGGGGCTGGGTGGGACAGCTGTCCTCTGATGGAGAGACAGTGACCCAGAGCCCATACAGCATGTTTATTTTATACAGCAAAATACCAGGAAGTTTTACTAAAGCCCAAAACAAAGGAGATTATGTGCATTCTTGTGGCTTCTTTGTAATTGCCACTTCTGGGTGGGCCCGGATAAATGTGTTTGTTCCTGGTGCTTGGCTGGATTTAGATAATTAAACCCACCCCCTGGCACCTGAGCTGAAGGTCAGGCTGACAACACACCTGCCTCTGGCAAGGTATGTTTCCAGGGCATGGCTCTGCTGGGCACTGCTGGATTCAGATGACAATCAGCTCAGGGACCTTTCCCAGGCACTCTCTATAGGATATGATTACTTTGCAGAAAACAGGAAGGAGGAAAGAGTCAGAGTCCAGGGCAATAACTCTGCTCAAATCCTATTGGCTCAAACATAGTCACAAGGTCCTCATCAGAGAAGCAAGGAAATCTAGCTGCTGGTTGTGCAAACATGAGCCCAGGACAAAAGGAGAAACACATTATGGGGTACAAATAGTAACCTGCTACAACAGTCAAACCGTTTATAGGAGTTTCTAATTAGGATACAATCAACTTCAAATTACAGTATCAGCAGCTCTCTGATGACCTCAATTATTGCATCACACCTGGAAGGCAAGTATGAGTCTCCTTTGAAATTCGTGTATTTGTTCACTTACAAAATAGAATTATTATGGGGTTTTCTGTGTTTGCCTTACAAGGTTGTTGCGATGACTAATAAGAGGATGGTGTTTTTCAGTATTGCTCTCTTGAGCTTAATAGGCTGCCTCTAACATGATAGTTACACAAACTCATTATAACACAATTTTCCTTTTTTGACCAATACAAGATTATTTTCTCTAGAAAATATAATTAAAACATTAACACTTTTTTCATAAAACTGTAAGAAATTCTCCTCTTGAATATTCATGGCTTTTAATTTTCAAATTCTTAATTTCCCAAATTGTACCTAATTGTGATTTACAAAGTATTATGTTCCTGTTTTTACAAGTCTCATTTGGCTTCTCTATATGCAAAATGTCATGTGGAACAAATCATCTCCTCTATATTACCAGCTTCTGCTAGAACTAAGCAAGAGGTTTTTTTCCCCCCTGACACAGCAAATCATTATTAGTTTTTCTCAACCTGAATATTTAACCTACCTAAGTCATCTCTACATATGTGAAGTGATAATTACAACTGTAAAATATTATCTTTTCATGTTAGTGGTTATATACTCTAAAGAGTCCTGATCCTACAGAAAGAGTATTTTAAGGTATAAGGAAGTGCAAAGGCACTGTTTAGGACTGGAGATGAAACACAGTATCTATGTATGTATTAGTGTATACACATTAGCCACAAAGAAAGGGAAAGTATGGGACAAGAGCAATAATAAAAATAGGAATCCAGCCACTGCACACTTAAAAATGTATTAGTACTAAATGTAATTCCAACACTCCCCCACTCATATTATGCGCGCGTGTGCGCGCGCGCGCACACACACACACACACACACACACACACACACACCACCATGCTGTCTCTCACCTAGTTCTTTACTCACACAAGCTTCCCTGTGTGGCTTTGCCTTTGGGTCTCTGTTCCCCAAGCTAAGTCATACTCATTCTTAGCACTCAGTCCAGTTATTATCTCCGCTAAGAGGTTTTCATGGGCCCTTGGGATGGGTGAGTATCCCCTCTCCTGCATATGTCTCCGATTATATTTACTAACTAGAGGCCCGTTGCAGGAAGATTCACGCAATAGGCCTTCCTTCCCCTGGCTGCCAGCACCAGTTTTCCACTGGCACCCGGGAACCAGGCCTTTGCTCTGGCTGCAGCATAGAAGACAAGCCTCTTCAGTCTTCAGTCATCTTCAGTCTTCAGTCTTCAGTCTTCAGTCTTCAGTCGTCTTCAGTCTTCAGTCTTTGCTCCATGCCTGTGTATGCAAAGTAACCCGCCATCTTTGTTGGGTTAATTTGCATACTCACTCCTGATTGGCTGACGGGTGTCATGGAAGTACGGTCAATTTGCATATTTCTCTTTTCTTAGTGTAGATGTGTTAATCTCTTGTGGTCTTCCTCCCCACTAGGTTGAAGGTAGCAATGTGTTTTATGCCTCTTAATATAGAGATACCTAACACAATGCCTGGTACATTATACAACTCAATAAACGTGTGCTGATAACATAAATTAGCGAATTAAAAATATAATGTCTGTGACAGTATTTAAAGACACATCTTTGAATTATAGGTATAGTAGTTTAGGGGCCTATATTATCTAAAATTATTTTTAAGCTTAATTGAAATAGTTATTTCAATGTTCTGTATTGTAAAAGAGGAAAGAGTAAGTTATGTTGGTTCAGCATGTGCAGATATTTTTCTGCACAAATACATGGTCTCATCTATTCACTCATTCAACAATTTTTTACAGAGTACCCACTATGTGCCAGCAATAGAGATACACAGCAATAGAGATACACAGTAAAAAAAAAAAGAAGAAGAAGAAGCATAAATAATCCCTGCCTTCATAGAATGGGGGGAGGGATATAGATGGGGGAGAGCAGTAGGGAGGGGATGAGACAATAAGTAAATAAGAAAAGGTAGTAAAATAGATTTAATAGAGCTAACTGCTAAGAAGATGAGCAGGAAACATGAATATGAAATCCATAAGTAGGGGTTGAAATTTTAAGTTGAATAGGCATAGCAGGTCTTACTGAGAAAATGATTTTGAGTAAAACACCTAAATAAAGAAAAGGTGATAGCTGTGCATCTATATGGGAAGGAACAAATGATAGTACAGGTAAAATAAGAATTTAAATTTTCTTTTAAATGTAACAACATAGAGGTAACTGTGGCTTTTCAATAGAGTGGTAGAGGTGAAAATTTGATTGAATGTGTTCAAGAAAGAATAAGAGGAGAGAATTTGGAAAAACAAGTTGAATTTAATCTTCTAAACAACTCTGTGAAGTAAACAGTTTTAGTCCATTTATAGATCAAACTGAAGCTCAAACATATTAAATAATTTGCCTAAAGAACTCATAAGAGGTAGAGTTGGGATTCTAATCCAAGCCAAATCTATTTCTCCAAGAATCTTCCAAATCAGCAAATTGTCCATTGGCTCTTTTGGCAATTTTAAGGTTCTTAGCCTACAATATATTTATTTAAGTGTGAAAAATGCTAAACTTCATCCAAAGAGAAATTTACTAATTTCTAATCTTTAGCATCTTAGCACATTTTAAAAAATCAATTCTCTAATTTAGACTCTTTAAGATTTTAGATTTACCTGATTATTATAACAGTTTTGAAATAGATTTCTTTGGCATTTATTTATTATACAGTCCATGAAGGTTATTTCCTTAAGAAGTGCCAGGAACACTTCAGTGAAGACTGAATATTCTCTCTTATTTAAAGAGAGTTCATCATAAATGCTGAGTAGGGGACAGTCTAAAAAATAGCGCTACTCAATCTATTTCATTTATATTGCAAGACATTTGAAAATTGAATATTTTTATGTGCTGAATCAATCTGATTTCTCTATATGGTGTGCCATTTATATTTCTTTCTCTTTTCCACTCAAGCCTATAGTTTTAATAGTGAGCACTTAGGGTGACAAACATGTGAATAAAAGTGAAATGGAATTTGTCATTATTCTATTTGTCATTATTCTATTCGTAGAAATAGTATGCTACTCTATGAAAATTTGGTATTAAAATTTACTCCATGATAACCTTAGGAAGAAAATAAGCTGGCTCTCTTGACAATACGTATTAAAATATCTGGAGCAGGTGCTGGCAACCTTTAGAGGCTATTATTTCTTATTAACGATTTCTATTAACAATTTCTCAATTGTGGATTCTTTTATAGCATGTTGACTTTTGTTTACCCTGTTCCCCAGCATATTGCTAGGACCTAATGTGTATGTGCCCCTAAGTTCTTGATGGGGGGAGTTATTGAAGTTATGGTGTTAATTGCATAAGAAAGCAAAAAAGGGAGATTCCTCTCTATGATAATGTTTTGCATTATCATAGATAATATGATAATGGAGTAAATTATGATAGATAGATAATGGAGTAAATTGATCATACTCCAGCTTAATTTTTAATCCCCAATAGGACAAAGTCAAGAGGGAAAGTGGGGCTTAAGCTCCACTCTCCACTCCCTGCATACGCTGGAAAGTCTGAATAGCAACACTAAGCAACCTCAGGTCCCAGCCCTCAGAGCACGTGTAGAAATAGCTCTGTGGCTCAGAATCATAAAATAAATGATACCTAACATGCATTGAGTGCTTATTATATGTTACTGCCCTATGTACCTTGCAAGCATTCTCTCGTTTTCACTTAATCACAAACCTATCAGGTGGATATCATTTTATGCCCATATCGCAGCTTAAAAGGAGCTGAAAGCTCCAGAGCTCTAACCTAGTGCCCCCATATTTAGGATTCCTTCATACTGCCTTCTGTTGTTTTAACCCTCTTCCCCCCACCCAAATAATTCCTCTCCATGGTACCTTATCTTAGTACTTATTCTCTAATATCTGTTAGGACCTGTATCCCAATCTCCTGTGGCAAGTTTCTAAAACTTGCTACTATAACTGGTTAATGTAAGCTCATTCATTTGCCTATAATTTTAATGTATCCAGTAACTTTTTGTATTACCCATGCTCACTATCTTCTCTTGTAAAATGCTTATCTTCTGACAATATAGGAATCCTTATCAAACACGGATCTCAATCCTAGAATTTTAACTCAGCCTTGTTTTCCCTGATTGACATAAAACTCTAATGTCTACATTCAACTTTGTCCTTTGGCATGATACAAGCAACCTGCCTGTCCCATCCTCAGAACTAAGCTCCAGATCTTAGTCCAATCTTCTGGACTCACATCTGCATGTCTATCTCCCATAATGGACCCTTGTGGTATCACCTGATCCCTAGTGCCCAGTCTCCTTGGGACCCAGCCAGGTGATTTTGCTCCTCTGCTCACTCAGCTCCATCATCACAGAGAGTAAAATCACTGCCTGTGCCTGACTTTGTTTTCTTCCCTCCCAAGAAATGAACTTTCAGAAATCTGATTCCAAACACCATATGGATGATACTTTCAAACTCAATATTCATTTAGAACAAGTGTTATTCTTGAATGGAAGTACTAGTATGAGTTTGAACCCAAAATTGTAATGTAATTAAAGCTATCTTCCAACATACTTTGTTGGTCCCCCAAATAGATGATGTCTAATGAATCAAGCTAGCAGTGTCATCCTCAGATACATAAAGAGTGGGGAAATTTGAACTCAAATCCCCCTGGTTTTTCCTTTTGAACTTTCTTCCTCCATAAACGATCAGTTCAAGTGCTGCAAGCTTTGGCACCTCAATCAGTTCTGCCTCCTTAAAAGTTGTACTACATAAATTTATTTTCTCCATTTCACTCAAAACAAAAAATTACCCCTAACTTTTTCTCAATCAGACTTTTTTGACAAACAAATTCACATTATCATGGCAATTACTTATAACAACTATATGCTTTATCCTTCTTGATAACAACCATATACTTAATGAGTACTCCCAGAAAGCAAACACATAAGCCCAAGGAATATTTTCTAGTTCTGAAGTTTCAAGAAATGTGATAAAAG
Source organism: Eptesicus fuscus (assembly GCF_027574615.1). Lineage (NCBI taxonomy): Eukaryota > Metazoa > Chordata > Mammalia > Chiroptera > Vespertilionidae > Eptesicus > Eptesicus fuscus. The sequence continues at coordinate 42,994,036 of NC_072480.1, read as the reverse complement.
AAAAATTAGAGTCAATGAGATTTTCTTTATGCTCTAAATAATACCAACTGCAAAGAACACTGTTTTTTGACCCTGAAGTTATGTTTCTGAATTTCATATAAATATACTCTGTTTAGAGAAAAGAAGTATTTCTTGAGCACTCTATACTTGTATTACATATGCAATTTCATTTAATTCCTAGTAACAGTCCTGATCAATGAGTATTATTTTCCCCCGTTTTTTAAACAAACTGGAGCTCAACAAGTTTTGGTAGATCTCTATTTTTATCAGTTAAGTAATATACCCAGCATTATAGCCCAGCTGTGCCTGCCTCCAATCATTGATCTTATGCACACTGCTCAATTTAACCTATCCCACTGTTGGGTATATTAAGTGATTGCTATTCATTCCTCAAAGATGTATCAAGAGCTTGTTCTACCACTCAGCTTCTAATAATAAAAGCTCCAGGAAATAACAACCTTGTTTTATTGTTTTACATGCCTAGTGTTCAGCACAAGGCATGAAACATGCTAGCAGCTATGGTAGCAGAATGATGGTCTCCAAAGTTGTCCACACCCTACCCCTAGACTCTGTCAACATATTACAACTAGGGGCCCAGTGCATGAAATTTGTGCACTTGGGGGGGGGGGGTTCCTCAGCCCAGCCTGCACCCTCTTACAGTCCAGGAGCCCTCGGGGGATGTACAACTGACGGCTTAGGCCTGCTCCCTCTGGGGACTGGGCCTAAGCCATCAGTCAGACATCCCTAGCACTGCCGCAGAGGTTAGAGAGGCTCCTGCCACCGCCACTGCGCTCGTCAGCTGTGAGCCCAGCTTCTAGCTGAGCGAAGCACACTGACCACCAGGGGGCAGCTCCTGTGTTGAGCATCTGCCCCTTGGTGGTCTGTGCACATCATAGTGACCAATTGTTCTGCCGTTGGGTCAATTTGCATATTAGCCTTTTATTAGATAGGATTACATGGTAAAGGGGTCTTTGCAAATGTGATTAAGAGTATGGACCTGGAGATAGGGAGATTATCCTGGTGGATCCAATCTAATCACATGAATTTTAAAAGTGAAGAACCTTTCCAGGCTTTCCTCAGAGGGCAAGATATAAAGACAAAAGAAAGATTAAAGAGAGATGTAGCAATTCCAGCTTTGAATATTTAGGGCAGAGGGGATCAAAAGCTAAAGAATACAGTGGCCTCAAGAAGCTAGAAAAAGCAAGGAGGGGAGAAACCAAGATGGCAGCATAGGTAAACACCTGAACTTGATGCCTCACACAACCACTTCAAAACTACAACTAAAAGACAAATTGGACATCATCCAGAACCACAGAAAGGCTGGCTGAGTGGAAATTTTACTACTAGAAGGAAAGAGAAAAGCACACTGAGACTCAGAGGAGGTGCGGAAGTAAAGTGGGGAGGTATGGAGGTGTGTGTGCAAAGGGCTGGCAACTGAGTACGCTGTTGTCTTTTTCAATCAGGAGGGAGACACAAGCTCCCAACTGCACTGAACTTCAGTTCAGGGTGAGACTCTGGGGACCCAGACTCATACAGGGAGAAACTGGACTGTCTAGCATCGGGCTGGAACACAAGGGCGGCTTTCTCTCAGAGGTGCTTGCAGTGATTACTGTGGGACACTGAGACCCAGGGGCCTCTTAGGGCAGGGCTGACAGTCAGCCATTGCTGTTTGCTCCACCCTGTTTATTCCCTGAGAGCCCGCCCCACCCAAGCTGTATGCAGAGGCTTTTGCATATGAATAGCCTGGCCCTTTGCAATTTAAAATTACCTAACAAACTGCAGCTGGGTCAGAGAGCCCCAGAACTTCCAAAAGAAGGCCCAAGGCTGCGCAGCAGCTTGCATTGCTTCACAGCTGGGCCTCATCTGGGCACCTCCAAAGCCCAAACAAAGAAGAGGAATCTGCAGATCTCTCCATAGTTCCTGCTGGGTGGCCTCAGGCAGAGGCTAAATTTACACCTCCTTGGAGATCCAAGAACCAGGGTACCCAGTGGTCAGAGTAGGACCATCCAGATTACAACTCCTCAGATCCATAAGGGACACACTCAGGGGGCAGACTCAGTGAGCACCAAAGCCCCACTGAAGCAAGTCTTGCCCCATAAGGGTGTCTCCAGCACAGAAGTTCACCCATCATAGACACAACTGATCCTCACAGTCAATTGGCCTGGAGGTCAATTCCTACCAGTGATACCAACAACAATCAAGGCTTAACTACAACAAGGCTGTTCACACAACTCACAAAGGGGTGCACCAAGAGTGTCCACCTCAGGTAATTGGGAAGGCTGAGCCACTGGGCCCTATAGGACACCTAGAATACAAAGCCACTCTATCAACTCAGGGAAGCAGCCAAAATGCGGAGACAAAGAAATAGGTTACAAATGACAGAAATGGAGGAAAGCAAACTACTGGATATAGAGTTCAAAACCATGGTTATAAGGTTATTCAAGAATCTTCTAGAAACCTCTGATAAATTTAGTGAGACCCTTGAGGATATGAAACAGGACTAACTATAAATTAAGCATACACTGACTGAAATAAAGAATAATATACAGAGATCCAACAGCAGACTAGAGGATCGCAAGAGTCAAGTCAAAGATTTGAAATATGAAGAAGCAAAAAACACCCAACCAGAAAAGGAAAAAGAAAAAAGAACCCAAAAAATATGAAGATAGTGTAAGGAGCCTCTGGGATAACTTCAAGCATACCAACATCTGAATTATGGGGGTGCCAGAAGAAGAGAGAGAGCAAGATTTTGAAAACCTATTTGAAGAAATAATGACAGAAAACTTCCTCCACCTGGTGAAAGAAATAGACTTACAAATCCAGGAAGTGCAGAGAACTCCAAACAAAAGAAATCCAAAGAGGACCACACCAAGACACATTATAATTAAAATGCCAAGGGCAAAAGACAAAGAGAGAATATTAAAAGCAGCAAGAGAAAAACAGTTAGTTACCTACAAGGGAGTACCCATACGATTGTCAGCTGATTTCTCAACCGAAACTATGCAAGCCAGAAGGGAGTGGCAAGAAATATTCAAAGTGATGAATAGCAAGAACTTACAACCAAGATTACTCTACCCAGCAAAGCTATCATTCACAACTGAAGGTCAGATAAAGAGCTTCACAGATAAGAAAAAGCTAAAGGAGTTCATCACCACCAAACCAGTATTATATGAAATGCTGAATGTTATTCTTTAAGAAGAGGAAGAAGAAGAGAAAGGTAAAGATAAAAATTATGAACAACAAATACATATCTATCAACAAGTGAATCTAAAAATCAAGTGAATAAAAAATCTGATGAACAGAATAAACTGGTGAATATAATAGAATCACGTGCATAGAAAGGGAGTGGACTGACAATTTTGAGGGGAAAGAGGGTGTGGGGGTGCAGGAAGAGACTGGACAAAAATCGTACACCTATGGATGAGGACAGTGGGGGTGGGTAAGGGCAGAGGGTGGGATGGGAACCTGGTGGAGGGGAGCTATAGGAAGGAAAAAGAGGAACAACTGTAATAATCTGAACAATAAAGATTTATTTTTAAAAAAGAAGAAAAGGCGAGGAAATATATTCTCTCCTAGAGTCTCCAGAAAGAAACATGGACTTGATTTTAGCTCAGTGTGATCAGTGTTGGACTTTCAACCTATAGGACTATAAGATATTTGTGTTGTTTGAAGGCACTAAGTTGGTGACAGTTTGTTACAGCAGCAGTACAAAATTAATATAGTCGCTTAATATTTGTAGAACTAGTAAATGAATTGATCCATAGGTTGACTTTGTTTTCATGAACTGGACAACCTTGTAAAGAGTCAAAAGTACAAAATTCTTTCATTTGGTCTTTTATAAGTAGTGAGCTTTTCCATGGAGTTTGCTAAATGATGATTTTGTGACTTGAGATTTGCATCTGTATTATTTTGAAATGTGTATTATATTCAAAATATAATTGTCTTTGGGTGAATATAATCAAAGATTCACAAGAACCCCTGTACTAAGAGCTATGAACTTGATTATACTTTATTTTGCTGAGCTAATGGTCATGCAAAATCAAGTGTCAGATCAAGCTGATTGCCTTTATCCCTAGAGAAGAAACCCATTTATTCCTTAATAGTGTCTAAATGAGTCTAAACACAAGAATTAGCTAGAGAGATGGGAGTATTTAAGATTCTCAACAGCATACTCCAGTGGACAAAATGATCTCCAGAAATAATAGACCCCTATCTTACCTGCCTGTAAAAGGATAGTCTTTGCCATAAATTTAAAACTTTTTCACATTTATTTCTATTTAACCAGAACTTTTTAAGTGAAATAATCATTAAAATATATTTTCAGGTCCCTAAATATAACTCTTTGTCATTGTAGTCATATTTAAACATTTTAGGTTAAAAAAATGTACCATTTAAAAACCAAAACAGTATGTTATCTAGCAAGTACAAAACAACTAAAATGAAAGAAATCATAGGTGAATTTTCAAAATCAAAGATCAACAGGGAATAAGAAGGCATATAACAGAAACACTACCAGGAAAAAAGTAAAACCATCCAAGATACTAATGGGTACTTAAAACCAGTGTACAAGCCTATATGTATGTTTTTCTTAAAGTCCAAGAAAGTTTGTCTCCTGAAATTACAAAGCCAGAAGTTTTGAAAGAAAGGAAGAGGGAAAGTACAGAGAAGGAAGAGAGAGAAAGTAAAGAAATTAAAGGAAAAGAAAGAAAGGAGGGAAATAGATTTAGGCAGTTGTAGCAAGTAAAGGATATCTTATGTACTGTTTTTAAAAATATATCTAGTATAGTTTTGTTTGTGAGAATTGCTACCAAGATTTTTCAAGCTGCTGTGCTTCACTGAATTTAACACAAATGAGTTTATTTTGAAGTATAACAGCCAATTTTTGTAAAAATTCAGCACTTATCACTCTGTAACTATAACACCCATTATCTAACTGTCTATAATATTGTCTCCATTTAGATATAATTTTAACCATTAGTACCCAGAATATCAATACCATTCATACATCCCCCCCAAATGGGCAGAACAAAATGACTTAGATCATTAAAAATTCTCCTGTGCATATTCAAAGGTTATGCTGAATAAAAATAAAGCTAATGTTGTAAAGTACAAAGTGGACGGGTGGAGAGTGATTCCAAAGAAAAGGAGAGTTGGATTTCCTGAGACTAGGACATGGCAAGGCAGGAGCGTGGCTGTGGTTCCACAAGAGAAGAGAGCCTACCTAAAAGTCTGCTGAGATAGGATGGCACCTGGGTGCTGAGGAGTCTGATCACGAGCTGCTGAGGCCTTGGAGGCCTTGGGAAGGATGGCAAAAGACCCACAGATTCTTAAGGAAAGAGTGACCATGCTGGATCCTGATGGCTACCACTATCAGATGAGCTGCAACTCTGTTGTGCCCAAAGACGGTGCCACACTCCACCCCAGAGACACGCGTCTCATTTACTCAGTTACTCATGCATTGTTCTCAGTTGGAGTCCTCATGATGTTTCTTTAACATCAATATGTCATAGTGATTAATAAATGATGCTGCTTATTTCCTCTCCACCATTGCCAGCCGAAGAACTCAGCAACCTAGGCTTGAGAGCTCCTAAGGGTGTTAGTCTATGACCAAAACTCTTTCCCCATTTCCAGTACCGCCAATGAGGTGCCAAGGGGACCAAATGTCAATGAACTAGAACACTACCTCCATGCCACTGCAAGACTTCTTCGACATGGTTGCTCAACCACACACACACACACACACACACACACACACACACACACACACACACACCTTTCTCTCAGGATGCATGTATACATCATAGAGACTGGATTGGAATAAACTCCCCAATCAGTGGCCTTGTAATACTTGAAACATCTCTTCTCTCCAGCACTCAGGCTCTGTTGTTCAGTCTACCCATCAGCCAAAATTGCCTCTGTCTAAACTCGGAGTTCAATGGTGGTATGGAGTTGTTTTCAGATAGATCTTCAGGCCCTCTTTAAATCAGTGGGTATACCAGTTGGGTGGGGGGGTAGAGTGATGTCCTAAAATGAAACTGTGCCCACATGTTCATGGAGGTTAAATAAAAAAGAAGGTCATTGTGGTTCTAGCAGAGTGAATAAAAAGAAAATGTGATACCTTAATCAATAAAGAAATTTTAAAAAAAGAAACTTGGGGAAATTGTTGGAGAATAAATGAAATAAAAGCTCAAAAAAAAAAAAAAAAGAAAGAAAAAGAAAATGTGGTTGCCAAGAGATTGAGGAGGAAACAATTGAAGAGAATGAGTGAGTATAGCTCACTCATAAGGTTTGCTACAAAGGGGAGCTGAGAAAAATTTATGATGCTCCGTTTGCTCACCTGGATAGCTTTTGTCTTTGATATGTGGATTTATATACTGGGTCTGCTTTATCAGTTTTTAGCATTTTGAGGGAATAAATATTATGGTAATCATTAGTACTGTTCACCAAATATTTCTGGTTCTCTTTTCAAGTGCATAATAGGATTGAGATTTCTTTCTCCCCGGGTGACCTGCTGTGGGTTGATGTGTGTCACCTCTAAATGGAAGCTTCAAGAATTAGTGCAGAACTCAGTACACTTTTTCCACCTGCATTGGCAAACAACAACCTTCCAGATGGTTTCTGCTCCACCGGTACAGGTTCTGGAGTAAGGACATATGAACCAGAGTCTCCAATCAACTCCTGACAGGCAAGACATGTGAATAAGAAATAAACCTTTGTGGCTGAAAGTGAGTAAGACCTCAAGATTGTTTGTTACCACAGATTAACCTACTTTAACCCAACTGACACAGAATGTATCAAGCTTACTTATATTTTAACAATACATAGAAAATTAAGAAAATTTAAAAACTTAATCTGCATTCAAGTTATCTAAATAAATAACCTAAAATGAGGTTAACACCATATTAATGCCACCAATTGTAAAAAATTACATTAAAATATTACCTCCTAAAGCCACATCATGTTTTATGTGTATTGTATTTCATTAAACTAATTGAATGTAACCCCCATACAAGTGATAGTTTTAGGGGGGAAATCATATTGGCTTCAAACTATACAATCTTAAATGAGAATAGTAATAAAATACCACGGAATATGTGTTCTGCCAGCTCATTCAGGCTCCTCAGGACATTTGAAGGCCTCTTCTGCCTGGAAGGACAAGAAGGGTAATGTGTCATGTTTATAAGCAGTCACTGAAGCAATCACATTGGGATAATTTTAGATCTTTAATCTCTTAATCAGAACAGATTCAGATTATTACAATATAAATTTTCCCTAAAGCCAGCTAAAGAAAAGAATAAAACACAATACTGACCATTTTTAGATGATCTTTTAAACAGACAGACATGGCCACAATCACTCACGTTGAATAGAAAAAAGAAATGTCTTTCATCATGTTATAAGTGGATACTTGCTTAATTATGTTAAAGAATACACACACAGAGACACATAATCTTAGAAAAATTTCAATGGATTGCCCATACTCAGCAGTTATATTACAGTGTTCAGTTCTGTGGTGTCCTTTGATGGTGCCTAAAACTTTTCTAAATCATTCCTTGGCTGGTTTGAAATCATTTCCTTTTACCATTTTCTCATCAAGGATAAAGACAAACAGCATTGATGTTCAATCATCACAACCCCTTTAGCTTTTACAAACAATTTCCATTTATAGTATAAAGCTAGCATATTCACATGTAGGAGTCTGCTTCTTTTTATAATCTCTAGGGCCTCTGTCATAGAATCCACTCTATGGGTTCCATTTACAAATTGTTCACTTTGTGCTAACTTTCTCTCTACTTAGCCTATAGAAACATTTCAGTAGGAGAACCAAGAGGCCGCGAAGCCCTCATAGCCTCTATGGGTGGGCAGCAGTGTGGATAGCAGACAGAACAGGGAAGCTGAGTGTGTTTTGGCAGGAAGCCACGTCTTGTGCTGGGCGGCGGGAGGGGGGGGGTAATGGGGGAAAGGGAGACATATGTAATACCTCAATCAATAAAGAAAAAAAGAGAGAGCAAGTTCTTGGCTACATTGAGAGCTAGTCTATTTATCTGTGATAGAGAGATGTGTAAATCATAAATCCAGCATAAGTGCTTAAACACAATGGTAACCTTGTAAAAATAAGTGATTCTATAGATTTTATTTGACATTGTTCTTATATAGACATATGACCAAACTCCAGTGAAAATACCAACTTAAAACGTAGCTGTGACACTTGCTTTATGCTCTTGGAAAAACCATCTCATAGCTTATCTAACAACTCACTTCAAGATATTTCTCATTATTTTCCTTTCAAATGTCTGCTTCCTTTATTTTTTTCATCTACTACCTCTTAAAACTGGAGATCTCTAAACTAGAGATGAGTAATCTTAATTTCTACATTTGTAAAGAACTCTAGGCAAAGGTAAAAATAGTTGACCAAACATGCTTTCTGATACCTGAGATAAATCAGTTAATAAATATGTATTGGCTCTTTCTCATATATAACATGAGATGTTATACAGAGAATTCAAAAACACAGACTTAATCTCTTCATAGGAGGGTTGAAATCTGATAGGGAAAAAATAGCATTCATGTACTTGAAAAGAAGGCATTTATCAATGCAATGTATTAAGCAATTTTACTAAGTAATAGTACAGATGGCAATGAGGGGAAAAATTATAGACAGGGTCTGGTAAAAAAAAATACCTTTTGAAGGGGGTGGTTTTAGCATTATTATGAAGAAAATATTCAGGGGACATTAAACTCTGAAGGCTAATGTTTAGATAAGTTTGGAATGCTCAAAATGAAACCATCATTGAATAAAATGAATGTTACATACAGATTAAATAAAGTTAGGAGAGTGGAGGGGCCATCATTGCTTGTGGGTTTTTAAAAACATATTTTTATTGATTTCAGAGAGGAAGGGAGAGGGAAAGAAAGATAGAAACACAAAAATAATAAGAGAAAATCATTGATCAGCTGTCTCCTGCATACCCCACACTGGGGCTCAAGCCGACAACCCGGGCATATGTCCTGACCAGGAATGAAACTGTGACCTCCTGGTTGATAGGTCCACGCTCAACCACTGAGCCTTGCTGGCTGGACTCATCATTGATTTTGAGCCAAAAAATGATTGGTTTTCTCCCTCAAAGAAAAGTGAAGCACTCCTTCCTCCCATAACATGTAGCTTAGTCTAATTTTGATTTTAATTATAGTTTGCTCTTCCTATGCTTTTCTTGTTCATTTGATAGTAACTAACCTTCCTGAAAGTATGTATCAATTAACAGTCATCTTTATTTCTCCCAGAACATATAAATTAGAGCCTTATATACAGTTAGCACTCAATGGTTGTGTGTTGAATAATCAATCAATAATTAATCAATACAGACAGGTAAAAAAGATAAAGACACCCATCAACAAAGGTACAATAAATCTAGAGTTGTGGCTCTAATGAGTTAATTGTGAGATTCTGAAACTGAAAAGAGATGATTGGAAATCAAACATTAGAAACTAGCAAAACAGTTTCCTAGTGAATATGGAAGAAAAGAAGACCCTATATTGTCTGGGGCAGCTGCTAGAGAACTTAAAAGGAGTCAACAGAATCAGCTTAAAGAATTTTTGATTCCTGGATTGGTAGTGGGTATTATATGCTTCGTATATTGGGGACCAGCTCATTTAGGACAAAATATATTGGTATTTATGTACTCTCACAATAACCTATTTACTTTCTTGTGGAAATTAAGAGATAAATCTAGCACTGTAATTAGTTTTGGAAGTCATGCGATAAACCATTATCTGTAAGAACAAATTATATACGTTCAAACACTTCACTGTATTCTGCTTCTAATCATCACTACTGAAAATATTCAAAAATATGCACTAAAAGGAGACGCATTCATTTTTCTTATCATTTTTTTAAATTTCATTATTGATTAAGGTGTCACATATTTGTCCTCATCCCCCCATTCCCATCCCACACTCCTCCCCATGGATGTCCCCACCCCCCTGTTGTCCTTAACCATTGGTTAGGCTCGTATGCATGCACACAAGTCCTTTGGTTGATCTCTCCCCCCTACCCCCACCCTCCCCTACCCTCCCTCTGAGACCCGACAGTCCGATCGATGCCTCCTTGTTTCTGGGTCTGTTCTTGTTCATCAGTCTATGTTGTTCATCATTTCCCCTAGATGAGTGAGATCATGTGTTACTAGAAATATACTTATAAGAACACCAACTTAATCTTTAAAGTGGCTTTTGGACACAGACAATAATGCGATGAAGGACTGGGGGGGGCAAGGTGGAGGGGGTCTATAGCAGGGAAGGGAGGATATCTGCAACACTTTTAACACTAAAGATAATTTTTTAAAAACAAAATAAAATACAAAATAAATAAAGTGAAGTGGCTTTTGGTGTATTTACATTGAGAAGCATTACTGTGCAGCTTTTGAAAAACAGACCTGAGTAAATTCTCTCTCTTTGACTGTAGTCAAGATGCACTTCCTCTTTACCTACTAGTGTTGAAGAATGCACATACTTCACACATTATAATATCTAGATTATAGTAGCTATTCAATAAATGTTCATTTTTCTTTTCTTCAAGGTATACTAAACTAGGTAAAACACAAGTTAATATGTTAGGGACTCTGTAAAGATTTGTATTTTCCATACAAAATGTTTTGCTTTCAAATAACCCTGACCCTACTAAATAAATATTATTGTGTAGTATATTATATTATTAAATTTTTATAATAATTAAATTTTGTTTTACAACTAAATTATAGTAATTCACTTAAATTGTTATGATAATTATATTATCTTTCATAGCTTGACATATAATCCTTCTCATCTTTAGCATCTTTAACTTCTTGGAATCCCATACTAAACACATTGCAAATAGATAAACTCTTTTAAGGAAGTCAAATGCATTGTCCTACATTATCAACATCAAAGCAACTACTGCAGAACCTTAATCACTCTTATATAAGGAGAAATTATTGCCTTACACTGTGGTTTAAAGCTTTGCATGATACAATAGGAATCTGATGAAAGTCTAATATAAATGTATATACATTTTGAATAATTATTAAGTCCAATGGGTTAAATCTGAAAAAAAAAGAAACATCAATTGAGTTATCAGCTGTTAAACATCTATACATTTTTGTGGGACACCTTATATTATAGAATATTGAATCAAATACAAAATTAGTCTTAGTATAATGAAATTGAGTATGACTGGATGACTGTTACAGCCAATATATAACTGTAATTACCAAAAATGAATCCACAGCTTATACTCTTAACAGGCAAACTAACTCTTTATAGTTTATTGCTTTGCCTTTCATAGGCCTCAGTGCACTCCCCAGAGTCAGTAATTATAAAGTCATAATTGTACAGATTTCTAAATGTCATAAATCTAATCTGTACCTCACCTAATTATCCAATATGTTAGACTAATTTGTTCATTGATGTTTGAAATAAATAAATATACAAATAAACAAATAAGGAGTTACTGGGGAAATGAGCTCACGTACCTTCTGGTGAATTCTGAGATTATATGTATGCCATGTTTTCTCCCAGGTCAAGCATTGCTTTAATGTAATTATTCATAATATGCATGGCAAGAGCTTCATTTATTATGTTCAATAAACAAGCTGAGCCATAGTCTATGAAAATGTAAAGTTGTAAATTATAGATTATTCCTATTTATAGGGAAAATGGTGTAAGCACTACCGTTCCTGCCCATGTTTATAATAGTGTCTTCTAATACAGCTGTCTAATGCAGCATGAGCTTTGTCTAAGCAGACTGTCAGTTATGTGCAAGGTTTCTTTTTTCCCCATCCTCTCTCTCTTTCCTTGACAAGTGTTGCTTGATGGATGCGGTGTGATGCTGTGTGGTGTGTGTTTGATGTGTAGTGGGTGAGGAAAGTACTGCATTCTCAAATAAATGACAGAAATTCCTTCCTGACTAAAGATGTAAACATTAGAAATGAACTCTCTGAATATACCTGCAGTACATAAACACCACAACCATGTAAGTAATACCTTGATTTCCTTATGAAAAAAAAGTGTCCAGTAGTTACCCAATGAGAGAGAATCCCTAGATAAGAACAAATCTCAATTTTTGGGATCCAAACCTCAGATGATGCTTGCTTCTTTCATGCACATTGGGTCTACAACTGAAAATGAAATAGATGTGTAGTAAACTATATCTGAAAGGTACAATGGGTTTATTGTGCAGCACGGTTAGGGAGACAAGCAAACTTTCCTGGGCAAACTGTGGATTTAGTCCATAAAGGATGCCTGCTTTAGTCCTAGCCAGTTTGGCTCAGTGAACAGAGCATCAGACTGTGAACCAAAGGGTCCTGGGTTCAATGCCAGTCAAAGGCACATAACTACATACCTTGGTTTCAGGCTCCTCCCCGGCCCAGACCCTGGTCGGAGCTCATGCAGGAGGCAACCAATCGATGTATTTCTCTCACATAGATATTTCTCTCTGTCTTTCCCTCTCTCTTCCACTCTCTCTAAAAATCAATGGGAAAAATATTCTCAGGTGAGGATTAAAAAAATATAAAGAATGCCTGCTTTGAAATATTTACCCTAAAATTAAGAATTATAAGACTTCCCCTACAGAACAGGAATGCCAAGCCAGACCCACGGAGCACATTTAAAACTGCAAAGTTTTCGAGTCTGAAACCTCTTGGGTAATTTTGAATAATGCCTACTGTGTATTAATAACTTTCCTCATTACATGATCCTAGAAGGACTCAAGAATTATGCATCTGATTCTAAAGTGAGGGGAGACTGGTGGAAAAATCGCAGAAGATGCTGTTTGGAAATTAACTATAAAGGGCCTCAAGACCCAGCCTTCCTTTAATTCAATAAGGAGCTTCTTTTCCCCCAAGAACTTTCCCAATGCATCCCAAAGATTAGAGCCTTCTAAGACTAAGTCTTAGCTAATCCAGTAGAATGTAATAATAATATTTTCACTTTCAAAAACCATACTCTCTATAGGACAGGGAATAATAAAGAGTAGTGGGAGAGCAGGAAAGCATTCATACATGTGTGCATGTGTATAAAAGCAACAGAGGCAGCTCAGCAATTGGTATCGCTGTTCTTTGCTACACCAGAACTTTCATTCAGAACGTAACATGGAAGATAAGGTTGACATACTCAATACCCGGGGGGGGGGGGGAGAATTAAATTAATGATGTTTAGAAAATTATATTCCTTTTCAATTTAAAAAATTTCAGCAATGGAAAAATGTTTAAATTGGGTTTTTAATAAACTAACTTTTAATCCTAAGGTTGTTTTTGACCTTTTGTTCTGGATTCAAAATTTTAAGTGAAAATGAATAGAGCTCCTAATCCTCTGTCATCAAATTTTAAATATGCATTGTTTTGTTTTCCCATTAAATAGACCTTGGTAACTCAGACATCTCCTTAATCTGATATTGCCCTGGCTATTGTATTCTTTGCTCCAATCTCTTTCTTTTAGGGCTCTTAAAGCATGCACATTTGGGTGCTGATGAGAAAATTTGTACTTAGAAGTTGCCATAAACAGCATGCCCCAGAAATTATCTTTGAACTGATCAATATCTGTTACAGTTGGAGTCAAGAAACAATGGTTACTAATATCCTATAAGTATTTTTAGATTTTCATAACCATGTTATTTTGTATAGAATCTCGTTCAAGAATTTTTGAAGAACTTTAATTTTACGTTACATTACTCTATCTTTGAGATATAATCTAGTGATGCAATCTTCAATTTTATTTTTTTTTTCAAAGATGCTTTGGCATTTATTAAATTTCAGATCTCTTTTTATTTTTTATAACTAAATATATTTCTTCTATTTTTGCATAGTCCATGCTTCTATAAGCTCAATTTTCCCTCACTTAAAAAAATAGATTATTTTGGTCTATTTTTAATAACTCGTGTTCCAATGATTTCTAATCATCTTTGATTATGATGCTGATTATATGTGATTAATCAATGCATTCCATTGTTTTCTCATCTACAATACATATGAACTAAACCAAAATTTATTTATTCTTGCTTTAAAACTTTTCCACAATATCTTTGACATACCCAGACACACTGTATACAAAAGTAATCTTGAGAATTTGCTGTTTCCAGTGCTATCCATGCTGTACCCTTGGTAGTATCTTCTGAATTCAAGGATTATAACTATGTCAGAGTTGGCTCCCTGGACACCCCTAGAATTCTTGGAAAGCAAAGATTATGGACACATAAGAGTTTAGAGAGGAAAGATATTATCTGTATTCAACTCCTCATCTTTCAGATGATCAGACTGAGCCCTGAGCATTGAAGGGACATGCTGAAGATCTAGGCTCCAGTTCTTAGGACCAGAAGGCATGGATTTGAATAACATTTCTTGCCCTGTTTCTGAGTTGAAGACTAGCAAGTTAGTTAACTAGATGATACCTTAGCCTCTTCACTTTAAAAGTACATTTTTGTGCCTCTTAGGGAAGATTGTCTACTGAGTCAACTTTAAAACAACCTCATTTACTTAGAGAAAGAAATAATTGAACATGTAAAGGATGGGGTTGAGGAATGGTACTCAACTCTTTCCTGCCAGTGTTTGGCAAATCTTTTGCTAATTACATATTGTTCTCAAGCCTCAATTTTCTCTTTAGAGAAATGAGACTAACAAAAAATTCCTGATTAGGTTTTCTTCTGGCATTTACCAGCCATATCCTATATAATAAAAGCCTAATATGCTAAGTGTCCGGTTGTCCATTCAACCAATCAAAGTGTACTATGCTAATGATACGCTAAGACCACTCAGGGGTGGGGTAGGGGGGCAATCGGGGGCAGGGCTGGCCAGGGGAGGAGCTGCTCAACCACTCACTATTATGTGCACTGACCACCAGGGGGCAGATGCTCCAACCAGTAGGTTAGCTTGCTGCTGGGGTCCAGCTGATCAGGACTGAGTGAGATGGGCCAGACATGCCCTGGAGCCCTCCCACAGTCTCTCCCTGACTGGCCAACCTCCCGAGTCCCTCCCCGGCCCCAGTCCTACACTGGTGGGGTCCCTTGGCCTGGCCTGAGCCCTCTCGCAATCCAGGACCCCTTAGCAGATGTTGGAGAGCCGGTTTCAGCCCAATCCCACAGGCCAGGCTGAGGGACCCCACTGGTGCATGAATTTGTGCACCAGCCTCTAGTAAATACATTAAAGCACAACAAGCTAAGCATGTGCTGATCACTTCAGAATTCGATTTTTACATATAAAAGTACTTTTATATGTGGAAAAGACAATCCTATGTGCATTTCTGTAAAATTTTTATTCTAGACTTTTTCATGTGAAGTTACATTTACTTTCAAATGTACTTGTCCAGGGGCAAAATAAACAACAAACCATCATGTGAATGTGGTATACATACATGGATACATACACATATAGAAAAGGAGACTCTTCAACTTGTTCTATAAATGTAGAACAATTTTTTTATGTAAAATGCTTCAACTGATCTCCATCCAAGTTTTATAGGTAAATATTTTGCACATTTTACAGATAAATATGATAGTTATACTACTACTATTATTATTCTACTTTATTTTGCAAATTCAGTAAAAATTTCACTGAAACATGATGGTTACAAAATTCAATAACAAAATATGGGGCTGCATTATAGTGAGAGTAATAGTTGTTAGGTTGCCTCAGTTCTAATGATCTTCATTTCAGCAGCACACTACCCTAACACACACTCTACCTAGGTATTATGGGCTTATTGTGTTCCCCAAAAATTCTTATGTTGAAGCTTTAAGGAGGTGAGTAAGGTTAAATGAGGTCATAAGAATGAAGCCCTAATCTAACAGGACTGGTGTCCTTGTAAGAGGAAGAGAAACGAAGGATGGGTATGCACAAAGAAAAGGCCACGTGAGGACACGGAGAAAAGGCATCCATCTACAAACCTAGGAAAGAGGCCTCAGAAGATACCAACCCTGTTGAATTTCCAGCCTCCTGAACTGTGAGAAAATAAATGTCTGTTGTTTAACTCACCCAGTCTGTGGTATTTTGTTATGGCAGCCCTGGCTGTCTAATACACTAGGCCTAACTTTTAAAACCATGAAGTCTAAAAAAAAATAGAGGGATCTCTTACCCTTTGGGACAGCATGGATGGACCTAGAAAATATTATGCTAAGTGAAATAAGCCAAACTGAGAAAGTCAAATATCACATGATCTCACTTATTTGTGGAATCTAATGAACAAAATGAATTGACCAACAAAATAAGACCTAAAGTGGGGAGGCATAGAACAGACTGACATACCTCAATGTGGGGTTGGGGGGACAAGAAGAGATAAACCAAAGAACTTATATACTTACATGGACATGGGCAATAGGGTAGTGAAGACCTGGGGGGTAGAGGTTGGGAGGAGGAGGAAAAGGGGGAATGGGAGATATATGTCATACTATCAACAATAAAAATAGATTTTAAAATATAAAATAAACACTTCTTTAACTCTTTCACTCCCAATACCTTACTTTCTAAGCTCATTGAAAATTCGAATCCCCAACAGTTGACTTCCTCCTCACTTTAGTCTTTCTCCACCTATTCATAAGGTAGATCCAATCAGTAGGAGGCTTGCACATCTGCCATGTGACAGTCTGTAACATATGCTAGCAGAAATAATGGAGGAACCTCTGACCTTTCTCTTCTAAAACCCTCCTAACCATTATCCTTAACTGATTACCCTGCTTAATGTTTTACCCGCCAGCACTTGCCTTACTAGACCCCAAACCTGAATTGATAGAACTATATTATTTCTCTACTTTAACACCTATTCCAACAAACACTGCTGAAGACCAATAAGTTTAATTTGGTATCACCACAGATTTGTGCGGCCTATGTTTCTGTTCAATTTCCTTTCCCATTTTCCTCAAACTCTAACATTTCACTTCCTTCTCCAAACTCCGCAGGTATTATCACCCTCTTCAGGCTTCTGCAAATGACTTTGCCTCCTGCTTCACTGAGAAATTCAGGGCTTCAGGATTGGCCTTCTTATCACCTTAACAGCGGCAAACTTTTCCATTCATTCTTGCATTCTAAAGGATATTTTTCTCAGTCATTCCCTCTCTGCTTTCTTATTATTAACTTTTAAAATATCTTGATCTTATCCTGTTCCAAGCAAGAATTTTTATTTCCCATTAATAAAACAAACAACAAAAAACTCAACTCTAAAATTACTTCTACTAACCATTGTATTTCTTGCCTTTCCTTCATAGCCAAACATCGAGGTCTGATCTCTTCGATTCCTCATCTCATAGTAATGAAACCTTCCACTATAACCTGGCATCAGCATTACCATTCTATTAGCCAGGGGTCAGCAAATTTTTTCTGTAAATGCCAGGATAGTAAATATTTTATGTTTTGTAGGCCATATGCATTGTGTTGCAACTACTCAGCTTTGTCATTTCATCATAAAAACATAGACAATACATAAACAAATGATATTATCTGTATTCCAATAAAACTTGTTATGGACATTAACATTTGAATTTAATATAATGTCCACATACAGCAAAATATTATTGTTCTTTTGATTTTTTTCAATCATTAAAAAATATTTAAAAACATTCTTAGCTTATCAGCGATACAAAAACAGGTACCAAGTCAAATTTGTCCCGAGGAGAGTAATTTGCAAATTCTTATATTAAATCCATTCTTTACCGTGCTACCAATGATCACCATATTACCTACAACAAACAGGTATTTATTTTCACTATTCTTACTCCAATCAACTTCTCTCCAAAACTGTCCTGCAGACCACTCTTTCTGGAGCTTTGTTCTTCCTCATATTTTTGTTGTTGTTGTTGTTGCTGTTGTTATTTTGTTTTGTTAATCCTCACCTGAGGATATTTTTTCCATTGAGTTTTTAGAGAGAGTGGAAAGGAGGGAGGGAGGGAGAGAGAGAAAGAGAGACATCAATGTGAGAACATCAATTGGTTGCCTACCGAACATGGCCCGACAAGGGCCTGAGATGGAACCTGCAACCCAGGTATGTGCTCTTAACTGGGGAATGAACCCATGACCCTTCAGTGACCAGGCCAGTGCTCTAATCACTGAACTACCCTGGCCAGGGCTCTTCCTCATCTTTTATGACATAACTCTTCACTGTGTTTTATTTTTCTCCTGTCTGAACATCTTTTTCTCTGTTTTCTTTCCTGGGCCTCTGTACTCAGCTGCCTCCTAAACATCAGTGTTCCCCAGGCTTATACATCAGCTCCCTTCTTTCACATTATACTAGTGTTATGCACTCTTTCATTAGGTGATTTCATCCACATTCATGGCCTCAACGATGATGCGTATACTTCTGTCTCCCAAATGTATAGCCCCATCTTTGATCCTTGATTTCTCTTCTGAACTCCAGGCATAGATATTTTTAACTAGATATTCACAAAGCATTCATATATAACTAACTGTTCCTTGGATGAAGCAAGCATACACCCATGAAAGTTTTTTTCAATGAACAACTCTCCATTTGTCCAGACTAAAAAACAATGCAAAAATTGTTCTGACTAGATGTTGTTATGCACACATACACCACTACCACTAACCAGTACTGTTGAGTCTATCTCCTCAAAATTTCTGGTATCTATTTACTTCTTTGCAGCCCCACTACTTTAGTTCAGGCCTTGATTGCTTCTGTCCTAGAGTATTATGCTAGCCAGCCATGCTGGTTATTATTTATTTCCTATCATCATTCCACCTCAGAGTACTTTCTCTACATTGGTCTACTCTTCGTTATGCTCCAAGAGGCTAAACTCTACTTAGTGCAACACCCATATTTCCTTTTCTGGTGCTTCTTCTGGGTTCAGCTTCTGACAATAGGGATAGGGCAGGAAGAGCTTCCTACTGTTATAGTTCCCTGGGTGCTTTACCATCCTTTGTTAATGCCCTTAACCCTGTCCATACCACCTTTGTATAGTCCTTCGGTAATATCTCTACAGTTAAGCCCTTTGAAACTCCACCTTTTTCCTGCCAAGACTCTAGCTTGAATATAAGCTAATTCAAATCCCTGGTTCTAGTACCTTCCCATCTATTACATGCTACCACTAGACTGATACAGCTTAGTCACAAATCTGATTATAGTTCCTTAATGACCTACAGGGCTTTCAAGTTAAAGCCTAGATTATCTCACAAAGCCCTCCATGATTTGATCATATCTATCAATCTTCCACACTACACTTACTTGCCATAAACAGATAACTATTTGCTGCTGTTCAAGAAAGCCATGGTATTCATCCCTGCTTTTCTTTCCATTCTATTTTCTCTTAATTAAATTCTTATTCTCCCTCCAACTAGCTATCTCCTACTTCTTCAAAATTTAGCTCAAATAGCCCTTCTTCGAGGTCCCACTCTCATTCATATGCCCACCAATGTCTACATAGTAGTCCACTCTTATTCTAGGTTTCCCTTTCCATGAGTCTGAAAATATTAAATGGAACATTTCAGAAACAAACCATTCTTAAGTTTTTAAATTGCACACTGTTCTGAAGAGTGTGAAGAAATATCTGGCTATCCTTTTTCATCCTATCTTGGACATGAATTGTCCACTTATGCAGCATATCATGCTATATACACTTCCCATCGGTCACTTAGTAGCATATGGGTTATCAGATCAACTGTAGTGGTATCTCAATGCTTGTGTTCAAGTAAGCCTTATTTTACTGACCTCAAAGCACGGGAGAAGTGATGCTATAATTCAGGTATGCCAAAAAGAAGCCATAAAGGGCTTCCTTTAAATAAAAAGGTGAGTACAATAAGATATTTTGAGAGAGACTACATTCACATAAGTTTTATTACAGTATATTGTTATAATTGCTCCATATTAGTAGTTATTAACCTCTCACTGTGCCTAATTTATATATTAATATTTATCATAATTATGTGTATAAAAACGTAATTATATATATATGTGTTTGGTACTATCTATGGACTTAGGAATCAATTAGGGTTCATGGAACATATCCCAAACAGATAGCAGGCGTGCTCAAACTACGGCCCGCGGGCCACATTCGGGTGTTTTTGCCGTTTTGTTTTTTTACTTCAAAATAAGATATGTGCAGTGTGCATAGGAATTTGTTCATAGTTTTTTTTAAACTGTAGTCTGGCCCTCCAACGGTCTGAGGGACAGTGAACTGGCCCCCTGTTTAAAAAGTTTGAGGATCCCTGGATAAGAGGGACTACTGCATACCTATCATATTTTTATCATACTTTAGTAGTAATTACTTCAAGAAAAGAGAAGTTTCTCTTTCTCTCTCTCTCTCTCTCTCTCTCTCTCTCTCTCCTTTCTGATTACCATTAGAAAGTTCTTAAATATCTCAAAATTCTTATCTAGGGTCTTGACTCCTTGACATCACTCTACATAATGGAAAAGTAGTCACTAGTTATTCTTCCCAGACCAGAGTCTAAGGAGTAACAGTAAAAGGATTTCTTTGAAGGTCATGTTTTTAGCAGATACTCCTCCTTGAAAAATAAATAGATTGGTCCCTTCCAAAGCACATAGCTAAGAACAGGGGCCTGAGAGCAACAGGAAGACAAATTCAACAGAGCTGAGTAGCCCAGACATATACTAGAAACGCATGTCCCAGTTCTTGACCTTGAGAATTTCATATGGTATTTGTGTGTGTGTTTACTTGTCTTTAAGAGACTTGAGAGTCCAGTTCCTAGGAGAGAGCAGACATAAGATACTTAAAAAAGATTGATTTAGACTCATAAATGGAAAGCAGGCAAACAGCTCTGGTGTGTATGTGGTGGGGAGGGGATATTGGGGGGGATGGATTGAGCAAAAAAGAAAAAAGAGAGAGAACTCATGGACATGTACAACAGTGTGGTGATTGTAGGGGTAGATGGCGGGGAAAGAGGGCATAGAGGAGATAAATGGTGATGGGAAAAATAAAATAAGAAACAAAAACATTGATTCAGTCACTGCTGTCATCATATGGTCTTTCTCTGCAGGATTTAATTAAAAAGTAAGAGACACAGACAGACAAACTGACAGAGACAGGGAAAGACAGAGAGAGAGAGAGAGAGAGAGAGAGAGAGAGAGAGAGAGAGAGAGAGAGAGGTTGACACTCACTGGTAATGTGATACTATTGTCATTTTCTGAATAATTGATCTAATTGTTCCTCTTTTTATATATATTACAAGAGCACTTTCACTCCATCTAAAGTTTCCAGCTCAGGCAGTAGAAAGAATGAAGATATCCTCAAGCCCTCAAACTATATGCATAGTTTTGTTTTGTAAATCACCATGGTAGTAACTCATGGAGTTCAATAGAAGAAAAAACTAACAATGAAAATGAACAATGAGGAAGTAAGGGCTTTGTGTACTAGTTTCAATTAAACTGCTCATAATAAATAAATACAGTGTGCTTTCTTGAATCTGTGGGTGCTGGTCCTCCTTGTCTGGAGAGAATAAGGAAGACTGGGTAATAGAAAGGAAATAGATTTACTGATTCAAATACAGTTTAAAGATAAGAAGTAACAGGGAAATAAGAGCCAGTGACAGAGCAATACTGTGTACTTTCAATAAAAAAAAAGAAAAAAAAAAGCTAAATGAAAACAAACATGTATCTTTTAATTTTTGAAAGGAAAAAAAAATCTCTCAACAGGTTAGAGTTAAATATGAAAGTAGTCACTAAAGAGGAGATAAACATGCTTAGGAAATGGTTAACAATGTTTTGTAAGTACAGCAATGGCAGTACTATTGTAGGAAAAGTCTGTCTTTCAGTATTTTGGCAATAGCCTGATAAAGAACCAACAGGAGTTTTCACACAGTACCTTAAAAGCCTGTCTTATCCTTGGGGTTTCTGCAGCCAATGAAAGTTTGTCATGATGATGTAATGCTCCTGAGTGGTGTTTCAGCACAGAGTATGTGGTCACCGGATAGCATGCCTGAGATATAGGTAAGTTTCTGAATCAAATCTTTCTTTCCAGCCTGTTCCCCTGCTTAAAATAATTTCAGCAGAGATCATTTGTTTCTCATCTATTTCACTATCTCTGAACATTTTTTTAAATGTGGGCTAGGGTTCTTACAGAATTGTAAAGACAGCTGGTAAACAAAATGATGGAATCTTAGAGTCAATTTTCCTCTATTATTAGTATAAAGGCTTTTACTCCTCAGCAATTTATCATCACCTCAGAGGGAAAGAGCAGCAAACAGCGTTGTTTTATTTTCTAAGGAAGCTCTAGTCATTTAACAAACAAGTTTTACTAGAAAGATAATTTCAGGGAGATGGAAAGATTTCTTTTTAAGGATTACACTGAATGTAACTTAAGTGAGTCCCATTGAACTGTGAGCAGGAAATAAAGTTTCAGTGTTTATTATAAGTAAAGAATATATAGATCTTGCTCTCAGAGTTTAAACCCTGAGAAAATGAGAGAGAGAGAGAGAGAGAGAGAGAGAGAGAGAGAGAGAGAGAGAGAGAGAGAATTATTTTTTCAATTTTAAGTGAAAAACAATTTTAAAAGAAAAATAAAATTAAAGATTTACTAACCTTTAGTAGCCTAATAGTATATGAAGTTAAATGGAGAAAAGTGAACTACAAATAAATAAGCCAGTTCCAGTACAAGGACGTGCTGATGCTTCTATATGTAAGCACCATTTTTAAATTTAGAGTACTTTTAAAATGTGAACTAGGTAACCAGCACAGCCAATAGATATGCAGCTTTCTATTTTCTTTCCATTATACCCTCTATAGATGTGGAAAATTTTTAAAGAACTCTTATTGATATCAGGCATACTATGTATATTCAAGCAATGTGAATTATAGAGAACAGTTACTCACATAATTTGAGATTTTAAAAAAATCAGGAGTACTACTGGGGAAAAGAGAATGAGTGAGAGTGGGGGCCACAGAGAGGGGAGGAGACTAATGATGTATAACAAGAAACATTGATTAGATTATCCAGATGTTAGTCATTTTTGACATTAACTCTGATACTATAGATAGATTCTGAGAGGAAAATCTAAAATAAAAGTGTGGAAAAGAATTATCTTCAGCAACAAGGAACAGAAGAAAATGTTAAGTGTTGTAGAATTTCTAACAGGAAAAATGTGTTTTGTGTTTGTTTTGTAGAACTGGATGTCTGATGGGTACTGATGCATGCTTTCTTTTATTAAAAAAAACTTCTCAACTTTCTAGTCTGAAAGCTACCCTGCTTTACCCTCAGCTGAGTAACCTAGTACACACCACTCTCCACTCATTTTCATGCACTTTACATCCCAAAGGATTCTGCCCTCTCTCTACCATTCTTCCTTCATCCTTATGTAAAATTATCCTCCTCTCTTTTGTTCCTGTTAACTAATTTTTCTCTCAAATGAATAACCAAAATCCCATATATTTGGTATTATAAAGTAATATGTATATAAATTTTTTAAAAATTGATTAGTCAGTAAACATTTCCAAGAAAGGCAAACAGTATGGATAAGGTGGAGAACAATGAAAATGACAGGAAATGATCTAGTTTCTGATATAAAATGTATCTGTAGGCTTTGGGACCTTGGAAAGCCTGGACCTTTATCACAGAGCCTTGGTGCAGCACGCGGTAGCTCATTAGGCTTGGGTTCCCTATTCTCACAACACTCAGCTGGAAGAAGAAAGGGCATCCATGTGGAGTAAAGCACAACTCATTAGTCCATCAGGTGGGCCTTTGGAGAGGCCTAGAAGGAATCTGCCTGGGGTTCTGCTTGATCTAGGAAACCTCTTTGATTCTCACTCTGAGATTCAGCTATGAAGAAAAGTTCAGGAATTTTTTAAACCTCTGCTTCATAAGGGAGATATTGCTTAAGGAAAGGCCTTAGGACATGATCTGAGCACTGGTGGGGATCAAGTACATGCCATTGTGATTCATCCTGAGGACAGAGTAGGCTGTGGAAAAGACAATCCATAGCAGATCTCTTTGTACTCATAGATCAAAAAGTTAGAGCCCAATCGCAGCATCCCTGGTATAAGAAGGTTATATCTAGCCAAAAGTCAGCCTAGAGGATTTATAAGTTTATAAAATCTGGTAACCCAGAAATAAGTTTGCTTGGGAAAAATCTGTTAGAGTACTCCACTATATATATATAACAAAATAGTTGTCATTCAAGTTTAAGAACAATATTTTTAAGTATCTTACTTTTTATTTCAGCCAAAAATCACTATTTTCATTAAGTTATTACTATTCCATAAGTAGAAATGTTCTAGGCTCATTTAGTTTTTTATCCTACCCATTTATTGGATAGAGAGGCATATTAGTGCCACTGTTAGAAGAAAAGAATGACAGTCGGCAAGGAAAAAAGGAGTTAGTTATGCCTCCCCAAAGTGAATATTGGGAGGTGGTGCACTCCCTAAATGCATTGAAAATTTGGATGTGGAAGCACATGTGATGCAGAAAGATAGGATTTTCATAGTTATGCTCAATTGCAACTCCACAGTGGTGGTCCACCGGGCACCTGCCATGTGTCAAGCAGGAGATGGGATGCTGAATACACAAAGAAGGAGAAAGCACGTTTCTATTCTTAAAGAACTTTTGGGAATAGAATAGGTATTCATCAAACACAGAAAATTACAAGTGTATAATAAAAGGAGAGTGGCCATACATCCCAGTTTGCCACAGATGGTCCCAGTTTATGCCTCTTGTCCTGGTATGATTATCAATAGCACTTCTGTTCATTTTTAAAAGCTCCCTGGCTTGTCCCTTATAAATGAGGAACCATTAAAAGATGTAAAATATGCGTTAAAGAAAGAGGACCATTAACCTGGGCAAGAAATTATAAGGCTCTGGCTCAAAACAGTGGTCATGGCAACATCTAATTTTCTTCCTTTTAGAAACAGCACGCCCACTTCCTTTGGAAGAATTCCTCCTATCTCTTTGAGAGATGTCTCTGTGTTGGTAAATCAAGGGTCCTCCCTTTTCTCCAAGCCAAGGTGTGAGCATGTGAGCACAGAACCAATGGGACACTCTCTTCGGGAACTTTGCCCCTTGAGCTTAATGATGAGATGAGAGAAGAGGGAGGGAAGCGTGGAGATCATTCAATCTAGCAGCAGGTCTACTGACAATCCAGACAAGCAGCCTCTGCTATGGAGACCCCCATAGTGGCATGGCCCCTCTTGTCTCTGAGTTCATTCTTCTGCCTTATTTTCATTCTGTGAGTTTCCTCATAGCCTCCCAATAAATATCTGTTTGGTTTAAAATAGTCAAAGTTTGGTTGTTGCTACTCACAACCAGTAAACCCACACTGAAACCTTTGCTGCTGATAGGCTGTATTTACACATGGAGGGAAGATTGGAGGAAAAGTGAGGTGACACAATTACTAGCTAGCACTCTAGCACTTTTCTTTTTTACTCTGTTTCTTTACCATTATGTTTGCAAGTGAACTGCCTACCATCATCTCCCTCTATCACTTTAACATAGTTTGTAAAAATGATTGCTCCAATCATCATGTAGCATATATACATAGAAATGGGGTTTGCTTTGGGAGAGGTAACTGTTAGTATTAACTTTGAAGTCCCTTGCTTCTGCTGCTAAGCATTCAATTGACCAGGATGTCTGTTTCCTTACCTCTTGTGATGGCTCCAGTACTACACAGGGGATGCGAAAAGAAAAGGCTAAGATTTAATTTAAAACAAACAAAACAAAACAAATTCACAGACAATCCTTTTCCTGGAGGTTATTTGTCATGGAAAGAAAAGCATGTGGGTGACCAGAAGGGAGTTTTCATTTTGGCCTCGTTCTCCTTTAAACCATTCAAGGCATGGAGTGATGCCTCTGCAGCTACCACACAGCTGGAGGGTGCTGAGCAGTGATCTAACCCGGGCAGCACACACTGTCTTCAGGTAGGGGGAACAAATGAAAATGGGGGAGGGCAAGCCTGCACACTGCGATTGGCTGGATTTTGATGCAGCATACACCCTCTCGTCCTGAAATATGGAATGCAGGAAGTCTCCACAGATGCACTCTGCTGCAGTTCTTGATAGGCAGGAGCAAATTTAAATTGGGATTTGTAAAAACAAATGACATCATTCCTGCATATGCTGAAAAGCTGCAGCCCCAATGGAACATTTTCCCCTTTGCTCTTTATGTGTCTGACTGCAGGGCTTTCTGCTGCATATTTAACTGGCTAAATTTTTCAGGGAATAACCTTTCATCACTTGCTTCTAAAAATAATAAAATCCAAGAAGAAAATATAGAAGCATGTAAAAGTTCATTTAAACTCATGTTTAATCTCCATGTGGCTGTTATCTAGAGACATGACAGCACATGGGAAGAATTCTAGTGATTTGAAGGAAACAATAACAAAATTCTGTATTGGGGGCTGTCATCATGGAAATTATGGCACTGATTTATTTTGGGTGGCCTTCATTGTACAGTGCACAGTGTTGGTGATGGGAGAAAAGGATTTCCATTTAGGGATTTTTCTAGGTTTGCATCCTTAGCTGCAAAAGTAATCGGGGATCTACTATAGCTAAGAAAGTCAGCTAAGGACTATATTGAAATACTGTTTTAGATGTACTGTTTCTCATTGTAAATGCTACAAAAAATAAATGATATATAGGCCCAAAAGTTTTATGAAACACAGCAAATGTCCCTGACTTTCAAAATAGTGTTTAAGAAGCTAGACCCCCTAGAAATACAATAGTGAATCTTCTTCAACATATCAACTTGTGAGGGAAATTTTCTCAGAAAAATACACTTGTCTTATAGTTACTTATAACCATAGTTAATAATACTATATTGCATATTTGAAAGTTGCTAAGAGAGTAGATCTTAAAAGTTTTCATCACAAGAACAAAATAAACTGTAACTGTGTGGTAATCATTTCACAGTATTAAAGCATGTGGTATACTTGAAACTAATAAAATGTTACATGCCAAGTATATCTCAATCTAAAGATAAATAACTAAAAAATGGTTTAACCTTTTGCACTCGGATGTCGAGTGTGACTCGACACAGTTAGCATTGGTAGCAGCTCCTTTTATACTCTTTGAATGTATCAATAATTTGAAATATTAAAAAATCCAAATAAATAAGTTTGTATGAAAAGAAACTCCAGTTTTTTATTCTACTGCAGTGCTTTGTAAAATCTGGGGTATTTAAAAAATTAAATCCCGAGTAGAATAAAGGAATCGAGAAAAAAGCAAGCGAGTACAAAGGGTTAATCACAGTCCTTAGCCAAAGAATGTCCCACGAAGTTCCCTATTTGTCAATGTTAGTCCTGTAAGAGCATCTGAATAGATAAGAACAGTGAGAGCCTCCCTGGTTTTCTCAATGCAACTCCAAAACCCAGTCCTGACTACTCACCTTCCTGAAACCAGTTTCCACAACTAATTCTGGAAACTACTTTTCTTTATTAAGTGGACTATTAAAATTTGTCAGTTCAATTTTCTTCAATATTATTATCAGATGGCAAACAACAAAAATGAACCTCAAATGACAAGGATGAATTTTATGTTAAAAATCATATAAAATGGCTTGAAGTGAGGTGTGGGCATGGCACCATACACCCCTCAAACTTGCAGTGGTTGCCTTAGGAATCAGAGGCAAGGTGATGTTTGCCTTTCTCTGAAATGAAACCATCGCAAGGAAAATCTAAAAGAGAAATGAAGCCCTGACCAGTTTGGCTCAATGGATAGAGCGTCAGCCTATGGACTGAAGGGTCCCAGGTTCAATTCTGGTCAAGGGCATATACCTTGGTTGTAGGCACATCCCCAGTAGGGGGTGTGCAGGAGGCAGCTGATCGATGTTTCTCTCTCATCGATGTTTCTAACTCTCTATCCCTCTTCCTTCCTCTCTGTAAAAAATCAATAAAATATATTTTTTAAAAAAAATAAATAAATAAAATAAAAGAGAAATGAAGAAACAAGTCTATATGTCCATCCTGCCCTCCCCCTTGAACATTAATTTATATCTTTGTTGTTGTTGTTTTATTCTTGGTTCTCCATAGTCTCTGTGACCTTTAAACCTTAGAGGTCATCTTTGAGAACCCCATTCTTGTTCACAATATTATGAATTAAATGATGGCTACTATTTCGACACAAAAAAAAGTTGTATGCCAGCAATCAAGAACAATCTCTAAAATAAATAGGGATGCATTTACTAGTCAGGAAATGTGATAGATTCTTTGATTAAATAAGCATTTGTTTAGAATCAAGGATGATATATTTTCTTTTCGTTGCCCACCTCTTCAAAATTTCCCTCTAATTCTAAGGGAAAAAAAAGTTACATAATGTTATTAATTCAGTTATCTTTCTATTTTAGCTCTTCTTATGAAACTAAAGGTGATTTTCTCTTTCTAGCATCTTTTTGTCTATTAGGGATACTGTTTACAAGTAGGGAGTTTGCTTCCCAGAGTGGGAAAGAGAAAAATGAGAACTTTCCAGTATCTCTCAACTCTTTCTTTTGCCTCCCCTGAAACGTTGGAGTGAAGGAACAGAAATAGAAGTTAGGGTTGTAGTGGCTGCTTGAGACTTCTCTTAGTCCAAAGTCACTTGAGCCAGAAATATCCTATATAATAATTCTATATAATAAAGAAGTAATATGCAAATTGACCATCATTCCAACACACAAGATGGCTGCTCCCATGTGGTCAAAGATGGCTTTCCCCATGTGGACACAAGATGGCCACCACAAGATGGCTGGCAGGGGAGGGCAGTTGTGGGCGATCAGGCTGGCAGGGGAGGGCAGTTGGGAGGGACCAGGCCTCCAAGGGAGGGCAGTTGGGGGCAATCAGGCCTGCAGGGGAGGGCAGTTGTGGGTGATCAGGCTGGCAGAGGAGGGCAGTTGGGGGGTACCAGGCCTTCAGGGGAGGGCAGTTGTGGGTGATCAGGCTGGCAAGGGAGGGCAGTTGGGGGGTACCAGACCTGCAGGGGAGGGCAGTTAGGGGCGACCAGGCCTACAGGGAAGGGCAGTTGGGGGGGACCAGGCCAGCAGGGGAGGGCAGTTGGGAGGGACCAAGCCTGCAGGGCAGGGCAGTTGTAGGGGACCAGGCCAGCAGGGGAGGGCAGTTGGGGATGACCAGGCCTGCAGGGGAGGACAGTTAGGTGCAACCAGGCTTGCAGAGGAGGGCAGTTAGGGGTGACCAGGCAGGCAGGGAAGGGAAGTTGGGGGCAATT
Organism: Eptesicus fuscus; assembly: GCF_027574615.1. Taxonomy (NCBI): domain Eukaryota; kingdom Metazoa; phylum Chordata; class Mammalia; order Chiroptera; family Vespertilionidae; genus Eptesicus; species Eptesicus fuscus. The sequence goes on along the minus strand of NC_072480.1, from coordinate 42,964,939 downwards.
GGGCCTGCAGAAGAGGGCAGTTAGGGGTGACCAGGCCAGCAGGGGAGGGCAGTTGTGGGCAATTGGGCCAGCAGGGGAGCAGTTAGGCATCGATCAGGCTGGCAGGGAAGTGGTTAGGGGGTGATCAGGCTGGCAGGCAGAAGCAGTTAGGGGCAATCAGGCAGGCAGGCAGGCAAGCGATTGGGAGCCAGCAGTCCTGGATTGTGAGAGGGATATCCCAGATTGGAGAGGTTGCAGGCTGAGCTGAGGGACACACAACCCCATGCACAAATTTTGTGCACCAGGGCTCTAGTATTTTATAAAGAAGAAGTAGAAAATAGGAACATTATTTGACAATTTATAAGTTCTACTCCCTTTTCTTTGAATTCTCTCCTTGGCATGCATATGCTGAAAGTTTTACATCAAAACTGTCTATGGGATTTTCTTTCAAAATATGTCTCACCAGCACTTAAAAAGTGAGAGTTTACCAAAAAATATTAGGGGAAATATTTGGAGGTTAAGGCATCTAAAATCAATTTGCTCTTGCTGAAAATTGCTGTGTAACCAAAGACAAGTTAATGTTATTTAGAAGATATGATTGAAATTCTACCATTAATTAAAATTTCCCAAAATTTGGTAGAAAAGAACCCCATAATACTAACATAATTGTATATATCCACTCCAACTTATGAGGCAAAGAAATAAAAAGTATTGTGAAAGGCATATATGGGGTGCAAGGATAGAAAATCCCAGCAAAGCATGGGTTGAATCACACTACTTAGAACTTTCAAATGGCATCCCTTCTCTTTCAGAGAAAGCCCAATTCCCTTGCAAAGGATTTCCTTCTACACTCTGATCCTCCTTCCAGTATAAGCTCAACTTCTTCCTTTTTGTTCTCATTCATTCCGTTATAGCCACATTAAATTTCTTGCTGTTTATTGGACAATCCAAACACATTCAGCCTCAAGGCTTTTGCATAAACTAATTCCTGTGCCTACAATAGTGTTCCTCCAGATAGCCACATTCTAGCTTCTGCATTTCTTTCCGATCTCTGCTTCAAATGCCAACTGTTCAGTGGGGCTTTCCTTGATGACATTATGTGAAATAGCAGCCTCCACTATCAGTCAACAGTACCTGTGATTTCCAGTAGCCCTCTTTACTTTTTCTAGAGCACATGTAAACATCCGATATTCTGTATATTTATTGATGGTTTGTTGTCTGTCTTCCCCCACTGGAAGGCAAGCTCCCTTAGGGCACTGACTTGGCTTGTCCCCCAGTGTCTACAACAATGCCTGGAACACAGTGGGGACTCAGAAAATGTTTGTTGAAGAAATGAATGGAGAATGAATGAACTTCGAATTTTTAAACTCTAAGGTAATTCTGTATTTCTAAGACCTCTATTTTTGTGTCTTCACAGAAAAATCATACTTATCTTTGTTCCTGAATCTTAACTCAGTGGAGTTGTAAATTGATATAAAATAAACCCAGAGGTCTTTTTTTATATATTTAAAATTATATATTGATATTAGTGACATTTTTTTCAAATGAAATCCTCTTTTGTTCCTTCATTTTTATACATAATGCCTACTTCCTTCTTTCCTTACTTAAAGAGTAGTGCTCACTGGTTTGTCCAGTAAGTTCTCACACAATAATTTCCTTGATTGGTTTTAATCTGTGTTTCATTTGGCTCCAGCACAAAAAGTTCTCCTCCATCTTCTCCTCATTCTCAATGTTTTCTTCATTCCCATCGATATCTCTAGAGCCCTTGAAACTTTCTAATTTTCTATTTTTTGTCTGGCATGGTCCTATCCTCACCCACATATTACCTTCCCTTTCCCTGCTGGGACTCTGCTTTTGAGTTTACTCCGACTATAATATTTGAACAAATACAGTAGATTGAAAGTTGTCATGGAATTGAATTCTCATGAAGCTGTTCAAGCAAAGTTGTCCCTGATTTTGATGAGTCCTATAAAAGATTAGCTTCAAACCAAGCTAACTTGTTTCTTTCCTTAAAAGTAATAAGTTGAGAAACATAAATATGTTAAATCTAGAGCTAAAGGTTAACCTATTCTTTCTGTGTTTCTGCACTTTTATGTGTTTGTGTTTTGTTTTAACTCAAGCATAAAATTCTTCATAGAGCTCTAAACTTTAAAAGAATTTAGGGTATTATACTTGTTCATCTTCTATAACTTCACAAACAACCACATGCTGATAAAATCATTTTTTCCTACTGCCAACTCCCACATGGTTCTAAAATCTGCATATAAACACTGCTGTCCAGCAGAACTTTCTGATGGGAATGTCCTATACCTACACAGTTCAATACAGTAACCACTGGCTACACAAAGCTATTGAGCATTTGAAAAATGACTAGTGCAACTGAGAAACTGAGTTTTTAATTCAAAAAGAGCATCTTTAATGAAAATAAATTTTCCCTACCAAACATGGAAAGAGTGAATAACACACAGTCAATGTTACGATCTACATCTACATCTACCTACAAACCCCATACCCTTTTCTTCTCTTGGTTACTTGCTTTATTACTCCCCATGTTTTTCAGGCAAATTTCTTAGAAAACTAAAAATGCAAAATTTCTTTGACAGTCAAGTCTCAGGTCTCTGTAATGAGAGAGTACGTTTATCAATAATATAAGGAATCCAGGATTCACATTAACTTTGGGTTTAGAATCTTGTACACTGATTGTGCTACTGCCAAGGTTGAATATACTTAATTTCATTCCTCTTGACCACACTGTACTGGTTGTTATAGGCCATAATTTCCACATGGTAAGAATCAGAACTGAAAAGGGACATTTGGACCTTGATAACCAGGTTTCTGAAATACCACAAATGTATTAATTACATAAAATTTAAAACCTCCCATTTTGTCAATGAATTATTATTACCTGTGATATTTTGACATTAGTTGAAAGTTAACAGTGTTCTTAGCAATACTGTGGAGAAAATATAAAATTTCAAGCTTATCCAAATGAATTCACTACTTAAAATATGTTTATGAAACTGTATAGAATACATTTCTTAACTTTTCAATATTTATAATTATAGAACTCCCTCTATGATGTATCATATCAAAATTTTATATATATTTGCTTCTTTGTGTTTTATGTAGGACTCCTTTTTTTAAAGTATGTTTTTATTGTTTGTTTGTTTTTTAGAGAAAGGGGAAGGGAGAGCAATAGAGAGATAGAAATATCCATGAGAGAGAAACATCATTAATCAGCTGCCTCCCACATGCCCCCCCCACCCCACTGGGGACCAAGCCAGAAACCCAGGCATGTGCCTGACTGGGAATCAAACCAGTGACCTCTTGGTTCATGTGTTGATGCTCAACCACTGAGCCACACCACCCAGGCTGTAGGACTCCTTAAAAAACATATATATATATATATATATATATATATATATATATATATATATATAGAGAGAGAGAGAGAGAGAGAGAGAGAGAGAGAGAGATAGGAACATTCATTGATCAGTTGCCTCCTGCACACCCCACACCAGGCATCAAGCCCATAACCCGGGCATGTGCCCTGACCAAGAATCAAACTATAACCTCTTGGGCCTTTTTATGCCAGCCGGGCCTTTTTTATTATTCTCTAAACATCAAGTCTGTATAGAGTTGATTCAATGGTGCCACACCAATGAGTAGAACATTAGCTCATAGCCAGACAAAATATGTTGAAAGCCTAGTGGGGGGAAAAGCACTTTCCCACAGTTCCACAGTGCCTATTCTACAGATTAATATTTTTTAATACCTCCTGAACAAAATAAATAAAAAAGACAACTAAACTATCCCCAGAAGAGTTAGAATATACATTGCCATATTAAAGATTCTGAGAAGTTTGGTAGCAAAGAAAGCTGTTGACTTTTTAAAAACTCCATATTTCTCTGTGAATTTGGCTTTAGAATATTTTATTTTCTCATCTAACATCACTTAATAGTCCATGGAACTAATGTTACAGGGAATACACATACAGAAATGCTATTCAACACTAAGGTATTCCTAGGTATAAATTTCCTGTTTCTAAATATTCTGGCATATTCTAGACACCTTCAAATGATTCATAAACCTTGTAGATTCTACAGATACTAGATTTGAGGTTTCCAAGAGGTCAATAAGACCAGTGAATGAATGAATGAGTGAATGAGTGAATTAATGAAAATAACTTCCACTGTGTAGTTCTAGAGTCCCCACTGAAAACTTTTCTCACAATTTGTAGTTGCTTTGCCAAGAGGCTTCAAACATATTTGGGATCACAATTGCTCATCAAGCTACCAATTTGTCATTAATTGCAGATGCAATTAGCTATATGATTATTCTCTAAAAGACTCTTGTAGACAAGATTTTCCCTCCTGAAAATAACTGGAGGGACTGCTACAACTAGCATTTCTCAGACCCAGATAACACATGGGAGTTTTCAAGATTTGCCTTAGATGTAGTGTGATTGCCCTGAGACAATAGGAATGAGCTCTCCTTCACGATGTCTGTGTAAGGACTGCCTATGAAACTACTGTGTAGTGAAAAGGAAAATTATCTTTGAAAGTCAAAAGGTATCATTAAAATAGTTTTCTCTCAGGAGCAAGACTGCTTAAGGCTTCTTCAAAACAATTAAGTTAAAAAAAAAAGTGAGAAACCAAGATGGCAGCATAGGCAAATGCCTATATTCGCTGCCTCCCACAACCACATCAAAATTACAACTAAAATACAGAACAACCATCATCCAGACCCCTGGAAAGCTGGCATAATGAAAGTCCTACAACTAGAAAATTAAAGAAGAAAGCACATAGAGACTAGTAAGAGACACGGTGGCGCTGAACAGGCTGGTCTGGTACCTACATTTGCCACTTTTTTAATTGGGAGGGAGATCATCTCTGCAGAGGCTTCCCGAAGAAGCAATGGGTCCCAGCCCCACACCTGACCCCCCAGCCCAAGGTCCCAGAGCTGGGAAAAGAAGTCCCTATAACTAGGGATGTAAAAACCAGTGTGGATTGGGGCTCAGTCACACAGAAGCTGCTGGAGACCCAGCTGGTCCTCTTAAAAGGCCTGCACACAAACTGAACTTACAAGGTCCTGCATCCTCTGAGCTCCAGAACCAAGGCTAGGCTCTGGGGGATACAGACACAAATGAGGAGGAACTGGATTGTCTGGCATCTGGGCAGGAACTCATGGGTGACTATCTCCCAGAAAGAGGTGCTCGCAAGGATAATTGTTCCTATGCTGGGACCTTCCTGGTTGCAGGGATGGCTGACTGGCAGCCATTTCTGTTTGATTCCCTGATACCCCACCCCATCCAATTTGCAGCCCCATCCAACCTATGTGCAGCGGGTTTTGCATATGAATGGCCTTTCCTTGCTCAGGCTAAAATCTCTCAAACAAGCTGCAGCTGGGTGAGGGAGCCCCAAACCTATCAATAAAAGGCCCAAGACCCGGCACCAGCACCAACCGCCCTTGCTTCATAGCTGGGCCTCATCTGGTCACTTCCAAACCTGATACAAAGAGGAGGAATCTGAAGATCTCTCTGTAGCTCCTGCTGGGTGACCCCAGGCAGTGGCTGACTTTACTTCTCTCAGGAGACCCAAGAGCCAGTGTATGCAGTTGACAGTGTCAGACAATACCAGATTACAACTCTATACATCCATAAGCAACTCACTCAAGGAGCAGACTCAATGAGCACCAAAGCCCCACTGAAGCAAGTCCTACTCCATAAGGGTGTCTCCTGCCCAGCAGCTCTCCCACTGTAGTCGCAGCTGGTTCCAACAGCCAATTAGCCTGGGGTCAATACCTACCAGTGACACCAACAGCAATCAAGTTTCAACTACAACAAGATTGTACACACAGCCCACAAAGGGGTGCACCAAGAGTGTCCAGCTCAGGTGACTGGGGAGGCTGAGCCACTGGGCCCTATGGAACACCTACTACAAAAGGCCACTCTATCAACTCAAGGAGACTTAGCAGCTACCCAATACATAGAAACAAACACAGGGAAGCAGCCAAAATGCGGAGACAAAGAAACATGTCACAAATGAAAGAAATGGAAGAAGCAAACTACTGGATATAGAGTTCAAAATCACAGTTATAAGAATCTTCTAGAAACCTCCAAGGGACTTAGTGACTTAGTGAGACTTTCAAGGATCTTAGTAAGAATGCCCTCCCCCCCAAAAAAAAAGACCAGTCAGAAATTAAGCACACACTGACTGAAATAAAGAATAATATACAGGAATTCAACAGTAAACTAGAGGATCCTGAGAATCAAATCAATAATTTGAAATAAAAGGAAGCAAAAACACCCAACCAGAAGAGCAAAAAGAATCCAAAAATATGAATATAGTGTAAGGAGCCTCTGGAACAACTTCAAGCATACCAACATCCAAATTATGGGGGTGCCAGAAGAAGAGATAGAGCAAGATATTGAAACCCTATTTGAAGAAATAATGACAGAAAACTTCCCCTACCTGGTGAAAGAAATACACTTACAAGTCCTGGGAGCACAGAAAGTCCCAAACAAGAGGAACCCAAAGAGGACCACACCAAGACACATCATAATTAAAATGCCAAGGGCTAAAGACAAAGAGATAATCTTAAAAGCAGCAAGAGAAAATTAGTTAGTTACCTACAAGGGAGTACCCATATGACTGTCAGCTGATTTCTCAACAGAAACTATGAAGGCCAGAAAGGAGTGGCAAGAAATATTCAAAGTGATGAAAAGCCAGGACCTACAACCAAGATTACTCTACCCAGCAAAGCTATCATTTAGAATTGAAGGTCAGATAAAGAGCTTCACAGACAAAAAAAATCTAAAGGAGTTCATCACCACCAAACTAGTACTGTATGAAATGTTAGAGAGTATTCTTTAAGAAGAGGAAGAAGAAAAAGAAAAAATATAAACAACAAAATGGCAACAAATACATACCTATCAACAATTGAATCTAAAAATCAAAATAAACAAATAAGAAATCTAATGAACAGAATAAACTGGTGAATAAAATAGAATCAGAGGCCTGGAAATTGAACATACTGACAATTCTCAGAGGGAAGGGAAGATAGGGGAGCAGGAAGTGATTAAACAATGATCTTATATGCAAAAAAAAGGTTTCAGATTTTATAATTGTACTAGAGGCCCGGTGCACGAAATTCGTGCACGGAGGGGGGTTGTCCCTCAGCCCAGCCTGTACCCTCTCCAATCTGGGACCCCTCAAGGGATGTCCGACTGCCCGTTTAGGCCCGATCCCTGGGATCGGGCCTAAACGGGAAGTCGGACATCCCTCTCACAATCCAGGACTGCTGGCTCCCAACTGCTTGCCTGCCTGCCTTCCTGATTGCCCCTAACCGCTTCTGCATGCCAGCCTAATCACCCCATAACCACTCTGCTGCCAGCCTGTTTGCCCCCAACTTCCCTCCTCTGCCGGCCTGGTCACCCCTAACTGCCCTCTCCTGCAGGGTTGATCACCTCCAACTGCCCTCCCTTGCAGGCTTGGTCCCTCTCAACTGCGCTCCCTTGCAGGCCAGGTGCCTCCCAACTGCCCTCTCCTGCTGGCCATCTTGTGGTGGCCATCCTGTGTCCACATGGGTGCAGGACAGCTGGTTTCCCCTGAAGGGTGTCCCTGATCAGGGTGGGGTACCCTTGGGGCGTGGGTCGGCCTGAGTGAGGGGCCTGTGGTGGTTTGCAGGCGGGCCACGCCCCCTGGCAATGCAAGCGGAGGCCCTGGTATCTGGAATTTATTTTCCTTCTACAATTGAAACTTTGTAGCCTGGAGCAGAGCCAAGCCTGGGGCTCCCTCCGAGGCCCGCAGGCATTTGTATTGGGGTTATAATTGAAACTTTGTTGCCTTAAGCGGGTGGGCCTGGCCAGGGTGTGTGGAAAGCTTTGCTTCCCCTGTTGCCGGCGGCAACCCTGGCCTGCTCTCTCAAGCTCCATTCTGCTGCCATTTGTTTGAATTTGTTTACCTTCTATAATTGAAACTTTGTAGCTTGAGTGGAGGCTTAGGCCTGCAACAGCTGGCAGAAAGCTTGGCTTCCTCTGTTACCTAGGAAACCTTGCTCTCTGTGGCTGTAGCCATCTTGGTTTGGGTTAATTTGCATACTCGCTCTGATTGGATGATGGGCGTGGCTTGTGGGCGTGGCTTGTGGGTGTGTCGGAGGTATGGTCAATTTGCATATTTGTCTATTATTATATAGGATAGTTCTGTCTTTTATCTACTTAATAACTACTATCCTCAGACCACTTACATATGTGATTCTCTCAGAGAATACCTTTATCTGCTCTACAAATTTTTTTTTTAGTAAAGATTTCTATCCATGCTTTTAACCTATATTTAAGTTGAAACCAGGTGATTGCATAAGATTGCATGAGATAGTACTGTAAAAGTTAAGTTTTGGAGTTAGACACATGTTCAAATCTCTACTCTAACAATTATAAACTGTGTAAGTATGGGAGGCTATTTAACTTCTCTGACTGTCAATTTCTCTATCTGTAAAATGGGTATTATAGCACCTACAACAAATAGTGCAGGGAATTCAATGTGATAGTGTATGTAAAGCATTTAAAACAGGGCTTAAAAATAGTAAAATATGCTAGAAAATGAGCATTATTACCCTAGGCTATTGCTTTCATAAAGGAAAAGTTTCAGAATTGGTTTCCTCTATATAGAGTTTCTAGAATATAATATTGAAGCATACATTTCTTTGAAGTACATACCATATTGATTACATTCCTTAAACAAATGCTCAATTCCTAAAGATTGAAAAATAAGAGATTGAGAAATCGAGTAACCTGGCCACTAAAAGGTTATAATTGAGTTGGGCTACAGCCACAGTGCAAAGCCTAACAACACATTACAGCAAGTGTATTACCAGAGATGTGTGATCACAGTGCCGTGGGAAGACAAGAAGGGAGTCACAAATTCTGCCCTAGTAAGCAGGCTCCGGCTTCCTAGGAAAGAAAGAAGAGGATCTATGCCCTGAAGTACCATGGGGATTTGTTGGGTGGAAGACAATGGGAAGTCTTTCAGCAGATGTATTGGGAAATAGATGTTCAGTGGGGCTAGAGAATGCATATGTGTGGCTTGGAGGAATAAGAAGAGGAACGAAGTTTCAAGAGTGTCCATATACAAAATTGGAGACGTCAAAATTGATCAGACTGGAAAGAAGAGAGACAACAAAGTAATTAAGTTACTGAACATTTACTATGGCTGGCATTGTACCAGATGCTTTACCTATGCCTTTGCATCTAAATCATGTGACAACACTATGAGATAAGCAGTATTATCTCTGTTGTGCAGATGAGCAGTGTGGCTCTCAGAAGTCAAGCGAGTTGCCCAAAGTTACATAAAAAAAGAAATTGAAGAAACTTGGATGCTAGCCCAGGTTTGTCAGATGACAGAGCCCATGCCAACCTCTATTTTAAGCAAGGAGAACCAGCAAGGGTCTTTAAAGAAGTGACCTCATAAAAAAAAAAATGTGTTTGAAAGGGAAGTATGGTAACAGAAGGTAAGCTGGTGGGTTGGAGGGAGATAATGCTGGGGACTGGGAGATAAGTTAGAGGTTATTACATCTTTGTGGTAGAAAGATGAGGGAGGCCTCAGGAAGCCAGCTCCTGTGCAAGTGGAGAAGAGGGAAACATTTCTTAAAGAGATGCAAAGAAGCTTGGTTACCAATTGGATGTGAACATACCTCAGAATAAAATCTCTGAACCCAGATAGGATAAAATGTGTGTCAGGAACAATAGGAAACTACCTCATTAAAAATCTATGTTTATTTGGAAGAGCAGAACCAAACATGTGGCATCATGTCACTTAAAGTGTGGCCCAATGCCTGGCTGCCATGATTCAGTGGTTGAGCGTTGACCTATAAAGCAGGAGGTCATGGTTCTATTCCCAGTCAGGGCAGATGCCTGGGTTGCAGGCACAATCCCCAGTGTAGGGCATGCAGGAGGCAGCAATCAATGATTCTCTCCAATCATTTATATTTCTCTCTCTCTCTCTCTCTCTCTCTCTCTCTCTCTCTCTCTCCTTTCCTCTCTGAAATCAATACATATATATATATATAATATATATATATATATACACACACACATATATATACATATATGTGTGTGTATATATATACATGTATATATGTGTATGTATATATGTATATACATGTATATATGTATATATATGTATATGTATATATATGTATATATATGTATATATATGTATATATATGTATATATATGTATATATATACACACATACACACACACTAGAGGCCTGGTGCACGAATTCATGCATGGATGGGGTCCAGCTGGCCCGCCCTGATGGGGGCCAATCAGGGCCAGGCTGGCCGGGAGGAGGAGCCACAGGCTGTTGGGGGGGCCAATCGGGGTCCCCATCAGGCCAGTTGGCTGAAACAGTGCACGTCATAGCAATGGGTCATTCCGGTCATTCCAGTTGTTCTGGTCATTCCACCATTCCGGTCACTTGGCTTTTATATATCTACTAGAGGCCCAGTGCACGAATTCGTGCATGGGTGGGGTCTGGCCAGTCCAGCCACAATCGGGGCAGATCGGGGCTGGGCCTGTCTGGAGGAGGAGATGGCGGGAGGTTGGCCAGCTGGTCTGCCCTGATCGGGTCCCAATCAGGGCTGGGCTGGCTGGGGGAAGGGGCCATGGGTGATTGGCTGGAGGGCCCCGCCCCCGATTAAGTTTAGGGGGCCACTGGGGGCAGGGGCAGCCATGGGGAGGGGCTGTGGGTAGTGAGCCAGCTGGCTCCACCCCTGAATGGGGTAAGGGGTGCCAATAAGGGTGCCAGCAGCCTGGGGGAGGGGCCATGGGTGGTTGGCAGGCTGGCCCTGCCCCCTATTGGGTTAAAGGGGGGCAATCAGGGGTGGGGCCAGCCGGGGGGAGGGGCTGTGGGCCAATCAGGGTGGTAGGGGTCCATTGGGGGTGTGGCCAGAAAGGGGGAGGGTCTGCAGGAGGTTGGCTGGCAAGCCCCACCCAATATTGGGGTGGGGGTTAGACCAGGCGTAGGGATGCCAGGGGGAGGGGCTGCAGGAGTTTGGCTGGCCAGCCCCACCCCCTATTGGGGTGGGGGGTGCGATCAGGGGTGGGGCAGCCAAGGGGAGGGGCTGCCCCACCCCTGATCAGTCTGGTTCGCTGGCCACAGTGGGTATCATAGTGACTGATTGTTATGGTGGTCATGGCCATTATGGTCGCTGGCTTTTTATATACACTGAGCGGCCAGATTATTATGATCTCTGAACGCATAATAATCTGGCCATTCAGTGTGTGCGTGTGTGTGTGTGTGTGTGTGTGTGTATACATTAGAGGCCCAGTGCATGAATTTGTGCATGGGTGGGGTCCAGCCAGCCTAGCCAGGGGAAGGGGAAATGGGTGGTTGGCTGGCCTGCCTGCTGGTCCAACTCCTGGTTGAGGGGACAATTTGCATATTAGCCTTTTATTATATAGGATAGACACTGAGTGGCCAGATTATTATGTGTTCAGAGATCATAATAATCTGGCCACTCAGTGTATATAGATAATAATAAAATATGCTAATTAGACCGGACATCCTTCTGGACAAAGCCAAAGGAGCAAGGGAAGCCTGGGTCCTGGGTGCCAGAGGGAAGCCAGTGCCACCAGCTAGGGGAAGGAAGGCCTACTCTTGCATGAATTTCGTGCATCAGGCCTCTAGTATAGATATATATTTTAAAAAGTGTGCTCCAAGACCAACAACACATCATTTGACCTAAAAGTTTGTTGGAAATGCCAAATTTCATACCCCACTCAGAACATGAAATAATCTGCATTTTAACAATATCTCCAGATTTTTAAAAAAGCATTAACCTTTTGTACTCGAATGTCGAGTGTGATGACATGGTTAGCATTAGAATAAAGGAATCGAGAAAAAAGCAAGCGAGTCCAAAGGGTTAATCTAGGAAAACTAATATTGAGAGGAATAGAGGGGTAAAGTGTCAGTGAGACAATTTTCTTTTAAGATTAGGAAACAGCCTAAGTGCCCATCAGCAGATGAGTGGTTTAAGAAACTGGTACATCTACACAATGGAATACTATGCTGCTGTAATAAGGAAGGAACTCCTACCATTTGCAACAGCATGGATGGACCTGGAGAGCATTATGCTAAGTGAAATAAGTCAGAGAAATATAAATATCACATGATCTCACTCATTTATGGAATATAATGAACAACATAAACTGATGAACAAAAACAGATCCAGAGACAGAGAAGCATCGATCAGACCATCAAACCTCAGAGGGAAGTTAGGGGAGGGTGGTGGTGAGGTGGAGAGATCAACCAAAGGACTTGTATGCATGCATATAAGCATAATCAATGGAAACAGACACCAAGGGAGTGAAGGTATGAGCAGGGGTTGGGGAGTCAAGGGGGGAATAAAGACACATATGTAATACCTTAGTCAATAAAGAAAAAAGAAAAGAACTATAGGCTCTAAACTCTCAATTTAGAGCATCCTAATATATAAAAACCCAGGGTCAACCAACCAAAGGCTTGACTGGATGCCGGAAGTCAGTCCTGCAGTGACCCAACACTGACTGCCGAGGGGGCTGTGGATCAGGTCCAGAGAGAGGCCCACAGTGGCAGGGTCTGATCTGCAGCCTCTGTGGCAGCTGTTGATCAGCCGTTGCCTCTCTCTTTCTCTCGGGGCTTTGCCAACAGCCACGCTTCTGTTTCTCTCCAGGTCTCTGCGGGGACTGCTGATCAGCCCCGCCTCTCTGATCAGGCCCAGAGATAGACCCTGAGACACTGAATGGCATAGAAACCGACCAATCAGATCCAAATCTGGGTGAATGTGAAGAGCCAATGGCTGCTTAGGAGGCGGAGCTTTTGATGCTGACTGGCATAGAAACTGACCAATCAGAACCAAATTGGCTGGCAGGGGCAGGCTGTTGGGGGGAAATCAGACCTGCAGGGGAGGGCAGTTGGGGGTGAGATCAAGCCAGCAGGGAGGGCAGTTAGGGGTAATCAGGCAGGCAGGCAGAGGCAGTTAGGGGGAATCAGGCAGGTAGGCAGGTGAGCAGTTAGGAGCCAGCCGTCCCAGATTATGAGATGCCACAGGGATCGGGCCTCAACCGGCAGTCGGACATCCCCCAAGGGGTCCCCGATTGGAGAGGGTGCAGGCTGGGTTGAGGGAATTCCCCCCTCCATGCACAAATTTCATGCACCAGGCCACTAGTGTATCTATAGGCTTTCAAAAGCATTCTGGTTAGCAATAACTTTATATCATATTACTTTCATTACATTAATTAGTTTCTAGAAGAAGTAGCAGCCACAGGTGCTGACATTGCCAAGATGTAAAAGGCAGCTGCTTCTTCAAATTCAGTACTTTATTAAACACTGCCAAATCCAAGCTGTAACCAAATGATTAGGTGGCATTTGATCTGCTCACTTGGAATGTCAGCAGGGATAATGCTTACATAAGCTCTACGCTGTCTCTTATTGTCCTTCAGTTACTGGGAAAATAGGAATCCAAAAGAGAGTTTATTTTACCATCATGATTGATTAGAGTGGGACAGGGCAGAGAGATCTTGAGTTTTCTCAGCCTTCAATCCGTTCATTCAACACATGTGTATTAATGTGTGTGTAAGTGCATATAATGTTGAGAATGTCTTAAACACCTTCCTGAATTTACTAATTTGCTCTCTAATTGTTATTTTTTCAAAGTCCCTAGATTTCACCCAACAATTCATGAGAATCAGAGCTAACACAGTAGGTTTGGGAGAACCTGAAGGTAAAACAAAAATGACAGATTTCAGAAAGGGTATACCAGCCAGAAATCTTTACTGAGGATTTGCCCTAGAATTTCTTCTGAATCATTGGCACAGTGATTTATACCAGATTCTTTCAACCTCATCTACTCATGAGCATTAGCATCCTTTGTGTAAAGATTCGATCCTTTAGATGTGACAGGCAAATTAAAATGTTATCTCTTGGCTCAGTAAGAAAAGCTTGTATGTATCTTACACTTCAGTGTGAGTCAGGGATGTTCATATACCCTCTCTGGTCAGTGTACTCACTTCCCTCTGATGACACTGTCCTAAAGAACTTAGGGTTTCTGTTGCTTTCTTCATCATTATCATTGTTCATTAACAAGGATTTTTGAGAACTTACTATATTCAGGCACTGTTTTAGGCCCTGGAGCATAGAGGTGAACAAAGCCACCACTGCTCACATGGTCCTAACATTCAAGTGAGCAAAATAGATAATGAACAAATAAAAATATATATAAACATAAAGTAAGGTCTAGTAGTGATAAGTGACCATGAAAAATGATGATGGTATAATGGGAAAGAGAAAAATAGGGATGCTCTTTTAGACAGGATGGTAAGTCAGATTCCTCCAGGGAGTTGATATTTCAGCTGAGGTCTGAATAAAGTAAAGATCAGGTTTGGGAAGGAAGTGTTCCAGGCAAGAGGCACTACAAAGGCAAAACCCCACTGGGCATGTTTGGGAAGTGGCAAGAGTTAAACATGGCTAGAGCAGAGTGAGAGTGAAGAAAAAAAAATGGTCAGCCTGGTGCCAGATCATGGAGGTCCTTGAAGGACCTTGAAGGTAACATTAAAATAACATTAAAATAAAAGCAAACAATAAATTTTTCATTTATTAAGACAGGCACTATACTAATAAGATCTATATACATTAATCAGTCTAATCCTCACAATAATTCTATAATTGTGTATCATCATTATCCTTAAGAAAGCTGAGGCTTGGATGGATTAATCAACATGATCAAGGTTTTTCACAGCTAGTAAGTATTAGAGCTGGGATTTGAACCTACGTTTGTCTGACACCAGAGGCAATTGTAATTTCCATGATGCTGTCACTATAGACAGATCTCTGAAATCAACATTTACATGCAGTTTATTGGTGGAAATTCTATGAAGTTCAAGTACAATAAATATGGCTGTAGGTATTTCTAACTGCAATAGAAAGGTAGAATTATATTCCCTAGTTATTACCACAATTAAATTTTATTTTGGTCATATTTTTCATACTCTTAACACAATAAGATTTCATTGAATGTTCAAATCCACAATAATTCTGTATTAGTATTTACGTAAGGTATAAAATAATCCAATGTTTATAACATGTAGTTAACCCCTCCTCAGACTCAATAGGCAAGAAGCCATGATACACAGCTGTGAAGATATTTTCATTTCAAAAACACATGATATTAGCTACTGAATTTGAGATACAGATGTTCAAAATGTTTGGTACTTTCGACTGCTTCCTAATTTACATCCTCTTTGCTAATTTGTGCACCTGCTTTTCTAAATGTATCTCACAATACATACATCCACTCAAGGAGGTTGTTCCGAGTACACTCACCCTTTCCTCTCCCATTCTCCCTCATAAGAATATTTTTCTCTTCTCTCTCTGCCCATTAAAATCTGGCTATTCCTTTCACCCTGCCCTTCTCACTGGAGCATTTAATATACTGCCCTGCCTGTGTAATAGATTAACCTTCAGTATACACATTCTGCTTCACCAACTAACCATAGACAGCTTGGCTTAGTCCTCTAAGTCTCTGAGCGCGTGACTTTGTCCACTCACCACCATCTATATATATAAAAGCCTAAGCGACCATTATGACTGGACGACCAGATGACTGGCCATTAGCTATGACGCACACTGACCACCAGGGTTCAGCTCAGCTTAGGAGCTGCCCCTTGGTGGTTAGTGCGCTCCCACGGCCAACCTCCTGTGGCCGGCCAATTTCCCATGGACCCTTCCCCTGGCCAGCCAGTCCCAATCAGTCCCGACTGGGACTGGGAGAGACAGCCCCAATGGGTTGGAAGGGACCCCACCTGTGCACAAATTCATGCACCAGGCCTGTAGTAAATTATAAGACTTTAGATAGATTTTGAAACTTTTTGATCACCAACATTTATTTCTATGCCCCCAACCAAATTTGTATATCCTGCTGACCACAATATTGCTTTAAATCCTTCAATTATTTGAATAATTCCTAACTCAAGCACAACTGATCTATCACCTTCACTACAAGGTAGTACAGTTTTCAAATGTGTTTGCAAGCATTTCCTTGGGGAAACCCTGGAATCTGAGTGACGTGAAGCACACATTTTATGACAGCAAAACGTAAGTGAGTTAAAATAATAAAATCCACTTATAATAAAAATAAACCAGGTAGGTCTCCCTTCTTCCAATGTCTTCTATCCTACAAACTGATACACTGTAGAGCTAGTTCTTTTCAAGAAAGCTCTGCTCATGGGTTAAATTGCTGTAGAATAAACTGGATAGTTTTGTTTTCCATTAAGCCAGTAGTGACAATATTTCCTTAAACATAGCCTTTCTATGGACACTTCCGTAAAGTTCTGTTCAACAAAACAAAATGCTTAACAAAAATCAGGCATTTCTTAATTCTGCGTTTAGACTGCAAATGGACCTAAGTATCAGAAGCCATGTTAAGCTTGTATAAATTATAAAAGGTTTTTATTTGTTTTCAAGATGGCAGTGTCTAAAATATCCTCTATTTTCCAACAATTTGTTGAAGTGCAGAAGCTGAAAAAATACTGGGCTTGTCAGAGAACTGCAGTGTCTAAAACTCTCCAGAAGCACTCAGAATGACAGGGCTTTTAACCAATAAAAATGTGAGATTCAAGGAACACATTGTCACAACTCAGCAAATAATAAGGAGCAGGTATAAGTATGACATCATTGAAAAACATTCTCATTGGCCGAGCTTCTGCGCGCTGGTTACTGTTCTATTTGTGGAAGCAGCAGCGTTATTCAAATTAACCTTTTCGCACAGAGGGGAGGAGGGAGGTGGTGAGTAATACTCTGCAGTCTTTTCCCTGAAGGTGATGTGCTCTCAAATTCGCTTTGCATTGCCTTTGAGCAGGGAAAATAAAAATAAATTCAGCTGTGGCAGTGTTTCACAGGGGTAATCGCTGCATGGATTAGATCAGATCAGTGAAAAGGAATGGATTAGAAACTGTGGCAGAGTTCAAACAAATTTCTGAATTTTCTCTTTGCTTTCATTCCTTCCCCCCTTATTATTTCTCAGTGTGTTATTCCTGGACTGCCGCACAGACTAAACTTGGTATTCCTCCAATCAGCCATTCGAGGGAGGGGTTTCTTTGAATACTAATAGTGCTAGCCTGTGCTATCTGGGGTCTAGCAGACAGGTCAGATTAACGCTTGGTTTACTGGCATTTTAGAAATACTCAGGAGGATGAAGCTGGTGTGATAATTTAATCACATGTGCTGTAGTCTGTGAGGAACTGTCACTCTCTATCCTGTTGCTGTTATACTATTATAGGGCCTCCGGCTACATCAAGCATATACGGGAGAGCCCACTCTGCCTTAATTCCTAGTACTTTGCTTTAATTTAGGAGAGGGCACACCAGTGTAGGGGCTGTCCATACATCCATCCCCCTTCTAGATTGGCTTCTAGTGTTTTGCACTACTTTGCTTAAGTAAAATACTTTGGGTCTTCGGCCTTATTTTATTGTCTTCAACCTTATTTCACTGTCTCTTGTCATCTACAAAGAAAATTCGGGATTTAAACCATGAAAAATTTTGAATCCTGCTTTAGAGTAAATTTGCTTTAATCATTTCTGTTTCCAATATTTATATATGTTCTTCCCTTCCCTTCTACCTTGTCCTTCCTACCTGAATACGTCTCTACTTGTCAGGGACAATTTTAAAAAATGTGAGCAGCAAAAGTCTATGAAAAGTCAACGTAAACCTATCATCTCTGCCACAAGATGGGCCGTCTAAGTCTACTTGGGCTCCTATAACAAAATATCACGGACTGGGTAGTTTATAAATAGGAGGAATTTATTCCTCACAGTTCTGGAGGCTGGAAAGGTGAGACAGAGGTGAGGGCCCTCTCTAGGTGTAGATTTTCCCTTTTAGGTGATGGAAGGGCTAAGGAGTTCTTGGATGGGGGGGGGGCGTCTTTTATAATAGCATTAATCTAATTCATCAGGGCTCTACCCTCATGATTTAAGCACCTCTCAACGTTCTCACCTCCCGATTCCATCATCATTGGGAGGTCAGAATTTCAACATATGAATTTGGGGGGCTGGGAGAGACAAATATTCAGACCATATGATGTTAGGCAAAAATGGCGGTACTTCAGGTCAGGAATGAGTCCCTACCTGCAAAGTGAGCTCTCTTTGCTCCAAACTCAAGACTCCTTGCTGCACTGTTACAAGTCCTTAAAGAGGTGTTAACGTATGAGGTCTTAGTGCTTCACTTGTTAGTCCACTAAGAATATTTACAATCTTGTCATCAAACATTAATGGCAATGTCTCCAGGATGACACTCGGTGTTATGATCCTCGTTTGGTTTCTCTGTACTGGTTTTGCCTCTCTAACTTCCCATTCCTTTCCATTTATCTCAGCGTTGTAGCCGTTATTGGGTTCTGGACAAAACTCTATAGAGCCAGAAAATAGTAGTTTGTATGAAGGTCACAGGACTATGTTTTCATCTCTGCTGAATAAATAATGCAAGGGGCAGTGGAAGGCAGAGAAACCCTGGGAAGTGTGTTAGCCAGTGGGGAACAGGTGTGTGCTGGGCAGTGGGCAGAAAGAGACTCTGTAAGTCACTGCCACTGTCGGGACCTGGCTTGGCCTGAGCCCTGCCAGCTTTCTGCCAGAAATCACTGTGAATGGCTCAGCTTTTGAGTGGGCAGCTGCCCCAGTCCTAGGAACCAGGTGTCTGGAGCAGTTTTCGTGTCGCTGAAATTCATCTGTCTGGTGTGCCCTGCCTCCCACTTTTTGACTCCTTGCACCTTTCCCAGCCTAACCCCCACCCCCTTCCTTTGAAATGAGGCTGTTTCATGGCCTACCTTGGCAGCCCACTCTGTTGAGAGGAGCTCAGAGGTTGCCGACTTGACCTGGCGCACCACGCATTCTCCGCTCATTATGCCTGAATGCTGCATTGTTCTCCAGCTGAATGAAGTTTTAGAAAATGACTTTCAGATGTTAGACTCCCATTCTGGTGCTGTTTTATTCCCTTGCCATTTATAATCTCATAAAACTCATTATCTTTGTTTGGCTCTGGACAGAACTGAAGCGACTCGTAAAAAAAAGCATCCTAGATGAAATGGACTGATAGCAATTGGAAATGCTTCAGGTTAAGACCACTACCAAATCATTTAATTATTGCCTCTCCACTGTGCTTACCTTTTAGTTCGTCTGTTTGCTTCCTTTGCTGTAACTCTCAAATCCATTGGGTTATTTTAGGCAGTGCCCACAAATTACTGTGACCTTCTTTATCTGAACTCTGATCAGAAAGCCGCCTAGTTCTCCCCAGGCTTTTTTTTTTTTCTCTTTCTTGCCCCCCACCCCCCGCCCCAAACCAGAAAAGTAGCTGCTGAAAGCAGAACGGTTGCCATGGCAACCTCTTGGCAGCTTCCTGAGCGAGTAACAGTGTTGATTTCCGAGGAGGAGGCTGTGTGGGAGGGGGTGGAGCTCTGAGGAGGTACAGGAAGGTTACTGTGCACTTAGTTAATATGCACAACCACTTCTGCAGTGCTGGGTGCGCGGTGAATAAGAGCAAACAAAGCCACGCTTCATCAGCTAACACGGACTTTACACACTAGTTGATCTGTCCAAGGATGCAGATGTTGGCTCAGAAAGAAATTTTGCAATTGGGCAGTAAAGGACACAAGAGGTAACACTGCAAGAGAGGTTGCACACTCTTCTTGTGATGGCTGGTGACTGTGGAAGCTGGGGTATAATTGCCTTGCTCCTCTTCGCTTCGTTCAAAGAAAAACGGCAATCTAAATCACAGGAATGGTGTTTTCTCTGAAACCTAACATACTGAAGTTCAAGTTTGCATCAATTAAACTCTATGTAAGATAAACCCATATGTTCAGATATAAGCAAGTACGGCATAATTTGGTTTGTGCTTGAACAAAACATACGGCTCAAGTAGAATCTTTCACCTCCGAGTTTTCAGACAAAGAAGTAGTATATAGTAACTTAGGGCTGGGATTGGGGGTGGATACTGTCAAAGAACCTCTCCTCTCGCTCTCTGTTTCTCTCTCTGTCTCTCTCCTCCTCCTCCCTCCCTCCCAGTTTGTTTCCTGGGGGCTGGAATGGTTGGAAATAAGTCCTGAGGGAGTCCTGGGGAGGCTCTAGTGCAGTGGTGTTCTGGGGAGACTAGTGCAGTGTTATTCTGGCAGAGTCACCTGCATGAGAGGAGCAGACGGGCTGCAAGCTGAGGAGGCAGCCAGCCAGCTCCCCACCTGGGCCCGTAGCTTTGCAGGTTAGAGAAGAGGTAGGCTAATGGAAAGCCTTCATCGGTGAGCAGAGGTCTCCCCAGCAGGTGTCACTAGGGATTTAAAGCTTACCAGACCTTTGGGACAAGGCATAGGAAACAGTCAAGTAATGATTAATGAAGCTTATTTTAAAATATTTTTGAGAGGTTATCTGTGAAATAATTCCAAGGAGATCTCCTTCCAAGGGAGTTAAAATGACAGCTGCAGCTTGGTTTAAATGATTTCTGGGCCATTTTCTCTAAGGCTCTATCTCCATTTCTGAGTCCCCTGGTCCAAAAACCAGACATGGACATAAAACTCATGAAAGGTACACTGAACCCAACACCAAATGCACACGTAAAACCAAAGTAAGTGAAGAAAATGATTATTATAGAAGTTCTCGCTTACAAAATGAGCCCCCAAGTCCTAGGACCATAGATACTGATTTTGTAAGTAATCTCAGGGTTAAGATCATAGTTCAGTGTAAAAACACAAGTGTCCCAGAAGTCCTTGTAAAGTGAGGTCAGCTTATACACTGAGTGGCCAAATTATTATGATCTCTGAACGCATAATAATCTGGCCACTCAGTGTATATCCTATATATATCCTATATAATAAAAGGCTAATATGCAAATTGTCCCCTTGACCAGGAGTTCGACCAGCAGGCAGGCCGGCCAACTGCCCATGTCCCCTCCCCCCTGGCCAGGCTGGCCGGACCCCACCCATGCATGAATTCATGCACTGGGCCTCTAATATATATATACTGAGTGGCCAGATTATTATGCATTCAGAGATCATAATAATCTGGCCACTCAGTGTATGTTATCAATGGTTAATATTTTTAACAAAGCCATATGAAGACTATCTCTACTTAAAAAAAAAAAAAAAATTGGCTCTGTAGATATTACCCAACTTAAGCACCTAGGAATAGGCATATGATTTCTTTTTCTCAGAATTAAGAGCAAGCAAAGTTTGTCTCTCCTGCATACTTTTTTGCTGTTTCCCTTTTTGTCTTATCTGCCTGGAAGCTCAATATGAAATTTCATCATGAATTTCAGTATCTTCCCTTATTTACATATTCTTATGTAATTTCTCCTCCATGCATCTTATGTAATTTAAAGAATGGCTTCCTACCTTCTTTCACATCACTTTATAATTTTAATATTCTATACTTCTTTTACTGTGTGTATTGCCTCACATCCATTTTGGTGTGACGTACCCACTTAGAAAGAAGGGAAGGAGGAGAAGAAATGAAAGGAGAAAAAGAGAGAGAAGGAAAAGGAAGAATAACAAGACCTTGTTATTAGCACTCAACATCTTATAATGAATTTGTTCATCTCTTTTACTAGTCAGTTATCACTCGAAAGGTAGAAGGAGGGAGCTGGAGTAGTGGTCAGAGAGAGGCTGCGCTTGTCTGTGTGTGAGTGGCCTCCTTGTGCCTAAGAAGATGCCCTCTGGGCATCTTCCATGGTGCCGGAGAGGAGAAGCTGGAAGCGGAGGTGTGAGTGCACAAAGCACACCTGCTTCAGGGCTTGGCTGAGAATTATCAGGGAGTGTTCCTAGTTCTTTTAGAGCACTTTCCAAAGGTGCAGTGTTACTTGAAAGCTAAATGACATTTCTGTCATATGGATATAATTCTTCCCATCTCACACATGAAACTGAGGCTCGGAGATGTTTGTCATTTAATCACACACACACAACATGTGTAACAAAATCAGGATGAGGAACCAGCCCCCTACTCACATTTTGCTACAGAGGATAACTCCAGCCTGGGAAGAATGAAAGCAAACCACAGGGTAAGCAGGGATCTCATGAAATAACCCTGTGTGTTCTGTTCTTTCTCCTGGGGATGCCCTATCACACAATATAGCCAAGGAAACTCTCCCACAAATGAAAACACCAGTTTGCAGGTATGTAATTGTGGCAGCGTTTCATTAAGATCTTAGTCGGTCATTATATTTGTTTCTGTTTTATGAGGGAAAGAATCAATGGCTTTAGTAGTATAGATGTCTAAAGGCCCATTTTCTAACCACAGCTCTAACCATTTCTCTAATCACTTAACTGATGTTGTTTTAATGAGAGCTATGGTTATTATGCATTATTAATAAAGGACCACCATTACTATGAATATCACTAAGGAAAGATTCTGTAAAGAGCTTTGAGACTACAGACGGAATTAACAAGAAGCCAAATTCTCCATGGTGTGAAAATGTCAGGTAGGGCTGGCTACATACATCTGATCCTATAAACGTGTTATAAAGGGTAGTAAGTGGCTTTCACATGCCCAAAAGAAAAAAAAAAAAAAACACTTGAGATTTATGTGTACAATAACTTACCCTCCTCTAGAGAGAAAACAGATGAGTTAAGAGGAACTCTCACACACCTTGATCTCATGAACATTACAATGGAATTCATATATTACCTCATATTTCAGGGAGTTCATGTTTACCTAAAATGTCATATTCACAACGGGCAAAAACAAACATATTTGCACTTTCAAATAGGATACGGGATGTTGGGTAAGTGGGAATGTTGTCATACTTCTATAACATATTGTAAATATACTGTGAGGCCCATAATTCTCATGGGCTTCATAGTATAATTGAGAGCTGAGCACACAGGTGTGGGGCAAAGACCCCTTTCACGTGCTCTCCGTTGATGATATTCCCATTGAAAGGGTCTGCCCTGGCCTCCAAAGCTGCCACTGCCTACGAGGCTGAGAGCGATGGGCCACACTGTCTCTTTGTTTAGGAGGGATCCATTAGAAGCAACTTGAGCATAGCCAGAAGGAGCCGAGCCTTGGCCTCTCACACTCCTAGAAATGGAAAAGGAAGACTGGCTGTGGTCTCTTTACCTTCGAGTAAAGTGAGGATGAAGAGGAAAGGATGAAGCTCTGCATTCTAACTAAGGGATGGCCTCAGCTGAGTAGGCCAATCTCCTCACCAGCCCCGGAAGTCCTGTGCTTTCCAAGAATGATCACCCTGCTTTACCTTTGTTCTCTGAAAGGGGCTATTATTCCACAGGTCACATTTCCACAAGTAAGGTTACGTTTGAAATAACAACACTCTCACATGCTCTTGTAATACGTTTGTTTTAACAATTTGCCAACCCCCAATTTTTTTACCTGGAATTCAGCCTCATTCTGGGACTAAAGGGCATAGGTCAACTGGATGACCTGAAGGCATAAAAGATGAGTCCATCCACTACAAGATCTTAGTGTACCTGGAAACTTTTAAGGGCTCTGAGAAGCTTGTTAGGACTTTGATATATACTTGTAGATTATATTTTGACAAAAGCTTCGGTCATTGAAATAGCAATAATCATATTTTTCTAGACATCAATAGGCTTTAGTTCTTTAAGACTATAATTTAATCTCACATTGGTCAGGTGCATATCATTATTCCTATTTTAACAGAGATAGAAACAGAGGCGCAGGATTTGAGAGTGGAGAAAGTCATGGAGTAAACAATGGAAGGATCCAAAATAAAAGCAAAATTCCCCTGTCTTCCAGCCTAATGCTTACTCTCCCAATTGACGTGCGCTCTCTTATTAATTAGGAAAAACTAAAAACACCTGTGAAGGACTGTCTGCGTGGAAACATGAATCTTTAGTTTACATCTTGTCTGGATGAATTGATTTTTCTGATTTATTAATGCAAAATTCTTGGGCTAGTCTATTGAACTTATTAGCATTTTTACTTGCTTTGCTCTTTTCCAAATTACGGCTCAGCCAGTAACAGCTATATGTGTTCACAGAAGTTTTAGATTATACCACAGTATTCCTAGTAGTTGTATTAATCAGAGGAAAGCAACTTTTTCACATTAAAATATTCCTGAAGTAACCATTGAAAATCTATAATGAGTATTAAAACAATATAGTCTTAAATTTTTGGAAGACACTTTCTAACTGGTTTAGGTGATTTACACAGAAAAGATTAGTCTGTGCATGTTGTAGTCTACATTGCCGCTGGTATATCTAATTGGGTAGGCTGGGAACTAGTTTGCATATGGTTTGTTTTTAAAGTAGAGGAACCTTGTGAATGTTAAGTCTTTATGTGGCCACTTTTAAACTAATAGTCTTGCTAAATCATTAGTATATGTCATTAACAATGAAGACACATTTGTCTTTTGCTGTAAGAAAATCTATGAACATATTGAAAATCAAAATATGAGTGTAGGGATAATAGACTACTAGGATGATAGATTTATAAAATACTACATGAATCATATACTCAAAACATGCCAAGGAGAGAAACAAACCCAGAGAAGTTAAATGCCTTGCCCTAAGTCACACAGCATTCAAGAACAAAACTGAAAGCATAATGAAGTTATCCAACCTCTGGGATCACCTCCATGTTATTACCCTTTCTATTCAATTTGTATTCCTTGCTTCATTTCTATTCTTTGGTTTTCTTTTTCTTCTGCATTGTTATTATTCCTCTTTTCTTTTCTGCATATGCTGTTGTGCAGTCACCCATACATTTGAGTTTTCATCACATCGCCTCTCAGGAGAGGTACCTCTTCACACTGTGGCCAGGCTGGTATGCAGAGATATTAATATCATCACCCTGTAACTGTTGGGAACCTCGGGCCATCAGCATACTTCCCTCATTCAGTCCCCATCCTTGGGGACATCCACAGAAAATGCTGAAAATAATGTGTGGCATTAATATGGAGGGAACACAAAGATCAGATTGCCTATATGTGTCAAACAATTGCACTGGATTTAAAAGTCTTGCCACCAAGGCAGCATCTTCACCACATGCTACCTGCTTAAGTGTGTGGAATCTTAAGGATGAATTTTCTACTAAGCGTTGAGCTCTGAAGACGAATATTAAATTAGGATTTGGGAAGGAGAGTGTGTTCCTTCATAGAAAAGTACTTTTAACATTTAATTATGAAGCCGCCTCACAGAGGAGCTTTGTACTTGTTGCCATTAGAAACTGAGTCATACTTGCCAGGGCTCTGGTCAAATTGCAGGTTCCACTCCCACCTTTGCCTACCTCCTCCAGTAATTGACTGACCTTACTAAGGTTGACTGGGTTGAACTTTGAGATGGTCCTAGGTGTTCAGTGGCTGGGCTGTACTTCTGAATATGTACGCATGGAAAACATTGCTTATGAAGGCAGAAGACCTCGCTGATCAGAATTTTCCAGGAAATCTCTCAGTTGCAGAAGATAGCAATGTGTAGTAGGAACGATTTTATATCCGCCTGAAGAAAATGTCAACAGAGTTGCCATTAATTTCAAACTGTTGGGAGAGATATTGAATTATTGCTCAGGAAAAATATTTTCCGTACTCACCAAGAAGATTGCAACAATCTTCCAAAATGGAAAATGTCTTGCAACCAAGCACATAGATCAAAAATTGATTTATGTGAGCCATTGAGTTTGTACAAATTTTGACACTATTCATTTTATAGCCATATTCCATTACCTTGGCAGAAGAAAATGTTCGTCTGCTTTTAAACTTAGATTCTAGCTAATTTTGTAAATGTATTTATAGTTTTATATAGTTTAAAGCAATTTAATGTATTTTACAACAAAATATATAACCCAGTGCTTCCTTTATTTCCACTTATATAAGGCAAAGACTAATTTTCTTTGACTAATAACTATATTCATATTCAATTTTTAAATGCCTTTCATCCCTACTTGCCATGCCAAAAATTCCACATGACTTAATTCTTATTGTCTCAAGGGTTTTAGGAAAAGTGGGGCCAGAATAAGTTTTCACATTTCCTTCTGATAACAGTCACTGCAAAACTACTTCTACAGCCCAGCACGGAGGGCAATAGCGAGTGACATTTCTACCAGGACAACTCCTGAAGTGTGGTGAGAAAGAATCTGTGTGGGCTTCTCAAAGTGACACCTTTTGTAAAAAAAATAGAGAAGAAAGTTTTAAAAATTATTTTAAAAATAAAGTTAAAAGAAGATTTTAAATGGGCAGAAACATAAAATACAACAAAGTATAAAATTATGAGAATGTGGAGTGTCAGGCCTCAGTTCCTTCTGCCAGGAGTTGGACCCCATTGGATGACGGGTATTCAACAGAGAAGCCATGAGAAGTTGTGGGTATATAAGAAAGTCTTTATTGTAGCCCAAGTAACCAAAACAGTTCTTCAAAGTAAAGTCCCCCCGAAACCGGTTTGGCTCAGTGGCTAGAGCGTAGGCCTGCGGACTGAAAGGTCCCAGGTTCGATTCCGGTCAAGGGCACGTACCTTGGTTGCAGGCACATCCCCAGTAGGGGGTGTGCAGGAGGTGGCTGATGGATGTTTCTCTCTCATCGATGTTTCTAGCTCTCTATGTAAAAAATCAATAAAATACATTAAAAAAAAAAAAAGTAAAGTCCCATACAGTAGCCGTACACTGGCTGGTTAACAATACACCTTTCCTACAAAGTAGTAGTAGCCTCCAACATAGGAGCTATACAGGAGCCATCCTTAGAGCCACAGTCTGAGCCCTCTACCTGCCAGTCAGTAACATACTTTATACTACTCAGACAAAAGAGTCTTCTTTCAAATAGTGACCTCATTATTTGGGGTTACAGAAGGGCATGCTTGCGCAGTGTACATACAGATTACTGTGTCCTTGCTTCTTGCACCTGCCTATAGCATCTTAGCCTTGAACACTTCTGATTAAGATCCCCATGCTCAGAGTGGCCTTGAACATTTGGCGCACTCTAGACAGGGCACCCACATGGAGGTAGAAGTCGAGGAGAAACATAATGACCAATTAGTAATGGATGACAGACTTCACCTCACTGTCAATTAGTCATAAGAGAGGGTACCAGACCTATGAAAAGTATAGTAGTTCCCCTCATCTGAGGTTTCACTCTCCCCAGTTTCAGTTAACTGTGGTCAACCATCCAAATATATTAAGTGGAAAATTCCAGAAGTAAAAAAATCATAAGCTTTAAATTGCACACTGTTGTTCTGAGTAGCATGATGAAATCTCGCAATGTTTGCTGGCCTCCAACCGCCTGAGAAGTGAGTTATTTCTTCTCCAGCATCTCCATGCTATATACACCCACCCATTAGTCACTTAGTAGCCACATGGGTTATAAGATGGACTGTTGGAGTATCGCAGTGCTTGTGTTCAAGTAACCCTTATTTTACTTAAGAATGTCTCATTCGCCTCCTTCATCTCCTCGGGTAGGCAGTTTATCATCTCACATCATCACAAGAAGAAAGGTGAATGCAATAAGATATTTTGAGAGAGACCGCATTCACATAAGTTTTATTACAGTATATGGTTACAATTGTCCTATTTTATTATTAGTCATTGTGGTTAATCTCTTACTCTGCCTAATTTAGAAATTAAACTTTAGTATACCTATGTATTTATACAAAAAGACATAGTACATATAGAGGTGGCACTATCCAAGATTTCAGGTATACCTTGGGGGTCTTGGATCGTAGACCCTGCAGTTACCAGGGTATACTCAGGGGGGGAACTACTGTAGTGGCTATCTGGTTATGGCATCCAAGAAAGTAATATGCACTTGAATTTATTTTCCCCTATTTTCTCATTTTTGTGGTTTCTGCACACAGCTAGATCTGTTCCAAAATTCTGTTAGGGAAAAGAGTAAATAGACGTGTTCACAGAACAGCTTTTCCTATGATTCCCACTGGCTGCAAACAAAAGGCTCTTCCACTGTTAGGTCTGACCCCATCCACTAAGTCACTTTCTGTCATCCACTTGCAGAAAAGTGAAGAATGACTAGAGACTGTGTTTTGGTCTCCAGATCCACTTCCCCACCATGTCACTTTCATTAGCCTCTCCTGCCAAACCCATATTGGTACAGTTTTCACTACCCTGAGATACAATCTGTGTACAGACTGGTAAACTTCTAGTGTGTATTTTAATATTACTCGAGTAAATCAGGTAATAGTGCAAGGTTACTTCTCGGACCACACCTTTTATCAGCAATCTAAGGAACAGATTTAAGTTAAAACTCTTTTCAAGTTGTTTCAGGGATGTCAACATTAGGGCAGTAGAGAGGAAGCTTATCATCAGACTCTCTACCCAGAAAGAATATTATACCACACCAAGTTGTAGTCATGGTTCTAGAAACTTGTGCAACTTTCTTAACTCTTCTGAGTACCTATCTCCTCATCTATAAAGAAAACATGAGAATCACTTGCTGCTTTGTGGGGATTGGTACTTATTTATACAACACACTGTAGGAATTTAGTAAATACTAGCTATTACTCATATGCTCACCAACCATGCAGGATAAAAAAATGTAAATATTTGCACGCATGTCCAGCTGGTATGGCTCAGTGAACCAGGAGGTCATGGTTCTAGTCCCAGTAGGGGGTGTGCAGGAGGCAATTGATCAATGTTTCTCATCATTAATGTTTCTATCTCTCACTCCCTCTGCCTTCCTCTCTGAAATAAATAAAAAATATATTTTTTAAAAAGATTTGCATGCCCATTTTCAACCCTAATGGTATCCCACAGTGCATGGTAACAGAAAACATTATTGCTAAGATCCGTTCCTTGCCCATTGTCCACACCAATAGCCTTCAACACTTCTGGTGTAGTGGGCTTAAGATAATATCCTTGTACATCATTCAGCTTTCAGAGACTTGCATCTGTCCCCATATATTTCCCAATCCCTATATTCTCTTTGCTCATGAGAATAAGTCTAAATTTCTTGACATGGGATTTATGGGTCCTTAAAATCTCAGACCTAACAAGCTTAACAACACTTGACAATGGCCATTCTGGACTCTATGCTCTTACTCTAAGGAGTCTAGTATGGCACAGTCCCCTGATGTATTTTCTTGTGCTAGGTGTTTTTCTTCCAGCTAAACTCTCAGACTGTAATATCAGCCACCCTTTTGTTCATTGGTTACAGATCTGATGTTCCCATCTCTGCATATTTATATTATATTCTTCAAAGAACCTTATGACTAAAGAAAATGTCAACAAATATATTCTATTTATTTCAAATTGTTAAAAAAGATATTGAATTACCATGTAAAAAAGAGTATTTTTCTTACTCACCAAAAGTTAGACCAAACTTTACCAACATAAAACGTTAATTTTGAGATGTTAGTAACATTTCTTTCATCTAGAATTTTAGCCAAGAGCCTACACACAAAGAAATGAGCCGAATGTATTCCTTTTAGATAGTATAAAAGGAATAGTACATATATAGTAAATAGCATAGGTGTCTATTATCAACTAAATTAAAAAGTGAAGGGACTCTCTGTCTCCCATTATGGTTTAACTCCCCAGTGCTGTGATGAAAGAGACTCTCCCTGGAGGATTTTAGGACAGGTTTGTCCAAGAGGAAATAGTGAGTCTAGAACCTGTTTAGACAGGGTCAGTTGACCCACCAATACATGGGTTGTGGTAAAAAGGATATGTGCTCTCTCCAGTTTTACCAATCAGTGTGGGTATCACTAGAGCATCTTGGGTAGCAGTGGGAAAAGACATGCTGCCCCTTCCTGGAGAAAGCAGCTGAAGTAATCTCCCCACCATGGAAATAAGAGAAGCCAGGAATAAGAACTCCTCCTCAACAATAATATAATTATGTAACTGGATATTAAAATGAGATTCTCTGTCTCTGTTTTGACTGAAGCATGAAAATAACAGATGCTACATTTCAAAGTGAGATTTGAAAAAGTAAGGATGGCAGGAAATTAATTGCTTAACCCTGAAATGACAGCATACCTTTAAAAGGATAGAAAGAGTTGAGAAAAGTGAGATGAATTGAGAATTTTTGTAGAGAGCTACAGGGGAAGGGTGTGGTGCTCATCCTCTGTCTCAAGTCAAAAGACAATTTTAAGAAAACAACTGGAAGGATTCAATATGTGTCCTTGGCTATTGGAAGATACAGTGGATCAGTGCCTGATTTTTGCTTAGAAATATGAAGTGTAAAAGGTGGGCTTGCAGATACCTTTGAGGAAAAGTAAAATAGTTGTTGCTGAATTCAGATCAGTATATAGACCCAAAATGTATTGGGATAGGGAGATGGAGGAGAAGAAGTAAGCAATGAATTAATTAAAGTTTTCATTGGACCAGATGTGGCCAGTTGAATGAAAGAGCAATTACCCAGGGTCACCTTAGGTCCTGACCTTGAAAATTATCCAAAGTAGGAAGGGACCTCACCAGAGAGAATCTGGCAGTATTACCAAATTCCTAAAGCTGAGGAAAGAGAAGATGACCAGCCCAAATAAAAATAGAAATCTTTAGGTATTGGACCTGGCAGAGGAAGGGATGCTGTGAAATGTGATAAACTGGAGAAGAGGGAGGCTCTGATTAACCCAAGAGAACCTGTAATAGAAAGTGCCAGTATTAAGCATCCACCGAGACCAAAGAACAATATAGTGACTGTACATAGTTAGTATTAAGTACTTCAAGATAATACAAGGAAGAATACCACAAATACCTGGGAAGAGGTAAAGAGAATTAAAGAGTATAAATGAGGAAGGAACCACATCCTATTGGATATACTAAAAAGAATTCACAGACATGGTCATATATGACATGGGCCATGTAAGATTAATATCATTCCACAAAGTTCATATTTAGACCAACAGAATTGAGAAAAATATAATAATAGGAGAAGCATAGAGATAATGAGATGTAATAAGTATCTAGAAATTAAAGAAATGACTAGGCTAAAGATGGCAATGTGAAGATGTGTATAATCATCCTATCTAATAAAAGAGCAATATGCAAATTAACCATCACTCCACTACACCCATAAGCCATGCCCACCAACCAATCAGGAGCGAGTATGCAAATTAACCCCAACCAAGATGGCTGCAGCCACAGAGCGAGCAGGAGGCTTGGGTTTCCCCGGCAATGGAGGAAGCCAAGCTTTCCTCACACCCTGGCCAACCCAAGCCTCCACTAAAGGCTACAAAGTTTCAATTATAGAAGATAAATAAATCCCAACAAAAATGGCAGCAGCCTCAGAGCTGGAGAGAGCAGGAGGCTTGAGTTGCCCCCGGTGATGGAGGAAGCCAAGCTTTCACAACCCTGGCCTGCCTTGGTCTCTGCGCAAGGCTACAAAGTTTCAATTATAGAAGATAAATAAATCCCAACAAAAATGGCTGCGGCCATGCAGCAAGCAGGAGGCTTAGCTCCAATCAAGGCTACAAAGTTTCAATTATAGAAGATAAATAAATCCCAGCTCCCAGGGCCTCCGTTTGGGTTGCAGGGGGCGTGGCTGGCCTGCAAACCACCACAGGCCCCTCATCCAGGCTGCCCCATGCCCCAAGGGAACCCCCACCCTGATCCGGGACACCCTTCAGGGCAAACCAGCCGGCCCCCACCCATGCACCAGGGCTCTATCCTATCTAATAAAAGAGTAATATGCAAATTGACCATCACTCCAACACACAAGATGGCTGCCCCCATGTAGTCAAAGATGGCTGCCCCCATGTGGACACAAGATGGCCACCACAAGATGGCCAGCAGGGGAGGGCATTTCGGAGGGACCAGGCCTGCAAGGGAGGGCAGTTGGGGGCGATCAAGCCTGTAGGGGAGGGCAGTTAGGGGTGATCAGGCCTGCAGGGGAGGGCAGTTAGGGGCAATTGGGCTGGCAGGGGAGCAGTTAGGCATCAATCAGGCTGTCAGGGGAGTGGTTAGGGGGTGATCAGGCTGGCAGGCAGAAGTGGTTAGGGGCAATCAGGAAGGCAGGCAGGCGAGCAATTGGGAGCCAGCAGTCCTGGATTGTGAGAGGGATGTCCCAGATTGGAGAGGGTGCAGGCTGGGCTGAGGGACACACACCTCTGTGCTTGAATTTCATGCACCGGGCCTCTAGTTTTTATAATAAATGAGAACAGAAAGCAAGAGAAGAACCACAATGAGATTGGAGAGGCTGAGGCCATCAGGTTGCTGGAAGGAACTAAAACAAACAGATGAAGTTTATTCAAAGAGAATAAACTGGGAAACACACCAGAGACCCCCTCATGGGCATGGCTATATACATCATCCAGAGGAGGCCGCTAAATCAGAGGTTAAGTCCAATGAGGAGGACAGTGCCAACCTAAAGTTTACAGAGTGTATTTATTTTCCAGACATAAAAGGACTTTGCTTCTCCAATCATCAACTTTGCAAACAAAAGAGAACTGGCTCACCCTGATAGCAAGATTTAAAAGTAAAACAGTAAGAACAAAAGACTAGGCTCAACTATGAAGAAGCTGAAAGATGGTTTTGGCTGAGTCAAATCAACTGAGTTAAATAAGATTAATAGTTATATAGTTACTAGAGGCATGGTGCACGAAAATTTGTGCATGGGGGTGTGTGTGACCCTCTGGCCAGCCTGCACCCTCTCTACTCTGGGACCTCTCTCACAATCCAGGACTGCTGGCTCCCAACTGCTTGCCTGCCTGATTGCCCCTGACCACTTCTGCCTGCCAGCCTGATCACCCCCTAACCAGTCCCCTGCCAGCCTGATCGATGTCTAACTGCTCCCCTACTGGCCCAATTGCCTCTAACTGCCCTCCCCTGCCTGCCTGGTCACCCTAACTGTCCTCTCCTTCCGGCCTGGTCACCCTAACTGTCCTCTCCTGCAGGCCTGGTTGCCCCCAACTGCCCTCTTCTGCAGGCCTGGTCCCCCCCCCAACTGCCCTCCCCTGCAGGCCTGGTCCTCCCCCAACTGCCCTTCCCTGCTGGCCATCTTGTGGGGGCCATCTTGTGTCCACATGGGGACAGCCATCTTTGACCACATGGGGGCGTCCATCTTGTGTGCTGGAGTGATGATCAATTTGCATATTATCTCTTTATTAGCTAGGATATTATATAGGATACCTAGTTATACCCCAAATTTCCTAACTATGTTATAATGCATGTTTTATTCATTCAAATGGTTGACTCTTGTGTCTTATTGATAGGGATGTTACCTCAGATAATATGGGAAAGGCAAGGTTGTTATTTCATAGTGATGAAATCTATGGAGGGAAATGTTCCCAATCTTCCCAGTTGGAGGTAATGGAAAGTTACTAGTATTGCAATGAAGTAACATGATAGAGACCACTGGAATGCCTCTTTTTAGAAGTTGCCCTCTGTAATAAAAGAAAAGTTCTCAGGATATTATTTATTAACATTTTAGAATGACTTAAAGAGAGCCTGTTTACATGACTGGGAAATAGAGGAAAATTAAATGTGAAGGCTCTGGAAACCCAAAAGACTTTAGGCACCAGGGAGAAATGTTCCCTACTTTTAATGTTGTATTGGATTTGCCCTGTGAAGATTAAATATAAACTACAAGGCTAAGAGAAAAATATAAATCACTAGAAAAGTCAAGAAATAAAAATATACTAAATGACTATTTTGTGCTTTATCCTACATAATTTACCTAGTTTAATCTCCATAAATCCCTATAAGTGACTATTAACATCATTCCATTGAGGAAACTGAGATTTAAACATGTAAAGTAAATATTTCAAGGCAATATATGTGGCAGAACCAAGATTCAAATCCAGACCTGTCCAAAATCAAAGACCTTGCCTTTCCCCAATACCAATATACATGTGAGTACAAAGTGCAAACAATATACATGTGACTACAAAGTGCAAACAGCAAAGAAATAGAAAAACACAAGTCATGCTTAAATGGTTAACTCGGAAAAAATTATTTTTGTAATACTAAAATCAGGTTATGATAGATATCAAAGTATCTTGAACTACAGAACACTTAAGACTTTAATGAGAAATGTACAAAACATGTATATAGTAAATTACAACACTTTACTAAAAGACTTTAGTTAGGCTTAATTATTGAAAGATAGTATTGTATAGCTTTCAATTCTTGCTTAAAATAATCTACATTGTTTACTCAAACATCCAAAGCTAATGGATTTTTTAACTTAATCACAACATTAAAGTTTATATAAGGGAAAAAATTGCCTCAAAAAAGCCAAGAAAATTTTGAGTGAAGAGTAATAAAAAGAAATATGCCCAACTAGATTTTGAATATTCTTTAGGGTAAAACAAATAAAACTTATGCAAGAAAATTGAGATTAAAGTGAGCAAATGAAATTTCTAATTATATAATAAATGTAAGTACACATAAAAATTCAAATTATATTTACAAAAACCCACAAGCTTGTACGTCTAAAAAAAGTGTTAATAAACACTTTGAAGTCAACTGATTAAACTATAAGAGAACAAAGAGTAATCCTGTTAAAATGAAAGTCAGTCACATGACTTCTGTGATTAAAAACCCCAATAATCTCCCATCTCTCAAAGAGCAAAGGATTCATAGAGACCTTGAAGGCCCTATGTAACATGATCCATGAGTTCTTCCTCACTTCATCTTGTATTTCTCTCACCCTTCAATCATTCTGCCTCAAACATACTGATATTCTTGCTGGTCTTTAAACAATATATAAAGGTTCTAGTTACAAGGTACTTGCATTTGTGGTTCTCTTCCAAAAATATGCATGTGGCTGCCTCTTAATTTCCTCAGATCTTTACCCAGATGTCACTTTCCTGGTGATAACTTACCTTTTTTATCTAAAATTATTAAAGTTCAAAGAAAGAAAATATAGGTGAATAATTAAATAATTGGGGGTGAAAAATACAAATTTCTGATTAATAAATTTTACTACATAAAAATTAAAAACATTTTGTTCTAATTGAGATAAATAGAATAAAATAGCAAGCAACAAGTGGAAGAATACATTAGTAACATGTGCCAGATGAAGGATAATTTCTTTTCTACCAAAAAAAAAAAAAAAGAGAGAGAGAGAAATTCCAATGTAAAAAAATGTGCAAGGGAATAGAAAAGAAAATTCTTATGCACACATACATTTAAAAAATTCAACATCACTGATAAAGAAAAAAATGAAAAATAAAATAATGGCACCATATTGCCAAAGATAAAAAGAATGATAATGTACAACATTATCAAAAGTGAGAAGAAAGACACTTTTTGCTTCTTACATAGCCAGTAGATGCATAAGTAAATATAATCTGTTAAGAGCAAGTTGGTTATATGAATTTAAAAAATAATTTAGATTGTGCTTACCTTTTGACCCAGAAATTTTACTTATGGAAATTAATCATAAGGATATAACCGGGGACAGCTGGGAAGATTTAACTATAAAGATAAAATGAAATGGTAATGTGCAACCTTAGAGGGAATAGGGAATGTAAAAGGGGGCAATGCAGTCTTTTATTGTTATTATTATTATTGAGGGGATAGAGAAGGAATAGCTGAGACAATTATATGTAAATAAGCCTACGTTCTTTTTTTTTAAGGATCATCTGGAAATGGCAGCTGTATTGCATCTTCACTGAAGCTAGAAGAGGAAGTAGTGGGCTTACGCTTCCACATAGGGATTTAGGTTAAATATAAGATAGTATTTCGATACAAGATTTGCAAACATTGGTGTTGAGTAAAGAAGTGGTATAATCACATTCCCTAGAGGAATTTAACACAGAAGAAATTTTTGTCAAATTAAGATGATTTTTGGTTCATGCCTATACAAAGAAGGTTTGTTATTTAATTTCATGTTCAGTCTTCTATTTTTAATTATACTTTAATGCTTGATTAGCCCATTGTGCATTGTGTGACATGGGTACATATTAGAGTAAATGTCACCTTATCTCATTAAAGTGATACTTAGAATGACCACTTATTACTGACATGAAATAGGTAAGAATTAGAATGGAGTACTCTGTCTTCAACCCCTAGCTGCCATGCATTACATAATCCCAGTAATATTTGAAATCCTTTGGGTGATCTTGGCTTTTCCCAGAAAACTGTAAGTCTGAAATAAATTTGTTAACCTCTGAAAGGACAAAGATATTGCAAGTCCACTTTTCTGTGAGAGTAAATTTTTAGTGCACATAACTCATTTAGGTTGATTATTGCTAATAGCATAAATTTACTGAGTACTGATTACTATGATTATAAGAAATATTAGACACAGTTCTATTAGAATATAACAGAGCTGGACACAACCATTGGAAAGATCTGATATAAAGAGGAAATTTCACAAATATGGAAAAAAGATTTGTGAAATATTTGTACATGCTCAAGAAATAAAGCAGGATATCAAAACTGTGTTACAGGAATAAATTAAGTCCATTCTAATCATTTCTCAAGGCAGTACAGATACACTTACCAAGAAGAAAAATGAGTCTGAGGAGAAAAGAATATAAATTGCTTATATGGAAAATAGAAGTAATATTACCGTATTATTTGCACCATAAAGAATTACATGTTCATATTTAATAAGCTTCAAATATTCTCATTTTTCAAACAAACAAAATCTGACATCATTTCTCCAGTTGTATTGTAGCTACATGCCAGAAAATAAGGAATTCTGTAAATAACTACCTAGCAATTTTTTCTGTCTTTAGATTTTTCCAAGCAGGAAAGAAAAAACAAACAAACAAAAAAATGAATACTATTTGAAAGAATACTAGGAGAGCACACCCCTTCCAAAAGGGGAAAGAAAAAACAAACAAACAAACAAAAACACTGCATTTGCAGTTTCCCATTGACCCAGTTTACTTTACTTATTTTAAAGCAATGTGTAGTTCTTCCTAGTCCCAACCTTTATTATCTTTCTTAAAATTCACTTTTACTTTTATTCCTTGGTCACAACCTGGTTTCTGTTGTTCAGAAATCCAGGTACCTGTCAAATCAAAGTATTTTTTTGTCTACAAATCAGACCCTTCTCTTGGCTTCTGGAAAATTTTGCTCCTCAAACCACCTGAACTCCAAACTGACAATGGTCCATGGATTATTCACTCTCCCTTCTGAACACACAACCTCATTCTAAATTTTTATTATTGAATTTTTCAAAATATTTTTTATTCCTGCCTCCCAACTGGGTGAAGAATTCATTCTTGTTTCTTCCAACTTTCTACTCTCACATTCTTTAAATGTTCCACAGCATCTGCCTCTGTCCCTTCCTAGGTCAGTGTTATCACCTGACACTGAGCCTCCTTTTCTGAGTTCCATCCCTAATCTGTGCAATCTTATCATCAGGCCTTTGTGCATAGTCATATTCCTTTCTCAAAGACTTTCATATGACAACTATCATACATACAACTTAAAACACTTTAAGTTTGGCCATTATATGAATACATACTAAATTGAGTATCCATCAGTGCATCAGCTGTTAAATTGGTAGAAATATAAAAGAAGTTTCAGGTTATATAGAAATTTTTTTTGATGAGAATAATTATAAGTAGTTCATAGAAGTTAAAGTAAATGATATACTAATATTTGTTACAGCCCCAATTTTTTGTTGATATTCCTTTCTATCTACATTGTGAAGTAGCAACCCCATTTTTCCTTTGGTCTCAGAATTAATTACCCCAGACAGCACCATAATCTCTTTTTTAAAAAATATATTTAAACTAGAGGCCCATTGCACAATATTCGTGCAAGAATAGGCCTTCCTGCCGAAACCGGTTTGGCTCAGTGGATAGAGTGTCGGCCTGCGGACTGAAAGGTCCCAGGTTCGATTCCGGTCAAGGGCATGTACCTTGGTTGCAGGCACATCCCTGGTAGGGAGTGTGCAGGAGGCAGCTGGTCAATGTTTCTCTCTCATCGATGTTTCTAGCTCTCTATCCCTCTCCCTTCCTCTCTGTAAAAAATCAATAAAAATATATTAAAAAAAAAAAAAAAAGAATAGGCCTTCCTTCCCCTGGCTTCACTCCCAGCCACCCAGAAGCCAGCAAATCCCCACTCCCGGCCCGCCAGGGAGCTGGCAAGTCCTCGCTTCTGTCCGGAGCACCACTCCTGTAGCTCCCTCTGCAACCCCCCACCCCCTCACAGCAGGTGTCCCGCCCCTCCCGGCCACTCTGCGCCTGCATATGCAAATTAACCTGCCATCTTTGTTGTGTTAATTTGCATAGTCACTCTGATTGGCTGTGGGCATAGCGGAGGTACGGTCAATTTATATGTTTGTCTATTATTAGGTAAGATTATGGTGAGGAACCTAAAGGACTAGTGATTGTCTCAGCTTCCTACTCAAACCCTTGTTGTGACACCTAGTAGACACATTCATCTCTTTCTTACTAAGTCCTCAAAGCAGAAGTTAGCACAATTTTCTTGAGTACATTATGAAACACCAAACAGTCTGTCATCCCTTCTTCCCCAGATTTATTTATCCTGTCTCTGAGATAAATGGCTCTATATATTTCTCTCCTGAGTAGGTACTCTAACCGCACAAGGGGGATTTCCTGGCTGGGACCAAAAGGGAGTCTTCCATAGGCCATCTGACTATTCCATAAGTGAGATGCTCTAGGATGATTGGCTATATGACAAAACTAATAGTCCCATGAACAGTAGCACCTTGACTGGCTTCATTCACTAAAATCAATTGTGTGGCTAGCGATTTGATGAACAAAATATTCTGATAAAGTAAAAGGCATCCGCTAAGTCTACAATCAATGGTGCTTCCAGAAGTATAATAAGCAGGAAGAGCAAATCCTTATCTTAGGTGTTTTCTTTCCCCCTAGTTGACACAAATTCTTGATGCAAACTGTCTAAAATAATCAGCCTACCAGGAGTTCCACCTAGGTCCTACTCTTTGCTCAGGCAACCTAGAAAATTCTACTGGAGAATGGCAACCCTCAATAATGGTGATGGTAAATTAAACCTAATGTAGAGATGCCCCAATTCCTGTGGCTACCATAACAAATTACCACAAACTTCATGATTTAAAACAAAAGAAATTCCATCTCTCACTCTTCAGAGGCCAGAAATCAGAAATCAAGGTGTCCGTAGGGGCCGTTCCTTCTGATGGCTCTAGGAAAGAATCTTTTCTTGTCTTTTTCAGCTTCTAGTGACTACAGGTGTTTTTTGGGCTTGTAGACACATAACTCCAATCTCTGTGGCCTTCTCTGTGTCTTCTCTTGTTACTAGACTTAGGACCCACTTAAATAATTCACAGTGATCTCATCTCAAGATTCTTAACTTACATTTGCAAAACCCCTTTCTCAAATAAGGTTATATTCCCAGGTCCTGGGGGTTAGAGCAAGGACATATCTTTTGGGGACCACCACTCAAGCCATAATAATAGATTTCATTACTACCACCATTGCTACATTACTCATGAGACCATTAAGCAAGCACTGAGAAGAATGGGAGAGGAAGTTGACTGACATCCAAAAAGTTGGTCATCTTACCTTATTCTGACCCTTAAGATTTTCTTAATGAGCATTTAAATTATATACTAATATTTTCCTACACTTGGTCCATCCAGAGTGTTGTATCCACATACCTCTACCAAAATAGTCTTGATACATTAAAATTTCTAACCACCTGCTCAAACCATTGACCACTATCCATTGGTTTGTATTCTTTTTTTTTTTTGCAGCCCTCTTCTTATTTTTTTCCAGTTCTATTAAGATATAACTGACATATAGAATTGTTTTAGTTTCATGTACACACAAAATGATTTGATACATGTGTATATTGCAAAATGATTACCACAATAAGTTTAGTTAACACCCATCACCTCACATAGTTACCATACCCAGAGCTCATTTATCTTATAACTGGAAACTTGTACCTTTTGACTATCTTCATCTACATCCCCCACCATGGTTTGTGTTTTATTTTTTTAATTGAATTTATTGGGCTGACATTGGTTACCATGGTATTTGTGTTTTAACTTAATTCAATCCATGAATTCTCCTTGGCAAATTAGACATCAAAATGTACCTTTTTTTAGGACCACCACTGAATTGAGTGGTGCAATAAGGTAGCACAGGTCTACCTAATGCTTGGTCCCAGGAAAGCAGGAAGAAATGTTGTATCCACATACCTCTACCAGAAACCAGGTATCTATCTATCATCTATCTATCTATCTACCTATCTATCTATCTATCTATCTATCTATCTATCTATCTACATATCTATCTGATTTCTCAGGCTATTAACTAGTCATGGAATCCCCTCCATACATCCATTCCTATAGTATTAAGAGAGAACAGCAGTGCAGCAGGAAGACACAACTGGGAATGAAGAGCATTCTCCTTGTGCAATTTAACTTGTGCATTCAAGATTGGCTTGGATCTGTTTTTGTATATATGTGTATTCCACTTGATGGAGCACTGCTGGGTATGCCTCACTTTATGGTTTTGTGAATAAGCTAATGACCAGTTCATAATGGGAAGCTCAGTTCACAAGATCAGACATTTAATCTCTTCAAATTCCAATAACAACTCAAGTCATTTCTCAGAATATAACTGGTTTATTGATGAAGAGTCCATAGCTTTTATTTCAAAAATAATATTAGGGGTCTTAGCTGTTCATTTACTATTGGAGCTCCATAATGCACCCCAATCTGCCACGAACTGTTTAAGCTTCACTGAATCTGCTGGGTCATATGGGCTGCCTGATAGAGCTGACTGCATTGAAGCCTGGACTGATTGCCAGGGGCTATATTGATTTGAGTTAGTAAGGAGACAACATCTGGAACAGCAGCTGCACTTGGAGGCATCACCTAATTAAGCTTATGATAATCCACTCTCATTCTCCAAGACCCATCTGTCTTCTCCATCAGCCTAATTGGAGAGTTAAATGGAGCTGTAACAGAAATGACCACTCCCTATCTTTCCAGTCCTTGGTGGTAGTATCAATCTCTGGGATTCCACAGGAATGTGTTATTGCTTTTGGTGTACTCTTTTAGTGAAGAACTCCATTCCTGTTCCTTCCTCTCATAATAACTCTTATTCATGAGTCAAGAAGCAAAAGTCACTATCCAGACAGTTGCCTAGGATATCTTTTTCCAGAATACACTCGGGAAATAAAAGGGGAAAAAGAGGATATGCCTGCAGCTCGCACTGTGCCTAAGGTATTATGGACTTGGGTCAAGACTCTATGTATCACCTGACCACCAGAAGCTTCTGCTCTGACCACTGAACCCACAGTGTCTTTCTTCTTTACCAGAAATGTGTTATTTTGGTGCCATTATCCAGAAACAGGTGAAAGGTCTATTTATATTCCTTTCCTTGGAATGTATTTACACCAGAAAATGACCACAAACCTGGAAATAGGGATAATGACTGTGTCTCCCTTTGGCTGAGCTCTATCAATAGACATGGAGTTCTTATAAAAATGTATTATGAACTTTGTGAGTTGGCTGTACATTTCAGAAGTGTAGACTCTGTAATCAATAAACCAATGTGAAATACCCATGTGTCCCTGCTAGAGAAAGCAAACCAGCTAGCCTCTGGGGGTTAAGTGCCCAACTTGGCTTGTGCACCTGCCCTCCTCCACCCTGGGATCTTCCATCTCCATTGTAATCAGACAAACCATTTCAATGTTAGTGTCTTCCAACAATATCCCTGCCTACAAGAAAAACAAGGATCACATTTTTAAAATATGCTAGTGGTTCCTTCTTTAAAGTATTTCTCAAGGTTTTAACCCTTCCTCAGGAGAGGGTTTTCTTTGCCTATTTAGAGAACCTGGGAAGAACTTAATATTAACATGATAAATCTAGTCTTTTGATTCCTTTCTGTTTATTATGGCAAATCATTTATGGCATCTAACTTTCTTTAGTATAATAACCATTAAGTACAGCTTTCTGTTAGTCAACTTACCTAACAATAAATTCAGGTAATTGCACTTATGTAAAAAAAAAATCTTACTAACCTAAAACTATATTTTTTTCACTCTTTGGTTAAGCATGTCCAGAAATCAGTCCCACATATTTTCCCCTATGAATACCTATCTAATAAAAGAGTAATATGCAAATTGACCATCATTCCAACACAAGATGGCTGCCAGAAGATGGCCAGCAGGGGAGGGCAGTTCGGAGGGACCAGGCCTGCAGGAAAAAGCAGTTGGGGGCAATCAGGCCAGTAGGGGAGGGCAGTTAGGGGTGACCAGGCCTGCAGGGGAGGGCAGTTAGGGGCAATTGGGCTGGCAGGGGAGCAGTTAGGCATCAATCAGGCTGGCAGGGGAGTGGTTATGGGGTGATCAGGCTGGCAGGCAGAAGCAGTTAGGGGCAATCAGGAAGGCAGGCAGGCGAGCAGTTGGGAGCCAGCAGTCCTGGATTGTGAGAGGGATGTCCGACTGCCCGTTTAGGCCCGATCCCGGTAGGATCGGGCCTAAACGGGCAGTCGGACATCCCTCAAGGGGTCCCAGATTGGAGAGGGTGGAGGCTGGGCTGAGGGACAAACACCCCCGTGCACGAATTTCATGCACCGGGCCTCTAGTTATAATATAAATTGGTAAATACATTTATTTTATCTTATAATATATTACTAAGGTATACACCATATTTGAGTATGATAAACTCCAGCTCTAGTTACCACTTTGAGATAAATATGGGGGGAAAAGGCTTATAACCTAAAGAGAACAGGCCAAAGCGAGGGATTTTTTATATTTTTTAAAATATTTTTATTTTTATGCCTCTGTTTAAAAAATATCTGCATATATATTATGTATTTGAGTCCATAAACAGATAAAATATATACATATGAAGATAGTAATATTCTTCTATTCTGTTTATTTTCTAATTTTTTATTTTTACCAGGAAAATACAGCATATTTTAGAGTGGTTTTCTTTGTAATGTTTATTAATATTACTATGTTAAACACTAGGTCTTTTGAAAAGTGACTCTGCTATTTTAAAGCACGTTGATATTACCTGATTATTTTGTTTTGTATTTTTAAAATTTAGTTTGCTTTATCTCATCTTTTATTGTTTTTCTTTTTAATGAATGGAAATCTTGTGCCTGTTTTTGCTCTTTAAACTAATTTGTTTTTCTTGATGTGTCTTATTAAGACCAATTGGCACACGTATCCCAATGTTTTTATCTTTTCAAGCATTCCCTACACATTTAG
This sequence comes from Eptesicus fuscus, assembly GCF_027574615.1. Classification (NCBI taxonomy): domain Eukaryota; kingdom Metazoa; phylum Chordata; class Mammalia; order Chiroptera; family Vespertilionidae; genus Eptesicus; species Eptesicus fuscus. The sequence continues at coordinate 42,921,903 of NC_072480.1, read as the reverse complement.
AATTGGTGTCTATTTTCATTACCTTCATTATCCCCCCTAAACACAGGATATATTTCTTCATTGTTTTTCTATTTGAAACCTGATTTTATTACCTAGTTCCTCTCCAGCAATTAATTTACTCTATTTGATTTGTTGCTGTATTTTACTTGAGAGAAAGCAGCATGCCTCTGGTGGTCCAAGTTATCACTTACCAAAGCACACAGTATGGGACCTTGAAGTTATCGAATTAATTTAGTGACACACATTTTGAAGCCCCTACTGTCTGAAGTACATTGCATATAGCACTCTAGAGGGGATACAAGAGAAACAATTTCTACTTTCAATATATTTATAAATTCGTGAAAAAAAAATGCTCAAAAGAACTAAAATCATTTTTAAGAATATTAATCAACCCAGAATGACATAGTTTATTCATGTACATTGATTCAGCAAATTTTATTCAGTGCCTACTCTGTGGCAGTCATTGGACTACGTTCTCGCCATGCAGTAACATCACGGTACCTGGCCTCATGGCCATAGAAGTATATCCTGGAAGGCTAATTGAAAGTGAACAGAAATGACAAGTTAGAGCACTACAAAGGACAAGCATTGAATTCTCTTGAAGCAGGCCACGAGGAAACCCAACCTCATCATGGGGCTCAAAAAAGGCTGCCTTGAGTCAAGGATCTTTACACTAAAAAAATTAATAACATTGGATAAGCAAATGGAAAATAATAGAACACAAAGACTGAGTGGTTACTGACTAAAGAAATATTTAAGCTGGTTAAGGAAAGGCCTTGGACAGAGATAAGCCCGAGATGGTATGTAATTCTATCTAAAAATATTTTTTAAGCATTAGCTATGTTCTCTGTAAAATATTCTGTGTACTGTCCTGGCCGGTGTGGCTCAGTTGGTTGGGCATCATCCCATGTACCGAAAAGTTGCTTGTTTGATTCCTGGTAGGGCACATGCCCAGGTTGCAGGTTCAATCCCTGGTGTAAGGGGCATACAGGAGGCAGCTGATTGATGTTTCGCTCTCACATCAATGTTTCTCTCTCTCTACATCTCCCTCTCCCTCCCTTCCTCTCTCTCTCAAAATCAATATAAATATTTTTTTAAAAAAAATTCTGTGTACTAGGAAGAACATGGATTAGTTGTAAATGCCTGAGGAACATAGTCCAAGTGGAAGAAATCACTGGAAGCAAAATTATAAGTGTGGATTAGCTTTGTTATAGAAGTGAAGCTGATGAGTAGCATAAAATGAAGTTGCACAGAAGTGAGGAATGTCAGAACAATTACTATCTAAGGAAATATATTATAAAACATAGGTATAAAATGACTGAGAGTAAGAGCAATAGAGGCTAGAAGGGGAGTCTTTGGCAGAATGTGAGTTTTATTGCCTGGATTAGGATAGTGTGGCAGATGTTATTGGTGCCCTGCCCAAATCCCTCGGGTATGCCAATCCCGTTTCCATACACACCACCTGCCACCTACCATAAATATTTGCAACTCTCTTCCCTAGGACTTTTTATGGCCACAGGAGCATGTCTGGCCTATCCAGACATTTGGGGAACTTAATGTCCTGAACCAGGAATGGACAGAAATTGAGAGCATTAGTACCCCAGTTCTCTCATCCGGCAGAGAGGGACAGCTCTGGGGTATGTTCTGCTCAGTCTTCCAGAGGTCCCCAGCTGGAGCACCATGCCCCTTCCATTAGCTTTCTTTTCTTCTGTGCGCTGCTTCCTCGCTGTCCTATCAGCCTTCCTGGGATTTACCTCCAAGTCCGTTGCTTACAATCAAATCCTTGTCTTATAGGGGAACCCAAACTGAGGAGATTGAGGAAGAATAAGAAGTATTTGGAGATGGTGATAAAGATTTAGTCCTTTATTGGCTATCCAACCGGAGTTAGTTGCCCGTCCTCATAATATACAGCCAACTCTGTTGTTGTTTTTTTCCTATTAACAAGGATAGATCTTCTAAATTGCACTGTATGTCTACTAAGTGGAGAGGACCACGAATGCTGACAGTGATGAAGAGACTTGATCCTTAATTTTACAAAGTATGTCCAGTGCTTTACATAATTGTGTCCCAGTTACTGACCTCAGGTTGTTTTGGTTACCATCTCACAGAGAAGGAGCACCGATGCCGCCAGGACACCTCTGCATCAAGAAGCACCTAAAGGACGCTTAGTTGGAGCCCTCACTTTAAAGGTGAGTATACTGAGGCACAGGGAAGATACATGACTTCAGCAAAGTCACCCCGGTTGGTGAGTCTCCACTGCAAATAAGAAGACTCTCTGTCTCCCTGTTTGTCAAGTGGACCCTCCCCCACAGCTGTCTGCCAGCAGGGAAAAGAAACCTTCAAAATAATAGGAAATTGATATTTTACCATATAGCTGGAAAGGAAGGAAGACAACTCGTTTTGAAGGCAGTTCTTCATAGTACTAACAAAAGAGCACATTTTAAACACAAAAATTCTGATTCATACCATTCTAAAACTTGTCCTCTTGGCACATGTTTTTGTTTTTTTTTTTTTTCCTGAATTGAAAGATAATAGAAATTAATGTGTAAAAGAAGCAGTTCAGTAGTCTTAGGTAATGATAAGGTATGTATCTACGTGACCTTTGTTATTTAATACAAACAAGAGTGCTCAACTAATACTGAGAGAAGCTGCTAGTTATTATCAAAACACCACTCACCGGTATTCAGAAATGAAAATCAATAGGATAAAAAAGGTTCTGAGCTGAACGCATCTGGAAAAAGGAAACACAGCACCCAGTGCTGCCCTGGAGTGGGGTGGATGTCAATACAGTTGTTCTGTGAAAACTAATTGGGGTCCACAACATCAGACGTGTCAGTGCATCATTTTTATGAATCTATAACTGCAATTAATTTCTGTATCAAGATCATAGGTCCCCAGGGGAGAAAATTTAATTTTCAGCCAATTATGACTTTCCACCATGGCTGCATCTAAGTTTCTGGGGGTGCTGTCAAAGGACCAGGACATCAGTGGATGTTCTCAATAGCTTTGTATTTTGGCTATCGGTCCGCACATTTTCCTACTACATCGGTAGCACACTGACCATCAAGCTACTTGAGGTCTTCTGGCTTTCTTTGCCACATTTATACCACCCTCAGCAGCGTGGAAAATGCGCTACTTCTCCTCGTGCTGAGGAGCGTGGGGGCCCAGGGAGGTTCACCTGCCTGGATGTCGCTCATGACATGTCCTGCTTAGGAAAGGTGGCCCCAGGCTCCACTGTCTCAGATTCCCAGCTTCTCCCAGGTCCTGGGCCTCGGGCCAAGGAAGACAGAGCAGAAGGGTTTCCAAAGAACCGGCCAACCTCTCAGGCTCTGGCCTCCCCAGGCCATCCACCTCCCCAGTCTAGACTCTATAATTGGGAAATCTAACCCTAGTTGATTAAAAATTCTTTCAAGCTTTGCCTTACATTTTGACCTTAACTTTGAAGATCCCCAAAGCCAAAAATGTCACTTTTTTTTTCTTGTTCTTCAATGCCTCATGGATTAATTGCTTGAATAGAGAATGTGTCAGGAAATAATAACTGCAACAACCAAAAAAAAAAGACTATTAATCACCAATTAATATATAAAAATATATCCCCAGTGACACTGATGCAAATTTTAATTCCTATTTTGCCTTTTCATGTGGAACATAAAACTTAGAGTATGATTTAAAATGAGACTGGTGAATTGTAGTCTCTTTGCAAATCCTAGGCCATTCCCAAAACAGCATGGCAGCAGTTACAAAAATCTCAGAGAGAAGCCCTACATAGACTCTTCCACTGACAAGAGAAAAGTTTAAGGCAGACAAACCTACCGTACCTCTACCACCACCAGTGAGCACACGTGCTAGCTCCTCCCTTCACTGGTAGGTGACAAGCCTTATGGTCACCCACCCTGATTTACCTATTGGGTTGAGTGATTACTTCAATATAATTGATTTACTACACTGACCTTTAACACAGCCCCACCAGATCCACATTGGTACTAGCTTTCATCTTCCCAAGAAGGTGAGAAGGGCAAGTTTCAGTCTTTTTTTTTCTTCTTCTAGCTCTCTGCTCTCTCTTTTCTTCTTTAATTTAAATTCTTTATTGTTTAAAGTAGTACATATGTCTCCTTTTTCACCCATTGACCTCTCCCCGGCTGTTCCCACCCCCCAGCACATGTCCTCACCCCCCTAGTGTCTGTGTCCATTGGTTATGCTCATAGGCATGCATACAAGTCCTTTGGTCAACCAAAGGAATTTCAGTCTTTTGATTTGCACTGTACAGGACCCAGACCCACAAAGGGAGACAGTGACAAAGCTGGGACTAGAATGCCAGTGTCTTTATTTAGGTCATGTATTTGTTTGTTTTATGTGTCTATTTTTCCTCTTGTTTTTACTCATTGGGCCATCCTGATCCCAGTGTGAATCATTATCAGAAACTTGAACCAAGTGTACCTTAAACTTAAAGCTGTTTGTTCTTGACTTCTCTAAGAGAACTAGGTGTCTTCTCAGTAGAAGAAGATAGTACATTGGAACTTAAGAATATTTTATTTGAAATTTATGGAAAGACATTTTTCTCCTCAGTGTGCATCAGCATTCAGTGGACAGAGTTCATTTTCCTGTATATGTAACAGTCTTATTTAGCAAGAAAACACTTTTTTAAATAATGTTTAAACTAGAGACACAATTTTAATTAAGTAAAAAACATTCAATATAATAGAAGCTACAAATAACTGCTCTGTTGATATCCTTCTCAGGTAAAAAATAATTTGGTAAAACACCTTCCTGAAATTATATCTATTTTGGGTCTCAATACATCATTCAGTTGAAAGCTAAATGAGATTCTGATTAGTGGCCTACTGGTAAATGATACAATATAAAAGGTTAAATGCCATGCAATTGATAGGCAACTAAAAACTCAACTAGTTTATATATGTTAAGTGAATATACGCCAAAAACAGTGACATTATATCTCATTGTCAACCTCAAAATTACACTGTAGCACATTCAATGTGCTATTTTTTCTTTCTTTGTGCCCAAACACCCTCCTTTATTATACTTGTTCTCTCTTATTATTTATTGAGCATCTGCTTGGGACAAGTTACCATGCTAAACATTATGGGTTCTTAAAAAGGATAATAAAATTGTCTCTTCTTTAAAGTAGTTTACCAAGTTTCTTGTTAAAGAAGATGCATAAAAAGTGCTAAATTATAATGAACAACATAAACTGATTAACTAAAATAGATTCAGAGACACAGAAGCATCGAACAGACCATCCAACCTCAGAGGGAAGGCGGGAGGGGGGGAGTGGGGGAGACTGAGAGATCAACCAAAGGACTATATATGTATGCATATAAGCATAATCCAGGGACATAGACAGTAGGGGGGGTGAGGGTATGTGCTGGGGGGGGGGGGAGTTGGGAATGACCAGGGAGAGATCAATGGGGGGGAAAAGGAGATGTATGTAATACTTTTAGCAACAAAGAATTAAATTTTTTTAAAGTGCTAAATTTTTTAAAATAAGTTCTAGACATTAGAAAAAGCATCCTGATAGAAGCGAAGGGAGCCAACTCTTGCAGGCACCAACCTTTTCTCTTGACGTTCTTCTTCTCCTTGGCAACCTCTGGTTAACTATCATGGCCACTGCGAAACTGGTCTTCCTTAGCTTAATTGCCCAGTTATGGTTGTCTTATCTTTTCTTTAATTACTCATAGCATAAACTCAATAAAGCCTGAATATTTAAATGTGGTTTATTAGCAGCTAAGGGATAACGAAAGGAATAAACACACACACACACACACACACACACACACACACACACACACACACACACCAAACATAGCACATAGATCGTGTGGCTTAGAACATATGTGCATTTATCTTCAGCTTGGGAAGTTGTCTCCCTGCCTAGTTCTTAGTCTCACTCCATCTGGAAGAGGCCACCTTTACACTTTACCACTTTTGGGAGCAAACTGACAGACTTCCAGATTCAGGGGGAAATGAACAGAATGATCATGATCATGGGCTTTGAGGTCAGCGAGCTATATGAGTTCAAATTCCAATTTGGCTACATATCTGTATAGATTTAAACCAGGAAATATCTATGGTGTTTTGGGAAAAAGTATTCACAATGTCTTCCTCACTGAGTTGTTTTTGGAATTAAAAGAAATAACAAGTACTTGGCACACTGTAGAGCATAAGTGCACAGTACATGACAATTATTATCATCATTATAACAATGCTCATTTAAAATCCATAAAAGGAAGCAAAACTCAGAGTGAATGCAGTTCCCTGTCGACTTTCCTAAAGCCTGATATTTCATTTTCCATTTTCTTTCTCAGCTTCTCTTCATCCTAACCAACTGACACGAGGGAAGTTCACAATCCTACAAAAGGTAAACTTAGACTAAGTGGAGATAATTTAATTACAAATGCATAAAAGGTGGAACAATAATTAATGTAAGAGATAATTCAAGGCTTCACTTGGTAATAAGCAAACATTAAATATATAGACCAGGTTTGAAAGAGAGAGATATTGGTAAATGTGATGCTTTGAAGAAGGTTCTTTGGTCAATAAGTGTGATGGTTTGTGTCCTGGCTGAGTCTAAGAACAGTGGCTAAATGAGGTATGTCTGAAACAGCCTGAGCTGAGGAAATAACAACATTTTTGTGACATGCCTTTAAGGGTAATAGCCCAAGTCATCCTAAGCAAGGACAGGTGAAGTCAGCTGACTCTGCTTGCTGCCCCTTCTATGGGGTCTTTTGGAGGGCGGAGCCCAGAAATAAGAATTATTCAAAAGTAAAGCAGGGACCTGGTGTGATGCTGTTGGTTGGAGTGTCATCCCTTACACTGAAAGATTCAATTCCTGGTCAGGACACATACCTAGATTGTGGGTTTGTTCCCAGTCAGGGCACGTAGGAGAGACAGCCAGTTGATATTTCTCTCTCACATTGATGCTTACCTCTGTGTGTGCCTCTCTCCTTTCCTCTCTGTCTAAAATCAATAAACATATCCTCAGGTGAGGATTAAAAGGAATTAATTAATTACATTACATTAAAAAGGTAAAGAAGGTTTGGGTTAATATCTTTAAGCCTCTGGAAAATAACATTAGCAATGCTATTTTTCAATATAGTTTATTAACAACTAAGGGATAACAAGAAAGAACGAAACACACGCAAACCATGGCACACAATGGTGTGGCTTGCAGGGTCCTTGGGGGAAGGAGTGTCTACCTAAGTGAACCAGAACCACAGCGGTCAATGTCAGCCTATCCCAGCCCCAGCCCCGCCTCCCCTAATGATTACCTGCCATCTGTGTTCTCAGCCACACCTATCTGGGCACCAATGACTGACGCAGCCCAGCAGAATTAGAAGCTTTGCCCCTGCCTACTCCTAAGTGGGGTCTGGAAACTGTCCATAACTGTCTTAAGTCATAGAGCCTGGAGGTCAACAGAAGCCTCTGTGCCAGGAAGAATATTGCATTTCAGGTTCCCTGACTAACCCTCGCTGTCACAACCAGCTCGTCTAACTGACCCTTCCGTCCAAGCTTGCAGCCTTAGTTTCCCTTGAGAGTGTCTTCCTCAAGGTGGGGCACCAGGGACCTGGCTCTGAACGTCAGCCAGCCAACTCTGGAGTGGGCCCTTTCTCACCTGGGGGAGAAGGAGGGGGAGGTTAGGGCATTTTAACCCCTAAGGAGACGGGGGCCGGAAGGGGGAGCAGAGCACTGGGAACTTATCCAGGCAGACTGTGGTTTCAGGCCAGGACTCAGTCACAGTGAGTCCGAAGTACAAACCCACGCTACAAAAAGCAAAAATTAGAAAAAGATGAAGATAGCAAGGAAGGCCTCAGGCTAGTGAGCACTTGGATACCTGGAGGATTTATCCAAACATGTCAGGCAGCAGGCTCAGGTCTATAGAAAAGAAGCTTGCATTAAACTTCTACACCTGGGGCAGGGTCAGAACAGACAGGGAGCAGATGTGGCTGGATCCAGGGGGTGGAGATCCCAGGTACTCTTGCAAAGAACTGGGTGAGACTGGGACTACCTTTAACAATTTTGTGGTGTTAAGCCAGCAACACTTTTCATTAATTATTCTTTCAATGTTGACATGTTTTCTCTTCCACTTTTGGCACATCTGTCTTCTCACTGCTTTTTCAGCGTGGTGACTAATACACAGAATAGTTAGGAGAAAGACATAAAACTGCAATGCTGGGTTTATTTTTCTTGCAGCCTTGATACTTTTTGAAGTCTGATGTAATAAGACCCTCAGTCACGGGCGTGTAAGACATAATGAGTACCTGACAGGCCTGGCATAATAACTGAATGGCCAGGGTTCCTGTTCCCAGAAAAGGTTAAGCGCCTTCACGGAGAAGCCAGCTCTACCCTCACCTCTCCCAGAATGAATCCTTCGGCACTTCCTTCAGCAGTCTCTTTTGATTCTAACCTTTTTACTTTTTCTATTGCTCTTCTTCATCTTCCCTTTTCTCCCCCCAGTTCTCCAGGGTTCCCTGTTTGCATGCCTTCCTCCTTTCATTTTCTGGTTCTTCTCCACATCCCAACTGCTCCTGACTATGCAGGCATCTCTGTGCATGATTTCAAGAGCTCTCTGGAATAATCTGTGACAGAAAGTTCTTGCTCCATAAAGCACAAAGAAAGCAGGTCTACTCCTTTTGCTAAGCACAGAGCTCTGTGCTTGCAGAACGTCTTGTCCTCATCTCCCTTATCTCCCGGTGGGTTAATCTCACCCTTACTTAGTCAACATTTCCTCTCAAAGTATGACTCCCTCTATTCATGCATCTTTTTTTTAAATTGAGATATAATTGACATATAACATTATGTTAGTTTCAGGTGTACAACATAATGTTTCAGTATTTGTATATATTGCAAAATGATCACCAGTAATGAGTCTAATTAACCTCCATTACCACATGTAGTGACGAAATTCTGTGTGTGTAAGATGAGGACTTTTAAGATCTAATCTCTTAGCAACTTTCAAATATATAATACAGTAAAGTTAACTACAGTCACTATGCTTTACATTTGCCCTCCAGGACATGGATTTTATGACTGGAAGTTTGATGCATCCATTTATTTGTTGGTTTCATATTCACTTGGGCCTGTCTTTTGCTTTGGCTTGTCCTAATGACCTCTCACTTTTCTCTCCAAACTTGTCTCAGTACCTCCGACATATGTCATAAATGTCTCAAGTATGTTTCATTGCTGAGCACCAGATCAAATGTCTCCTGCAAGGCTATTATGGTTACAAAGTTTGGAGACCTTTGAGTGACCTGATTACCAAAGACAGGATTTAAAATTACAGCACAGGGCAGAGCAACCACCGCCATCCCTCCTCCTACTCCTGGGGGCCTTCCCAGTGATTCGGTCAAGTGCAGTGAACGTCCAGAGAATGTCTACCTCATCAGAAAACTTCCAGAGACTCCACCTACCTAATCAGGGAATAACGGAAGAAGCTCTTCCTTACGATATCCATATATAAAAAATATTCCCCAAGGAACTCATAAAGCATTTCCCAATCAAGTCCTCCTCAAAAGAGGGAATACATTTTTTAAAAGTGCTTTCTATGTATTTTTTTTAAACTACTCATTAGATCTTTCAGGATCCATATGTTTCCCTCAAATGTAATTATGGTTGTTGAAAATCAAATTTAAAAAGAAAGCTGTTTGCTTTTGCCAACTTTCACCTGCTGTTTTCAAGCTCCTCTCACTCACACCACGCCCCACTTAAACCGACCCCTGGACCAAGCTGTTTGGGAAAATGCTGAGAAGCCTCATGATCTAGACTCACTGCTGTCCTGCTCTGTGTTCTCTTTCAGCAAACTTTTATGGAAGAGGGAGAGGGGGAGAGAGGGAGAGGGCGAGAGAAAGAGGTCCCTGCTTTCAAAGCATTTGCTTTGTAATAGAAATACAAGAGTTGACATTTACTAAAGTATCAAATGTTTGCTATTCACTCTGCTAGGTTATTTACCTCCATTACATGACTTAATGTTCATAGTTTTTTAATAAAATAGAGTTTATTATTCCCACTTTAGAAATAAAAATAAAGCCTGAGAGAGAGAGAAAGGCTAAAATACTTGCAACATTACATAGCAAGTGTCAGAAAGTGGTTTGTTTTGGACCCAGGTTTGCCTGGGTTTTCTTAAACAACCCACTTTCCCACCACCTCCCATCTTTCTAATTCATCCTCTAGTGCCCCTATTCCATCAATCCTTCAGCCTCCCCAATACTGACAACCTGCTGTTCCCACCACTTTTTTACTCTCCTCCACCCCTCTTCATCCCTCCTTAACCAGCGTAAAATCCATGGCCAATCATATTCCTCCGCAGACACCTCCAGTTTCTTTGTGGTTTGCTTCCTTTGCATGCTTACTTGGTAAAACCCCAACCCTGATTAAACCCAACACTCTACCTCCTCTGTGTCTGCTTCCTTCCAGCTGCTCAAGGCTGGAGAGAAGCACATAACCAAAGGGACTGGTCTCTTGTGAGACGTAAACTTAGGCCAGCCCTTAGTGGTAGGTATTTTTATGATTGCTGCAACATGTGTTTAAATGACTGGCTAGAACATAAACTGAATGAAATAAGTTCTGCAGCTTCCCAAGTGCTTCCTAAGATGAAGCCCAGCTTACACACAGATTATTAATCATTGGCTGTGATTGTATTAAATGATGAAGGCCATTTCTCCTGCTTTCCTGAAGCTCTCTTCGTTCTTCCTGGTAGCATGTGAACTTTACTTTTAGAACCAATGTCCCACCTTTGCTCAATTAACAAAAAGAGAAACTCAAATGGCTATGACAGAAGTATGACTTGTCTTCCTCTCGACTAATCGTTTTGCATACAAGTGTTGTCAGAGCAAAACTGGCTGTTGGCTTCCAAAGAGCCCTCACATCAACAGTACTCTTGCCCTTGGCTTCTCGGGCTCCATTTCTAATGTTTTCAGGGTCTAAGTGCAAATACAAGCTCTCAGTGTAAAATGCATAGTGACTAAACTCACAAACAGATGTATAAAACCAAAATCGCACTACAAACAGGCCTATCACAAAGTCCTCACCAGTGGCATTGGTATACTCAGAACTCTGACCCCACATAGAAAGACAAGTCATAAGTAAGTAAAAGTTTGACTTGTAATCAGAGGAAGAGAAGTTACCTTAATTGAGTATAGAATGGCCTTAGTTTAAGGGAGCCCAGAGCATAAAATGCCACGACACTGGTAGCTTGCCAATGGGACCGGAAGTCTGATCCTCAGCTGGCCCCCCACACCCCCTCCCTTGGCACAGTGCTTAGTTAAATGCTTGTCCTTATCGGCCTCTGTGATTCCACCTCCACAAAAAGGAAAATATCTTTCTCTAGTAACATTAATCCATTCAATCTGGTTACTGTTATGTCCCACGGATGTGAAAAACGGTCTGTCTGTTTAAGGAAACTTGTTCTAGCTCTGAATTTTAGTTGTTACTTTCATAGGTAAAGCCTCAGAGTTCCGTTGTTCACCACATATTTACAAGTTCTTGGGGAGTCCCTCTCCGCAGCCTCCACATGACATCAGCGGAGGATTCCAAAATAAGTAGGAGGAAAGTGTGACCTGTGGTTTATTTTGAGAGACAAGAAAAACCAGGTTGGATGTTTACTGCATTCCCTTCTTCACCTGTACATGAGCTGGTGCGTCTTGCTACGTGCCAGTCAACTGTTTACAGAGGAAAAGTCAATTAATGGGAGTAAAGACCCCACTCCCCACCACCAAATTGCTCTCTGATATTTATGCAAAAAGTTACCATTACAGTGAAATGTTACTATTTAATCCATGTCATTCCTGTGCACTAGAAAATCTGTACCAACAAGGGAACTATTTTATATTATCTCGTCCTCTCAATTCAAAGTAGTCTAAACCATCTCTGTCATCGAGAACATTTGTGATATCAATTTCACTGCAGGGTAGTAAGCAAGATAAGATATTAAAGATATTGTTTTCTCTGCTTTGTCTTCCCAATTTATTTTCTTTGAAATCTGGTCAAAAGAATGTAGCTTACTGCCTCCAAACTCATTATTAGTACAATAAGATAATTTTCACAGAATACAGTAACTGTGGATGGAATTCAAACTACTGATGTCTATATTAAGATCAGATTTTTCAACTAAAAAAAAACCTTTTTAAAAATTAATTATGGAATACCAGTTAATTGCTCTAAGCATTTAGTTTTTTGAACATAAGTAATTAACTCCTCTGACCCTCCCTCATCTTTACACCACTGTGAACTAGGGTCGTTAGCATTGTCAGATGTGCTTTCTCATACTTGCCACACACAGATGCAAATCTCAGCCATTGCACTGTGACTTTTAAGTGCAGATGTGCAGGACTTTGCTGAGATTCCCCGCCCCCCACGCCCCATGGAAGGCTGCACACAGACTTCAATTTCTGATAGAAATGCCACCAAGTTGATTTTCACCATCTGTCCAGTGTTTCTGAGGTGGCATCATGGGCACATGCTGGAAGGAGGGGGAGTCGATGTTTCCCTGGCGTTGGTCTGTGCTATTTTTTCCACCCACCCAGCCAGTAAGCTGCACGAATCTCTGGCAAGCAGCCACTTTCAGTTTTCTCAAAAGCGGAGAGAGTGGTTCTCCTGTATTTTAAGAATAGGCAAAGGCTGCCTTATTCAAGCTAATCATTACTTGCGAATGAGCGCAAAGAATCCAGCCCACTGCATTTCATGTCTAAAGAATAACCCTGGGCAGCATTCTAAATGCTTCCCCTTCTGTTTTCCAGAGGACAGGAAAGTAGTGTAGAAAACGGGCTCTTGTCCAGGGGAGCCACCCACCTTCTGACACACCGCGTACAAGAATGTGCTATTTCTGCTCCATCCTGGAACTCCCAAGTGGAATGTAACCAAACCCGAGTGCCAGGTGGCTCTCCTTGAAAAGTACACAGTTGTCATCCTCTCATAGCAGGATGCACCCACTTATACCAGAAGCAGATCTGAAATTGGTGACTATTTCTCCTGACACCTAGGACCTGGGTTCTAGGGCTGATGTTGAAGTGTGGGCATTTGGAGAAGATGGGCCTGGGTGTGCTGTTGAAGCAGGATTGGGGCGCTGATGTGGAAGAAGGCTTGGGAAAGAGAACTCTAGGAGCAAGGAAGGAAGGTCCAGAGGGAAGTGAGCAAACACCAAAATAACCCTCCAATTAGAAAAATGCCTGGGGAAAAGTTAATGAAAATTCCCTTTTCAAGGCATCTTAGGTAAAAATTGCTATGCTTTAAATTTTTTTCACTATTATTGTTACACTTTAATTTGATCTATCCAAAATAAAGCTGTTGTCCACTTTTATTTCCAAGAGGTAGTAAATTAGTTTCTTTCTTTAAAAAACTATATTTTAAAGTGAAACTCTTGTGAAACACTTTGCTGTATGCCATGCACATGTGAGATTAATAAAATACTATAAATGTTATTGACAAAACACCATCAATAAAATATGGTAAAAACATTCAACCAAGATGGAGAAAATAAAACAAGGTTCTTAGGGTAATCATTTGTGATTTTTAAGCCTTGACTTCTTAATCTGTCAAATAAGAAAAGATGTTAAGAGGCTTCCAAAGTAGTTGGCAATGTTAACATTCCTTCATAGGTCTTTTTTTCTATTTTCTTTTAGCTCTGCTTTCTTTAGGGGACCCCTCCTTTTTTTTCTTCTATTCAACATTTTCTCCTTCTGACTCTATATTACTTTCCTGGGCGATTTCTTCTATTCTTGTGATTTTAATTTTCATAAACATATGATTCCCAATTGTAAATAGACAGATAGATAGATAGATAGATAGATAGATAGATAGACTTATCTCTTAATCTCCAAACATGATATTCATCTTTCTACTGAATGTTTCCACCTATTCTGTCCTAAATTCATGTCCAACTTTCATGTGTGAAATTAAAAGTTCTCTTCTATTTTTGTATCTCTCTAAGTAAATAATAATATTACCTATTCAAATACTGAAACCAGAAACTGGAAATTTTCCTCAATAGTTGTATCACCATTCATTTGATACCCCAAGCAATCAATTCTTCTTTGTATATCCTCATACCTCCAATCCATCTTCCAGGCCACCAACAGAATGACCTTTTCAAATTCCAACAATATTAATTCATTCTTTATGTTTGACACATTGAACCACAGTTTGTTGCTACACCACCATCTGAAAAATCCACCAATTGTTGCCCATCACCCAGGTTTGTTTCTCAGTCTGAAGTATAAATTCCCTAAGAGTCCTGGCAGTGTGCCCAGGATAACATATTCAAGGAAATTCAGTTTTACTTGATTGTAAAAAATGTAAAATATCCCTTTAGTATTAAAACTAATAGAATACACAGTAGAATGTAAAAATATGAAAGTTCAAATAAATTTTTACTTGTGATGGCCCACTTTAGGCTATGTACTCAAAACCCATGTTGGGGAGTAGGCTATTCTTCTTTCCTCTTTGGAATACTTGGAAAGAGTCCAAATGTCTAAGAAGTACTCTGAGTGCAGTATAGAACCAAGATGTCTTATTACAGCATTTGCAATTCATTTGGTCTGTACCTATTATCTTTATGGCCTCAACTTCCTCTCCTGATCCCCTCCCACCCAGGGATTCAACCGTAGCAAGTTACCTTTATCTTAACATGCTATGTTGTTTCATGCACAAAACCATGAGTTAGACAGTTACCTTTATTTTAACAAGCTATGTTGTTTCGTGCACAAAAGCATGATTTGGGCATGGGAATAGGATATAGGGGAACAATGAATAATTCGTGATGATATTACCAGCTTAGGGGACCTGGTTGAAAGTAGGAAGAAATGAGTTCAGCAAAAGATTGGAAAGAAAGCTTGTGAAGAGGATTGTCCCTCACAGTAAGACTTAATCTGCTAGGCCATGGGGAACTCCTGAAAGTTTAGAGTGGAGGAGTCACAGGATCATCTATCTTTTAGAAACAAAAGCTCTAAGCTACAGTATGACACCTCTGGATTATAACATGGTGTATGGGTCAAAGACTGGAGTGGAGACTCCAGGTCATGGTCCAAATGAAAGATGAAATTCGTAGCAAACACTGAAGAGATGACCTGTGGGAACATAAGCGACATTTTCGCTCTAGAGGTTTGAGGTTAAAAACAGAAAATTCAACCACAACAGGAACCGCAATAGTGATTCATTTGGTAAACATCCTGTAGTAGAAGTTTCAGATACCCAATTAGTGAAAGCACCTTCAGTATTTTTAACTCCAATATATAAATTAAAAACAAGGCAGATCACCAGGCATGTGGTATGCTAGCCTCATGCCTCCTGGGCATGGCATGCACAGTCTGCTCCTGTTGATTAGGGCACCCTTATCACCCCAGACCCTATTCCAACTGTGAAATCCTTACCTGTATTTCAAAACCCAGGTCAAAAGATATCTCCTTCATAATGGCACTGCCACCACGGCAGTTGCATCAGGAGCCTCCATCTCCATGTGACCAGAAGTTCTGGGTACACGTGGCTCTGATGGCCTCACTCTCTGTAAAAATAATTATGGTGTCATCTCCCGCGGTAGAGTGTGACCTCCTTGAGAGTAAGGCCACGCCTTCATTCTCTTTGTATCATCAGTAACCTGCCAAGACCTGACACATATTAAACATATTAATTATTAGATGAGTACATTAAAGATTTAAAACTCATAAAGAAACAGCCTCACTGCTTTGTTACACCATATATATATATACATATATATATATATATACATATATATATGTATTAAAACTAATAGAATACACAGTAGAATGTAAAAATATGAAAGTTCAAATAAATTTTTACTTGTGATGGCCCACTTTAGGCTATGTACTCAAAACCCATGTTGGGGAGTAGGCTATTCTTCTTTCCTCTTTGGAATACTTGGAAAGAGTCCAAATGTCTAAGAAGTACTCTGAGTGCAGTATAGAACCAAGATGTCTTATTATAGCATTTGCTGTAATAAGGAGGCCTGAGGCTAGTATACCACATGCCTGGTGATCTGTCTTGTTTTTAATTTATATATTGGAGTTAAAAAAAAAACTGAAGGTGCTTTCACTTCAGTTTCAATTTTAATCATGTAAAAATAGGCATTTATTTTGAAATGAGTTTACATGACATTGCATTTTCTTTGACATATATATATATATGTCATATATGTCAAAGAAAATGCAATGTCATGTAAACTCATTTCAAAATAAATGCCTATTTTTACATGATTAAAACTTGTTCAACTGACATGTATTTCCTATAAGTGGTAATGTCATTAACAAACATTTTATATTTGACCAAAAAAATTAAGTAATAATCATGCAAATGTTCATTTTTTTAAAAATTTAATTCTCCAAGAACATTTTGTGAAATGGGCAGAAGAGTTTTTAATATTTCTACTTTACAAATTTGTTAGCTGAGAATCAAAGTCAATGTGTAAATATCCAGATTTCACAGCTAAATCTTTATTAAGATGCTTTAATAGATGCTATTAAGGGATTTTTGTTTAATATAAAATGCCAGGATAATAATATTTAAGAAGGTGAAGATAAGTTTGCCTTATTTTTTCTCTTATTTTGTGTATGTGCCTTACCTGCTCCAAAAGAGAGAAATACTTCCCATAAAAAAGAATAACTTTTTAAATTAGAAAAGTGACTGTAAATAGAAATTAGTTGTTATTAATAGATCAAGATCTATCTAATTTTTATGTACTACTTCACATATGTATGTTTTTTTAAGTATTATCCTCTATTCCTTTTCTGTCTTTTGTAATTGAGGCAACTGAGATATTACATTACTTCAAGTCATAAACCTAAGTCATAACAAGTAAACTTTTAAATGAATACGGGGAAATGAAGAAAATGAACTATAACAACTATAGCAATTTTGAAAATTTGCTATGCAGAATAACTGAGATAAACTCTTTGCATGTGTTTTACTATAAACAATGTTTTCTGATTTTCCTTACCAGCACCTACTGCAAATAGCCACATGCACTTTGTAGCATAAATTTAATGTCTCTGTCAATTACAGCAAGTATCAAAACAAGAGGAATGAAAGCCCAATTCTTGCTTTATTTTTCCCCCAATGGACTTTATTTATTTCTATTTTTTATTAAATTTATTGAGGTAACATTAGTCAACATGAACATATAGGTTTTAGGTATGGGTTTTGCATTACAAGATCTGTACATTACACTGTGTGCCCACCACACAAAGTCATATCCCCTATTTTTAATTGCAATTTTCAATTGTTCATGGCTGGCATATAAGTAGGCAATTGGATATTAATTAAGCTTGTATCCAGCAACCTTGCTATAACCATTTATTAGGATGACACTTTTAAATATTATAACACACCCTTATCAGAAAATGCCCATAAGGTGGCAAGCTACCTTATTATGAAAGACTCTCTGCTCTTTACTTCTAAAAAGTGTATTCTAGATTTGAGATTAAAATTATTTTAATTTATCTGTCTTCAGGTAGTATATTTAGCCAGCTGAAGGATCTCTGTATATATTTTGTTAGTTATTTTTAATTGAATGTTATCATGCATTTCCAAACTATAATATGTAGTCAGAAACAAAGGAATTGCATTTAATTATGACACATGATGAATCTGCATGAGCAAATATGCTTCTGGATGAACTGGCAACAATAATACTCTGTTCCATTGCTTACAAAATACTCCCCCCACGCACTGTCACATTCTTCTTGCTGTGGAATAGGCCTCTGCAGGGACTGTTGCCCACGGAAGAAATACATTACAGGGTATGTAGTGTATGGAGCAGGTCAGGATTGCCAGACGAGGGGATCAGAATGATCAGAGGCTCCCTGACGAGCTGCAGTGTCTTGTGCAGAAAGGTTCTGTCTCACTGATGGCTGCAGCTAATCCTGTAAACTTGTGAATACCAAAGAGTAGCTCCATCAAAGTGGGAGCCTGGGATTTGTTCATTTGTTTTGTTTAATGAGCAATTCCTTGTCTATAAACAAGGTTGGTTCACAGTGATCCAGGCAAGAACTGGGGAGTAAAAGCTCCTAATGCTAAGCAGAGGTGCCCCATTATCTGTGGCAATGACCATGAGACTGTGTACTCTGTCATTTTGATCCACTCCTGGAAAAAGAAAATGTGATTCTATTGCAATTGTTGTTGACCTACCTGGAATAGAAAAAATAAAAAGTTCTAGATGTCATAAGTGGGTGCCCCCATCACTTTAAAAACTTTTTTTTTTTGAAATTGTATATAGAAATACTTTTGTTCTTGTGAGTTCCATTCTCAGATATTGGAAGCCCTCAGACCTAGACAGGACTCTCTTCTTGGAATCTAAAGTAAAATTTTCAAAAATATTTATTGAGCATCTTTAATATTCAAAAATTTATTTAGAAATGTGAGAACCTGAATTAGTATGAAGATATAACGTGAACAAAACAGTTTCTTATCACAGTCCAGTTCAAGCAATAGGGCGAACATACCTGAAGGAGTAAGCAATCAAGGTCCATTTTATGTGGCAGAAACAGAAAATGCCAACAGTTTGGCATAACAGAGTCTGAATGCAAAACACAGTCAGTCAGAAAGAATCATGAAAGTCTAGTTGACCATGATTGTCAATTTAGAAGAAGAAAAACTGTTCAAAATGTATTTTGATATCATCTTATTCTTTTTGTTGTCAATCCTCACAGGAGGATATTCTTTTCATTGATTTTTAGAGACAGTGGAAGGGCGAGAGAGAAAACAAGAGTGAGGGATAGACAAACATTGATGTGAGAGAGACACATCGATTGGTTGTGTCCTGCTCACTCCCTGATGGGCACTTGGGATTGAACCTGCAATCCAGGTATATGCCCTTGACTGGGAATCAAACCATGACCCTTCCCTTTGGTGTGAGGCCGACACTCTAACCACTGAGTTACACTGGCGAGGGCTCGTCTTATCCTTCTGTATACTTTGGAAAGGTAGAGTTCTGTTGTTGCTGTTGTTTTTGTTGTTTAAGAACCCATTCTCCAAGAAGCACATGAGGAAATTCACTCTGATTCTCTCCTCCTTCCCATATTGCTACACAACCTCTTCCAATGTTAGCATTGCTCTGAAGGAACATGATTATCTACAAGGGACAGTAAATTAGCTTGTAACTCCCAGCTCTTGTTATACTATGAAGTCAGTATAGTGTCTAGAATTTTAACCTCAATCCTTTACATTATCATTTCAGACAAAAAATTAAATTTCTTTTGAAGATTTGATTTTAATAGGTTAGATGCTTTCTGACATTTTTTTTTCCAGAGTATACAGAACTAATGTGATGATGAAAACCAATTTAAAAATCAGATTGTTTAAAACAGTACACCATTTTCATTCACAGATTTAAAATTTTGGTTGAGGCTATTTGCAAACATATAATAATAACTTCTATTCCCAAGGTCCTATATTTAATGATGTGTTCTCTGAAGATGGTATGCAGGGAAGAGCTGTTATTTAGGAGGATCCAAACTGGCTTCCAAGCTTCCAAGTCCACCTCAAGGTGTTCCGTAAGGTTAAATTTTGGCTTTTGGCTTTTCCCAAAATTTAACATTATGGAAATATTAGAGACTAGAGGCCTGGTGCATGAAAATTCATGCACTAGAGAAGGGTCCCTCAGCCCGGCCTGGCCCTTCTTACAGTCCAGGAGCCCTCAGAGGCGGGAGGCGACCCGGCGATCAGGGGAAGGTGACAACCCCATCACACCTCTGCTGATGCCACAGCTGGCAGTGCAAGCCTCGGCCGGCCTTGGTTACCTGAACCTTGGGTGGCCCTGGGCAGCTGGGCAGCCACCATCCAAGGCTTGCCTGAACCTCGGGCTGGCCCTGGGTGGCTCGGGGGCTGAGGAGACTGGGGGACTCCAGAGGCAGGCGTGCAAAGTGGATGGACCTCCTTGGGGGCTGGCCTGGCAGTGTCGTGCACCTGCCACCCCAGCGGGGCTGAGAGGACTGGGCGCCGCCATCTTGTGGCTGTGGGCGCCGCCATCTTTGAGGTTGTGGCAGTCAATTAGCATATTCTCTCCTTATTGGCTGTGGGTGCCACCATCTTTGTGGGGGCGTGGTGGTCAATTAGCATATTCCCTCTTTATTAGATAGAATGTTTCCAAAGATGACATAAATGGTAAAACCACACCTAGGAATAGACAAGCTGGGAGGCCCCAAACTTGTATGTGAAACATAGCATACCATAAAGAGCATGCTAATTGGAGGAAGAAAGTTGAGTTCAAACCCAGCCTCCTAACCTCTCTGCCATTGTGACCTTGGGCATATCCCTTAACCATTCTGGGTCTCAGTTGACACATCTGCCCTACCTCTCTAGATGATGATTTTGTTTATCAAAAGCAATGATGTGATGTTAAGAACAAAATAAGGCATTGTTACAGATATTTAAGAAATTAAGAGAGGATGTGATTGGCATATTTCTTTCTCCTTTTTCCTCAGTTTTTAATTGCTCAGCAAAATATGTATTCAATGTCTGCTAAATTTCAATAATAAGCACTAGAGATTTACAGATTAAGTGACTGCCATGTAACAAAGTAACATGATCTGACTTTGGTTCATAAGGATCACTCTGAATGCTATTTTGAGAATGTGTGATAGACAGGTAAAGGTAGAATCAGAGATATCCGGTTTACAGATCATTGTATCATTTCAGGCAAAAAATAAAATATAAATCACGGTGCTTGGACAAGGGGGGTAGCAGTGGAAGAGAAGAGAATTTAACTAAGATGAGGACAGATAACTGAGTTTTGGACTTACCCTGGCAAAAGAGAATTGGTATCTTTAAGGCAGAGACAAAGTTCAATCAAAGCGGCATGACTGAGTAAGGGTTACTTAAAAAGGAATGAGAATTCAATAGAGTATATTGGAGAGATTGGGAGGCAAATCAATAGGAGAAGGAAGAGTAAGGGAAAAAGCACCAGGTTTGGGGTACAATGTGTAAACACCCGACAGGCATGATTACACAGAGGGTCCATGAGGTGAGATCAATGGGGGTGTGGTCCAGGTAGATAAGGCAGAAAATCTTCTGTTTTCACTGTTACTTCCATGCAAAACCAGCTGGTAGCCATTTGGCTAGGGGACTAAGATAAATATAGTGGAACTAAAGAGGTCTAAACTGAAGGAAAAGAATCCTCGCCCTTGAGTAGAGTTTTTGTCAGGTAGTTGAGAAGGAGGTGGAGTGTATATCATTATACCTATTATATATTGAGTACCTAGTCTCAATAGTACCTATTTCTGCCACATTTAATCCTCACAACAAAAACCTAAAACATGGATGGAATCATCTCATTCAAAGATGAGAAAAGTATGGCTCAGAGCAATTAAATAACGTACTCATCTACCCATCTACACACAGTCAGTAAATGACAGAACTAGAATTCGTCTCTCTCTCCCTTTGCATTATGCTTTGAAGGAGCACGGAAACACATATCTTTTTAGAAGATGAAAAGTCGGATCAGTTGGAAACCCAACATTGGGAACAGTGGGGAGACAGGACTAAAATAGTCGTATAAGAAATAGAACTAAATTGGGTGCAGCTGTGGTTTTCGGCCTCAAATCAATCCTTGTAGCTCACTTGGGTTCAGCCATTGGCCGTTAGTGGCTTCAGGCTGCTCTCAGGGACCTATGAAAAAATTGCAAAGTAACAGTTACCTGTTAACTTTGGAATCTAAAAGAAGTTATTATTTTGCATGACTTTCCAAGTGTTAGTAGGAGTAAATAATTTTCTTTAATTAAGACTATTATCCTGGGCTCTTGCTTCTCCAAATTCTCAACCATTCAAGTCTGACTGGAATAAAAATGTTACCATGCATCACCTTTCCCAGCACTCCTTCAGTTTTACAAGCAGCTGTGCACACCATGGGGCTCAGGAAAACACGGAACTATTGCCAAGCACGGGCTGGACCTGTGAACCCTGAATATTCAAAAACCACGAATAATGAATCCAGTCTCAGAGACCTTTTGGGGGCAGGATTTAACTCTTCAAGAATGCATTTTTCAGACGACTTAGAGACATATTGCTTATTATGTACTTTTTATCTTAGTTCAAAGTTTTTGTTCCTAAAGGTTATCCCCTTATAATTTCACACAATAATGATGTAATTTTAATGGTGAGCACCAAGATCAAGAAGCCAGGAATATAGAAACTTTATTTTATAACTTTATTTTGCTCAATACATAGTGCCATCCCACCTAGCAAATCTAAAGGGGCTTATTTGTTTCCTTGTTTGTGTTATTTTTTAAGATGCTCTACATTGCTACATTTTTTAAGCATGTAACTCCCAGAATACAAGGATCAACTATATTTAACTTTGAATGATTTCATACACTCAGAATTCTTAATACTTAGTGGTGGAAATTCAAATAGTATTAAAATTACTAAGTGTGGAGAAGCAGTGTTTGATTTCCTTCATTTTTCTGTTTGTCCAATTTAAAGAAGACCAGTAAAATTGATAAAGCACAAACAGTTTATACTGAAAAGAATAAACTAATGTGTCAATTATGAAGTGTCTTGATTTGGGAGGACAGTTTTGATTTCAAACACTCTGTCCCATTATTTTCATTTAACTCAAATTAGACTGTCATAATATACATTCTAGATTTGAATTCAGACACTATCCTAATATATAAAAACCCTGGGTCTGGAGAGAAACCAAGATGGCGGCATAGGTTAAACACCTAACCTACAGCCTGGCACAACAATTTCAAAAACACAACTAAAAGTCAAAACAGACATCATCCAGAACCACAGGAAAGCTGGCTGACTGAAATGCCCACAACTAGAAGGAAAGAGAAAACCACAAGGAAAATCAGAGTAGCCGTAAAAGCCTGAGGTATGGAGACATGGGCGGAGACACGACCATGCGCGCGTGCGGGGAGGACGGAGCCGGAGAGGAAGGGGCAGCTGACGGCCTGGCCGGCATTCTCCAGCAGGAAGGAGATAAAAGCTCCAGATTGCGCTGAACCCCAGCTCCGACTGCACTGAACCCCAGTTCCAGGCGAAACCCTGGAAAGCCAGGCTCATCCTGGGGGAATCTGGGCTGTGGGGCGGAAACACAGAGGAGCGGCGGAAGGCAGAGCTCCGGAGGCGCGCACAGGAATGCACGCAGAGGATGGTCTGTTGACTGTGCCGCTAAATTGCCCTGGTGGGAAGGAGACAAAAGCGCCAGACTGCACTGAGCCCCAGTTCCGACTACACTGAAACCCAGTTCCGGGCGAGAATCTGGGAATCCAGATTCATTGGGAGAGAGACTAGACTGTTTGGCAGCGGGCGAAACTCCAGGGCGCTTTTCTCTCAGAGGTGTTTGCAGGGAGTACAGAGGGACACTGAGACACAGGAACCTCATAGGGCGGGGCTCACGGGAAGCCAAGGCTGTAGGCTCCACCCTGAAACTCTGCCCCATCCAAGCTGAGCACAGAGGCTTTTACAATTTTGCAAGTCTAGTTGAATAAGGCAGTCTCCCGGCATAGACACAGCTGATCCTCACAGGCAATTGGACTGGAGGTCAAATCCTCCCAGTGTACCAATAGCAATCAAGGCTTAACAACACCAAGACTTTGCACTCAGCCCACAAAGGGAGGTATCAAGAGCGACCACCTAGGGAGATTGAGGAAGATGAGCTATAGGGAGGCAGCCAAAAGGTGAAGACACCGAAGCAGGTCACGAATAGAAGGGATGAAGGAAAGTAAACTAATGGACGACACAGTGTTCAGAACCACATTATAAGGTCACTTAAGAATCTTCTGGAGGACCAAGATGGTGGCATAGGGCAGATGCCTGATTGTTGCCTACCACAACAATTTTGAAACTACAACTGGAAAACAGAGCAGACACCATCCAGAACAATGGCCGGAGGAATTGCTAAGAAGGAATTATCCGATGGGAGTTGGGATCGGGAAGATGAGGCCCCGCTGGGTCCTGGATCCAGGTGCACTCGCCCGGCGACTGGTCGCCGCTGCAGACCCGAGTGCCGCCACAGTGACCTCGGACCAGCCTGCAGCTGCGCACTGGGCGCACTGGAGCTTCGCCGAGCCCGCCACCTAGCGAGTTCCGCAGCAGCCGCCCTGGAGCTTTGAGAAAATGGCTGAAGGAATTGCTGAGAGGGAATTGACCTACAGGAATTGGGATCAAGAAGACGAAGCCCCGCTGGGTCCCGGGTCCGGGTGAGGCCGTGCCCCTGGGTCCGGGCAAGGCCACGCGCCCCTGGGTCCGGGTGAGGCCACGTGCCCCTGGGTCCGGGTGAAGCTGGATCCTGGGTCCGGATGAGGCCGTGCGCCCCTGGATCCGAGTGAGGCTGGGTCCTGGGTCCAGGTGAGGCCACGCCCCTGGGTCCAGGAGAGGCCATGTGCCCCTGGGTCCAGGTGTAGCTGGATCCCGGGTCCGGGTGAGGCCGTGAGCCCCTGGATCCAGGTGAGGCTGGGTCCTGGGTCCGGGTGAGGCCATGCACCCCTGGGTCCAGGTGTAGCTGGATCCCGGGTCCAGGTGAGGCCGTGCGCACCTGGATCCGGGTGAGGCTGGGTCCCGGGTCCCGGTGAGGCCACGCGCCCCTGGGTCTGGGCGAGGTCGTGCGCCCCTGGATCCGGGTGAGGCTGGATCCCGAGACCGGGTGATGCCACGCACACCTGGGTCCGGGTGAGGCCATGTGCCCTGGGGCTGGGTGATGCTGGGTCCCAGGTCTGGGTGAAGCCGCACCCTTGAGTCCGGGTGAAGCCGCGCCCCTGCATCTGGGTGAGAACAAACCAGAGGGAGTCGGACCTGCATTACCACCATTTGTCCACCATCCAAAGCTGAAAAGTCAGTGCCGACATGTACACATAAGGAACTGGTGGACATTGAAATTGGGTCTCAAAAGAACTGTTGGTCCAGAAAGAAACTTACTACAGACTGATTCATTTGCCTGTCAGCATAACTATTATTGCTTGTCTCACATTCGGTTCTTATAAGTATATTTCTAGTAACACATGATCTCACTCATCTAGGGGAAATGATGAACAACATAGACTGATGAACAAGAACAGACCCAGAAACAAGGAGGCATCGATCGGACTGTCGGGCCTCAGAGGGAGGGTAGGGGAGGGTCGGGGTAGGGGTGAGAGATCAACCAAAGGACTTGTGTGCATGCATACGAGCCTAACCAATGGTTAAGGACAACAGGGGGGTGGGGGCATCCGTGGGGAGGGGTGTGGGATGGGAATGGGGGAATGAGGACAAATATGTGACACCTTAATTAGTTAAGAAATTAAAAAACAAACAAACAAACAAACAAACAAAAAAACCCTGGGTCTGTCACATCCACAACGACCAGGAGGCTCAACCAACCAGAAGTCAGTCCTACAGTCAGCACTGGGTTCCTGCGGTAACCTAGCACTGACTGCTATGGCTGCAGGCACCATGACCCATTACTGACTGCTGAGGGGGCTGGGAATCAGGCCTGGAGAGAGGCCTGAAGAGAGAAGCAGGGTCTGATCAGTAGCCTCTGTAGCAGCTGTTGATCAGCACTTGCCTCTCTCTTTCTTTCCAGGTCTGGTCAGCAGCCGTGCCTCCATTTCTCTCCAGGCCTCCACCGGGACTGCTGATCAGCTCCACCTTTCTGATCAGGCCCCATTGATAGGCCCCAAGATGCTGACTGGCATAGAAACTGACCAATCAGAACCAAATTTGGGTCAACTGTGAGGAGACAATGACTGCCTAGGAGGCGGAGCTTTTGATGCTGACTGGCAGAGTAACTAACCAATCAGAACCAATTCTGGGTCAACTGTGAGGAGTAAATGGCTGCCTAGGAGGCAGAGCTTTTGATGCTGACTGGCATAGAAACTGCTGACCAATCAGAACCAAATTGGCCGGCAGTGGAGGGCAGCTGGGGGCAAGACCAGGCCTGCAGGGGAGGGCAGTTGGGAGCGAAATCAGGCCGGCAGGAGAGAGCAGTTAGGGGTAATCAGGCAGGCAGGGAAGGGCAGTTGGGGGGCGAGATCAGGCCAGCAGGGGAGAGCAGTTGGGGTGAGATCAGGCCAGAAGGAGAGGGCCATTGGGATTGAGATCAGGCCAGCAGGGGAGAGCAGTTGGGGGTAATCAGGTAGGCAGGGGAGGGCAGTTGGGGGCAACTAGGTTGGCAGGGGAGGGCAGTTGGGGGTGACCAGGCTGGCAGGGGAGGGCAGTTGGGGGCAATCAGGCTGGCAGGGGAGCAGTTAGGTGTTTATCAGGCCAGCAAGGGAGAAGTTAGGGGGTGATCAGGCTGGCAGGCAGAAGTGGCTAAGGGCAATTAAGCTGGCAGGTAGGCAAGTTGTTAGGAGCCAGCAGTCCTGGATTGTGAAAGGGATGTCCGACAAACCAGCAGTCAGACATCCCCTGAGGAGTCCCAGATTGAAGAGAGTGCAGGCTGGGCTGAGGGACAACCCCCCCCCCCCAGTGCACAGATTTTGTGCACCAGGCCTCTAGTAGATACCATAATATGAATAAAAGAAGACATAGATCTGGAGTCAGACGAGGTAAATTGTCATTTAAGCTCTGCTACTGATTTCTGTGTGATCTCAGAAAGGGGACATTTCTAAGGTTAATATTTTCTTATCCATAAAGTGATACAGTTGGTCTAAATGACCTCCAAAATCCCATTCTATTCTAAAATAGTAACTATATGTAACACTTTATGGGAAAATAATACACAAATATTATTTCAAAGATTTTTTTTAATGTAACCCATTATTTTAGAACATAACATGTCCAGCTTTTATTGGTTCGCTTTTCCAAAATATATTATTTTCATTTCAGTCCAATTTGTGATTCCTTTTCAAGTTAAGTCTTAAGTTATTTCTGCTATATAATATAGTTTCAGAATTTTCAACATACAGTGCATAAAGTATGACAAAATGCTCTATAGAAAAATGTATAAGAGAAAGATAATATTCATCAGATATGGATAGTTATAAATCTCATCCAAGTAGACAGGTAAAATAAACTTAGGGAGAAGAAAACTGACATTTAAAATTGGTAGAGATACAAGTATTTTTGCAGAAATAACATCTTACACTTCCACAGCAATCTGTCTCCTTTTCTTTCTTCCAAACACATGAAAAAAGGCATTTCAAGTTACTGATTAACTTCAACACACTGATCTTTGATTCTGTCTAAGGTCCAATAAAACTGACTAGATTTTCTTCTACCAGAGAGAAAAACTAAAAAAAAAAAAAAAAAATTGAACATATTTTTTAAAAGATTAGATTCTCTATTGTCCTGATATACTAGCTCAAATCTTATTTGATTGGACTTTTGTTTGTTTCTTTCTTTTCCCAGAGAAATCGGGAATTTCTAAAGGAGTTATTTTCTTAAATATGAAACTACATTTCATTATTTTATGGTTTATGCTGTTTCTCCTAATATTTTCCACTCTAAAATGAAAAGGCCTGGATTGTGGGGAGTTGATTCTATTTACCACTGGAGTGCTTACATATTATTAGCCTTGGTTATGGATGGAGGTAAAGAGGAAAAAACTTTAGGCAGGCAGTCCCTTTGACTGAAAATGGAAAAGCTTTGATCAGGGAATAAAAATGAAAATGCCAAATGAAAATGAGTCGCCATATATGACTTTCTAATGTTTAAGAGACAAAAATATAAATAGGTGTAGACAGTATCTACCATTATTGTTCAACCAGTCTGTAAGAGGCAGCATGGTGCAATCTGTGGCAACACAAAATGAAAAAGACGACCCTTTGCTTGGACAGTTTATGTGTCATAAACCACAAACACACTAAATTTAAGACATAAAGTGGTTTCATGCTCTGATAGAGGTACAACACTCTGTAGGAGCACAGATTGCTGATATTTGAACCATCCTTAAGATTAAGAGGGTTGTCAGAGGTGCAGACAAATGGGAAAGGTATTCAAGGAAGAAGGAACAAAAGCATCATATAAGCTATGAAGAGAGCCATGTTTGAGGAAAGGCAATTGATGCTAGATAGGATGCATGGGAAAGAAAAGAGTTAAGAGTGCCATTGAAAAAAGGGCTGTATGCAGTATATAATGGGAAGTGGCTTAAAGGATTTGAGGGCAAAATGATGGTGAAACATGATTAGATCAGTGCTTAATTAGGACAAATAGTCTGAGAGCAACATGCAGAAAGCCTTAGAGGAGGGAAGACTGAAGACAAGGAGATCTGTTAGGAGGTTATGTCACTGGAATTGTAAATAACAAATGCATATTGTTGCTTCCTGATTGCTACCAGCCTAGGAGAAAAGTGAATCTTGTATGTGTCAGGTACAGTATCAGACACGGAATACACGAGAATAAAAGTTAGGGTTTCTTCCTCAGCCCCTCAGTCTTGTTGAAAAGATACGGTTGATCTTTATTTATTTTTTTAATATTTATTGATTTTATAGATTTCAGAGAGGAAGGGAGAGGGAGAGGGAGATAGAAACATCAATGATGAGAGAGAATCATTGATTGGATTCCTTCTGGATGACCCCCACTGGGGACTGATCCTGAAACCCGGGCATGTGCCCTGACCAAGGGTCAAACCATGCCCTTCTGGTCATGCCAGCAGAGCTGATCTTTATTTTTTAATAACAGCCCCCAGCTTTTATCATGATCAATTTGCTAACAATATGAAAACTATCCCTAGTCTTTCTGCCCAGCAGACTCATATTTCACATTGTATAAGGGATATGTACACATGTATATTCCACAAACTTATTAAGTGGATACATTCAAGATCAAACTCACCTTCCTCTCTGCTAAGGTATTTCTCCTATTGCCTTTCACAATTCACTCAGTTTCCCAAGCCCAAAATTTCAAAGATATCTGCTATTCTTTTTCACTCGGGAATTCTATATCCAAACCATTAGCAAGTCCTGCCAATTCTTGTTCAGAAACTTCCCTCAAATCTGTTTCCCCTCCTCTCTTTCTTATGCTACTGCCTTTCCTGGCTTCAGAGCTGCGTGAACTTTCACCTGGGTTATTTTATTGGTTTTCTATCTGATATTGCAGTCTCCTTTTCAAGGCCATCTTCCATACATCTCCCAAAGGTATCTTAAAAAATAAATCTATTCCCATCAGTCACCTATTAAAATTCCAGATATTTACATATGCCTGAAAAACAAAACTCAAGATTAAAGTATAATATAAAAGAACATTTTAAATGTAACCTCAATACAGTTTTCCAACAGCTATTCTGCATGCTCCAAGTTTCAGCCCCACTGAACTTATCACCGTCTTATAGAAGATTATCCTTCTATGGCCATTTCACATGCTCTGTGCTCTGCTTCAGATGTCCCCTTTATCTGTTCTAAGCCTGAAAATCTTGTCATCCTTAAAGAACCATATAGAAAATCAGTTTTTCTTCCCTGAGAATGCCTGGAAAATTAGATTCTTCCTGTATCCATAGAGGACATTGTTTCTATCTTTATTTTTGCATTTATTCCCATTTTGTTGTGACTTGACCTGTTTATATGTCAGAGCTCTTCCAAAAGTCAACAACATTCTCAAAGGTATGGGCTGGATTTCATTGCCTTTTCATCTCCCATGTCTTAAATTAGCCAGGTAAATGGCACTTATTCAATAAATGTTTGTCGCCATGCCGGTTTGGCTCAGTGGATAGAGCATCAGCCTGCGGACTGAAGGGTCCTGGGTTCAATTCAAGTCAAGGGCACATGCCCAGGATTGTGGGCGCAATCCCTAGTAGGGGGCATGCAGGAGGCAACTGATCAATGATTCTCTCTCATCATTGATATTTTTCTTTCTCTCCCTCTCCCTTCCTCTCTGAAATCATTTTATATATATATAAAGCTAGTATGCTAAGTGTCCATCCCACCGATCACTATGACGCGCACTGACTGCCAGGGGCCAGACACTCAATGCAGGAGCTGCCATTACATGCACTGGCCACTTACAGAGAAATGGCACTGTGGACCTCGTGCCCACAAAGCAACATTTGGCTTCTCCCAAGTGGGCCCCGCCACCACCCCAGAGCAAAAGCCCACCAAATCGCAGCTGACACTGCTGAGACCTTATGGCGCAAAATGCAGCCCACAGCCCAGCCCAGCCTGGAAACAGTCACTGTGGGTGCTGGGTAATGATGTCATGCAGCAACATCTGGCTTCCTCTCCCTAGCAACTAGCCTCCTTGTGTTTCTTCAGCCCAGGAACATGACTTGCTTTATAGCCAGGTGGAAACATTTTATACTGTAACCAAATGTCTGTGAAGCATTTTCCCATGCATCATCTCATTTGATCCTCACAGAAGTCCTGGAGTAGGTAGGTAGGAAACTCGGTGGTGAAATCCCATTTTCTTTCATTAGCTGGAAAATGGAGATTTAGAAAGCTTAGAAACTTTACCCGACTGAAAAGAAATAAGAAATGGTGAACCTTGAAAATGATTTCAGGTTTTCTCACTGCACAGAATATAGTCAAACACTGCTGCAGTTAAATATTTTACCCTTTGTTCTCCCTGCATGATCTATAATAATAATCTGCTTGGTGTCGATATTTACTGCTGTGTTGCTGACAATTACCTGAAAAAGATGTTGGGTTGCTTCACTGGGCTGGAAAAAGTTTGGCTAAATCATAAAGCAGGTCTAATTAAGCAAGATTATTCTTTATCTATAAAAGGCTAAGTTGAATTGCACATGTGCAATACATATAAAGCTCTCACTGGCGCCAATTGCATGCATGTGTTTCCATCTGTCATTATCGATAGTGAATTTGGTTGATACTTCTATTATAGAGAAAGGGCAAGTAGTGATATTAAAATATTTCTTCTAATTAATTTCCTTTCAATGTGCACAAATTTGTGCACTGGACCACTAGTTTAAAAATAAATAAATAAATGTTTGTCGAATGGCTGACTGATTTCACTACCACTGTTGAATACTGTACAAATAAGTAACCACCTCTTAAGAATAATCACAATGTAGACCAGGACTATACACAATACTTCATGGAGAAGAGGTAGGAAATAAACCTCATCAAGATTTAGAGATTCATCTGCAAGGAACGTTTTGAAGAAAACATAACTCTATCCTGCTAACAACATGGCTTTGATAGTAAAGACTCAACTAACATTCTTAAAGTAATGTGAAATCCAGACTGGTGGTGGAAGAGAAATTAGGGATATTCTATTCTAGTCCTGGATATCTTCTTTGTAGAGATGGTAATTGAAACTTTGGAGTAGGATGAGGATATCAAGGGGTCATTTGTAGGGAGAGAAGAATACATGCATAATTCATGTTGGTGTTTAAATTCTTTCTGAATATGCCACAGTCAAAATATTCCTGTTTTAAATATAGTTGTAGTTTTATATTTTAGTTTCTGCTTAATTCTGTTATATTATGGCATTGACATTCTCTTAATTTGTAGGCAATCAAGGAGAAAGCCATTTAATAGTACAAATACTTCCAGATGATTAAAAGCCTCAGTTTTTCTGGCTATTTTGTTTAAATAAAATATAAATTTGGAGGCAGCATTAGAATACTTCTTTTCCCACTTACTTAGTGTGTAACAGTGCAGATTTAAATTACCTGCCAACTCTTAAAATGGTTTTACCAATGAGATTAAACTGATATCTTGGCATGCTTGGTAAAATTACAAAAATATTCATCTTAAATTCAAAATCTGCTTCAGAGTATTTATTCATTATACTAGTTTTGAAGAACTGGTTATAATTTGAGAGAGAAAAAAAAGCCATAATCACAAATGGCAAAGTGCTTCCACTCTAGTAGAGAGTCCATAAATGGTGTTCCTAATTATATAATGGAGATTTAAAGTAGTCAGTTCCAAGGAGAGATATGCTACAAGGTACTGTGGACCTTTGAGTAATGAAACTTGGGAAGAACTCAAATGCTAAGAAAATGGAAGAAAGAAGATTCCTCTTTTGTATCTCCATCATTTAGCATCAATTAATCACATTGTTTGTTTGTTTGGTTGATTGGTTGGTTGGCTTAATAGTGTATTGGTTTCTTCCATAAAAAAAGTTAAAAGATCCTGATTTTTATAGATCTAACTAGCCCAGTGTCAAAAATCCTGAGATCACATATTCTAGGGTCTAGGAAACATTTATATTAGCTCTTCTTTTATTCCCAATAAGTAGTAAAGTGTGTATACACATTCTTTTTTGAATGAATAGAAGAAATAAATGGTCAAATCTTTTTTATGTTTATGCAAATTATCAATAAGATCTGGATTACATTGTCTTATACAAGTCATTAGTGCATGTACATTATTAATTATTAGAAGTTCCATGAGGTAGGATGAGAGCATTTATGGGAACATAAAACCACACCTCTGAGGGATTCCCTATCTTGGATGAAAATACATAGTTATTGAGGAAGATTTTTCTTCTTAGGGAAAATACACAGTAGGAGGAACAGATTGGGGTGAGGGTAGGGGTACAGCTAATATTTCAGTTCATTATTATATAAGGTCCTCTTCTGGTAAATGAATGAGTTTACCTAAGAGACAACACACTGTAGGTATGTTATTCCAGACTCCACAGATGGCAAATATGGGAAAGTTAAAACAAGAAAAATGTATGGGTGTGCATAATACAGAATTGGTAACTGACAGTCAAACCCATGTGGCTATGGAGGCCCACAGAACAGTCACACTCAGCTGGACCCACTGTGGCAAGATCAGCAAATAGAGGCAAAACTCCAAAGCTGAAAGGAAGGAAGATAAAACTGAGTGAGAATGATCCATTTGGGGATATTTTGACATTGATGTAACTAATCATTGATTACCCAACATAAAAGTGGTGGGAAATGACTGCTCTGAGCATTTCTGACCATAGCGAAGTCCATCTTCCATTTCTATTCCATTCAGGTCATATACCTGAGACAGCCTTACTGAATCCCACAGGTAGTTCAAAGGCAAGATCTTTAGCCCTTAACATGACAAAGTATTCCTCACCCTCATCTGAAAACTGTCCTTTTGTATTGTGGGAGATCTGGAGAGGCGTTCCCAGCAGACTCCAGAGTTAAATATGTATGAAAGCTATTAACTATGCGTGGCTACATAAGCAGTCAGAAGAGCCTAATGAATTAGGTAGGGGTTCTCAGTAGATTTTGATAGTTCTACCCATAAACTCCCAGGTATTATTTGCAGCATATATGGTTTCATCAACTCCATGTAAGGTCATGCTCTCTAATAGAAGAATCCAATTGTGTATTGTTTAAACAATAATGTAAGAAACTGAGTTATTTACAATACTTTGTTCACTCATAAAATAAATTATTCTTTCTCCCCCTTTTCCACCAAGAACATCTAGCCAGTCAAATGAAGCCATTTAGAAATCTTCAAAGCACCACAAAAAAAGATTCAGACATTTGCAGAAGGAAAAGGGTGGGGTATTATATGCCTGTTTCTTCTTTTCTTGAATTATTTAATTCAAAGCATTTTTTTCTTTGTTTGTTAAATCAAATAGGGTTAACTTTTTCCCCTAAATTTTGTAAACCAAGAATGTTATTTCTAAAAAAGGAATTTGCTTTTATTACATTCAATTGTTGATTCATTCTACTATTGTGGAGTTCCTACTCTGTGCCAGGCACTGTGTTAGTCCCGAGAATATTTGAGGAACAAGACCAATGTGATCTTTCTTGAAATACATATTTTCCTTTTAGTTACTTACAAATTAATTTTAACTTTTTATTTATTTATTTTTATTTTTTTATTTTTTGACATCTAAACAGTGATACTAAATTTATTTATTTATTTATTTATTTATTTATTTATTTATTTATTTATTTTTGTTGTTCTACTTAGTTGTACATTCACTAGTTGCTTCTTTTTTTAAAATTTAATAAAACTTTATTGTTCAGATTATTACAATAGTTTCTCCTTTTTCCCCCCATAGCTCCCCTCCACCCGGTTCCTATCCCACCCTCTGCCCTTACCTCCCCCCACTGTCCTCATCCATAGGTATACGATTTTTGACCAGTCTCTTCCTGCACTCCCGATACCACTTTCCCCCTGAGAATTATTAGTCCACTCCATTTCTATGCCCCTGATTCTATTATATTCACCAGTTTATTCTGTTCCTCAGATTTTTAATTCACTTGATTTTTGGGTTCACTTGTTGATAGGTATGTATTTGTTGTTCATAATTTTTATCTTTACTTTTTTCTTCTTCCTCTTCTTAAAGAATACCTTTCAGCATTTCATATAATACTGGTTTGGTGGTGATGAACTCCTTTAGCTTTTTCTTATCTGTGAAGCTCTTTATCTGACCTTCCATTCTGAATGATAACTTTGCTGGGTAGAGTAATCTTGGTTGTAGGTGCTTGCTATTCATCACTTTGAATACTTCTTGCCACTTCCGTCTGGCCTGCATAGTTTCTGTTGAGAAATCAGCTGATAATTGTATGGGTGCTCCCTTGTAGGTAATTAACTGTTTTTCTCTTGCTGTTTTTAATATTCTCTCTTTGTCTTTTGCTCTTGACATTTTAATTATGATGTGTCTTGGTGTGGTCCTCTTTAGATTCCTTTTGTTTGGGGTTCTGTGCACTTCCTGGACTTGTAAGTCTATTTCTTTCACCAGGTGGGGGAAATTTTCAGACATTATTTCTTCAGATAGGTTTTCAGTATCTTGCTCTATCTCTTCTTCTGGCACCCCCATAATTCTGATGTTGGTACGCTTGAAGTTGTCCCAGAGGTTTCTAACACTATCTTCAACTTATTTGATTCCTTTTTCTTTTTGCTTTTCCGGTTGAGTGTTTTTTGCTTCTTTGAATTTCAAATCTTTGACTTGATTCTCATGTTACTCTAGTCTGCTGTTGGGTCTCTGTATATTATTTTTTATTTCAGTCAGTGTATGTTTAATTTCTAGTTGGTCCTTTTTCATATCCTTGAGGGTCTGACTAAATTTATCAGCCTTTTCTAGGAAATTCTTGAAAAACCTTATAACCGTGGTTTTGAATTCTATATCCAGACATTTGTTTTCCTCCATTTCTTTCATTTGTGATCTGTTACTTTGTCTCCACATTTTCAGTGCTTCCCTGAGTTGGTAGGGTGGTTTTGTGTGCTAGGTGTCCTATATGGCCCAGTGGGTCGGCCTCCCCAGTTACCTGAGGTGGACTCTCTTGGTGCACCCCTTTGTGGTCTGTGTGTACAGCCTTGTTGTAGTTAAGTCTTGATTGTTGTTGGTATCACTGGGAGGAATTGACCTTCATGCCAATTGGCTATGTGTATCAGTTGTGTCTATGCCGGGAGACCTGTGCTGGAAACAGCATTATAGGACCAGACTTGCAAAATTGCAAAAGCATCTGTGCTCAGCTTGGATGGGGCGGAGTCTCAGGGCTGAGCAGTCTTGGCTTCCCGTCAGCCCTGCCCTTGCGCACGCACCTCCAGACCTCTGCCTTCCGTGGCTCCCCTTAGTTTCCGCCTGACAGTCCAGATTCCCCCAGGCTCGCCTGGAACTGGGGTTCAGTGCAGTCGGAACTGGGGTTCAGTGCAGTCAGGAGCTTCCGACTCCCTTCCACTAGGGATAGCTAGCGGCAACCTCAGCAGTCAGTCTTCTTTGTGTGCGTGCCTCCAGACCCCTGCCCGCCGCAGCTTCCCTGAGTCTCCTAGTCTCCGTGTGCCTTTCTCTCTACCTGACAGTCCAGACTCCCCCCTTATGAGCCTGGGTCCAGGGGCTTTCGCCCAGAACTGGGGTTCAGTGCAGTAGGGGGCTTCCTTCCCTCTCCTACCAGAGAAAGCCAGCCAGGCACTCAGCCTCCCTTCCTCTCTGCACACGTGTCTTCATACCTCAGTCCTTTGCAGCTCCTCTGATTCTTCATGTGCTTTCCTCTTTCCTTCTAGTTGTAGAATTTCCACTCAGCCAGCTTTCCTGTGGTTCTGGATGATGTCCGTTCTGTCTTTTAGTTGTAGTTTTGAAATTGTTGTGCGAGGCAACAGTTTAGGTGTTTACCTATGCTGCCATCTTGGTTTCTCCAATTTTAACTTTTTAAAGAGTGCAAAATTTGCACACTAATATTTTGTTTAGCCTATTGAGTATATGAGTTTAACAGAAACTGAAGCATAATTAAAGAGTTGATAGCCTAGAAGTTTCATCAAAAGAAATCACTAGACCAATATACTGAGACACAGAAAGTTGAAGAAAAGTTAAAAGTTATAGTGAGAAGATTCCAGAAGAGGAGAGAGTTGAGGCATATGTAATGTTTGAAGAGGTAATGACTTATAAATTTCTAGAAATGATGAAACACATTAGATTTAAGGATCAAGTTTAAAAAGGAAAGAAATCCATACTTGAACACATTTGTGCATAAGTATAGAAAACCAAAGACAAAGAATTATTTAAAAGCAGCCATTGAAAAATAGACAAATTATCTTCAAAAACAACCATCAGATTGGGAGCTGACTTCTCAATAGTAACCTTACTCAGAAGACTAGGATATTTTCTTCAACAGACTAATCTGAATTCTACGCACAGCAGAAGTATCATTCAGAAAAAGACTAAAATGAAGACATTTTCAGAGGGAAAACCTGCATTAAAGAATTTTTTTTTAATTTTAATGTATTCACCCATAGTTCTTCTAACGCCAATCCTAGGAATTTATTCCAAAGAAATAATAGGACAAGCATGAAAAGATGTGTACATACAATGCATTTATTGTTAGAAGTTTGTTTACTTTATCAAGGATTTATAAACAAGTGAAATGTACATCAATAGGGAATTATTGACATAAAATATGATGGGTTCATAATTTGCATTAATAAGATTATATAGGTCTTTATGTATTCAAGCAATATAATAATACAATAAATAGAAATAAGATCAGGCAAATGGAGCAGCATGTTTCATATAATCCAATACAGATTAAATTTGTCAATCTCTATTTGTTATAAACGTACATATCCAGAAACATCTAGATGAGTATACATATAGTCATTATTCCTGGACTATGGAGTAGAGAAAAAGTTTCACGTTTTCTTTTTTTTCTCACATTTTTCTATTTTATTTGCATTCTTTACTATCATCATTTTCATTTGGAAAAGTAAAACCTTTTTAGTAGTATCCCCAATTTATTGAAACCGTTAGTATAAAAATCACATTTATGCAGCTAGCATCATGCCATTTTAGATCTAGACTTGTTATCTCATTTGGGTGGGCCACGGTGTTAATGAAGCCTGCCCTGAAGTTTTGTTTCTCGTGTAGGTCAATTAGCTCTGCACAGAGAATAAAATGGCTTTTTTTGTGCATTATCTATTAGCCCAAGGAACCAAGCTTTCAAGTTTTTGCCTGAGTCTCCTGGCAAGAGACATTGTGTGGATGTTGCAGAGCATAGGAGATGAAAAAAATAAAAAGCAACAATAACAAAAAAAAACACAGTCAAACCACATGAACCCAGAGGGTAGTGGCAGTTAGCGGCACTTTCGCCCACAAAGAATGACTCATATCTTATTCTCTTAGAAAAATCTACCTTTGCTATTCCCAGACCACCATGTTTCCCAGGTGACAGTAAGTCAAATCAAAACAAAACTGCATTAAGCAAGAAACTCTCATTTCTTAGCTCTCCCTTTCCATTTCCTTATTGCTTTCTCCCACTTTCTCTGTGTAACAGGATTTCCTCTCCCTTCCCCTCATATCCATTCTCATAACAAACGACCTCAAGAAATAGAGACTGACCTAACCACTATCTCTTGCCTCAAAAAGGAATTCTAATTTTTCTTTTTTCCAATTCTGGTGAGGAGCACCAACGGTTTTGGGACTCTAACCTGACAATTCTCAGGCCTGTAGTTTTACCCTTCAATTTTGCAACAAGTAAAGCCTAGGAACATTTTTTGGAGGCTTGTTGAATAGGGAGCCTGCCACATCAGCCTACAGTTTCATTCCGATCTGAATATATCACTGTCAATTTATAACCGGAATCATGGAAGGGATCTGAGCAGCTTATTGGATTGTTTATATTAAATATATGGAAGACTTGGAGTTGTGCATTCCAGCACATCATGGTAAGTTCTGTAGTAGGTAAAATTCTAAACAGGTCATTTCAAAATTCTGTGTTTTGTAACTTGAAAAGATATATAGCATATAGATACATTGTAAGGAGAAATGAGGTCTTATGTCAATCTTCATGTTTCCTTTGCATTAGTAACTGTCCTGGGCCTTTGCCTTAACAACGAATCATTTTTCAGTGAGCTTTGCTTTTTGAAAGGCATTTTACACATTTATAATAATTGTACGACCAGAAATGTTTGTAGGGAAAATTTCATTTTCTAACATTTAACATTCTAATAACCAAGAAGAAAAATAAAAAGTGTTCCCAGAAATTTATGAGTTGGATTTTTCTTTTAGAACTCCCTGGCTATTTTCTGAATATTTTCTTCTGGAAAATATGGAAAATTTATATGTGATAAAAAATCATTCCACAGTTTGTTTTTCAGGTGTGCTGGTTGCCAGCTAGATAATTAATATAAAGCCATAAATTTCCATAAAAAAACTATTTGAGATAAAAGTGCTGAGACAAAATTCATTGTCAATCAATTGTATTATTTTTGAAACTCTCCTTCCTGTCAAAGTTGGTTAAGACTCCTTGTTACAGAGGATTTTAATGAGGATGAGTACACATTCTGGTTTCTGGAACAGTGCTGGTTAGCTTAAGTCCCGTGTCCCTGTGTAATTATTGGCAGCATCCCTGTTTATTTTCTGAAGTTTGAAACAAGAATTTTATGAGTACCCGAATTTCAACAGTGTGGTAACTCCCTTTCACCTCTTCCCTTTCATTATTTCTCTTGATGTACATTTCCCTGAGAAAGGAAGGATAAATGAAGAACAGACTATCCTTAACCAGCCTGGTTCTCCACCCAGGGCATTTGCTAGGGCTCAGCCAGGGCTGTCATGTTGCCAATCACATCACAATCAATATGGAGAGTGACCCTCACTCTTTTAACAATCTTGTTAGCAAAAGCATATATTTATATGAGTTCAGTTAAATTAAATAACACTTAACTCTGTATCTCTTTCTTTTTTCTCTCATGTGCTATGCCCAAACCCTCAACTCAATCTCATATGAACAGGGTTTATCGTCCCTTTTACCTTTTAACTTAACCTTTTCCAATTACAGTTTACATGCAATATTATTTTGTATTAGTCTCAGGTAGACAGCACAATGGTTAGACAATCATATACTTTACGAAGTGTTCCCCCTGATATTTCCACTATCCACCTGGCAATGTCATTGACTGTGTTTCCTGTGCTGTACTTTACATTCCCACGGCTATTTTGTATCTACCAATCTGTACTCCTCAACTCCTTCACTTTCTCACCGGGTCTCCCAACCCTCCTACCCTCCGGCAACCAGCACTCTGTCCTCTGTATCTATGATTCTAGTTCTGTTTTGTTTGTTCATTTTTTATCTCTTTTAAGTGAATCCCATTACCTAAATGTGCAGTTTAGTGTCACATAAAAAAGTCTGGTGTTTGTAGTTGGCTATTTTTTATTCTAAATTTCAGTGCAAATTGCCAGTTTTATATACATAAATTATGTTCCTTCATTCTACTGATATTTAGTAATCATTTACTTAGGTACAACATAACATTAAATATGTGCTGGATGTCGACTGAATTTCTCTGAATGAAAAAAATCTGGGTAGCATACTTCTATATACAGGTTTCTCCTGATACCCCAAAATAGAACATTCCTATCAAACCTTACATAAACCAAAATGGCATAAAGCATGGAAGCCATTATCATTAATTTATAGGAAGATTTTTTAGTGTTCCCAGATCCAAAATCCAACGCACATACAATGTCTTTATTTTGTTTACATGATTGAAACGTTTGATTAAGTTCAGTTTTACATTAGGCATAACACCCTTGTGAGCTCTCTTAGGCTTTTCTGATAGACACAGCTTCCTAACAGATGCACCAAAAATAACAGATGCTCACAGACATAGTCCAAAGCTGTGCAGCTTGATGCTGAGTGTAGTTCCCCGGGAACAATGTTGGTGGTGCGACTCTCACTGCTCAGGGCGCATGCTACATCTATAACGGCTCATGCAAAACAAATACTGAAATCATAATAAAAAGAAAATGTTGGCACAGAGAAATCAGGTGATTAAAAGGTCAGTTCAGAAAATAAAATACCCAACAAATCAGTTTGAAAAGAGAATATATATGGGGCGGGAGGCAGATAGGAGGATATAATCTAAAATTATTTCAATAAATTCTTTTTCAAAATTAAATAATAAGAGTTTGCGAAATGAATTTCAACAAAATAAATGAAAAATATCAATTTTAATGCACATCTCCATGAAATTCTAGAGCATTGGTGATAAGCAGAATAGAATAAATACTTTCTGAGGAAAATAAATAGATTTTGAAAAAAAATGGATTTGAAATCAGAATATCACCTGACAACTCCACAACCACATATGAACTTAGAAGATGATGAAGCAATGCCTGCCAATTTCTGAGGGAAATTTGTATTCAACCTAAAATTCTGTTCTCAACCAAACTATCAATCAATGTCAAACTACCAATCAAGTATGACAATATATTTAAACATTTTCAGAAATTCAAGTCCTAAAAAATTGATCCCCCAACTCAAGAAGAAGTTACTGTACATTGAAGACATAAACTAAAATACGAGTAAGACCCTGAATCTTCCAAATAAGAGACACAGAACAGGAGAGAGAGAAGTTCCAGGTCACCTGCTGTGCAGAGAAACTAACTCACATTGGAGTAGGAGGATGGAGGGGTCAAGAATGGATGCTTACTAGGGTGAGACTGAAAGGGTAAAATTGATAAAGCACCAAACGTGTTTTACATGGAAACTATAATTTAAAAGGATCATGCTGATCCTCTTGAAGTTGGGGAGCTTGATATGATTGTGATATGTAAACCTAGGCAAATAAAAATAATGAAAACAGCCCTGGCCAGTTTTTCTCAGATGTTACGTAGAGCAATGGCCCATGGACTGGAGAATCACAAGTTCGATTCCCGGTCAAGGGCACATACCTCTGTTGCCCAACCCCAGTAGGGGCGTATGTGGGAGGCAACCAATCGATGTGTCTTTCTCACATCAGTGTTTCTCTCTCTCTCTTCCCCTCCTCCTTACCTTCCACTCTCTCTGGAAATCATTGGAAAAAATATCCTTGGGTGAGGATTAAAAGAATAATTTTGAAAAATAATGAAAACAGGAATTACAGTACTAATTCTAGGAAAAACAAAAATTGCACAAGAGAGATACTATAACTATGTTGCTTGGTTCAGCTCTGAAGAGTATGAACATAGTCATAGTAAGATAAATACTGATAAAAAATTCAACAAAACTAATTAACAATATTATATTGAAACAATAGAGAGGAAACATAAGAAATAAATATATAATAACTAAAATTGACAAGTTAAGAAACATTATAAAATATGAGAAAGTAAATGCCAATAGATATAGCCAACAGGGCTTGTGAAAGAGCACATGGGTATAGGAAATTTGGAGCTCAGGGACTTATTTTTCAATATCAGTCTTGTAAATATATTGTATTGTTTAAACTATATACATGTATTACTTGGAAAAATCAAAATATCTTACCTAATAATAGACAAACATGTAAATTGACCACACCTCCGCTACGCCCACAGCCAATCAGAGTGAGTATGCAAATTAGAAGGCCAAAGATGGAGGCCATCCAGCTGCTCCAGGCACGGAGTGGCCAGGCTGGGCA
Organism: Eptesicus fuscus; assembly: GCF_027574615.1. Lineage (NCBI taxonomy): Eukaryota > Metazoa > Chordata > Mammalia > Chiroptera > Vespertilionidae > Eptesicus > Eptesicus fuscus. Next base: position 42,880,255 of record NC_072480.1, on the reverse strand, counting down.
GGACGCCTGCCATGAGAGGGAGGGCGGGGGGCGAAGGGATCTACAGGAGCAGAGTGCCACAACGAAGACAAGACTGTGGACTCTGGAGTCTGCAGCGAAGACAAAGATGGCAGACTCTGGCCGGAGCAAAGGCCTAGGTCCTGGGTGCCGGAGGAAAACCGGTGCTGGAAGCCAAGGGAAGGAAGGCCTATTGCATGAATCTCTTCATGCAACGGGCCTCTAGTTTAAATAGAATAGAAATGAATTAAACTTTGAGGGAAGGGAGGTATTTTATTCTATCAACCAATTAAAGGAGGTGATATGTTTAGTCAATTCTATAGATGCTGAAAAAGACTAATAAAATTTTCTACCCTTTGCAATATAAATAAAAGAAGATGAGAACAAGAGCAGTGTTCTCAACACTAAAATTCAGCAGTTTGATCACAATCATATCCAATGCCTCAAAAAAAGAAAAATAAATAGATCTATTATTGTGAAAAATAGCCACCATATATTGTTAAATGAAAAAAGGTTAGTATGCTTTCATTTATATATGTGTGTATATCCTATCTAATAATAGACAAATATGCAAATTGACCATACCTCCAACACACCCACAAGCCACGCCCACAAGCCACGCCCACCATCCAATCAGAGCAAGTATGCAAATTAACCCAAACCAAGATGGCTACAGCCACAGAGAGCAAGGTTTCCTAGGTAACAGAGGAAGCCAAGCTTTCCACCTGTCCTTGCCAGGCCTAAGCCTCCACTCAAGCTACAAAGTTTCAATTATAGAAGGTAAACAAATTTAAACAAATGGCGGCAGAATGGAGCTTGAGAGAGCAGGCCAGGGTTGCCACCGGCAACAGGGGAAGCAAAGCTTTCCACACACCCTGGCCGTGCCCACCCGCTTAAGGCAACAAAGTTTCAATTATAACCCCAACACAAATGGCTGCCTGCCTTGGAGGGAGCCCCAGGCTTGGCTCCGCTCCAGGCTACAAAGTTTCAATTGTAGAAGGAAAATAAATCCCAGATACCAGGGCCTCTGCTTGGGTTGCCAAGGGGCATGACCGGCCTGCAAACCACCACAGGCCCCTCGCTCAGGCCGCCCCACACCCCAAGGGAACCCCCACCTGATCTGGGACACCCTTCAGGGCAAACCAGCTGGCCTCCACTCCTGTACCAGGCCTCTATACTATCTAATAAAAGAGTAATATACAGATTGATCATCACTGCAACACACAATATAGCTGCCCCCCATGTGGTCAAAGATCCTGCCCCCATGTGGACATAAGATGGCCACCACAAGATGGCCAGCAGGAGAGGGCAGTTGGGAGGCACCCGGCCTGCAAGGGAGGGCAGTTGAGAGGGACCAAGCCTGCAAGGGAGGGCAGTTGGAGGTGATCAACCCTGCAGGAGAGGGCAGTTAGGGGTGACCAGGCTGGCAGAGGAGGGAAGTTGGGGGCAAACAGGCTGGCAGGGGAGTGGTTATGGGGTGATAAGCTGGCAGGCAGAAGCGGGTAGGGGCAATCAGGAAGGAAGGAAGGCAAGCAGTTGGGAGCCAGCAGTCCTGGATTGTGAGAGGGATGTCCCATATTGGAGAGGGTACAGGCTGGGCTGAGGGACAACCCCCCTCCATGCACGAATTTCGTGCACCGGGCCTCTAGTATACATAATACAAAATGGAGATATGAAACAAAATTATAAAATTATAAATAACTTTGATTTCTGGTATATGTATGCAGTTTTCTATTGTAAAACTTTCTAAATTTTCTACAATGTCTGAACATAGAAATTGTTTTATACACATATAATTTTTAATTCGTAACAACCTCATTTTTATTATAGAAACTTTATTTTTCATTCCTGAAAAACATGTGCTAATCCATCTGCTTCTTCACTCTTCTTTCTATGTTTCTTAATAAATAACTTGCAGTTATTACCCAAGAAACTGAATCAAAATATTTATTTTTAAATCACCACTTTATATTGTTCTGCACTTTGGAGAAGCATTGATCTCAGGAAAATCTGTGGAAATGTGTGGTAGTAAAATGATTTCTTTTCAGTGTCTCCCAGATGCCCTTTTGTGCCTCTGCTACCTCTTCACTGTTTTCTGGGTACTGTTGTACTCCCAGCTATTTTCTCTCTCACTCTAACTAAGCAAGACAGGTTCTACTAAAGCTATTATGATTTGATTTTTCGTTCTTTTGTTGTTTACAAAAGGTTGGATGCTTCCCAAGTTGATGCTTCCCAAGGTTCTGACCTACCTAATCTGATAAATACTCAGTTGCTCTTAAACTATGTGCCCATAACGTCTTGTGCGTACCTCGGTTTTAGTACTATAGAAGAGTTCTTAATGGAGCTCCAATTAATATACCTAAGCTAAATGATTGGTATTGTCCATTCCCTTTGGAAAATATGGCTAATGCCCAAAGCATGCTACAATTTCCCAGCTTTCAGCTGTTCTCCAGTATAACCACAAACTTCTGTTCCTGCCAATTGAGTCCAAGTTTATCCAAACGTTGGTAGCATTCTTCCCCAACCAGTTGTCTTTGCTATTTTAATTACATAATTAAATTTTATGTTAGAATTAATGAAACACTATATGAAAAGAAAGTTGTTTCAGTGAAAGCATTTGTGAATATTTTTTAAAAGACTGAATAAAGTTGAGTGCTAAAAAAAAATAATACTATCAAATTAAATGTTGACATAACTGTAATACTAGTTTACAAGTTAATGCAACTCTAGGAGGATTTATACCATTATTTTGCAAGTTTCTTTTGTTTCTCATTCCACTTTAAAAAAATACAGACATTAAACCACAAACCATGCATTGCGAATGTGGTTTGCATTAGAAAAATAATGTGACATATCAAAAGATCAGTGAAAGAAAATACAATTTTGTTTTAAAATAAAATATTAAAAGGTACTTTTAAATTCACTCCTACAACCAAATTTTTATTTGGTTAATAAACCAAATTCTGGACCAAATTGCATTAGATGAAAGAGCTCCAACGAACATAAAAATAATTTATTTGTTTTTCTGCCTCCCCTACTGGGAAGTTAGCTTCTTGAGAGCAAATATCATATATTAGTCTTGTTATTCTTTGTTCTCCAGCACCAGTAAAATCACTGGGCACTTAATGAATGTTTGCCTTCTAAAATTTTTCAACATATCCTCCTTGGATAAATAATATCCTGTCAAATTCTTTATTTTAACATTCAAAATTTACCATGAAATTTGTATTAAACTCTGTAAATCCAAATTGAAACTTCTTGGTAAACTGTTTTGCTTGACTTCCTTCAAAAGAAAAAAAAAACTATTTACCTGCCTCTTCTTATGAGGTTCTTCTACTTGGAATGGCCTCTTACCAGTTTCAAGATCCTGTCCAACCACCACCCTACTTGAGAAAATCATTCAGTGTGAAGCATTCCTCCTCTGAAATTACTTCCCTTACTCCTTCCAACTGACTTGGTGGTTGGCTATTTTCATATTTTGGTATTGAAGCACAAGTCATGATAAGTCAGTGCCCATGGAAAATTTTGCAACTGGCTGAAGACCCACACATTAAATTGAGGGAAATGACTGGGCTCAGAGCTAAATGCACAACTTCAGAAATGCCATTGAGCAGTTGAGACACAGTACCTAGCAACATTATAACTTAAACTGTGTTTCAGACAAGAGCCAACCCAAGATTTTCAAAAGCCCACAGCACAGGACAGGTAGTTATAGGTGAAGGAACACAATCATGAATTTGGACGGAGACTGCTGTCATCCTTGAGCTATGTTGTGAGCTTACAGGCACCAACATGGCTTATAGGACCATGTAATAGGTGTGACCACTCTCCTCCCAGCCCTGGTTGGGCAGGATTGCCAGACCAACTTTGATGTGTAGGGAGCAATAGAAAAGTCACTTCAAAATAGGCTACACATACCTGACAGCAGAACTTGGAAGTATTATCATAAATACACTAGAGGCCCAGTGCACGAAATTGATGCACAGGGGTTGGGTGGTTTACTCAGCCTGGCCTGCACCCTCTCCAATCCGGGACCCCTTGCGGGATGTCTGACTGCAGGCAGGATCAGGCCTAAACCAGCAGTCGGACATCCCTCTCGCAATCCGGGACTGCTGGCTCCTAACTGCTCACCTGCCTGCCTGCCTGATGTCCCTAACTGCTCCTCTGCTGGCCTGATTGCCTCTAACTGCTCTCTCCTGTTGGCCTGATCGCCCCTAACCACTCTCCCCTGCCAGCCTGATCACCCCTAACTTCTCTCCCCTGCCTGCCTAATCACCCCTAACCACCTCTGCCTCGGCCCCCTCCACCATGGATTTGTCCGGAAGATGTCTGGTCTATCCGGTCTAATTAGCATATTACCCTTTTATTAATATAGATAGTGAGATGCCAATGGAATGCTGGACACCAACAAAAATACTTTATTATGAGAGCACAAGGGACCAACTGAAAACCCAGTCCCATGTCTGGAGTAGTGACTTAATTTTAGAGCAGGAAGAATGGGGAACTAAAGAGAAGGCACTGAAGCTATAGGTCCTTCCTTAACTAGAAAATGCCCAGGAAATGGTTAGAGTGTAACTTCATGGAGAGTATCAATCCAGCTAGATATTATGATCTTGGAAGAGATGTAGATGGGGCAAATAGCACAGCCTCACAGTTAAGAAATATTTAAGCTTAGAAACTGGGCTGATATTAGCAGAGATAACCTAGAGATTAATGGGCCAGACTCCTAAAATAAGTTTTAAAATATAGCAGGTTTTAGAATCTTTGAACCGGTTTTGATGAGCAGTTGAGTAGAGGAAAGCAAAGTTCCATTGAGCTGAGCATCTCTGAGAAGTGTTTTTATTCACTACTAGAGGGCTGGTGCATGAAATTTGAGCACTTGGATGGTCCCTCAGCCTAGCCTGAGCCCTCTCACAGTCCAGGAGCCCTCAGGGGATGTCTGACTGAGAGGGCCTAGGCCAGCAGTCGGACATCCTTAGTGCTGCTGCAGAGGTCGGGGAGGCTGTGAGCCCTGCTTCTGAGCATCACTCCCCCTGTGGGAGTGCACTGACCACCAGGGGGCAGCTCCTGCATTGAGAATCTGCCCCCTGATGGTCAGTGTGCATCATAGTGGCAGGTTGTTCCGCTGTTCGGTCAATTTTCATATTAGCCTTTTATTATATAGGATAATAATTAAGAAAAATTTGTCAGTTCCCAAGTCAGCATTTTTTAGGACCAAACATCTGGATTTCTAGAGAATGCATTTTCCTATGACTAGACAAAAACCTAATCAACTACTCTTCAGATTCATTAATTATTAAATAAGAACCTAAAGGCATTCTTTCTAAATTTGTAGCATTGGTGTTTTGAGGGTTTTTTTCATTCTCTGTTTTAGAATATTGTCATCTAACTCAAGTAAATTTGTAAAGAATAAATTTTAACACAATTCTTGAACTTGCAGCAAAAATCTATCTTTCTTTTTCATAAAATATTACCTGGTTTGGGGCACGTTTTTCTGAGCTACAAATCAATTTCACTTATTTTATTAAAGAAATTGAAAAAAAGTTAACTGTCAATTCTATATCCTGGTTCTTGTCTTGTCTTATTATATCTGTTTCTTAGTGTTAGTTGCCACAGATTTTATTAAACAAAGGCAGGTGGCAAATAATATAATAGTAATTATTGAGTACTTTTTTGTGCAAAAAATTATGCTGCACACTTTACTTGCTTTATTAAATCTAATCTTCACAAAATTTCATCAAATATGTACTCATATTGGCCATTTTGCAAATAAAGAAACTAAGATCCACTTAGGTTAAGCATCTTGCCCAGGATCACACAGGTAGTAAGAGGTAGAACTTGGATTTTTAACCCAGGTCTCAAATTTTTAAGCTATACATTTAACCATTACAGTGTGTGTGTGTGTGTGTGTGTGTGTGTGTGTGTGTGTGTGTGCGCGCGAACCTATGACATGCGTGTCACCACTGACACGCGTAGCCATTTCTGATGACACACAGCCGCTAAGGCGGCCACATGCCAAGGATGAAACATTTGCTGATCCTGAGGATGAAACATTTGCGAAATAATGTTTTTTCCTCAAAGTGACACACTACCCGAGTTATGCTCAGTTTTTTGGCGAAGTTTGACACACCAAGCTCAAAAGGTTGCCCATCACTGTACTAAACTGTTCTCTCTTTCCTTCATTCTTTTAGGTAAACATTTTCTTTTCTTTTACAGAAGTTTATTGAATATTTAGTGTATTAACCAATGTAGTGGGTATTCAATAGAAGTCAGAAATGGCTAAAAATCAATCCCAGTGCTCAGAAACTTTTGGTAGATATTTTCCAATTAAAATGACAGCTTTTTAAATGGAAAAAAAAAAAAGGATGTTGGCCCTCAAAGTTGGCCTAGGAAATTCAGATGTTGCAGGGACGAAACTAAAGGTCTCTCATTGCACTTCACAGAGAGGAACTTGAACATTGTGAAGACAGAATCCGATATCTATTGAATACAAACGGGGTTTGTGTCATTATCCTTGGCTGTGGGACATGTTTTTAATATGTTTGTCTATGTGATAACATTGTAAGTTTCTTAAGTGTTGAAACTCTTTTTATCCTTCTGTACTGTCACAAAGCTTGGTGCACTGTTGAGTCACTCAAGATAGTGTTTAATTGAATTGTGATAGAATCTCTTATCAGTATTTAGTCCTTTTTCATGAAATACTTGGGAAATTTCTCATTTTTCTTTCATCTACAGCACTTAGGCCATTGTAAAGATAAGCAAGTGAGAGTTTGCCCTTAATTCTCATTCCCAATGCAAACTAAATCTCTGCCCTTTCTCTCTTTCTCAAGGAAGTGTTTCATATACTTTTTTTCATATGACCCTTTTTTCTGGATTCTAACAGGACCTCCCCATTACACTGACAATTATTAATCCAAAAGATTTTCTGACAACCCATGTTGATAGGAAAGTACAAATTTGATAGATTATGTTTTGAAGCTAAGGACTCTGCCTTCCAACAAGATGACATACTAAACACCACTAGCAAAATATTAATATTAGAAAACTATCAGACAAAGTATGTATCTTTATTAAAATACTAGAGGCCCAGTGCACAAAATTCTTGCACTGGTGGAGGCGGGGTGTTCCTCAGCCAGCCTGCACCCTCTCCAATCTGGGACCCCTCGGGGGATGTCTGACTGCTGGTTTAGGCCTGATCCCTGTCCTAAACCAGCAGTCGGACATCCCTTTCACAATCCAGAACCGTTGGATCCCAACCACTCACCTGCCTGCCTGCCTGATCACCCCCTAACCATGCCCCTGCAAGCCTGATTGACACCTAACTGCTTCTCTGATGGCCCGATCACCCCCAACTGCCCTCCCCTGCTGGCCTGGTTGCCCCCAACTGCCCTTCCCTGTAGGCCTGATCGCCCACAACTACCCTCCCCTGCCAGCCATCTTGTGGTGGCCATCTTTGACCACATGGGGACAGCCATCTTGTGCGATGGCATGAGGGTCAATTTGCATATTACCTCTTTATTATATAGGATTATATAGGATACATTCAATTTTACAGTAATATTTTTCTCCTTTGCTATTTATACAGTTAGTGATAGACTGGTCATCAAAAGTTCAAATTCTTGAAGTACCATGCTGCAGCTCTCTGAACTGTCTGTGTCTGCAAGATGATGTTACCAGGTTTGAGAGTCATTTCTTTATGGAGATTTCAAAGATCTACTTCAGACATATTTTCCAGAGAAAAGACAATATCTTCAATGTGTTTGATTCTAATAACTGAACCTTGTGGGATCATATTATTAATGTGAAACAATGTGTTTTCAATGTTTCATTCCTTTGAACTAACCAATGAGGCTCTTCAATGTTATTATTTAAAATTTAATAAAAATAGAATTAACTTCTTCAAACTTAAACTAATAATTGCTTTTTTTTCTTCATCCTGTATATTCTCCATCATGTGTTTTGGTGTATTTGAATTAAAATTTAAACTTTAAATTTTCTAATTAGGATGGTTGGAGGGTCCAGGAAATTGGTGAAGAGTCAAAAGCTATAAACTTCCCATCTTACCTTATAATAGACAAATATGCAAATTGACCGCACCTTCGCTACGCCCAAGCCACGCCCATCAACCACGCCCACCAGGAAACCGTTGCAGGCACGCTGGGGTACGGCGGAGCCCAAGGCCGGGAAAGCCGGCCGAGGCTTTCCCGGCCTTGGGCGCCAGCGGGGGTGCCTGCTCCGATCGCAGGAGCGAGCAGACCTGGGGGGTCGGCTCGCTCCTGAGATCGGGTCGCAGGCTGCCTGCTCAGATCGCAGGAGCGAGCAGACCTGGGGGGTCGGCTCGCTCCTGAGATCGGGTCGCAGGGACACTGGGTGCAGCCGAGCCCAAGGCCACCGCCCAGGGCCAAGCCCGGACCCTGAAAGAAGGCAGAAGGCGGTGGCCACAGCCAAGGCCTGGGTCCCTGGTGCCGGCAGAAAACTGGTGCAGGCAGCCAGGTGAATGAAGGTCTATTGCACGAATCTTCGTGCAAACGGGCTACTAGTAATAAATAGGTTCTGGGGATTCAAAGTAAAACATGGTGGCTATAGTTAACAATAATCTATTGTATATTTGAAAGTTGCTAAGAGAGTAGATCTTAAAAGTTCTCATCACTAGAAAAAAATAATTTGTAACTATGTGAGGTGGTGGATGTTAACTAAACTTATTGCAATTATTCCACAATATATACATATATCAAATCATTTTGTAATATACCTTAAACTAATACAGTGTTATATGTTGATTGCAATTCAGTAAAATTAGTGGGGGGTGTCTAATTTAATAATGAGTCAAGATCTGTAAATACTTTCTACAAAGATACTTGCAATTCACTTACTTGTAGAGCAACAAAGTAGCAGGAATTATATTTTTTTACCATTGGCACAGATGGTAATGTGATTTGCCCTGAATTAAGAGATCCGTATAAAATAAGAAAAGAACAGATAAATAGCATATGTCCTAGTGGTTTGAAAAGTGAACAGGCTGTAACTTGATGAATGGAATCCTCTTTCTATCACTTCCTGCATGGCTTGTCCTAAAGACTCAGGACTCCTGTACTCCCTGTCCCATACTGTGTGCTGTGTATAACTGACATAAAGTTTGTAAAGAAGAACAAAAGTGTTAATTAGTATATTATTACTGGCAAGGAGGCAGATGCCAAATGTTTAGAAACTCTTGAAGACTTGCTTTATATTCTTAACTGTTCTTATTTCTGTTGAGAGGCACAGGGTTAAATTAATTGCCAATGTGTTGTATTGTACTTTGTTTTGTTTTCCATAATTCTGTGCATAATGAGTGAGCCTTGCTGCCTCATGAGAAATGCAGAGTATAGCTTAAGCCACCACTTCTTACCACTAGCTCATTCATTCTCATTCCAGAATCAACACTTTACATTTTACTTGTTAGAAAATTAGCAATGCAGCTCATATTCCTTGGATCAGTGAATGAAGGGAAGAGATAATTTATATAGATTACCCAGTTCCCTGTGGGTAAATGGGATACAAAGAGAAGGGAAGACTAGAGGAGAATACCAGGGTAGCCGGAGACAAATGGACCACTCAAAAGTGATTGGCTGGAATGCAGGGAATGAAAGCCTGAGGTAATTGCTTGAAACTGAATGAGTCCATTGTTTAATACCATTTTAAAATATTTGAAAAGACTATAACCTCTAAGTAAAGTCAATGTTTTTATAACCAAGATAACCAAAGTAGTACAAAGCCATGACTTCTTCTAAAAACACTTGAAATATAATTATTGTAATTAGTATTATAAGGTATGTTGAGTAAACCATATATTGCATATTTTAAAATGTATTCTAAAATAAAAAGGAATTTATAATGGGTAAAGAAAAGAGAGAAGACGTTCTCTCTTAACAATTAGATCCTTAGATTTTATCATGGTTGGGTTCCATGGTATAAACTTGAAATTTTGGTTAATAAAGTGGATCATAACCAAGAATACAAAGAGAAAAAAAAAAGAAAATGATCTCATCAGTATGACTATATTAATTCAGATTTCATCTGAATATATTTCCTAGGCGACAACAGGAAATCCAGTTTACCACATTTGGAAGCTGTTAATTACTAGTGGCAGAGTTCATATTTGACAGTTCTCTCCCGCTATTCTAATCTTAAAGTCTTAAAATCTACAATCTGGAAGAGGATTTATCCTTTCACAACCAGCCCCAGCCCTTCACATTTAGTGTAGGCTTAAAACTTAGCTAAGCTTGTGCTTACCTTCTCTGCGCAGGAATGAGTTTCAGACTATTCTGTTACCTAATAAACTAGAGGCCTGGTGCACGAATCATGCACTGATGGGGTCCAGCGGGCCCGCCCTGATCGGGGCCAATCGGGCTGGGCTGGCTGAGGGGAGGGGCCACAGGAGGTTGTCGGGCCAGCCCTGCCCCAGATCGGGGGGGATGGGCTGATTGGGATTGGGGCCAGCCATGGGGAGGGGCCCCGGCAGTTGGCAGGCCGCCCCTCTTCCCCCCTCCGGTCAAACTCTGGCTGAATTCCCGGTCGAGGGGACAATTTGCATATTACCCTTTTATTATATAGGATGGTATGTAGAGAGATCCAAGTTCCTTTTCTCCATCCCTGTGAGGGTCAGGAAAATTGCATGGACAGGACACAGGAAGTAAATCCTTAATCATACTTGGTTACCAAAGCTTTATGTGTTCATATGGGTCCAAGACCGGGTTGCTGAGTTAGAGCCAATAAACAATTTTTTAGATAACTTTTCCTTTTATACACTTGGGTAGGAAGAGGGTCACACACTTCAGTGCCCACATGCCTAGCTGGCCCTCTCACAAACTTCAATCTACATGTCTACTTCTGGGAAAGATAGTAAATCTCAGGAGTGAAGATTCCAGTTGTCTTGGGAGAATGAGTTTCTTTTCATTTTACCTCAGATTTGGTTACAATGAACTTTAGCTGAAAACATTTTCTGATGCAATAAAACTGACAGTGGTTTTCATTATACATCCATTAAGTTGGTTTAATTCGACAAAATGTATTTAGTGATTTGTCTTCTCTCCACTCTGAGTGAATTTGCTGCCAGTCTAGGTCCCTCAGGAATTTGCCCTCTAGCTAGCATAGTTGACCATTAGGGAAATAACTTTTAGAGTATTTACCCAGCAAAATATAACTGAGGACCAAAATAATACAGGGCAGCTATGTCAAGGTCATGGGAAGTTCACTTTCTAAATATAACAATAAAGCCTAAATGGGAAGATAACTCTACAGTCATTTTCTGTCATCAGCATATGCCTAGTGATTTATTTTAGACTGGCTCTGGCTTTGTAAAAAGCCCAATAGTCGAAGGGCTGGGAAGACCTTTTGAAGTTTGCAACAGCAGTAATGAACTTGAAAGAAGTTGCTAGCAAGATGCTACACTGCCAAAGTAGCCCAAATATCCCAAACACGCAGCAGTGGTAGTGCAATCATCCACGCAACCACAAATTCCTAGTCCCTCCAGATACCACACAGAAACCTGGGCCACTGAGTCATCAAGTAACAGCCATATCCACACACAAAATAGAATCTTTAACATGTGTTTAAATCCAACAATCACTTAAGATTTAAAGAAAAATGAAAGTCATTAAATTTGCTCCTCAAAACTACAGTCAATTCACCTCAGATGGTATGGTGAGGCTCCTAAGTATCAAAACGATTTCAGTAAGAAAGATTTTGTGGTTGAAAGGCTGAAACTTAGAAGAAGTAAATGGAGATGAGTAACTTAATAAGGGAATCTAGAAGAGTTCTTACAGATATTTTTGTATTTACTAACAAAGTTTTTAGAAAAATAATAATAGCAAACATTTCAATACTTTCTATGTGCCAGGAACTTTGCACACATGAGCTCAGTTTTTGCTACAATACTAAGCAACATTCCTAGTCCACAGATGAAGTTTTAAAACTTGTCCAAAGTCGATATACATAGTAAATAATAAAACTAGGATTTAAAAACCAGAGTTGTATCATTTCAAAGCCATTCTCAGCAGTGATGATGGTGGGAGGGGTCGGGGAGGCACTGTCAAACCTCCCTCTACTTCCTATAATATTTCCACGCTCTTCTGGAATTTTTCCCTTCAGCTCTTAAGAAATAATGACACCCAGGTAGTCTCCATGTGTCCTTTGACAGTCTTTCTGCATCCAGTCATTGAAGCTTTGCTTCTCCTGAGGCTCCACTTACACATTGTTCAAAATGAAGTCTTTGGGGGCTGAGTACTGAGAAAGCTGTTTTACAAATGGCCACCTGCCTCCTCCATGGGTCCGTGGGAATGGCCGGGTGATACTGGAGCTCTCTGTCTCTGGGCCCTGAGTCTAGAACCGCCATCACTGTGGTAACCGCCATAATGAATCTCCTCTATCCTGTGGGTAGGAGGAGGGCATTTTAAACTTCCTTTGCCAAGAAGAGTCGCTTCCTGCTTATACGCCACCAAGCTGAATACAGAGTTTTACATGGCATAGGAGCGTAACATTTCCTGTGTTTCACCATTATACATCTCATTGGCAGCTGCAATTCATCAGCATTGCCATTACTTACTTTATCCTACAAGCCAGTTTGTCTTAGACCCTATCAGGAATCATAGTGATGCATAATTATTTTTTTAAGGTGTTTTTTTTTTTTTTGGGGGGGGGGGGATTAATGCTTGATTTTTTACTACTGGTGCTATCTATATATATAAAAGCCTAAGCAACTGTTCGACCAGTAGCTCTGATGCACACTGACCACCAGGGGGAAAATGCTTAATGCATGAGCTGCTGAACAACAGCAACTTTGCAGAGTGCACTCTCGCATCCCAGGACCCCTCAGGAGATGTCGGGCTGCCGGTTCCGGCCTGATCCCCACAGGCCTGGCCAAGGGACCCCACCTGCCAGAGGGATCCTGCTCACTCTGCAGATGCCCTTCGAGTCCCAGCACCACCCCAGGTGCCACCGGCCCAGGAGGGACAGAGGGAAGTTGGCTCCAGGGTGTGTCCGGCCCATCTCACCCAGTCCCGCTTTGCCAACCACCTTCTATTTAATTTACTTTCAATGTGCATGAATCCATGCACTGGGCCTCTAGTTAACTTATAAATTTGATGAAGGGAAATACATTTAAAAGAGAAATAGTGCTCCCTTCAAAACTCAAATTCCCACCATCTTTTTGCCACCATCTGGTTTTATTCCAGGGTTGAGAGAGTATAGGTTCCCAAGCAATAGACTGAAATCTGCAATCTACATGTGACAACTCCAACTCCCAGGTCATTATCTCCAGCCAGACCTCTACCCTCACTTCTAGATGTGTACTCGTATTTGCAAAGAGATAATATCTCCTCAATGCTCCACACATTTTCCAAATTAGATATTTCTAAAAGTAAATCCCCAAACCAGCTACCTTTTTTACTAGTATATTTCTGCTCTCTCTTTCTAACCCATTTATGTAAACCAGAAATCTAAGAGTTTAATGATATTTCACTGAGGTCTGTCCTGTAATTTTCACCTCCTAAATCGCTTTCCATTAAACTCATTCTCACCTTCTCTGGCCACTTCTTTTGTTGGCCACCTCATTGCTGAAATTCTAGTCATGCTGCCTGCCACACCCACTCAGGCCTTTCCTATCTTGTCTCTTTTATGAAAGAAGCCTTTTTGAACAAGGGCTGCCAATAAATGGACCAGAGCAGACACACATGTGCCAAGAGACCAGCCAGTGATTAATGAGGTCACTTAGCTCAGAACATTCTGTTCAAAAAAAAGGTAGCAGCTTCTAGTAGATTCGTTCCTGCCATAATTTGGATGTGGAAGATGGGAGCGATTGACCTATCCATAGAAAGAGGAGAGCAGAGCACAAATGCCAAGTGAAGCCAAGAATTTTGCGTTAGAAAAAAGAGAGAGAGACGTTTGTCCTTGGAGGTACTGAACCGTAGACAGATTGGCGACTGCAAATGTGGCACAAGTACGCATAAAAGAAGACCCATTTTTATTAAGAAAATTCATTTCCGTGCCTTGCGGTCAGAAGGAGGTGGCTAACACAGGTAGAGTCAGAAGTGGCTTTGCACCATCCCTTTGAGGGGGTGCAGATTGGCTTGTAGGTTTGTGGAAGATTGGACAACCCCTTCCAGGATGGAGGAGCAAGCCAGCCATCTGGGGCAAAGATAAAGTGAATACCAAAGCCAGGCCTTGGTGATTTTGCTTTGAAACAATTCCAAGGAAATAAGAAGTGCACGTAAAATTCTCCCTCCCTCTGTATCTTTCTCCCTGCACCGCCCATTCTAAAGTGATAGGCACCAGATTGTTAAAAGTGGTTACTTTGAAATGGAAAATATGAGACTTTCTAAGATCTTTCAAATTACTTGTATTTTCCCCCACCCCCTCACCTCCCAATGCCCATGCACTGGTTTGGGAATAAAGAAATAAAAAAAAAAGGCAAAAATGAAAGAACAAAATAAAAGAAAATGAAATTCAAGAACACCAGAGCCGAGGACTGCCTCTCATGCGATGGGACAGTTGCAGGGGAAGCACATGCTCTGGTCCCCGGTTGCCTGGCTGGAGGCAGATAAGGAAGCACAGGGCCACTGTATGACTTGGCTTCAGGAAAACCTTTCTGTTTGTAACCGGTATTCTGAGACCACTTAAAATCAGATCCAAAACTAATAGTCCCCAATGCTGGAGCGCAACGTCGAGCTGAATTGTCTGATTTGCCAGGTTTCTATGGTTAAAATTAATGCCCTACTTGGCAAAGGCTGTCCTACTAGCAAAATTGGAACCATCTGAGAGGAGGCAGAACAGCCTGGATTTCCTGACTCCTGGGTCCCTTTGAATTACGTCTCTGCATTCATCTGTCTCCCCCCAGCATGGAATGAGGTGCAGGCTAGTCATAAGGATTAACCACAGCATTAGATCCAGTAACATGCAAAATCAGAGTATGGGTGGGGGAAAAAAAAACCCACTATCAAAAAGAAATGATTGGGAGTTGTCTCAGGAGTATGGGAAACAGCTTCATGAGAATTCGTAGACATGAATTTTACATCTGTTTAACCAAGGAATACAAAACATAATTTGAGAAGATCTAGCCAAATTCATTCCAAGCTCGGGATGAGGAAGGAAGGGGAAGAAGAAGCAATGGCTGTCACCTGTGCAGGCACATTCAGAACTCTGTGGTACCTTGCAACCAGAGGGGACTAACAGAGGGCTGGAGTAAGCTTGCAGGCAACAGACCTCTAGAGGAAATGTGAATTTGGTGGTAGGATTGTGAAAGACGAAGGAAATATGAGGACAGCCTGCGATGTGCCTTGTTGAACCAAGCACTTATGCTAGGTGGCCTTCACTCTTCCCAGGCAGTGCCCACATCCCACCATGCTGGGTTCTGCACAGTTTCTCTTTTATGATTTTTCTAACAGCCTTCAAACACCACACCCAAATGTACTTGCTGCCACCACACCCAGGGTTTTAGCTCAGGGCTAAGCCAGGACACTCCTCTTTGAGTGCCCTGGGCTCCCTCCTGTCTGTCTCTCTGACCAGGAGCCGCTCCACTGTCTCCTCTCCCTTGGGATTTATACACGAAGATCTCTGTCTTTGAATGCTTTGAACAATTTAAAAAAACAAACAAAAAAAATCTCTGTCTTTGCTTTTGATACATGAACAGGACGAATTTTTTTTCCTTTTGCTTGCCCTTTCTCTCTCTCTCTCTCTCTCTCTCTCTCTCTCTTGCATTTTAGAAAACTATTTTCACTCTCTAAAAGGCTCGACTCTCTTGCTGGAGTTTATTTTAAAAGTTGGCTTTCGGACTCACAGCTGATCAATGCCCTCTTTGTTCCAGATGGTACCCGCCCTCCTTCTGGAAGGACAACTGCCATTGACAAAATGGGTGGGGAGCCTCAGAGGCAAAAAAAAAAAAAAAAGTACAGGATATGAAAATATTTTATAAAATCTCTACTACTGACATCTGGGTGATACAAATAGGAGTAATTATGAAAGATTTTTAAACTATCACTATTGCTTATACATGATAGTTGCATAAAATGGAAACATTTATATATTCCTTTACTATATATTCTTTTCACAATAAGATATAAAGAGTTTTATAAATGTAGCCAAAAACAATATCACTAGATAAAATAAAGTTGAAATTGTAAGATTTAATCAGTATGCGTGTGCGTGTGTGTGTGTGCACATGTGTGTATAAAATTAAAAGAGAATTAGTTGTTAACTGAGTGATTCTTACACATCCTTGGAACTT